>NC_064839.1:32386377-33011377 GCF_024166365.1 Elephas maximus indicus | reverse complement strand
TCATTCATTCATTCAGTGAATGTTTATTACACGTGCCAGACACCATTCTAGATGCTGGGAACGCAGCAGTGAGCATCACAAAGCCCCTGCTCTCCTGGCTCCAACAGTCCAGTGTAGGGAGGCAGCAGACATGTATAATACATCAGGTGGTGATAAAGAGCTATGGGGACAGCTAAGGCAGGGAAAAAGATGTTACGTGAGACAAAACCTCTGACTCTTTCTTTGAACAACGAATCCACGGGGTCTTAAAATCAATTTTACCTCTCTGCCTGTGGAAGAAGAATGGAATACCAGTCATCCTCTCTGGGTGCAACAAAGAAGCCTCAGACACATATTCTGCAGAAAACAGGGCAAGGCCAGGGCTGGGTTATTAAGTAAGACAGCTAGAGTTGCAGACGTTAGGGGTTTTAGGTGACGTTTCCCAGGACAGAGTCAAGGTCTCAGAAGTCCTAATATCCTTGTAATGAGAGTTTTATGATAAAAAATACATCAGAATTAGACAGCTTTACACATGTTTTCCCTCTGCACAGAAGAGCAAGATTAGTACTTCTGTGTATAGTCTCACGTGATCACTTGATCTGAATTGGTTTTCTGATGCAGAGAGGGGTCTGCGTCTGCAGCTGTGGGCAGGAGGGAGCGCTTCTAACCTTCCTGAGATGGTCTTTCACCTGTCGGTAGGAAGGTTTGCACTGTTCAATGCAGAGCCTCAGAGCTCCATGAGTTAGCCTAAGAGAAAAAAAAATATGGAAAGGAAAAGAACAGAATAAGATTATGAGCAAGGGGAATAAGGGGCATGAAGTGATTTGGATCTGATGTCTATGGGAGATGGGGTGGGGACTTCTAGATAGGATAGCCAGGGAAAGTGGCCCTGATGAGTGACATTTGGGCAGAGACCTAAACAAAGTGAAGGTGTGAGCAGTGCAGGTATCTGGAGGCAGAGCGTCCAGACAGAAGGAACAGCAAATGCAAAGGCCTTGAGGTAGACTTGTGCTCAGTGTGTTTGGGGAACACAAAGGAGGCTCGTGTTGTGTGCTTGGAGGCTGACTGAGCTGGAGGGAGAATGGTAGGAGACAGAGAAGACAGAAGGGATTCTTTAGGGCCCTGTGGGCTGTGGTGAGGGCTTTGGATTTCATTCTGAATGCAGTGGGGAGTCCCTGGAAGGTTCTGAGCGGGGTAATGATTGAGGTTGACCAGGCTCACTTTGGCTGCTCGACAGGGAAAAGACTGCAGGGGCTCAGTGAGCATTTACTGAATGAACGTTCCCAGGGACTTTACATCAGCTCCTGTTATAGCTGTTGCTGGGCTGTTGTATGATTGCTCTGGTGCCTGTCTTCTGTCTGTCCAGTTCTGAGGGCTCTGCAGTCTTCTTGTATTCATTTCTGACCCCAGCCTCGTTCCTGGGTTTCACACGTTTGCATTTTTTTTTTAATTAACTTTTATTAAGCTTCAAGTGAACATTTACAATTCCAATCAGTCTGTCACATGTAAGTTTACATACATCTTACTCCCTTCTCCCACTTGCTCTCCCCCTATTGAGTCAGCCCTTTCAGTCTCTTGTTTCGTGCCAATTTTGCCATCTTCCCTCTCTATCTTCCCATCCCCCCTCCAGTCAAGAGTTGCCAACACACTCTCCCGTGTCCACCTGATTTAATTAGCTCACTCTTCATCAGCATCTCTCTCCCCCCCGCTGACCAGTCCCTTTCATGTCTGATGAGTTGTCTTCGGGGATGGTTCCTGTCCTGTGCCAACAGAAGGTCTGGGGAGCATTGCCGCCGGGATTCCTCTAGTCGCAGTCAGACCATTAAGTATGGTCTTTTTATGAGAATTTGGGGTCTGTATCCCACTGATCTCCTGCTCCCTCAGGAGTTCTGTCTTGTGCTCCCTGACAGGGCAGTCATCGATTGTGGCCGGGCACCAACTAGTTCTTCTGGTCTCAGGATGATGTAGGTCTCTGGTTCATGTGGCCCTTTCGGTCTCTTGGTTTCTTAGTTGTTGTGTGACCTTGGTGTTCTTCATTTTCCTTTGCTCCAGGTGGGTTGAGACCAATTGATGTATCTTAGATGGCGGCTTGTTAGCATTTAGGACCCCAGACGCCACATTTCAAAGTGGGATGCAGAATGTTTTCATAATAGAATTATTTTGCCAATTGACTTAGAAGTCCCCTCAAACCATGTTACACGTTTGCATTTTTAATGAGTTCCCAGGAAGTTACATAAGAATCACCTGGGGGTCGTGTTAAAATGCAGATCCTGATTCAGTATATCTGGGGTGCAAATAAATTCCAGCAGGGAGCCTGTTAGAAATGGAAATTCTCAGCAGGGGTTCCAACCACAGTGAACCAGTTCAAAGCCCTGATTTCGTGAGATGGCTGTCAGTGACCAAACAGACCAGGGTCCTGCAGATGCCACTTTGAGGTAAAGGGCTGCGTTCTCCTTCTGCAGGGTCTGATGTACTGTGACCCCTGTCGATGGGGCCTCACACTGCAGACGTATGTGCAGCTCACCATGCTGGACCAGCACACTCGTCCTCAGGTATGTTCTGGATGCTCAGTTTCAACCTTCTTTAAAAAATTTTTTTGTCAAGTCAGGTGTGTGATTGTAAGGAAGGGAAACCTATGTCACAAGGAAGCTCAGCTGGGCCTTCAGTGGGCACAGCCTTCTGTGTCTCTGGGGCCAAGGTCTCCTGTCCCTGTGGCTGTCTGAGGACCAGCCTCCATTCCCCTGCCAACCTCAGCTAGCCAAGTGGTTGCTGTGCTACTGCCCTGAGCCCAAGCCTTCATGACCCTGCCACTCCTGGGCTCAATGCCATTTGACTCAGTTCTCCTCAAAGTGCAGCAGCACCTGGGAATTTGTTCAAAATGCAAAGTCTCTGGCCCCACCCTAGACCTGCTGAATCAGAAATTCTGGGGACACGGCCCAGCAACCTTGTTCATCAAGACCTGCAGGTGAATTTGATACATGGGGAAATTTGAGAACACTGACCTAACTAAGCTCACAGGGTCTGCCTCTTAGTGCACATTCTTCAGAGGCAGAATCTGATTGGCTCAGTTTGGGTCAGGTGTCCCGCCCTGAACCAGTCAGGTGTAGGGGCGGGATAATAGGGCACAAACAGGGCTGCTTAGGCCCATTCCGCCAGTAGGGACGTGAATAGGGGCAGGGTCTCTTAGAAGAAAGGGCGGCTGAGGAGATTCTGATTGGCACCTGTGGTTCAAAATTGTAAGCACAACCTAAGAGACTGGCTTTGGAGGCTCCATGAAGGAGATGGGTTATCCCTGTAACCAGTTACGTTGGCACAGCCATCGGGCCTGGGCACTTGCAACTATAGTTATAGGCCTTCTACAAATCTGTGTCTTTAAAAATGTCAAGATGTAAGCTGAACCTTTTTGATGAATATAAACTTCTACCTCACCACATCTGTCTAAAAGGTACAGATGAGAGGATCTGAAGTTGACTCTTTTCCCTCTTGCCTACCCTGCTTTTCCAGAGTGGCCCTCAGTTACAAACCTAAATTACGCCTAATATATCCACAAGGCTAATTAAGATGGGGCATAAGTGTGTCCTTCCATGAGGGAGGGAGAGAGAAAGAGATGGACAGACTGAGAAAGATGAGCAGAAAGACAGAGATGGATGATTGGGGAGCTGGCACAAGAGTCGTAAGTGAAGAGAAGGTGGAAAAATGGAAAGGAAGATGGATGGACAGAGGACAGGTGGACAAGCAGGGAGAGCTCTGGTTTGCTGGCCCAGGTCCCATGGGTGGGTGCCCTGGGCTGCTGAGTGGGGAGGCAGTGCTAACTCACTTGGTATCAAGAACGAGGGCCTCTCCTGGTTCCCAGAGGTACACTGTGGACAAAGAGAAAGGTCGTTGGTGGAGGGTGGAACACCCTGGTGGAGAGGGGCATGGCCAGCATCTTCTTCCTCCTGGACACAGTTCTTCCCAACTTAGAAAGGGCTGCAGTGATCTCTGCACAGGCCCTGTGGGGAGGCAGCTAAGTTGAAGGCCTCTTGTGGGCCAGACCCTCAGGCACCAGTGGCAGAGCCCCCAGAACCTCACCTGTATCCCCCAACTCCCATGGAGCTCTAGCTCAGGCATACAGATCCCTCCACTTACACAGATTCACCATATGGATATAGGTCTGGAATAATCACCACACTTTGCCTCTGGGCAGCACTTCGCAGTTTTTCCAGCACTTTCTCAAATTCACATTCCAGTTGAGGCTCACCTCTCCTGTGAAGGAACCTGCTGTGGAGCCCTCAGCTGGGCACTGCTGTGCTGCCTACTGATGTCCAGGGCATGGCAAGGGCCCAGGTCAGAGGGAGGAACACAGCTGAGCTTCAGGTCACACCTGGGTTCTCCTCTGGTGACTGCCTCCCCCTCCCTGCGGCCTCTGAGTTCTCATACTCAGCAAAGACCTTAGACAGGGGAGTAACAGACCCTTCTCAATGCTTCCTGACCTCTTCTTTGCCTGAGTTAGTGAATCACTTTTTGCTTTCCTTTAGACGTCACCTGTACGGTTGATGGAGAGGTCGATTCACAGCGCAAGATACGTTTTTGTAGAAAACCTGTATAGAAGGTACCGAAGTTTGCACAATTTAATAATTTATTAAGCCATAAATATTTAGAAGTAAAATTGGAACTCGTTTATTCAATGGACAGATGTTGAGTAACTACCATGTTGTATCACTTATTTATGGCCTCAGTAATGCTGTGTAACAAACCATCAGGAAACCTCGGTGGCAAACAGCTGTCTGTTCATGCCCATGCAGCTAGGTGGTTGGCCAGGCAGCTGCTGACCTTGGCTGGGCTCAGTCGTAGGTCTGGGGGCTGGCAGGTCTGGATGGCCTCGGCAGGGGTGACTGGAGTGGCTCCTCTTCCTTCCTCTTGCCTTCATCCTCCTCCTGGAACCAGCCAGCTAGCCTGGACTTTCCCTTCTTACGGTGGCGGGAGAGGCAAAAGTGCTTCGGGAAATGCATGGGCACCCTTTCAGGCCTCTGCTTCACGTTGCTAGCATCCCGTTGGTCAAAGCAGGCCACATGGCCTGAGCATCAGTGGTGGGAGGGTCTGTAAGTTACATGGCGCAGGGTGAGGTGAGGGTACAGAAAGGGTGAAGAATTGGGGTGACTAGAGCGACCATTCTGTCACAGTGTGTATAATGGTGTGGTTTTGACCCAAAACTGCCTCTGCCTTCATGGGAAGACTGTCGTATATATAGAGTTGCAGGACTCTGGTGGCCTATCAGTACTGAGGCCTCAGAGGCGTGGGGCCCTCCATTTCTATGCTAGGTTGGCCGCTGATTTTCAGGGGTTTTGGGGGAAGCCGGTTGCAGGTTGGGTCTGAAGTTACTGCTTCTTGGACACCTCTCCCTTCCTGGTAGCCTGTGCCTGGTCCCCCCCCACCCCCATATTACTACCTCTTCCTGCTTTGAGCTTCAGGGTGCTGCTGACAGTGCCTCACAGAGCTGGTCCTCATAGCAGCATAGGACACTCCTCTTCCACTCTCCACCTGCTGGCTCCTCTCCTCTGCAGCTGTCTCAAATGTCACCTCTTCTCCCGACCCTCCTTGACTACCCTGTCTATTTGGGTTGAGTGCCCTTGTTATTCTTTTTTTTTCTCTGTAATTTTTTTATTTTGTTGTAGAGAATATACATAGCAAAACAACACCAATTGAACAGTTTCTACATATACAATTCAGGGACGTTGATTAGATTCTTCACATTGTGCAACCATCCTCACCCTCCTAAGTTGTTCATTCCCCGTTAATATAAACTCAGTGCTCCTAAGGTTTCTATCTAATCTTTCGAGTTGCTGTTGTTGATTTGATCCCATATAGATAGTTCTTAAAAGAGTATTATGCTCAAGGCAGACATTTTTTACTAGTTAAGCTAAACTATTGTTTGGTTTTAAGAAGACTTTGGGGGATATTTTTGGTTTAGAGTTTAAAGATTTTCTCAGGGCAATAGTTTCAGGGGTTCACCCAGCCTCCATGGCTCCAGGAAGTCTGGAGTCTGTGAGAATTTGAAATTCTGTTCTGCATTTCCCCTCTTTTGATCAGGATTCTTCTATGGCATCTTTGATCAAAATGTTCAGTAATGGTAGCCAGGTACCATCCAGTTCTTCTGGTCTCATGCCCCTTATTATTCTTAATTACTGCTTTCAGTTGAATTTCTTTGTATTTAAGACAACTTCTAGTTACACTGAACCATAAGAAATTGTTGTATGTGACCAATTTCGACCTAAAAAACAACAGTTTCATGTGGTTCAACTTAATGAATGTTCATTTGTTTAACTGTCTATTACTCGTTCCCCACCTGGCCCATAGGCTCCTGGAGGGCAGGGATGGCGTCTGGGTTACTTGCCTAGCTCGGACAGGCCAAGAGTGGGCTGCTGGTGGGTAGGTACTTGTTAACTATTGTTGGGCAGTGGGACCTGCAGCTGGCCTTTGACTCCAGCCCCTGCTGTTTCATACCCTTCCTTTCATGGGACACTAAAAAGGCTTTTCCCGCGGGTCCTGATCCTGCCATGGATGGTGCCCTGGAGCTTGTGTAGCCCCAGAAACGAGACCCTCTGCCCCAAATCTATTCTGTGCATTATACCCAATGCTGTGGAGTTAGGACAGGCAGCAAGAGCAAGTCCTGACTGTAGCTCTGTCCTCTGACATTTCTCATGGGCTCTGGTTGCCCTTCCAGCAGGTAGCATTTCTGTTGCTGGGCCCCATCTTCACCCATCTGCCTGCGTTTCTGGGGGGACATGAGGCGTCCACTGCTAGCTCTAGCTGACCCTTTGCTCTCCTGTGTTCTCTCTGCCAGAGGGAGGACAGGCAGGAAAAAGGAGAGCAACCAAACGGGAGCCCCTTGTTGTTGATTCAAGCCTGACGGGCAGATTCTGGGCAGTGGGATGGGATTTCCTGTGAACTGCATGTAGCTGGATTATTTGTCTTCTAGTCAGAGTCAGCTTGTCAGCTTCTTTGCCACACTTGGTGGCTGTTTTTGAAGAAGGTAACTTGGAATGATCAGAGGTCCGGGGAGAGAGTGAGGCATGGAGTTAGGTGGACTTGGATTCTATCCTGGTTCTGATATTTGTTCTCTGTTGAGTGTGACCAAATTTCTAACCTCTCTGAGCCCATTTCTCATCTCTAGTTCTCATAGTCCTTCTCTGGATAGCCTATAGACAGTTGTCTAGCTTAGGTCTTGTGACCCTTATATGGGCCCTTGCCTACCTTGGTCTTCATGAAATTTGTCAGCTCTCCACCGACCCTCCCCCCGCCCCGCATACATATACCACCTATCTGCTGCCCAACCCCATTGAAGTTTCCCAGGAGCCATTTGTCTTTGCTTGTCACAGACCACTGTTTCAGCTGTAGGTGTTGATAACTCCCCCCATGGTCCTTCATCGCAGTTCTGATGGGTCAGTTCTGTATTCTCCATTCTCTGTGGCTGTGTTGCCTAATTAGGGCCTGTGCCCTGGAGCAGTCGAGCCAGTGAAATGTACTCCAAGTCGGAAAGAGTGAGAAGGTTTATTTAGGAAGCATCTGTCAGTGGGGATCCGACAATAATGTAGACTGTCTCTATGGAGTCCCAAAAGGCAATTTTACATTAGAGCTTATATATGATTTTTACAAGGGTTAGAAGTGTTTTCATAGCCCATGGATGGCATGGCTAGAGAAGTTATTCATTATGAGATAATGACAAGAAACTCTTTATCAGGCTAAAGAGATACGTGCTGGACATCTCCTTATCAGGCTAAACATATTACATGTCAGACACCTGGGCTCTAATCTCCATGCTGGAGGTCATAAATTACAGGTGGTCAGACAGAACAAAATAAAGTTATTAGCATCAGATCAAAACAAAGAACAGAGTTGTTAGCATCAGATCCAAACAAAGTCATTAACAAAGGTATGTAGAAAGAAGTCAGGCAGAGGAAGGAGAAAAGCTAATAGGTTCATCATGGCATTAGTTATGTCAAGCTCTCGGTCGCCCATTTTGAAAAGGAGAAAACATGCTAGGGAATATTAGGGTCACAGCTGTGGCCGAAGACACTGCTCCATACCACACTGGCAGAGGCCTTGGCCTGGGCCATTGTGTGGGCAGTGTCACTGTAGGCAAACAATGTGGCATTCAGTGTTTTTTAGCTCTTCTCCCTGCCTGTTTCCTGCACGCCAGCTTGTATTACTCCATTTCACATTTTGTTGCTTCACGTTTCGTTGTTGGGGGTTTTGTTCTGGGTTTAGGTGGGGCAGGGAGGCCCTGAGCCACCCAGGTTTCCTGAGACCTGGAGCAGATTTCTAAGGTGAGCAGCGTCTCTCAGGCCCCAGAGACACCTGCAGATGTGAGTCCCCACCTCCATGTCTCCACATACCTCCGTGCACAGGCAACGTTTGGTTGTTATTTTTGGTTTGGTTTTAGTTAACACCATGCTTCTTTCACCCTGGGTTGTGGTTTAGGAAATTCAGATGTTGTATTTAACAGAGAATCTCTTGAGCATTGCACAGACATATGTAAGGTCTGTCAGGGACAGAGTTTGATAACGCTTCATCTGCCCTAGTGATTTGGGAGAATTTTGTGTTGGGCAGGTTTCTTCTCCAAGCCACTAAAAACCTGTTGCCGTTGAACAAACCCAAACCTATTGCTGTCAAGTCAGTTCTCACTCATAGCGACCCTGCAGGACAGAGTAGAACTGCCTCATAGGTTTTCCACGGAGCGCCTGGTGGATTTGAACTGCCAGCCTTTTGGTTAGCAGCTCTTAACCACTATGCCACTAAGGTTTCCTGTTGCCTTTGAGTCGACTCAGTTCCTACTCAGAAAGACCCCGTGTGTGTCCGAATAGAGCTATGCTTTATAGGATTTTCAATGGCTGATTTCTTGGAAGTAAGTTGCCAGGCCTTTCTTCCAAGGTGCCTCTGGATGGACTAGAACCTCCAGTCTTTCATCTTTTAACAGCTGTTTGAGTTTACTGCTTGGGCTGCTTTGCCCAATCTCCGTTTGCAAGTCTGTTCTGTCTCCTCAGGCTGTGCATTTGGTTGAAAAGTGGAGGGGCTGGCCAGAGCTTCCTTTTTGGCAATCCTCACTCTCTTGGGGTCAGTTTCATTCTGGGTCTTCTTTTCCCAGAGAAGGGAAATATGCCAAAGAGAGAGGAGTGGTTTGGTTTCTTGGATATCAGCTGCTCTCAGCTGGAACTAACTGAGACCCTACACGTAGTGGCCTAAACAATGAGTTTGTTATTGCACTCTTAAGGCAGGCTTTGGTGACTCTGGTCTTCTTCTGTCTGGTTTCCTCTTCTGTGTCTTGTTCATGTCTTCAATATGCTTCTCTTATGATGACAAAATGGCTCTGGTAGTTCCAGACTTCTCACCTGCTAACCAGAGGAAAGGGGGGTAATCTTGCCAGTGGCTTTCCCCTAAGCTGGTGGAAGCCTTTTTTCCCTAAACTCTTGCAGAACCCCCTCATGTCTTGCTGGGGATGCCCTGCACTGATTGGCTTAGTTTGGCTTTCTTAACTAATCACTGGGGCCAGGGAATAAGATTTCCTTTAGACTGATTGGGCCTACCCTAAAGCTTGGGATGGGGTCAGGTTTCCTTGAAGCACTTGGGATTATGAGATGGATGCTGAAGCAATGATGAACTACTTTTAAGAAGGAAGAAAGGGGAAAGGATGCTGGGGAGACAAGCCCCTGTCCCCAGTCATACCAGCCTGGGGGTACAAAGTCAACCCCTTAATGTTAATACCTGAATTTCATTAGCTCAGAGTTCCCTCAGCAATGTTATAGGACTTCTTCCCAGTCCGTCACTCTCCCCCTTTCCCCACGCAGCCTCCCTCAATTATTCTGGGAGCCCTGGTGGTCCTCCCATGTCACCTGTTCTGGTCTCCTTGCTGAGGTCTGATGCCTGAAGACTCTTCGAGGCAGGGCCCCAAGACTCTCCCTGCTGCCCTTGCTGTACTCTCAGCACCATATGCCCTCCACCACTCTGCCAAGCGCAGCTCTTCTCTGCTGAGGATGTCTTGGTGGTCTCAGGGAGTAGGGGAGAGTGTTCCTCCCAGTCTGTGCTGTGCTGTGTCATCTGGGCTTGGCAAACACACACACACATTCACACACAAGTCTGGGCAGGGGATTGGCTCCTTGCCCCCCCACAGCTGCTTTCCCACCCCTCTTCTGTAGTCAAACATCAGAAGTGCCCTTGCGTAACCACTCTCCCTGGAGCTGGTCTTACAAACCAAGTTCTAAGTGGATTGGGTTGGAGCCCCCTGGTGACAGTTACTCCTGGGATTCTCTGCTTCAATGGAGGATGTTAAAAAGAGAGAATTTCTCTCTTGGGCCTTTGAGGTTCACCAGCTGTTCATGTGTTTGCTTCCTCCAGCTGCTGCCATTCCTCTGTCTCTTCCCTGTTCCTTTCCTCTCAGGGCAGAGGAAACTCCCCCGATGGGTCCTTTGGCTCGTTTCTCACAGGAGCCAGGAGAGACACCAAGGCCCATGTTCACCCTTTTTTTTTTTTCTAAATGTGTCTTTTAGGTGAGTTTACAGAGCAAATTAGTTTCCCATTCAACAAATTGTACACAAAACGTAACAGGACATTGGTTGCAATCCCTACTCTCTGTCAACTTCTCTCCATTTCCACCCTGGGTTCCCCGTTTCCTTTGATCTGGTTTTCTTAACCTTCTTGTTTTCTCATCTTTACTTTTGGGCAAATGTTGCCCTTTTGGTCTTATATAATTGTTTGTTCAGTGGAGCACGTTCTTTTCAGGTATCATTGTTTATTTTATAGGCCTGTCTGTTGCTTGGCTAGCAGGTGGTTTCTAGGAATGGCTGCAGTTCCAAGCCAGAGGGGTGTTTTAGGGCCATAGTCTTGGGGGTTCATGCAGTCTGTATCAGGCCAGTAAGTCTGGTCTTTTTTTAAATGAATTTTTCTACATTTTTCTCCCTCTCTGTCCGGGACCCTCTATTGTGATCCTGATGAGAATGTTCAGTAGTGGTAACTGGGCACCATCTAGTTCTTCTGGTCTTGGGGTCATGTAGGCTGTGGTGCATGTGATCTATTAGTCCTTTGGACTAATTGCTCCCTTGAGTCTTTGGTTTTCTTCACTCTCCTTTACTCCGGACTGGAAGAGACCACTGGTTGTGTCTTAGATGGCCGCTCGCAAGCTTTAAAGACCCCAGACGCTACTCACCAAAGTAGGATGTAGCACATTGTTTTTATTTCGTTGTACCAGTTGACATAAATGTTCCCTTAGTCTGTGGTCCTTAGCCTTCAAGCCTAGTATCTTTGTCCTGGGAGGTGTTTGGTTTTGCATAAGCTTCCATGACTGCGCATCCTTGTGTGTTCTATTGTCTACGGTAGTATACATGCAACATCTACAAATATGATGTAGAGGTAGCCACACCCTAACCTATATCTGCAGGTGGGCACATTCCCTTAAACCCTCTCACACCTCTGTAGCATAGCTCTCTACCTATGTATCTCTTCGTAAATCATTGTTTGTTAATACTGTTGCTGCAGGGTTGTCTGTGTTACAGTAATTGCCATAGGTGCCGTTTGTTCCTGTGCTGTGTTCACTCTTGTGCTCTTTCTTCCTACCTCTTTTCTGTCTTCCTTTTTTTTTTTTTTTTTGGTTAACGCTGTAAGTTTGTAGTAGTAACCTCATCTCTGATTTGAAAACTAATATGTTGTTAAAATTTGGAAAACAGAGAAGGGAATAAAGAAAAAAAATTCTCCCATAGCCCTACAGCTCAGAGAAAAGCACTGTTTACCTTTCGGTGTTTTCCTTCCTGTCTTGTCAAACATGTGAACGAATACTTCTTAAAATATGGGTGAGGTCATACTATTCATACTATGTTGTTGTTAGTTGCCGTTGAGTCGGTTCCGACTCCCGAAGCCCTTACAGTTTTATATTCTGCTGTTTTCATTGAACGTTAGACTATTGAGCATTTTCCATGTCATTAAATATTATTTTATGACACCATCTTCCAGCTACTGCATGGTTTTCTATTATATAGGTGTACCAAGATTTAATTGTTCATTCTTTAAACAGTGCTACCGTGAGCATCTGTGATTATTTTCACAAAATAAATTCCTAGAAGTGAAATTGGTTTGTCGTTTCAAAGGTTTTTTTGTTGTTGTTTGTTTTTGCTATATATATATTGCCCAAATGCCCTCTGGAAAGATTGCATCCGTTTACATTTTCATAACCACCAGCAGGGTATCAGAGTGCCCTCTACACCCTACCAACCGTGGGTAAGGTCGATTAAGAAAATACTTACCTGATCAAAAGCAGGGAAGTGTAGAACAGAATTTCAAATTCTCGTGGACTCCAGACTTTCTGGAGCCATGGAGGCTGCATGAACTCCTGAAACTATTGCCCTGAGATAATCTTTAAACCTTAAACCAAACATATCCCCTCAAGTCTTCTTAAAACCAAACGATATTAGCTTACCTAGTAAAAAATGTCTGCCTTGAGCATTATGCTGTTTTAAGGACTATCTATATGGGGTCAGATTGAAAACAGCAACTTGAAAGATTGGATTGGAACCTTAGGGGGCCGTGAGTTTATGTTAATGGGGGAGGAGCAACTCAGAAAAGGAGGGCGAGGATGGTTACACAACTTGAAGGATGTAATCAGTGTCACTGAATTGTACATGTAGGAATGTTGAATTGGGGTATGTTTTGCTGTGTTTATTTTCAACAATAACAAAATAAATTTAAAAAAATACCAGTGTAGCAGGTGAAATATTGTACCTTTTTGTTTGATTAGTGTTTCTTTGAGTATCAGTGAGGCTGAGTGTTTTCTCTGATGTCTTTTAACTGTCCTTTTGTGTGAGTTGTCTGCGAACACTTTGAAACATTAAGATACGTAGGTGTCTTCTGTGTGATGGCCGAGTTTTCTGCATTCGAGGTGTAATGTCTCTTTGTCTGCCACATTTGTCACAAATACATGTGCCAGCTTGCTACTGCCTTGCAAGAATATGTTTGAAACCCTAAGTTTGGTTTCAAACTTAAGTTTGGTGTTTCCCGCTGAGTGGGGGCATATCTGGTGAGAGCAGGAGTACTCATGGTTAGGTCTTGGGGGCCCAGTGAGGCTCAAAGATGACAAGGCAGCACTTGAAATCTTAAGTCTCACAATGCATCTTGTCATCACTACACACCCAGTATTGCCTGGATTACACTCTGCTGTGGTGCTCTTGGCAGTGCCCTTTCAATGAAAGTGATTCCCAGATCCTTTTGGGAAATAGTGCAGCTCAGAAACTTTCTCACGGGTGAGCAAAGCCCTTACCACAGTGGGTTCTCTCATTGCAGTGGGAAGATGCCTGAAGTGGACTATGTGGTTTTGTCAGAATGGTTTGACTGGATCGTGAGGAACATTGACGTGTCCGTTGATTTGATAGGTAAGACCCCCCCCCCACCCTGCTTCCTCCCTGAGCTCTTCCCTGAGCCCTAGTGAGACTGTGCTTGGCTGAGTCTCAAACCAGCAGGGGCAGCAGGTTGGGCGCTTGCCATCAACAATTCTTTCCCCAAATTAATTCAGCCTCCTCCCCAAAGGCGGACAGGATTTGTGAACAGAACCTAGATATTTCCTGGGACCCACTGTGTGCCAGACCCTGTGCTAAGTTCTATGTGTGGAATCTCATCCAGCTTACAGTGACCCCTTAGACGCTTCATAGACAAAGGGAACAAAAGTCAGGGGATGAGAGTCACTGTGTCTGTTGGGCCACACAGCCGGTCAGTGGTCAAGCTGAGCGCTAACCCGGCCTATCTCTCTTGGTGCTGCTGGCAGATGTTTCTCACCACCCCTACACACTTGCCTTCCTCCCTCCCCTGCTCCTTTGCTTTTACTTCCAAGCCAGGAGCAGAGTCATTAGAGACACATGTTTTTCTTTAACTTCAGTTTATCTCCGGACCACTCCTGAGACCTGTTACCAGAGGTTAAAAATGAGATGCAGGGAAGAGGAGAAGGTCATCCCACTGGTAAGAGCCCTCTCCCCTGTTAAAGACCACCCTGGACGGTTGTGCATCTGTCTGGCTTTGTCTTCCGACCCCACCCACCATGAGACCATCATGCTGTAGAGAGAGAAACAGGAATTGAGCACATTGGTGGTGAATTCTGAACTTCCTCTGTAGCTGGAGACCTGTGTGGACAAGTCAGATCTGCTTCACTTCGTGTGGTTCTTGACTCAGGACTGGAACTCCTGCACTCAGAGGTGCCCCTCCTCTCCCCTTCCCCCCAGGTGTCACCAGGGCTTGTCGGTTCCACCTCCTGAAGGGCTCTTGACCTTGGGCTCCCCTCTGGATCCTCACCAGAATGTGGGTTCCAGGGGCAGGGCTGTGCCTTCTTGCTCACTGCCACATTCCCAATGCTCAGAGCAGGGCCTGACGGAGGTGGTGCTCAGCTATATGTGCCGAGTGGAGGGACACCCTTGCCTGCCCCTCTGGGTTGTGGCTCAGAGCACATGGACTCTAGTCGGGACTGTGGCAACAGGCTCTGAACTGCTCTTCTTGCCCTGGATCCTTCACAGCCTCATGCACCGCTGCTTGGGGCATGTTTCCAATATGGACCACTGCCCATGCAGCCTCCCGGCCTAAAACCCTGCAGTGCCTAGACAAATGCCCTTGTCTAATATAAAGTCCCTGGTTCGTAGCATGGCGTATGGGGCCCTGCATGATGCAGCCCATGTCTTAGGCATGTGTCCCAGGGCTTGGCATCTGGTAGTCATCCAGTTAATATGAAACTGAACACCCCGTGTGAGCAGCTGCCCCTGGAGGTATACAGACAGAGGCTGGGCAGGCACCTAGTGGGACGTCACAGGACTCGGTGAGCTCAGGATGGGCTAGACTCAGGGTCCTGGGAGGCCTTCCCAGCTCCAAAGTCCCTGCCCAGCCCTGTTTTGAGTCTTTCTGGCACTAGTAAGGTAGATTTCAGCCATGAAGGCTGAGCCTTGCTCTGGGCAGCTCCTTTGAAATCCAGGACACAGGTAATTGGAGGGAGGAATGCAATGGAGCAGGCCCGGGCCATGCTGTGACGGGTGCGGCAGCTCTGCACAGTGACCCACATGTCCCCAGGAAATGTCACGGCTGGTGTTCCTCCAAGCCGTTATCCAAGCTATTGCCTTAACAGTTTCGACAAGGCCTGTGGGACAAATCTGTCCTGTCAGTGAGGTAGAACTTGGTGGCAGATGAAAAGGTGGTGGTGCAGTTTACACGAGGGCTCCCGGGCTGGCAAGCAGAGCTGCTGAGGAGGTGTCAGTGGGTGGCCAGGAGCACCTGGGCCTGCGTGGGGAGAGTGTGCCGTCCAGGCCTGCCCAGCGTAGATGCACGAGTGGCTGATGGGCAGGTCCATGCCGTTCTCCCCTTGAGTACCACCTTGCCGGGCTTTCTGAAGTCTTGAGGATCCAGAGGTTACGCATTGTCTGTTGGAACAGAAACAGGATGGAGTAGGGCTTCCCAGCCTGCGAGCGTCTCAGTCTTCTTGGTGGCAAGGACAGAGGGAGGGAAGGGTTCAGAGGCTTTCCAGGGCTGCCACACCTGGTGTCCCCATGTGATGGTAGTGGTGGCTTGGTGCTGGAGAAATGGCAGTAAATGGGAGAAGCCAGATGAGAGGGCCGTGCTTTTTGACGTGGCACTGGAGGTGGTGCCTCTGACTGCTGCGATGCAGGGCCTGGCCCGTGGTGCTGTGTGGCTGCGCTTAGTGCTGCCTATCTGAGTCAGGTTGGCTGGTGCAGAGCTCCTTTGCCCAAGTCACCAGCTGCCCACGTCCTTTGATGGGAAAGGTTGCTCCCTGTCGTGCCCCTGACAGCCTGCTCTTCTGTGATTTCCCTGCAGGAATACCTGGATGCCATTCACCAGCTCTATGAGGAGTGGTTTCTCAAAGGAAGCCCCTTCCCCGTGGCGGCCCCTGTCCTGGTAAGTCAGCCTCCTTCACAGGGCAGGGACTTTTCCAGAAGGAGGAGTGACCTGGGGAATGTCAGCCACTCTGCAGACCAGGGTGGGGTCCTTAAGGGCTGGAGAATCTGGAAGGAGGAAGGTGGGTAGGGTGGGAAGGGCTCTTGCTCTCCTCTGGTCCCCATTTCTGGACTAAGTCTCAGGGTGAGTTGCAGAGATCCGAGAGACGGTGAGCTGTCTCAGCAACACCGTAACATCTCACTTACCAGCACCACCAAGGAGAGAATGTTCCCGATGACCAAAGCCTCTAGACCTGGGCTTTGGTTTTAACCATTTGGGATGGTGGTCTTTCCGGTATGACCTTCCCCTTCTTCAGTGGATGACACAGAGCCTCGGGTCACCGTTTCTCGATGACTCAGGGTCATGAGGAGGAACATCGATTGCCGCTCTGGGCCGTGACACAGTGATGCCCTTAGGAGGTGCTGAGGTGTGTCGGACTGTTTGCCCTAGACGAATAATGTCTTTGAGTTCCCATGTTTGCTTTTCATGGTAACCCTTTTTCTTGCTGATGCTCATCACTTCTAACTGACAGTGACGTGCCTACCCCGTCGGTGTGTCCTCACTTCCCATCCCCTCGTTCTCTGACTTGCTGTTGCTAGATTGCCTTAGGCAGGCAAACAGGTACCTGAGATGGTTAGAGAGTGTGCACAGTATGGGATGCCAGGAGGGCCTGCACAGGCTTCTGTGCATGGCCTTGGGGACGTCTACTTGGGCCGTTCACATGTGCTTTTACTCACGGCTCGTCCAGGCAGTGAGGTTGCTGGAAAGTGAGATATTACTGTAGTGGATTTTTAAAGAAGCAAAGTTCATTTTTTCTCCCTCGTTATAGAAAATTGGATGGTATAAAATGGTGAGAAAAAAAAAATCATTGACTGCAGGGACAGCTTTAGTGGATTCTTGAGTGAGAATCTACTTGTGAATGTAGACTTGACCTAGAACTGAGAGCTGTTTGGCTCTAACATTCCTTTTTACCTGCCTGTGACCCTGAGCTTGTTTGCCTCTCTGCCTCATCTTGCCTGCCTCCATCTCTCTCTGTCTGTGAAAAGAGGGCAAGACTCAGGTCAGCTGCATCTCTGTGACCCATGTGTTTAACTTCCAGGTGATTGAGGCCGACCACAACAGGCAGAAAATGTTGGAACTCTTTGAACAAAACCGGGACCGAATCTTAACGCCAGTGAATCAGAAGCACGGTCTGTAGGACGGGAAGGGCACACAGGATCCTGCCAGAAAAATGCCTGCAGCTGCGTTAGGAGCAATTGGGAAAAATATTCTCTTAGGAGGGCTGTACGTCTGGCCAGGTTTATTTGCCTAATGTCCTTTTCTCCGTTGCCAGCATCTTCCTCTGGGGTCTCTGGCCCTCACGGGTGAATAACAAATAGGACCAAGGGGTTTGTTGTGCCTTTTGGTGCTCACAGCCAGTGGCATCACTAGGATTGGTGTTACCCAGTGTGGTAACTCATGGTGTCACAAACCCCTACCCCCTGCTTGGGGTAGGTAGGCCACCAGCAAACTTGCTCCCATGGGCGGAGTGGCCTGGCCCTGCCCCTCCCCCATGCAGGGCCCAGTGCTGTGCTGTGTGCCCTGCCCTTTCCCCCTCCCCCACGGCTCTCTGCAGCTCCTCCCCTCCCCACTGGCCAAGGCGGAGACCATACTCTCCACCCAATGGTGGGCACCATTGCCTGCCTGCCTGCACTGACTGGTGGGTGACGGGTGTGTGTGGGTGATGAGTTACTGCACTGGGTGACACCAACCCTAGTGACTGGCGAGTGATGGGAGTTGGGTGGGGTGGGGTGGGGTGGTGATGAGTTACCACACTGGATGACTACAAGGTGATACCATCCCTAGTGACGTTACTGTCTTGGTGGCCCCTCTGCTGGTGACACCAACCCACCAGCTGCGGCTGCCACCACAGACCCTGGGGTCATTTTGGTGTCACCCCCTCTAACTGCACTTCCCCCAGTGACACTATTGCTCACAGCCTTACATTCCCCCAGCGCCCCTCCTGGTGGCTTCCTACTGCTGGGTCCCTCAATTAAGTCTGTAGGGAGAGCTGCCAGCTCCTGAGCACTTGCCGTGTGCCCCACATCATGCGGGACTCTGTCTACGCATTGTCTCTGTCCCTTCAGCCCACCCAAGAGGTTGAAGTAGTGGCCTGAAATTCCAGGTGGGGACGCTGGAGCTCAGGGAGGTTAAAGGCCTCTCCAGGGCCACGCAGCCAATGTGCAGTAGAGCTGGCAATGTTCAGACTTTTGGCCAACCCCAAGCTGATGTCTTTTTCCTGTCCCGGCTGCCTTGTCTTGAGAGCCATCCCTCACAGCCCTAGCACTCCTGCTGGAGACCCTCATGTCTGCGTGGGGAGAGCCTGCAGTGCTGGAGCCAATACCATCATTTTCTCATTATCTGAGCAGCTCTTTTGAGGCAGTTGGCTTTTCTAGACTGTCACCAGATGGTGCTGGGGTTGACCCGACCCTGACGTTCATCGGTTTTCCAATATGAGGCTACTGCAGCATTTACCACTTCATCATCTGAACGTTGCTGTCCTTAGAAGAATCGTGTGTGGGCTCCTGAATGGTGTGTGGTCTCCTTGGTGATGAAGGTCCTGCTCTAGCTCCTGCTAATTCCATGTCAGTGAAATAGCATTTGGTGCCCGGCCAGTTAGCCCAGTGCCAAGCTGCGGCAGGGGGCGGCCAGCCATGGCTTCTGAGGCCCCCAGACTGTGGTGTCCCTGTGTGAGCAGCTTTGCCCTTGGAATTACTGAGCGCTTGTGGCCCAGAGGGAGAGAGACACAAGTGGCCTGAAGCCTTCGAAGTGTTTCCATCAAAGGGCTGGGGCCACAGAACATGAAGCCATCTTTGTGGGTTAAGAAGACGTCTCGGCTTCACTCAGCTATGACAGTGCGCCAGAGAGACAGCTGTCTCTCCAATCATGTAGGCAGCAGGAGAAAGGAAGAACATTCCTTTTGGGGACAGTCTGGATGGAAGAGTCGGGGTTTGCAAATAAAGACTCTTGAAACATTGGTGCTCCTGACATTTTGGAGGGGGGCGGAGGGACTGCCAGAAGGCTGGTTGCAAACAGAGGGAAGGGTCAGTGGTGGACTTTGGAGAACTGTGCTCAGGCCTCTTGGGCAGCAGCTGGCTGTGGATGAAGGGGCGAAGGCCACTCCCGGCCTCGGTGTGAGGGTGGATGCCCGTACATGTGATGCTTTGACTCTGCATTGGTGATAGATGCCCTGGGGTCAGTCCCAAGGAAGTCTGAGTGAGAGGGAGCGCTAGGAGGTCAAGGACTCAGCCCCTGCCCTTCCTGTTTGGGCCGATTCTTGGGCTGTGTCGGTAGAATGAGGGACAGCAGCCAGTTGGGGGTTGTGTCTATCAGCACCTGCAGCCAAAACACTGGTGACAAACCAGAAAACTGCTTGGGGCAGACAGAACCTTTGCTACCAGGAATCTTGACGTGCCAGGACGGTCTTTGGGAGTTGATAAGTGAACAGGCCAGTAGTGTCCCATGGCTCAATTTCAGCATCTGTTTTGGGGGAAATGTGTTTCTTATCTTGCTGTGTGGTAGCCAATAAATCCTTCATTTAAAACCTGATGTACATTTTGAAGTGCTTCTTGTGCTGGTAGTTTTAGCTCTCTATAGCCTTCTTTTGCCATTAGGATAATGTGTTTTTATATTTTTAAACACCGTGTTTCCCCCTGTGTGGTTATGTATGGGTCCAGCAGAGCTTGCTCTTCTCCCTCTGGCACCTCGGAGAGGCACTGTATGCATCGGAGTAGCCGAGGCTGGTCACAGAAATCTCTGGGCCCTCATGCCCCCTCCTCTCTGCCCCTACGTCACAACACCCTCACTGCCCTGTAGGTAATGTCCTTGGGTCAGCCTGCCTCCCACTAGGCCCATTCCTGAGAGGACAGAGATGACCTGGTCCTTGTTCCCTGCCATGTTCCCATCAGCTTGGTTTTCAGGAGGCCCTTGCTGAATGTGAGTAACTGAATTCATGAATGAATGGATGTGGACCCTGAGAAATGGTGTCCCCAGCCAGCTTTAAGTTTTCAGTTTCTCTTTCTGCCTCCTTTCATTTCCATCAGAGCCCCTCATCTGGATGAGAAGTGCTACCTTGCCTGGGGGCACCCATCAGTGCCATGAAAGAAAGCCTGGCAATCTGCTTCCCTAAAGATTACAGCTAAGAAAACCCTGTGGAGCAGTCCTCTGTAACACATGGGTTCACCGTGAGTCATAATCGACTCTAAGGCAATGGGTTTAGTTTCTTTGGTTATCATAAACAAATCATAAATAACCATGAAGAACTAAACAAATTGAGTGATAAAGGACCAATAGAAACATAAAAAGACATGAACAGAAAATTCATAAAAATATAAAAATGGACCTCAAATATATGAAATAGATTCAAATTCACTCAAAAATGCAAATTAAAACAACACCGAGATACTATTTCTCGTACACTAGACTGGCAATATTAAAAAAAAAATGACCACACATTTTGTTCGCGAGACGTTGGGGACACACATTCTTGTACATTGCTGGTGGGAATGCAAATTGGTATGACCCTTCTGGAAGGAAATTTGGTAAAACCTAAGAAAACTACATAAGCATTTGCCTTGTGACCCAGCAATCCCACTTCTAAGATCTAACATACCGTGCAACAGTATTAAAATAAATATATACATCAGGTTATTTATTGCAGCATCGTTTGTAATTGCAAAGTATTGGAAACGTATTTTTCACATTTTCTATGTATTTGACAGTTTCTGGATATAGTAGTGAGAGGTTTCTCGAGCTTATGTACTCTAGTGGGGGAAATAGAAAAGGAACGGTGTGTTACTAGGTGCCATCGAGTCGGCTCCGACACATAGCTACCCTGTGTACAACAGAACGAAACACTGCCCAGTCCTGCACCATCCTCACAACTGTTGCTGTGTTTGAGCCCACTGTCAGTCCATCTTGTTGAGGGTCTTCCTCTTTTTCGTTGACCCTCTATTTTTACCAAGCATGATGTCTTTCTTCAGGGACTGATCCCTCCTAATAACATGTCCAAAGCACGTGAGACAAAGTCTCACCATCCTCCCTTCTAAGGAGCATTCTGGCTAAGAGAGATTTGTTCGTTCTTCTGGCAGCCCGTGTTATATTCAATATTTTTCACCAACACCATAATTCAAATGCATCAATTCTTTTATCTTCCCTTATTCATTGTATAGCTTTCACAGGCATATAGGTGATTGAAAATACGACAGCTTGGGTCTGGTGCACCTTAGTCCTCAAAGTCACATCTTTGCTTTTTAACACTTTAAAGAGCTCTTTTGCAGCAGATTTGCCCAGTGCAACATGTCGTTTGATTTCTTGAGTGTTGCTTCCGTGGGCAGTGATTGTGGATTCAAGTTAAATGAAATCCTTGACAACTTTAGTATTTTCTCCCTTTATCATGATGTTGCTTATTGGTCCAGTTGTGAGGATTTTTGTTTTGTTTATGTTGAGGTGTAATCCAGACTGTAGGCTGTGGTCTTTGATCTTCATCAGTAAGTGCCTTGAGTCCTCTTCACTTTCAGCAAGCAAGCTTGTGTCAATCTGCATATTGCAGTTTGTTAATAAGCCTTCCTTCAATCCTGATGCCCTGTTCTAAATATAATCCGGCTTCTTGGGTTATTTGCTCAGTACACAGATGGAAAAAGTATGGTGAAAGGATACAACCCTGATGCACACCTTTCCTGACTTTAAACCATGCAATATCCCACTGTTCTGTTGGAACGACTGCCTCTCGGTCTATGTACACATTCTGTGTGAGCACAATTAAGTGTTCTGGAATTCCCATTCTTCGCAGTGTTATCCATAGTTTGTTATGATTCACACAGTCGAATGCCTTTGGAGAGTCAATAAAACACAGGGAAACATCTTTCTGGTATTCTCTGCTTTCAGCCAGGGTCCATCTGACATCAGTAATGATATCCTTGGTTCCACGTCCTCTTCTGAATCCAGCTGTATTTCTGGCAGTTCCCTGCCGATGTACTACTGCAACTGTTTTTGAATGATCTTAGTAAAATTTTACTTGCGTGTGATGTTAATGATATCATCACGTGCCTGTCAGTTTGTCTTACTGTGGTGGCTTGTGTATTGCTGTGATACTGGAAGCTACCAGTTGGAACAACCCCGGAGAGAATTTGCATTTCTAACAAGTTCCCAGGAAGTTATACATAAGAATCTCATGGGGATCTTGTTAAAATGTAGATTCTGATTCACTATATCTGGGGTGGAAATGTAAATTCTCAGCAGGGAACGTATTAAAAATGCAAAGTATCAGCAGGAACAAACAGGTTCAAAGCCCTGTGGCTACAGGTTTCAAGTACCTAGAAGAAGCTAGTGTGGTTTGGCTGCTGTGGCTGAGGAGGAAAGGGACATAAGGTGAGGTTGGAAGGTGAGTGAGGGTATGGCCTTTGGATTTTGAGTGTGACAGGAGCCCTGGAGGGAATTGGGCAGATGAGAGTCATGATGGAACTTGGGTTTCAACAGGCACCCTGGGTGGCTGGGTGGGGCATAGGCTGCAGGGGAAGGGGGTGGAGCTAGGAGACCAGGAGGAGGCTGGCATTCTCCAGGATCTGGGGGAGGTTGACTGTGGTAACTGCGAGGAAGAGGAAAGCGGTTGGATTCTGGATCCCTTCTGAAAGCAGAGCTATGGATTGAATGAGGGATGAGAAAGAAGACAGAAAAGTCAGGATGACTTCTGCATTTGGGCTTCAGCTAGTCAATGGGTGGTGGAGTCACTCCCCAGATGGGAAATGTTGGGGGGAGTAGGCATTGAGGGGAGACCAAAAGTTCTGTTTTGGTTTCGGGATGAGTTTAGTATTTTTAATGATCAGAAAAGAATGAATAAAGTTTAGAAGACTTCTACCCCCTGGAATCCTCCACCCAAGTTGCCGTCTGGGCCCTGGGCAGTACAATGCCACAAGCCTGGTTGTCTAAGCATCTCTTTTTAATCTACACTGTGACAGCTGAATGGGGTCCTAAGGATGCCGGTCATAGCTAAGCTGTAATGTGAAGGGGACAGGAAGCCTCCCAGGGACCCCCTGGGTCAGGCACTGATAGGTGCCATCACACCTCAGCTCACAAACTCTTCCTAGCCTCCTGGGGGTAGATGTGACCCCTCTCACTGTACAGGTGAGGAAACTGAGGCTCAGAGAGGTGGAGTGAGTTGTCCAAAGTCACATAGCCAGTAGGTAGCAGGGCTGGGGTTAGCAGATTGGTTCCTTTGCCTGACAAGCCACAGGTTTGGCTGTCATTCCCCTCCCCGGCTCCTACCCTCACCATGGTCCCAGGTCCGCCACTTCTGCCTGAAGCCACCTTCCCATGGATGTCACTGTGGGAATGATCTGCTCAGTCAGGGTGTCTGCCCTGGCACCGTCTAGGGGCAGCACAATCAGCTGTTGCCTGGGTGGTGTCCTCGAGTGGGCACTGGCGCCTCCAGCCCCCCTGGGGGGATGTAGTGAGTATTGGGGTGCTATAGTATATGTGAGGGCACCTGGGAAGACTTCCAGAGCCCAGTTCCCCTACTGTCTGTGCTCTAGCTGGCTCTGGCCCCATGTGATGCTCTGGTTGTCCTTTCTCTTCAACCCCATGGCCCAGGAAGCCCCCCGGATGACCTGCTAGCGTTGGGGGTCTAAAGAGGTGGGAGAGACTGTCACAGAGCTTGTCTATCTCGGAGGAGGCACTGGGAGAAATGGAGTCCGTTACAGGGGTGGCCTCCCCCAGCTCAGCTTCTGGTGATTGGGGTCCTGGTGTCAGGTAGAGCTGATTGGGGATGGTGACCAGGGGCTGCTCTCCAGTGCTACTGGAGGGGGCGACCACCTTGCCGAAGAGTGGTCTGGGGGCCAGGGCTGGGTCCTGGAGTTGGTTTCCCTGTAGGCTGCTCAGGAGAAGGTCCCTGTGGAACAGGGGTGTCTGGTGCAGGGCAAGGTCACTGTAGCAGGTCACGAACTCCTCACTATCTGAGCGAGTGCTGGCATGGCACTGTTTGCCCAAGGGGGCCGGAGGATTGTTGCAGGGACCTTTGGGGGCTGTTGAGGCCTCAGGCAGGATGAGAAGCATAGGCAGAGAATGCTGACCTTCAGTGCCCTCGGCCAGAGCCCTGTCAGACCCTGCCACTTCCGAGGGGCCTTGCGGCGATCCCCCCAAGCCTGGGCCTGGCTGGGTGCCCTTGATGCGGTTGCCAGGTTTCCCCAGCCCTCTTTCTGAGCTGCACCTGCAGAGGGGCCTGGCAAGTCTCTCTCTGCCCAGCTCACAGACCTGCTTGTCCGCAGTTCCAACAAAAGCCTCAGATGCGACTCTCATCAGGAAGATCTCAAACACCATCTGCTTGGCATCCTCCTTGCTGATGGGCTGGGCCAGCAAAAACTCGGCCTCAGAGGTAGCTGTGTAGCCCAGCCTCCCCAGAATGGTGTCCAGACCGTGTTTGGAAAGCACAGGCTGCACCCAGTAGGCAAAGCTCCCAGTGTATGTCTGGAACAAACAAGGATGTTTGTGAGAGGTGGGACACGCCTCAGCATAGCTGCCGAGAGCGGCCAGGCCAGCCAGGACCAAAGCCAGGTGCCCAGAGGCACTGGGGTTGAAGGCATTTGGCCAAAGGAAATACTGGCCCACAATCATGTTACCCTCTGTCCCATTTTACAGAGGCCCAGAGACAAGACAGGGCCTGTCTTAAATCACACAGCAGGAGAGTGACAGAGTTGGGGTGAGGCCCCTGGTATCCTGGCTCCCAACCTAATAGTTGGGGCCTGCAGCCAGAAGAGATTAAAGCTCTTCAGTGGTTTTTCCAAGTCCCTGCTGCCTTCTCCACACCTACCTTGTACCCCCCACCTCTCCATCACTAAGCTCTAGTCTCACACAGCCCCTTACCTTTGAAGGCCTTGACCACACCAAGTCCTTGCCCACCTCAGGGTCGTTGCACTTGCCGTTCCCATGTCCAGAATACCCTTTCTTTAGCTTTTCCTTTAACAACTTCTGTTTCTTCAGATTTCAGCTACAGTCTGGCTCCCCAGAGAGGCCTATTTGTTTACTTATTCATTGTCCATCTCCCTGAGGCTGAGTTCCATGTTAAGCAGGGACTGTGTCTACCTCAGTCAGTGACATCCCCAGCGCCCAGTCCAGAGCCTAGCACACAATAGGAGCCTAAGAATTTGGCTTTCAGAAACTGCACGCTTGGCACGACCGCCCGAGTTTCTTGGTTCCTTTTCTCTTTAGAGAGGCAGTATAGTTTACTGGTTAGGACCAGCCCTGCCTGGGTTTGAGTCCTGGCTGTGCCGCTTACTAGCTGTTGACCATAGACAGATTGCCTGAACCTCTCTAGTCCTCAGTTTCTCCAACTGTACAATGGGACCAAAGTCGGTGGGCATCGTGGGCATGCTGCTCCCCACAGAGGTAGAACCCCACCCCCGCCTGAGCCCTCCTTACTCAGGGGCACCACGGTGCTTACCTTCAGGGACCTGATTTCCTTCCTCCAGGGAAACAGAAGCAGGTTGACAGAGATCAGCTCCAGGAACTCTAGTGCCTTCACCAGCTTGGGGCAGACGTCCTGGGCAGGGCTGGGGTCCCCCCAGGAGCAGCCCCCCAGTGCAGGGCCCATGTCCTCAAATAGATGGAGCCCTAGAGGGCCCCCTCTGTCCAGGAGCTGCTGGGCCCTGTGGGTAAGGGCTGCCTGCCTGCAAACCCTGAGCTGGCCGTCCCCTGCTCCCTCCCAGTAGTAGCTGATGAGGTCGCCCAGGAGGGTCTCCACAGCAGCCCTGCCTGGGCCAGGGGGCTGGGGCCTGCTCATGGCAGCTCTGAGGGGCTGGATGCAGACGAGAGACTCCTGTGGGCCTCCGTAGGCCGGGCCCAGGCCAAGCACTTGGAGGACTGGATGGCTGTCCCTGCCCTGCACTCAGTCAGGAAGCCAGGGAGGAAGTGTGTTAGCAAAAGTGAAACTGCACAGCAGCCCTGCCCCTGCCTTCCAGGCTAGAGGGCCCAGGGTGCTCCCAGTGCAGCAGGGCCTGTGTCAGACTGTGTCCCCACCCTGTCCCAGACACAGAGGGAGAGCCAGGTGGGCATCCTTCACACACCTGTCAGCCTCAGAGCTCTGGTGGTGCCCTGCCCCATCTCTCAGCTGTCACCTGCTGAGGCTCCTGTGCCTCCGGTGCTCTCAGGCAGCTGGAGCGGCTCCTCAAGTGCCTGAGAGAGCCCCGGGGCAAGCTTAACCAGAGGAAGGCCTGCGGGGCCCTGCATTGGTGGACAGAAACCCCAGCTTCCTGCCCCTGGGTGGGACAGTTCTGAAGTGTGCTCTACATGGTCTCTCAGAGGGTCCCCAGTGGAGGCTGGCCACCAGTTGTCCATGGCAATAACCCACTCGCTAACACACTCTGTTGGCTCTTCTCTCTTCTTTGTCTTAATCCGCACCCCCCACCCCCCACCCACCATGCTTCCTAGGATTGCCTCCCAAATAAACTATTTATACCCAAATCTATTTTACCCAAATCTTGTGTCAGGGGCTGCTTTGGGGGAATCCAGACTGAAACAGCTACCTGTCCACTCTCCCATCACTGCCCTTCCTCCCTGCCTCCATCCCTCCATCTCCCTTCATTCCTCCCATTACCCCATCTTAATTAATTGATCTCATTCACTCATTCAGCCACGAAGTCACTCACTTTTTCCATCTGGTTCAGCATTTCTCAAAGTGTGCTCCATGGAAGGGCTCTTGTCTCGTATTCTTCATCAGTCTTATGTGAGTAAATCCATTTGGGAAACCCTGGGCCAAGGGTCACTATGAGTTGGAATTGGCTCCACAGCAATGGGTTTTTGGGCTAATTACGGTTCCTCTGGTGCAGTGGTTAAGAGCTTGGCTGCTAACCAAAAGGCCAGCAGTTCGAATCCACCAGTTCCTCCTTGGAAACCCTCTGGGGGCAGTTCTACACTGTCTTGTAGGGTCACTATGAGCCAGAATTGACTCTACAGCTGTGGATTTGGTTTTGGGTTTATGGTTCCTCCTGCCTCCTGGCTTCGGGACTTCGAGTCCACGTCGCCAGCTAACGGGGATTGTGAATTTCACGGAGGGGGCAACATGAGCAGTATTCTTACTTTTCTGGGCTCTGGGTCCCTTTTAATGCCCTTGTCTGGTGTTTGGAGACCTGCTGATAATGCTGCTGTCCTTGAGTAGGCAGCCTGTGTCCTGTCCTGTGCTGGCCCAGGGGCTTCAGAGGCCAATGAGATATGGTCCTTGCTCTTAGGTTGCCTACAGCCTGGGAGCAGCTCTGGGGGTAGGAGCTGGTTGTGACCTGTGGTCACTACAGCCAAGGAAGACCTGGTTATTGACCATTGTTTGTTTTCTGTAAGACTCTGCTGGCCTGCCCACCACTCACCAGAAGGGCATCTGTGTCACCCCCTGTCCCGTGGGGCCCTGATGAGCCCTAGCCTGAGCGCCGGTACTGGAGTACTCTCCTCAGCCCCTCCCCCAGGCTCCTGGCAGAGAGGAGGCCAGTCTCCTTGGAGGAGTGTGCATATATGGACATTACAGCAGAGGGCACCTTGTAGGTGGAGGAGGCAGGAAAAGCCGAGAACACGACAGTGGCATCCTGAGTCCTTTTGTTTGTGGGAGCTGGGGGTTGGGGTGGGTTGGAGTCAGCATGGAGCTGGGCACTGTCATCATAAATGCCACTACATTCATTCCCAGAGCACAGAGGTGGCACCTCAGTTATCTGTAGTGGTGTTTAAAACCAAGCCAAACCCATTGCCATTGAGCCGATTCCGATTCATGGTGACCCCATGTGTTACAGAGTAGAACTGCTCCACAGGGTTTCTTGGCTATAATCTTAATGGAAGCAGATTGCCAGGCCTTTCTTTCATGGCACCAATGGGTGGGTTCAAACCACCAAACTTTATGTTAGCAGTCACGCACAAACTATTTGTGCCACCTAGGGACTCTAAGAAGGACAGAGAGTGAGTATTTTGCATGCAGCGAGGGACACACAAGTATCAGGCTCTGCCCAGAGAGAGCTGCTCAGGAGAGCAGGGGCTATTCCTGAAAATGGAAGGCATGAGTGGGTTCAATCTGGAACATCCCTAGGGTGGGAGACAAGCCCAGGATCAAAATGATAAGTTTTGTCCACAGTGAGGAGTGTCTGTGGCCCATGGGTTTGAAAGTGGGAGAAAGAAGCGTCCTCATTCTTCAGGGGCTGACTCCAGTTTGCCATGAACAATGGCGGCAATGAGCTGCCATGTTGTGGTGAGGACTTGGAGAGGGTGGTGGGCCAGGGTAGCCGGCCTCAGCCCCTCTGCTTGGTGGTGCTCTGGGGCTGGTGGATGAGGAAGAGCTGTGCTTTCCTACCTCATCTTCCCCTCCTGTCAAAAGGTCGGCAGTTTGAATCCACCATGCACTCCTTGGAAACCCTATGGGGCAGTTCTACTCTGTCCTATAGGGTCACTATGAGTCGGAATTGACTCAATGGCAGCGGGTTTTTTTTTTTTTTTTTTGTACCCTTCTATGGCTGGCGCCCCACCCTCAGGGCTGTGGGGGAGGCTTCTAGAACAATGCTAGTGGACAGGAGTTCTAGTAGGAGGGAGGGTGGCAGAGGAAGGGACCCACGCTCTGTCAAGAGATCAATGTCCGAAACCAGGGCCTTATGGAGGATACAGAAAGGGAGAAATTTATGTAAGGGGGAGAAAACAACTCATTCCGGTCTAGTTTCAAACTACCCCTCCTGCCATACTCTTTCTTGGTAGTAAAAGCCATTTGTGCTGAAAGCCAGCTGCTCTGAAAGTAACGTATGCAGTCCCTAATGTCCCTGGGGTCAGGTCCTGAAGTTTACGGCTCATCTTGGTGACACTGACGCTGGCCAGGTCTTGGAGAAACAATGCCATATTGCAAACGAGGTTAAGAAGAATAAAGTATCTTCTGCAAGTCGGTGAATACCCCAATACCCCTGTCAACAGGAAAACGACAGAGCTTCGGGTGGCTCCTAATCTTCAGAGAAGTAATGGGAAAGGATTCCTAACCCAGTTACCACCAGTTCCAACTCTGTATGTCAGAATAGAATTGTGCTCCACAGCATTTTCAATGGCTGATTTTTTTTGGATCTCCAGGCCTCTGGTTGGACTCGAACTGCCAACCTTTTGGCTAGTAGCTCTGCAATGTTAACCATTTGCACCACCTACAGGCTCTAGATGGAGGTATAGTTTTAGTTTGTTACTGTCTGGTGTTTCCTTTCCTTACAAGTTTCAGATAACATGAATCCCCAGGCACTCTTGATCATGCTACTTCCTGCTACATTTTTATTGATACAGTATATTTATTTTGAACACAAAAAGAATACATGGTTGCTTATTCAGCGCCTAGTCCAGGAACAAGAAAAGCTGTTCAGCTCCATCCCCAAAACACTGATGAGTAGGTAGGGATTTTTTTTTTCCTGCACTCTCTAGATTTGCAGACGCAAGACGTGTTTCTTGTAAGAGTCTCATCCCTGGTGTGCATGTTAAAGGCTGTACAGTACAACAGACAGATTTTTTGCCTAGAAAACAGTACACCACAAAGGTGGACAGAACTGCTTGTAAACAAGGTCCCTCCCCCAGGTGGAGTTGAGGGCTGGAGGATGTGGGTGCTCTCGATGCTATAAAATCTCCAGATGGATCTGTTCAGTTCTGCACCAGAATAAATTCTATTTCTACAGAAAATAAATCTTTTAAGATTGCCATCCTTGCCACCCCTCTGCTTAAGAAAAACCAAAACCAAACCAAACCTGTTGCCATTGAGTCAGTTTTAACTCATGGCGACCCCATGTGTTACAGCGTAGAACTGCTCCATAGGGTTTTCTTGGCTGTAATTTTTACAGAAGCAGGTTGCCAGGCCTTTCTTCTGTGGTTTCCTGTGGAGCCGCTGTCTGGGTTTGAACAGCCAACCTTTAGGTTAGCAGCCAATCGCAAACTGCTTATGCCACCAGGGCTCCTCAGCTTAGGAAAGGGATTGCTGAATTGTTTTAGCCCTTTATTGGAGGAATTGATGATGATGATGTTTAAAGATGGGTGACAACAGGTGGGAGAGGAAAGTGGGCAGAAGGACTCTAGCTCCCTGTTGCTGGCAATGCTGGCAGGGATACTCCTCAAAGCTGCTCGGCTGCCACCCTCTGGTAGGCTGGGTCTTCAGAATCCTCGCTGCACCTGCATGGTCTCTGATGGAAATTTCTGGAATTCATGGTCCAAGATCTGAGCCTCTCTGCAACCAGGCAGACCCCACGTATCCCCTCCTGTGGCAGGGCCCTGAAAGGGAGGCTGAGACACAACTCTGATCCTCTCGTGGTAGGGTAGTGGTATGTAGGGGGCTCACATCCCCTTTATTTTGTCTGCAGACACCCTAAAGGGGCAAGGCCTGCACGTGTCGACTTCCAGTTCCCAACTATGAGCCATCCAGGATGACAGCACCAGCTCCTGGGGTTTGGCTCCAGCCCGTTTAAGGTCAGGCTGCAATGGTCGCTGCTCTGCCTGGGAGCCATGTCAGGGCAGCACCACAGCCAGGCTACCTGGAGAAGGGCAGTGGCCTCATCTTCCTTAGAGACCCTCAGTTCTGGGCATGCAAGTGGCTGGACTGGCTTGGGAACAGCTGTAACCCACCACCACACACCCAAGGGCCCTGTTCATCCCCTTGTAGCTTGAGAGTGGGGGTTCCTGTGCTAACTCCACTAGCACCACCAGACTGAAGGTACTGCATTAGGGAGGGGGGCAGGAGGACTGTGTGGGCCTCTTGGTTATGCCCGAGCCCCCATACCCGTGTCCCCTACCCGTAAGTGGCAGGAAGGTGATGTTGTGGCTCTTCTGCCCTGGAATGGAGGGCAGGTCCCAGCACACAACTGCCCCCTCATGGAGGCTGCCCCAGCTCCCCTGAAGGACAAGCGGGCCCTGGGGTGGGGGTAGGGGCAGGCAGCTGACCTGGGGCCGTGGAGCAGTTTCTGGAGACAGAGCCAGAGTTTGGTCGTGGCCTGCCAGGCGAGGACAGGAGTAGAAAGGTGCAGGGAAGGGGCCTGGGCAGCCAGGGGGACAGGGGAGTAAGCCCCACTCCCTGTCACCTCTTCTGCACCCTAAGTGTTCCCTAGAGAGACACAACCAACAGGCTGGGGAGGAGGAGCTGGCCACCGGGAATGTCAATTTTTTAACAAAACCTTCACAGGTGGGTTTTCTGTGTGTGCAGTGGGCTTGTGGGTGTGTATGCATCTACACACGTGTGAAGCATGTTGGGATATGTCTGTGTACATGTATGTGTGTATCTGTCGAAATCATGTACATGTGTGTGCATGGGGGTGTCTTATGTGTTTGCCCATGTGTGCCGGATGGGTGCTCTCAGCCCAGTGGGACTGGCAGGACCTGGCTGCCAGGGTCGCTCACACAGTCCTCTCTGGGCCCGAGGCTGGGGCCTGGGTTGGGGTGGCTGAGCCCTGGGAGCTCTTGGGTCCTAGTCCTGGTCCTGGCAGTGGTAGCAGACCCAGTGGGGGGCTGGCCCCACACACAGCCTCGTAAGGGGGCAGGGTGTCCATGGAGATTGTACAGAGGCCACTCTGGTGCTGGGTCCTCTGCACCTGCTGGTGTTGGCCAGGGTTGTGGCTGCTGCTTGTGTCGAGGGGGCTGTCCAGTGCAGGGCAGGAGTCGGTCAGCGAGTAGGGCGGTGGTGCGTCTGTAGGGATGTACAGCTGAGTGGCTCCTGGGCCCATACACTCCTCATAGCTATAAGAGAAGAGGCTCCCTCAGGACCCTGTGGAGGATGGGCCTTAGGGGGTTGTTGGGGGTCTCTCCCCAGGGGCTAGGGCCTATCTGCAGTGAGAAGCTGCCCTGGTTCCCAGGGAGGGCCTTGTCCACACTAGCTCCAAAGGAACCACTGAGACCTGGGTTCTGCCCCAGCTCAACTTCCAATGGCCCATGGGAACTCAGGCGAGTCCTGACTTTCTTGGGCCTCAGCTTCCTCAACGTAATAGTAGCTGCTGCCCTTTACAGAGCATCTCCCAGGCCAGCGCTGGACTAAGGTCTATGAGTGTGTGGGCGGGTGCTGGGGGCGGGGCTGCCTCAGGCTCAAGTCACCCCAAAGCTGTCCTTCTAGGCTCAGGCAAAAGTCCCCTGATCCCTGACCTCACAGACACTGGGCAGGGAGGCATCCACTGCCCTGGGGGCCAGAGGGCAGGGGTACAGGATAAAGGATGATGGCACAAAGCGGCTGTTTGTCCAGGGGCTGAGGGGTCTCCTGGTGGGGAAGTGATGGAGGCCCCAACCCTCCCCTTTTGAAATACTAACTGGCAGGAGAGGACCCCAAGGCACCCAGAGAAGAACTCCCCAAAGGGACCTGCCTGATCTCACAGAGACCTGCTGGGTTGGGAAGGGTGAGGAGGTGGCTACGCCCAAGACCCCAAGACGTTTCCTGCATTTATACCATTTGGGGAGGGGCACTCTTTTCCATGGTAAGGATCTTTGTTCCCAGGCCCCCCGTTCCCTCCTCTGCCGTGTGGTCTCCTTACCCTGGGGGAGAATCCGGATACAGCTCTTGGAGCGTCGTGGCATCCATATCCCCATCAGAGCTGAGGTCCAAGGGTGGGGGCCAGTCCTCGTCAGGGCTGCAGGCATAGCGCATCCTGTGGCTCAAGCCACTGTAAGTGAGCCCCTCGGACACTGCAGGGAACAGGTTATCAGCCCAGGACTCCAGCCAGTGGCCAGGGAGGGTCCTTAGGCTCTTATCTCCCCACCTGACCATCAAGCCCTAGCCAAGCCACAGCCTCAGAATGTGAGTGCCCATGCTGTGCTGGGCTTGGGGCCATAGAGAGGAGACAGAGCTGACCCTGCCCTGGTGGGGCTCCCAGGGTGGCAGGGAGAGGGCCCTGGGGACAGCCCCATACCAGGTGGTGTTATCATGAACTTTGACAGAGGAAGCACTGGGGCTGTAGGAGCAGAGCCTGGAGGTCAGGAGGGCTTCCTGGTGGAGGAGCTGCCAGAGCTGAATATTATCAAGGAATTAGCCATTGGAAGAAGGGCAAACCAGGTGGAGGGAACAGCACAGCTAGAGCCAAGGAGGGAGATGAGAAAGACTTCCCTGTGGATAGGAAGCTTCAAGCTTGGGTATGAAAAATGGGGAGGAAGGTGGCGGGGAATGAGGGCTGCAGAGGGCGCTGGTAAGGTCTTCCTCTCCCCCACCATTCCTTTTAGATATGCCAAGGAAAAAGGGGGCTTCGTTGGTGAAATAAATTTGGTCCACTCCACATACCAAATTCTCCCCTGAGGTTTTTACCACAGATTAGCACGTTGAAGGCTCTGGAAAGTTCTGCAGCTAAGAAACATCTCTAGCTGTGTTTGTCCAGCATTTGATCTCAGAATCTTATTTTCTTAGACTTAATAGGACATGCTGATGGAGCACAATCTTCTTATTCTACAGCCGAGGTTCAGAGAGGCCCAGTGATTTGCCAGAGGCCACACAGCAAGTTAGCAGTAGAGAGGGCTGGGGGCAGCCGGATGTCTGGCTCCTCACCCTTTAAGCCTCTACCTGCCTGTGCCTAACATGTCTAGTTGTGAGTGAGGGACAGTGTCAGCTGCAAAGATGGCTGATACATAAGGTCTCCCTATCCCCAGTGGGTGCCCAGGTGGCTCCTCCCCTCACAGGGCAGGACTCAATGTCAGAGGCGGGGTTCCACATCAGGGGTGGAGCTCGTGAAATCGGTACCATGGCTGCCACCCCATTCTACAGATGGTCACATACCTGGATCAGTGTGGAGTTAGAATTCATGCATAGTCTGTGTAACCACAAAGACTGCTCTTTCCAATCCCCTCCTCTCCTTTCCCCACTGATGATACCACTGTGAGTGGAAAAGTCTGATACAAAACTGTATCTGCAGGTATAATCCCAGGTTTACCTATGCACATGGGGAAAGCTCCCAGAAGAAAATATTCCACATACGTTAACAGTGGCTCCATCTGGATAACAAGATCATGACCCCTATTTCCTTCTCTGTATTTTCTGTATTTTTAAGGTTTTCCCACAATTAACACATATTACTTTTCTACTAGGAAGAAGGAACCTAATAGCATGTGCTGTAAAAAAGCAGGTGAAATGAGATTTGTTTCCCTTCAGGGCACCAGCTGAAAGATGAGAATTTTGGAAAAAACTTCAAGGAGAAACTCAGGGAAGATGAAAGCATAAAATAGCAGGACGAGGATAAAAGCTGATTTTTGGAGCCTCTGGGCTCTGGTGCCAGGGTCCTGTCCCTGCCAGTCTTGCCAGGGAAGGGTCTTTGAGCTCCGGGGAGGATCCTACCTGCAGAGCAGAAGGTTGGGGCTGTCCCACCGGGTATCCCTGGGTAACGCTAAGGCCGTTTCCTAGGGCTGAGTGGGTGGCCCTGGCAGAAGGGCAGAGAGCCGACAGGACTGAACTAAACTCAGCAGTTCTCTGAGCAGTCTCTCTCTGTGGGCTGCTTTTCCTTGGGTCTTCAGAGGCTGAGTATTTGGGGGAACTGGGGTACCCTGTACCTACCTCAACCTCCAATCCTGAGATGACGAAGCTGAGTCTCAGATAACAGCTGGAAAGACCCTTCCTTGCCCCCTTTGAACTACTTGCGTTCCTTTTTATCCCCTCTCCTCTCCTAATTTCCACACCAGCACAGACCCAGATGGTCCAGGGCTCCAGGAGTCCCTCTTTCCACTTTGTGGAAGGTGAAATCTCCCTATCTTCCACTTTACCAGAATTAAGCAATACCTTGATTCGTTGTTTAACCCAATTCCAAGGTTACCGACCCTTGGCAGCCCCTGGGAGACAGGGAGGGGAAGGAACTCACATCCAGGCAGTAGCTCACCGTAATTGTGCTCCAGCTCTTGGGGTTGATGCTGCCGGTCCTGGTGGTGGCGGTGGCGGCCGTGCTGGACCCGGGCCTGCCTGTCCCTGCGGATGCTGCCAACGATGATGGTGATGCAGGAGAGGATGATAACCACCCCTATGACTGCACTTGCCACCAGCACAGGGGACACGAGCAGATGGCTGTGCTCCAAGTTCTCCGAGAATGTGGTGTAGAAGTAGTTGGTGCGGTTGTATCGAGCTACTGTGGACAGAGAGAAAGGACACTGAGCTGGGCCCAGGCTCTGCCACAGACCTTCTTCCTTAACTTGAGAGTTACTTATCACTAAGTAAGCGGACGGCACTGGGTTGTTTGGGTAAGTAAGCGGAGGTGGGCCTGAGGTCAGATCCATGGACTATATTCTGGCTGTTCCTGCTCAGCAAGAGGGCAGCCTAACTTACCCCACTGCCTGCAAGAGTCTCTGGTAGCTAGGGCTGACCTCCACTTCTCTCCTCTAAAGGCTTTATCCCCAAAACCTCAGCTAACTCACATATAGGGAAAGGGAGGAGCAGAGAGGGTAATGGACTTGCTCAAGATCACACAGCAAATTAGTGGCAAAGCTGAGGCTTGAACCTAAGATTTGGTGCCAGACAAAGACTCCGCTTCACCAAAATAGGAGGTTTCAAGGCCAACGTGACTTTACCAAGGTACTGGGAAGCGGCAAGAGATATACAGGGGGATGGAGTATGAGGACCAACTCTGTTGGCCTCCTGCCTCAGAAGGGCTGTGGCAACAACTGACATAGACATGTTGAGGGGTTGGGTGAGATTAGGGAAGACTTCCCAGAGGAGGTGAAGCTGAGGGGATCTTGGAGGGTGAGAGTTAGCTCAGTGAAGGGAGGGGAAGGCACTCCAGATGGGAGAGCAAAGGCAGCAAGGTGTGGGAGGAGATTTCCAGAAAGGAGTGTGGGTGGCAGGAGCATGTTGTTGTTGGGTGCTGTTAGTCGATTCCGACTCATGGTGACCCCATGTGACAGAGTAGAGCTGCTCCGTAGGGTTTGCTAGGCTGTAATCTTCATGGGAGCAGATCTCCAGGTCTTTCTCCTGTGGAGTCACTGGGTGGGTTCAAACTCCCAACCTTCCGGTTAGCAGCTGAGTGCTTAACTGTTGTGCTACCAGGGGCAAGAGCATGGGGAGGGTGCAAGATCCTCCTGAAAGAGTAACAGCTGGGCCCCTGAGAGCCCTAAGGAAGGAACCTCCTGGGACCCTTGGTTACTTCGTCATCGTACGGGATAAGATGAAGGGGTGCCGAGGGCTGGGCTTCCTGGGGGAGGGTCAGGGATCAGCTAGGTCCAGCCAGGAGCACCTGCTGCCTTGCTCAGGGAGAGCTGCTGGACCTCGTTGGTGAGGGCCTTCAAGCTACTTAATCCTCCAACTCAGTCGGGCAGGGATGTCAAGTTCCCCTTTTACAGATGCATTGACTGAGGCAGCAAGAGAGAAAATCCCTGAAACCAAAAGCTGATTCTTTGAAAAGATCAACAAAATTGACAAACCTTTTACTAGACTGACCAAGAAAAAAGAGAAGACTCAAACGACTATAATCAGAAATGAAAAAGGGGACCTTTAAAAAAAATCGTGGTAAACTATATGTAACAAAACATCTGCCATTTCAACCATTTGTACATGTACGATTCTGTGACATTGATTACATTTGTCATGTGCAGCCATCACCACTACCTGTCACCACTCTGTTAGGAGACTTTTTTTTTTAATTGAAATTTACTTTAATGGAAAAGAAAACATTATTTATTCTGACCTTATGGAAATAAAAAAGGATTACAAAGGAATACTATGAACAATTGTATGCCAAAAAATTAGATAACTTAGAAAAATGGACAAATTCCTGGAAAGACACAAACTACCAAAATTATAAATCTCTTAGAAGAAAACATAGGTGTAAAACTTCGTGACCTTGGATTAGGCAGTGATATCTTAGACTTGACACCCAAAACACAAACAACAAAAGAAAAAATCAATAGACCGAACATCAAAATTAAAGCATTTGTACTTCAAAGGACACTACTGAGAAAGTGAAGACAGCCTGAAGAATGGGAGAAAATTTTTGTGAATCATGTATCTCCTAAGGGACTTTATCTAGAATATATAAAGACTTTTATAACTCAATAATAAAAAGAAAAATAACGCAATTAAAAATGGGCAAAGTACCTGAATAGACATTTCTCCAAAGAAGATACAAATAGCCAATAAGCACATGAAAAGGTACTTGCTTGTTCTCTCCCTCTCTCTTTCTCTGTGTCACACACACAAGCATGGCTGCCTCTTTCTCGTCCATTAAATCATGAAATGTCACCGCCTCAGAGATGCTGCCCCTGGTTGCCCCTACCCCAATATATGTCACTATCATCATCCTGTGTGCTTCCTTCAAGGTACATATCACAATCTATGAATATACTGATTATTTGTTTACTTGTTTATTAGGTTTTTGGACTCTTTAGCCTCCCACTAAGGAGCCCTGCTGGCGCAGCGGTTAAGTGCTTGGTTGCTAACCAAAAGGTCAGCAGTTCAAACCCACCAGCCTCTCTGGGGAAGAAAGATGTGGCAGCCTGCTTCTATAAAAGATTTACAGCCTTAGAAACACTATGGGGTAGTTCTACTCAGTCCTCTAGGGTTGTAAGTTGGAATTGACTCAATGGCAACAGGTCTGGTTTTTTTTGTAACCTCTCACTAGATTGTCACCTCCTTTTGGACAGATATCCTGTCTGTCCTTACTTGTTCACTGTTTGACTCTGCAGCACCTAGCCCGGTGCCAGGCACAAAGCAGGTGCTCAATAAATATTTACTGAATGACTGAGTGAACTGCATAGGCTTTAGTTGGATCTGTGTCTGTCATCTCATGAGTCTAGAATTCAGTTTCTTCTCTGCTTTCTGACTGGCTGTGACTCTCTGAGTTCTGGAAGAAGTGCTGGCATCTCATTTTTATTCCTTGGGCCATCAGCTATGCTAAAGCTAAAGCTTTCCATTTTTCTTCAAGACTCGCAGATGAAAGGTGGTAAAGAGAAACTCCCTCTCATCTCTTCCTCTCAGGCAAAAGGGATCAGTTTAAATTATTTATCTGGTCTGACCTCAACTTCGGAGCGATCTAGTCCTTATCTGGTGAATATATAGCATGCCTGCCACCACTTACCAAGCTTATGCCAATGACAGACATTACTAATCAATCATGGTTCTTTTTCCTGTTTGGCCCAGGAAGTAGCCTCAGCATCCTTTTCAACACAGCACTTCACATAGTGACTACAACTGTCTAGAGCTTGTCATGAGATGGAGCTGTTGGGCATCACTCATCTAGTGTGACCAGTGGCCAATGACCAAGGACTGTGGCTTGGACTGGAGCTGAGCTAGCAGCTACTCTGTTACCATATTTTCTCTAATTAAGTACAGGCCAGCCATTGTCCGTCCGGCCAAAGTCTCCCTCTTCCTTCCTACTATGCAACCTCTCACCTGCAAAGCCAAGTGTAGGACTTGGGAGTGTCAGGGATGCCAGTGCTACTTGGGGAGAGTAGAGTGTGTAGGGCCCACACTACTGTGGAACAGTGGGGCTGGGTCTGAGAATCTTGTCCCCAGCAGGACTCTGGGGTGGCCTGTTCAGATCCCCCCTGCTGCTGTGGCCTGGGCCACCTCAAAATCCAAGGCAGACATGCCACCAGAGCTGGCCATGGGCAGGGCTGCACGTGCCCAGAACGACAGCCCAGTGTTGGAAGTGTATGGGTGTGCCCACCCCACAGAGCCTGCTGCAGAGGGGCCAGCCCCGCAGGGTCACCTTGAAGACAACCTTCCCTCCGGGCTCATTACCAACCTGGCTCAGAGACGGCCCCACCCATGTGCCTGCAGATGGATCCAGTCAGTGCAGGTGCCTGCCTACATGGCTGGCTGGGAAATTAATCTCCCAGTCACCATGACCAGCAGAGGTAGGTACTGTTTTAAATGACGAGGGAAACTCTTGCAGTTTTCAAACCCAGGGCCCATTTTATCAGCAAGAGAAATATGACTGCAGAGAAGTAACCTGATGACAGCACCCCCCTGCCAGCCCCTCCGCCTCCCTGTCCCCTAGCACCAGCTGTGGCAAGGACAGAGGATGAAGCAAGCTTTGCCTCTGCCCTGGAATTTCTTCCCAAGCAATTTCTAGACAGATGCTGGTGATCAAGTGGAAATTGCACCTCAAAATACAGCCTCTTCCCTGAGATGCTTTCCTTCCCCCCATGTCATCATGAGTAGCCACCACCTCCTGACCCCCTGCTGTGTGCCCCTCCCACTGCACTATGCACTATATCAGCTCATTTGTGTCTGTTGGTATGTCATACTGTGGTGGTTTGCATACTGCTATGATGCTGGAAACTATGCCACTGGTATTTCACCCTTGGTGGGCAGGTTTCAGCAGAGCCTACCAACTAAGACAGACTAGGAAGAAAGGCTTGGTGATCTACCTCCCAAAATTGTTGTTGTTGTTTTGTGCCATCGAGTCGATTCTGACTCGTAGCAACCCTACAGGACAGTGTAGAACTGCCCCATAGGGTTTCTAAGGAGTGGCTGGTGGATTCAAACTGCCGACTTTAGGTTAGCAGCCTGAGCTCTTTACTTTGAAATTAGCCAGGGAAAACCATATGGGTCACAACAGAATATTGTCTGATACAGTGCTGGAAGATAAGCACCCTCTGGGTTGAAAGGTACTCAAAATGCACAGTGGCTGCAACCAATGGACTTGATCATAGCAAGGATTGTGACGATGGTGCGGGACTGGGCAGTGTTTGTACGTGGGGTCACCATGAGCCGGAGCCTGGTCCACAGCAACTTACAACCACAACACTTACCATGGCCTGTAATGAGATCCCAATGAACAAGTGGGGAAACTGAGCCTCAGAGGGGTTAAGTAACTGTCCCAAGGTTACAGGCTCCATGCAGAGGGACCTGGGTTTATGGGAAGCCGAAACCCCGTGCTCTCAGCCAAGATGCTACTCTGTGGCTACCAAGCACTGTGGACTGGGAGCTCATACAGTTGGGATCTTGCTGAAGTAAAAAAATGTTCCTTTTTCTAAAGCAATGGTTTGCTTCTTTGAGGCCACTTTATATGCAGTCAAAGCAGGTCATGACCTGCGAGTTACTCCGGGGGAAGGCAAATCAGCAGCTGAACGTTGCTACAACACCAAGATTCCAGAGATGAGAGCCTGAATGTCTCAGAAGAGACAGTCATGGCAGCCACCCACGTATATGGTGGAAACAAACAATCCAGCGCTGGGGGTGAAGGTGGGAGGGGACCCCTAGGCTATGTATATTCAATCTAGAGATGTGGGAGATTGCGGGGAAGGGCCCTTCAGCGACTTCTCCAGAGACTGAGGAAGATACTAAGGTTGTTCGCACTGACTGAGTACTTGCTATACATTAACTAGTAACCGGTTGCCTTGAGTTATCTCTGACTTATGGCGATCCCATGTGTATCAGAGTAGAGCTGTGCTCCACAGGGTTTTCATTAACTGATTTTTCAGAAGTAGATTATCAGGTCTTTCTTCCAAGGTACCTCCGGGTGGATTCAAACATTGAACCTTTTGGGTAGTAACCAAACACGTTAATGGTTTTAACCACCCAGGGACTTCTATTATGCATTCCAAAAAACCCCAAACCCACTGTCATCAAGTTGATTCCAACTCATAGAAACCCTACAGGACAGAGTAGAACTGTCCTGTGAGGTTTCTGAGGTTGTAAATCTTCATGGAAGCAGACTGCCACATTCTTTCTTACAGGGAGCAGCTGGTGGGTTCAAACTGCTGGCCTTTAGATTAACAGCTGAGCGCTTAGCCACTGTGCCACCAGGACTCCTTTTATTATGCATTAGCCAGGCTCTAAACCCTTTACAGGCAAAATTATTTCATTTACTCTTCACAGCAACCCTGTCTTCCCATTTTACAGTTGAGGAAAATGAGGCACAGAGCTAGTCCAAGTGGCAGAGCCAGAACTTAAATCCAGCCTTTTCTTTACAATCCCTGAGCTGCACTCTCAACCACTCTGGTTCCATACAGACTGAGAGCTCCTGGTGGGGAGACAGGGAAGGGCCCTTCACAGCAGGAAGCTGCCCCCAGCAGCACTGGCTGGGGGTGTGGATTGTGGGGTGGGGTGGGGCGCAGAGACATCGAAGGTGGTGAATCAGCATCTTTAGACCTCCAGAGAAGGGGGACCAGGGACTCAGATCGGACTGACGGCTCCTGTCACACAAAATGCTGAAGACATTTGTCACAGGCCTGCTTCCTGGGCTAGTCTGGCCTCGGTGGTGCCCTTCGTCCTGCACTGCTGAAACTGACAGGGTGAGGCCATGGAATCACTGGAGTCCCATGCTGTGTGGGACATAGTTCAGGTACCATGTTACCTCTGCTCACCACTGGCTGGTCCTAGCCTCCCAGTAGGACTTGGAGAAGGACAGGGGCTGGGGGGATGGCAGGATGGCGCTCACTGGCTTAGGGACTTCTAAGTCTCTTCCCTGCTTTTTTTGGGTGACCTCTCAGATAACTTGCTGACATTCACCCACTAGCCACAGGGGACTGTGATGGAGGGATGTCAGAGGGCTAGGGGCAGTTCAGGGACATCCACAGGGCTGGGTCTAGAAGGACAAACCAGCAGAACAAGGGCAGGGGAGGGAGGGAGGAGCACAGGCAGGAACACAGAGGGGCGGGGTCCTGGCAGAGCTCAGGAAAGGGGTGGGTGCTTCTGGGTTGAGGCTGTGAGATGTCACCTTGATGGCAGCTAAGTGTTGGCACCATGAGGATGAGGAAAGGCTGCCTGGTGTTCAGAATTCTTTTTTTACAATGGAGATGTACCTCCCAAAAAGTCAGCTGATATGTCAAGGTCCTGATACCGCTTACATGCAACTTGGTCATTTGTGGCAATAGGAGTGGGGCAGATTATGGAGGAAATGAAGAACGGAATGTAGAGCCATCCACCCATTCATTAATCTTCCATCAATTCACTCACCCAACTAACCACCCACCCTCCCATGTGTCTGTCTGTCTATCTATCTACCTGTCTATCTGGGTACCTTCAGTATGAATTACACCTCAACACAAAACAAAAATCCTCACAACTGGACCAATAAGCAACATAATGATAAATGGTAAAAATGTACGTTGTCAAGGATTTCATTTTTCTTGGATCTACAATCAACACCCACAGAAGCAGAAATCAAGAAATCAAATGACGTACTGCAACAGGCAAATCTGCTGCAAAAGCGTTTAAAGTGTTAAAAAAAAGTTTAAAGTGTTAAAAAAAAGTTTAAAGTGTTAAAAAAGCAAAGATGTCACTTTCAGGACTAAGGTGCACCTGACCCAAGCCATGTTATTTTCAATTGCCTCATATGCATGCAAACGCTGGATAATGAATAAGGAAGACCAAAGAAGAACTGATGCCTTTGGATTGTGGTTTTGGTGAAGAATATTGAATACACCATGAACTGCCAGAAGAACGAAAAAATCTGCCTTGGAAAAAGGACAGCCAGAATGCTCCTTAGAAGGCAAGATGGCGAGACTTCATCTCATGTGCTTTGGACATGTTATCAAGAGGGACCAGTCCCTGGAGAAGGATATCATTCTTGGTAAAGTAGAGGGTCAGCGAAAAACAGGAAGAGCCTCAATGAGATGGACTGACACAGTGGCTGCAACAATGGGCTCAAATACAGCAACAATTGTAAGGATGCCTCAGGACTGGGCAGTCTTTTGTTCTGTTGTATATAGAGTCATTATGAGTTAGAATTGACTTGATGGCATACAACAACAAGAATAACCCAAACATCCACTTGGTCATCCATCCACCCATCCACCCATCTGCCCGTCCACCTGTCCGCCCCTCCACCCATCCATCCATCCGTCCACTCACCTACACGTTCATCTATCTACTTACCAATACTCATGCTTACTCGATGCCTGGCACATGCTAAACACCAGGAACATGGCTATGAATAAGACTAAGGCAAATCTCTCAAACTGGAAGGCAAGAGGCCCTACACAGGTGCCCTGGGTGATAGGGGTCGGCTGGTGCATCATGGAGCTCCCTGCTCCTCTTTCATACAAAGCAGCTCTGCTTCTATCTGTTTAACGTATCAGGCTTCCACTTAAGAGTTAGTAGGAGCATGCTCCACTGCCAAGAAGAAATTTCTAAACAACTGCATCAAAACGTAACTGGAAAAATATAAGTGACCACCCACAGGCCCTTAACGATTCTATAAATATAAGATGAAAACAATTTATTCTATTAAAATACATCCTGCCACTTAAATAAATTCACTAAGATTAACTCACATGTTCCTCTGACTATCCAAATTCCATAAGTTTACTGCCTTGTCATCATTCACTAAGGTTTTATCTCTGGCTTGATGAACCATTTATATACATCGGCTGGAAAACTCACAGAACTGTTTTACAAATCACTTTTCCCTGTTTTTGTGGAGGAAATGGTGAACTGGCTGACATCACAGAGCCTAGCCACGGCAGACTAGGCATTTCACTCGAACTCAAGCCAACCTCTTATTTCCTTCCTAGAGCCATCACTTGTCCCGATCGCTTCACTTCCTCTTCTCTTTCTTCACCAGCCTGGAGTTGGCTTTTGGGTCATTTTCCACCAAGGGCCCAGGTTTTGGTCACACCAGCAGAGTCCCTGTGTTTGCTGGGTGAGTAGGAAGCAGAAGAGTTATGTTGAGAGGCAGATGCTGGGGGGCTGTCTTGGCCCACACATTGGCTTGGGATTAGCTAGCACAACCTAGCTCTCACAATCACGGCTCATAAAATGACCATTTGCTACAATGTGGACTTGTATCAGGAAGTTCATGAATAATTGAAATATAAAATGTTAAATCCACGAATGTTGCAAATCATCATCAGCTGTCCCACCCGGGGAATGAGGACTATTATGGAGGGCTGGATGAAGGAAATGTCATCCACCCAGTGCTCTGTACAGTAAAGATTTTACAGCAGAGGAAAGGCAACTCAGCTCCTTCAGTACCACGTGCTTGTGGGGAAGTTCCTCAAGAGATGGAGGCTGATAACTTGCCAGCCCTCCCTACACCAGCCACCCCTCCCTGGATGCTGACCTGAGCCCAGTAACACAGGGTCAAGGGACAGCAGAAACTGAATTACCCCAAATCATGTCAACAGTCAGTGGCACTGGTCATTGTTAGTTGCTGTCAAGTCAGCTCCAACTTAGGATTCTGACTCATAGCAACCCTATAGGACAGAGCAGAACTGCCTCATAGGGTTTCCAAGGAGCACCTGGTGGATTCCAACTGCTGACCTTTTGGTTAGCAGCTGTAGCTCTTAACCACTACACCACCAGGGTTTCCTCCTTGCTTCTAGGAAGTGTTTAAAACTGTTTAATTCATGATGAAGCTCAGGAGGTGTCTGAGATGTCTGAGCTTGGGAAGAAGCTGAGAAAGTCAAGGTCAAGAAGTATGAGCGCTAGTGCATTGGGCCCTCCAGCCAGCCCAGTCTCAGAATGTTTGCTTTTGCCAAGAACTTCTCCAGCAGTTGAGAGCATCTGGCTTGTTGCTACCTGGCCGGCTCCCGCCTCCCTTAGTAATAGCAGCAACAACAATGACATACCAGGAATCTGTGTGAAATAAGGCTGTCTGGGTCCACCACAGGCTGAATTCAGGACCACCCTGGCTCCACTAGGCCTGGAGAACTCCCAGAGAGTGGGAGCCCTTTGTCTGTGGTGCCTAACAAAGAGACTGATCACCAGTTAGAGCATCCGTCTCTTACCCCATCTGAAATAAATTTCCCCATCCCCTTGGATAGCGGTTCTCAAAGTGCCATCCACACACCAGCACTATCTCTTGGGAACTTGTTAGACATGCACATTCTTGAGCCCCGCCTTGTTGTTAGTTGACTTCCAGTTGGCTCGGACTCAGGGCGGCTTTGTGTATAACAGATGAGGGAACTGGGGCTCAGAGAAATGAAGCCACTTGCTCAAGGTCACACAGCTGGTCAGTGGTAGGGCTGAGGCTTGCACTGAAGCCTAAGTGGTAAGTGCATGAGCTTTGCACTCTCTGGGTGCCCTGGGCTGTGCTATAATCTCCCCTTTAGGAGAGATTCACTCCTTACCAGGCTCCCCGAGAGCAGCGACTGGGTGTGGCTGGTCCTGTGGGACATCCTCCTCGTAGCTCCACTTTTAATTCTCTAGGGCTTCCCACCTGGCCGCAGACTTTGGCAGGATTCTCAAAAAGAAATCGGGCTGAAGCCACATTAAGTTGCACCCTCAGACCAGCCATCTGGCACATGCCTGCTGCTCTTTATTTGACTGCCTGACACATACTTATTACACCCTCTCTCTTTCCACAAATGAAATAAGGGGCTTACAAGAAGGCATTTACAACAAACAGAATAGATTCTGAACTGAAAGGGGGAAATGAGAATTGAGGAAAAATGAAGAATGAAATATGACAACCATGGAGACTGACACTGCCGCTGTGATTAAAGGTAAAATGTGCCAGGAGCTTCCCTGTAGCCCTGGGAAAAAGGGAAACAGAATACCCACGCCCCGCTCCCCACACCTCTGGACTTGTCTACTCAGGCCTCGGTGCCTACAGGTCAGCCCACTCTCTAACTCTGTGGGCACCAGAGTAACTTCTTTACCCAGGCTAAACCTAGTCCAGAAATCTGGGATGCCCTTTGCTACCTTCCCCCTTTCTCCACACGTCCAACCATTTATCAAGTTCAGCTGATTTAGTCCTAACTCACCCTCAAATCTCATCCCTCCCTTAAGACTGCCCTGGTTCCTGCCCTCACCACTGCTCCTGAATGACCTTTCAGTCTGGAGAATACTTCTCATGGTGGCTTCTGTGCGTAAAGCAACTGGGATCTGGAACTAGTTAACAGATCCTAATACACAAAAAGGGTCCTTCTTTGCATCATTATGGAACCATTCATTTTTCATAATTAGCTATTTCACTTTAATAGGTTTGTTCTTTGCTGGATACACAAGAGAGTCTTTGTACCATCAATTGGAGCAGTTCAACGTGAAAGCATATTAACAGAATATCACATGTCTTGTGATGATACAGGAAAACTGATTTTAAAACCCAGTCCTCATGCTCAATGAGGGGACCTAAGAGGGCCTTTCTTCACATAAGTGATAAGCGAAAAGCCCGGCAGGATTCCTCTCCAGTTTGAAATCTGTAAGTTTTAGCAGTAGCTGACAGGAAATGGGCGATATTTACCCAGACTGTCTTTGATGATGACTGACATTATCAGTGCCTTTGGTACCTCTGATTACCTATGTTTCAACATTAAAAAAAATCCAGTGCCATCGAGTCGATTCCGACTCATAGCGACGCTATAGGACAGAGTAGAATTGCCCCATAGAGTTTCCAAAGGAGCGCCTGGCGGATTCGAACTGCCGACCCTTTGGTTAGCAGCCATAGCACTTACAGTTTCAACATTAGTGCCACTTTAATATTTCCAGTCCTGCAATGAGTTTTGCAGTTGAAGCATAGAGTTCTTAGGTGCTAAATCAAACTTAGAAACAAACCCTCATTCAATTTGTATAGTGTGTGTGTGTATGAGTATATATGTTTTTTTAACAAACTAGCAAATCAAAGCCAATATTAAACATTGGGGAAAATGCCGTGTGCACCTTTGTTCTTCTGGACCAGTGTTTCGTCAGCTTCCCATTCTCAAAAACCAAACTCATTGCCTGATTCTGACTCATGTCGATCCCATGTGTTACAGAGTAGAACTGCTCCATAGGGCTCTTTTGGAAGTTCCTGGGTGGTACAAAGGGTTTAAGTGCTCATCTACTAGCTGAAAGATTTGCACTTCGAACCCACCCAGAGGTGCCTCGGAAGACAGGCCTGGCAATCTGTTTCCGAAAGGTCACAGCCTTGAAAGCCCTAAGGAGCACAGTTCTAATCTGCACACACGGGGTCTCTATGAATTGGGACTGACTCAATGGCGACTAACAACAACAATCTTTTTGGAAGCAGTCACCAGGCCTTTCTTCCAAGGTACCATTGCTGTTGTTAGGTGCCATAGGGTCAGTTCTGACTCATAGCGACCCTATGTACAACAGAATGAAACACTGCACGGTCCTGCACCATTCTCACCGTCATTATGCGTGAGCCCCTTTTTGCAGCTACTGTGTCAACCCATTTCATTCAGAGTCTTCCTCTTTTTTGCGGACCCTCTACTTTACCAAACGTGATGTCCTTCTCTGGGGACTGATCCCTCCTGATAACATGTGCAAAGTATGTGAGACTAGTCTTGCCATCCTTCCTTCTAAGAAGCATTCTGATTGCACTTCTTCCAAGACGGATTTGTTGGTTCTTCTGGCAGTCCATGGTATATTCAATATTCTTCGCCAACACCACAATTCAAAGGTGTCAATTCTTCTTTGGTCTTCCTTATTCATTGTCCAGCTTTCACATGGCTTGGGTCAGGCGCACCTTAGTCTTCAAGATGACATCTTTGCTTTTTTACACTTTAAAGAGGTCTTTTGCAGCAGATTTGCCCAATGCAACACGTCTTTTGATTTCTTGACTGCTGCTCCCATGGGCATTGATTGTGGTTGCAAGTAAAATGAAATCCTTCACAACTTCAATATTTTCTCCATTTATCATGATGTTGCTTATTGGTCCAGTAGTAGGATTTTTGTTTTCTTTAGTTTGAGGTGTAATCCATACTGATGGCTGTGGTCTTGGATCTTCATCAGTAAGTGCTTCAAGTCCTCTTCACTTTCAGCAAGCAAGACTGTGTCATCTGCACAATGCAGGTTGTTAATGAGTCGTCTTCCAATCCTGATGCTGCATTCTTCTTCATATAGTCCAGCTTCTCAGATTATTCGCTCAGCATACAGATTGAATAAGTAGGGTGAAAGGATACAACCCTGATGCACACCTTTTCTGACTTAAAACCAATCAGTATCCCCTTGTTCTGTTTGAATGACTGTGTCTTGATCTATGTGCAGGTTCCTCATGAGCACAATTAAGTATTCTGAAATTCCCATTTTTTGCAACGTTATTCATAATTTGTCATGATCCACGCAGTCGAATGCCTTTGCATAATCAATAAAACACAGGTAAATATCCTTCTGGTAGGTATTCTCTGCTTTCAGCCAGGATCCACATGACATCAGCAATGACATCCCTGGTTCCACATCCTCTTCTGAATCTAGCTTGAATTTCTGGCAGTTCCCTGTTGATGTACTGATGCAGCCACTCTGGAATGATCTTCAGCAAAATTTTACCTGCGTGTGATATTAATGATATTGCTTGATAATTTCTGCATTCAGTTGGATCACCTTTCTTTGGAAGAGGCATAAACATGGATCTCTTCCAATTGGTTGGCTAGGTGACTGTATTCCAAATTTCTTGGCATAGATGAGTGAGCACCTCCAACACTGCATCTGTTTGTTGAAACATCTCAACTGGTATTCCATCAATTCCTGGAGCCTTGTTTTTCACCAATGCCTTCAGTGCAGCTTGGACCTCTTCCTTCAGTACCATCAGTTCCTGATAAAATGCTACCTCCTGAAATTTTTGAATTTTGACCAACTCTTTTTGGTATAGTGACTCTGTGTATTCTTTCCATCTTCTTTTGATGACTCCTGCATCATTTAATATTTTCCTGATTGTTGTTGTTGTTGTTGTTAGGTTCCGTCGAGTCGGTTCCAAATCATAGTGACCCTATGCACAACAGAACGAAACACTGCCCGGTCCTGTGCCATCCTTAAAATCGTTGTTATGCTTGAGCTCATTGTTGCAGCCACTGTGTCAATCCACCTCATTGAGGGTCTTCCTCTTTTCCGCTGACCCTGTACTCTGCCAGGCATGATGTCCTTCTCCAGGGACTCATCCCTCCTGACAACACATCCAAAGTATGTAAGACGCAGTCTCGCCATCCTTGCCTCTAAGGAGCATTCTGGTCGCACTTCTTCCAAGACAGATTTGTTCGTTCTTTTGGCAGTCCGTGGTATATTCAAGATTCTTCGCCAACACCACAATTCAAAGGCATCAACTCTTCTTCGGTCTTCCTTATTCATTGTCCAGCTTTCACATGCATAGGATATGATTGAAAATACCATGGCTTGGGTCTGGCGCACCTTAGTCTTCAGGGTGACATCTTTGCTCTTCAACACTTTGAAGAGGTCCTTTGCAGCAGATTTGCCCAATGCAATGCGTCTTTTGATTTCTTGACTGCTGCTTCCATGGCTGTTGATTGTAGATCCAAGTAAAATGAAATCCTTGACAACTTCAATCTTTTCTCCGTTTATCATGATGTTGCTCATTGGTCCAGTTGTGAGGATTTTTGTTTTCTTTATGTTGAGGTGCAATCCATACTGAAGACTGTGGTCTTTGATCTTCATTAGTAAGTGCTTCAAGTCCTCTTCACTTTCAGCAAGCAAGGTTGTGTCGTCTGCATAATGCAGGTTGTTAATGAGTCTTCTTCCAATCCTGATGCCCTGTTCTTCATATAGTCCAGCTTCTCGTATTATTTGTTCAGCATACAGATTAAATAGGTATGGTGAAAGAATACAACCCTGACGCACACCTTTCCTGACCTTAAACCAATCAGTATTCCCTTGTTTTGTCCAAACAACTGCCTCTTGATCTATGTAAAGGTTCCTCATGAGCACAATTAAGTGTTCTGGAATTCCCATTTTTCGCAACGTTATTCATAGTTTGTTATGGTCCACACAGTCGAATGCCTTTGCATAGTCAATAAAACACAGGTAAACATTCTTCTGGTATTCTCTGCTTTCAGCCAGGATCCATCTGACATCAGCAATGATATCCCTGGTTCCACGTCCTCTTCTGAATCCAGCCTGAATTTCTGGCAGTTCCCTGTCGATAGACTGCTGCAGCCGTTTTTGAATGATCTTCAGCAGAATTTTGCTTGTGTGTGATAATAATGATATTGTTCTATAATTTCCACATTCGGTTGGATCACCTCTCTTGGGAATAGGCATAAATATGGATCTCTTCCAGTCAGTTAGCCAGGAAGCTCTCCTCCATATTTCTTGGCATAGATGAGTGAGCACGTCCAACGCTGCATCTGTTTGCTGAAACATCTCAATTGATATTCCATCAATTCCTGGAGCCTTGTTTTTTGCCAGTGCCTTCAAAGCAGCTTGGACTTCTTCCTTCAGTACCGTCGGTTCCTTATCATATGCCACCTCTTGAAATGGTTGAATATTGACTAATTCTTTTTGGTATAATGACTCTGTGTATTCCTTCCATCTTCTTTTGATGCTTCCTGTGTCGTTTAATATTTTCCCCATGGAATCCTTCACTATTGCAACTTGAGGCTTGAATTTTTCTTCGGTTCTTTCAGCTTGAGAAATACCGAGCATGTTCTTCCCTTTTGCTTTTCTTGGATGGGTTCAGACTGCCAAACTTTAGGTTAGGAGTCAAACAATGTGGGTCACCCAGGGACCTTTTGCCATCCCATAGCTCTTTTAATAAGGTATTTGTGTACAGCTGTGTATTCCTGCATGCTAAAAACAAAACCCTACTGCAGGAGAAACCCTGGATGTGCTAGGACTGATGTCTCAGTGACAGATGTTTTGAGAATCATATTTTCGATAAACCAGATACTGAGCTTCAGTCACGATTGTGGTTATGGTCTTTAGTTCAGTGTTTTTATTTAATACTCAGTAAACTTTGCATTTTTAAAGAACTTAAAGAACACACCACAGGTTTTGAATTACAAATTCAGTTAGAAGTTAGTTTCTGGAAGTTTAATAGTCACTTTGTTTCACATAATTGGATTTCTCGTTTGGTAGGCAGGTGGGGACACTGGTATTGCACAGGTGTAAATGGTCACCCACTCCATCACAGGGACAAGGTGGAGCAGTGGTACACACTACGATCCTCACTGTTCAGAGTGCTGAGGACTTACTGTGTATGCATGACAGCGATATGTACTACAGTCACACAAATTACATCACCGGGATTCCTGTCAATATTTTAATGTACTAGAAATGCCTTCTTATCTGTTCATAAGAAGATTTTGAAAAGGTTTAAACTATTTCATGAGCAAGCCTTTAAATTTCATATAACTCCAAACCTGAAATTTCAATAACAACAGACAAAAACCCTTTAACAAGGTTGCTATTTGACTTAAAACATGCCTCCTTTGGCTTTCATGTTTCTAAAATAAATTCTTTGAACTGCAGCAACAAGACCCTCTGCTCCTAAGAAGTCCAGGAGGGCTACTCCATATTATGTTCTCCATTATTTTATTTTCTGTAAAATTTTAGGTTACATATACGTAAAAATTAAGAATATCTATTAATTCAAAGACTCCATTATGACAGTCAAAAGGTAACCTACAGAGAGGGAGAAGACCTTTGCACTAACATATCCAACAAGGCCTGAAAGCCCAACGATGACATCAGGGAGGACAACCATCTTTCCCAATCATCTTGGCACATTTCCAGGAGGGGCTGGGTTTCAGGGTAGCTAATGTTGCCCATGACACTAGTTTTTAATGTGGAGTAGTTCCTGGTAGGGAAATGGTGGTGTCTTTACATATTCCTATTTGTAGGAAAATCCCCTCCCCCACATACCTGGCTTTGGGATGCCATGGGTAATGGTCCTGGGATCATACCTTCCTCAGCAGGACTTCTAGAAGCAGAAACCATTTTGCCCTCCACCAACCCAAGGCTGAGACTCTCCCCTTTCCCACACTCGCTCCCTGGTGATCTCTTCCAGCTCCCAGGACTGAACCGCACCCATATAAACAGCCCCATATATACGTCCCCAGCTTCAGACACTCTTCTGAACGCCAGTCACATAGACCCATCCAACTGCCTGCCCTGTACTCACTTTCAGACGTCCACAGAGCATTTCAGATGAACATGTTCAAACCTTAAATCTTGATTCACAGCCCCACCAAGCCTGCCCACAATCTTCCCCATCTCGGTAAACAGTGGTTCAGTCCCACCGCACGCTCAGTCTCCAAGCCTTGTTATCTCTAACTCTTCTTCTCATCCATCCAGATCCAACTAGTCTGCAAACCCTGACAACTTCACCTTCAAATCTCACCCTATCTTACCACCTCCACCGCTAACCCCCTTGTCCCATTGTCGCTTGCCTGGACCACTGTCCTGGCCTCCTAACTGGCCTCCTCGCCTGTTCCCCTTTTCCTACAGCCTCTTCTGCCACAGCCAGGGTGATAAGGTCCCTTCTTGGCTGAAAGTTTCCAATGACCCTCCGTGTCCTTGAGTAGAAGCCAAAGTCCTACCAGGGCCTCCACATGGCCCTATGTCACCTGACTCCCGCCACCTTTCCTACTTTTCCTCTCCTGATCTCCAGCCACCGTGGCCTTCCTGCTGTTGCTGGAACAAGCCAAGCCTGCGCCCACTTCAGAACCCCTCTGGTGGAACTCTATTGCTCCAGACACCTGCATGGCTCCTTCTCTCCCTTCTAGTAACTGCCACATGACACAGACTCTGAGGGAGATCCAAGCTCACCATGAGCCTCTGCCAGGCAGCGATTCCTGCCAGCCTGTGGGCAGCCACTGTGAGCGCAGCAGGACAAGCCCCGCCCGGCTTCTCTTTGGATCAACAGATGCAACGCACACCTTCCCTCCTCCTTCTTCCTGCTTTGCTACAGGTTTAGTCTCCCTGGGACTCCAAAGGCCCTCCTTCCTTGGATCTGTCCCCAGAGGCCAGAGTTAAGAAGGACGCCCCCACCTCCCAGGGAGCTGCCATCTGCTGGCTGAAGGTGAGACTGTGCAGCATCTCTTCTTGGAGCCTGGGTCCTGGGGGAATCCTTAGCAGCCCTGCCCAGCAGGGGCTGGGTGGTGAAGACTACCTCCTGGCCTTCCCAAGGATCCAGGCCAGTGCTCCTCCTTCTCCATGAGTGCCTGGGGTAGGCCCACCGAAGGCTGGAAAATAGTTCACAGGCCTGGCACTGGGCGGCAGAACTGACTTCCCTCTTGCAGCCACTCGGTCAATGACCCTCAGCGCTTCCCTGAGTCAGGGATTACCCATCTCCCCCTCCTCAGTCCCTACCACCTCCTCAGTCTTCTCACCTGCAAATGGTTAGAGGAGGGAGGGAGCAACAAGGCCTCCTGGAGCTGTCTCTGGGGGGCGAAGATGGGCCGAAACACCTGGAAGGTGAGCCAGGGAGGGGAGGAGGATGCTGGGTCTGGACAGTGCCTGGGAGGAGCCTGTGAAACTCATTAGTGCCTGCTGGACTCCCAAGATGGGCTTCCTGGGTAGTGCAAATGGTTCAGCACTCGACTACTAAGTGAAAGGTTGGCAGCGGAAGAGAGGCCTGGTGATCTGCTTCTGAAAGCTCACAGCCTTGAAAACTCTATGGAACGTATACTCTGCAGCAACACAGTGGGTGGCCATGAGTCAACTCAAGGGCAATGGGTTTGGGCTGGGTTCCAGAGTCCCGAGAGACAAGTAGACGATTCTGATTCACCCAGGTGTGCGGCTGACACTGTGGCCAGAGCTGCGGAGGCCGAGCAGACTTGTGCCTGAATGTGGGTTGAGCTCTGACACCTAGGGGTGAGGTCTTGCTTGGGAAGCTTTTGGGCTTTTCCTTCTGGGGACTTTGCTGGTTGCCTTCCTAAATTGGCAGGGGGCACGGGTATGAAGAACCACCTGTCTGTCAGTTTGTTGTACAGTGGTGGCTTGCATCTCCGGGCTGTCTCTGGTGGCACCTGACACCATGGGGAATGCTGAGTGACGAAGTGTCAGGCCCACTCTAACAAGGGATCCCCCCAGCTACCCGCCCTAGACTCTGCCTGGACCCCTTTCACCTCTCCCTGGTCAACCTTGCCCCCTCACTCTCCTTCCCCTGTGTAAGTGGGTCTGGTCCACCCATTTGCAATGGAGAAAACTGTTTCCACAAAGTAATCCATCCTCTGTGCTGCTAAAGATCTGAAGTGGTTCGGTTCCTCCTCGTGTGTCCTCAAGCACCACAAGGCTAGGTGAGCAGAAGGGAGATACATGTCCTACTTCCTAGGGGCTGTGGTCGCTTAGCTTACAGAGCTGCACCTTTGGGGGTTGCTGAGCCGGCCTGCCGAGGCTGAGCTCAGTGGGCTCCTGGAGAGGAAAGCTGGTGGCCACACGCCCACAGGAAAAGAACCTGGCTCCTTCAGGTCCCACCAGGGGTCAGCTTCCCTGAACCTGGAGATGGCATCATTGTCGATGGAACTTTTTGGCTAAAGCAGGTCTAGAGGGTCCCATCCTTGTCTCCCCCAGGGACCCCTTTTACTATGTATTTTTTTCCAATGAGTCCCATGCTCTGACGGAGTTCACTGGCCAAAGAAACTGCAGTTGATTAATAGCTTTTTTTTCTTTCCATCTAATAAATGATTCAAAGACTTATCTAAAGATAAACAACTCTAAAAGCACTCTAAAGAGAGTCCTCAGAAATCTGACACCCTGATTGCTAATATCAACTTTGCCACCTCCTGGCTGTGTGACTTGGGGCAAAACATTTCCCCTCTCTGAGCCTCATCGTTCTCATGGGTAAAGCTTCCAGGACGAAGGGTCTGTACCTACAGCATCCAGCATGAGGTGTCATGTGTGCTCATTCTGCTCTGCTCTCGGAGGGGATGGGAGGAAGGAAGGGAACATCACTGCCTAGAATGCAGACCGGAAATCCCCGGTCTGAGATCCAGACTCTCTCCAGGTGACTACTTCTAGCCTCCTCCTGGCATGGCTCAGCCTTCCCTGGTGTGAACCTGGGGCTGGCCTGATGCTCCCTCCCAGTCCCCATAGAAACCAGCCAGAGAGCTCTCTCCCAGGGAAGTGCGGATAGGAAGTGATCTCTCCGGCCTGGTAGGGAGGTGTCCCCAGAGTGGCAGGCTGCTTGGGAAACTGTGATTTCACACCAGAAAATTTGAGAACAATCTCAGGCCTGGGATCCATCTATGCTTTCTAAAAATACATGTGCAAAGAAGCCCTGGTGGCATGGTGGTTAAGTGCTTAGCTGCTAACCGAAAGGTTGGTGGTTTGAACCCACCAGCAGCTCTGCAGAAAAAAGACCTGGCAATCTGCTCCCGTAAAGATTACAGCCTAAAAAACCCTATGGGGACAGTTCTAACTCTGTCACGTGGGGTCACCTAAAAATACACATGTGTGCACGTGCCTATGTGCCTATCGTGGGTGTGCCCATGTGTACCATGTCCATGTTCGTGTGGGGATGAAAGCAGGCTGAGAAGTCACCTCTCATGCTGCTTCCAGGAAGGACTTCTTTAAAGGCAAAATGGGTCACATTACTCCCTGGCTGAACACCCTTTTGTCGCTCCCCAGTGTCCTTAGGAAAATGTCCTGGCTTCTTATAACAACCTCCACACCCAGGGTTCTTATAACAAGTTCCACAACCTCTAGTGAACTGGCATAGTATAGGTGCTTAATAAATGCATGCTGAATGTCCACTTCCTATAGGGCTGCCTCTGGTGGCACCTGTTGTCACTGGGTGTTGCTGACCACCCTCTTGGCCTCGAGGGGTTGTCCCCAGGGTCCTGCTTCTCCCAGAGCCCCACTCCTGACCCCTCTTTCCTCCCATTAGGCCCAGTGACTCTCTCTGGGATGAAGGCTGAGGCTTTGCAGGGGGTGGGGACGTGGGAGATGGGACTTCCGGGGCAGAGGGCAGCATGAACTCTTGGATTACGTAGGATTTTCCATGGTCAGTTTTGGTGTTTGGTGGACAAAGTGTAAGGAGACTGGCGAGGGGACAGCTGATCTGGCCATCGGTCAGGAAGACGTTTCCTCATGTGGAGGCCTTCTGGGTACTTGGGGTTTCAGGCGTGGCTTGCAGTCATCAAACATCTGTGTGTGCCAGGTAGCATCACCAACGTTACTGCAACAACTCCCCTGAGGCAGGTAACATCATCTCCATTTTGTAGACGAGAAAACTGAGGCTCAGGGAAAAAACCTGGTCAAGGTCACAGAGAAGAGATGGAGGGAGAGCTGTGCAGGGAGAGACAATGTCACCCCCAGAGTGCCTCTGTTACTGCCAGGATCACCCCACAGAGACCTGCCACCCCTGGTACTCTGGCTATTACAAACACCTCCCTGCTTCCTGAATATCCTGGGCCTTTCATACTGCCAGGCTGTTCCCTTTCCTTGGCATTCCATTCCTTCCCTCTCCACCTGGCAAACCCCTGTTTAGCTGTCAACACCCAGCTCAAGAAAACCCTTCCTTCAGTAAGTCCTTTTTGACTACTGGTGACATAGTGGTCACTCTGGTTACGCTTCCACAGCCATGGACATCCTTCCAGGACAGCTCTGGTCCTAAACTGTTCTAGGCTTTTAGGTCCTTGAGGGCAGGGAGGGCCAGTGCGGCCTCTGCAAACTTGCTCAGGGCTGGGTGCTGGGAGGGGGGGACAATTCAAAAGGATGTGAAAAGTCTAGAATAAGCCAACCTGGGTCTTATCCTAATGCATGGCTTATGTGTTTAGGCTGCCTTTTAATGATACTCAACTTCCTGAGACAAAGGACGCCATGCTCCCCAGACATCCTTTGGTGACAACGATGTTGACATTAGCCAAGGGTACCAGACTCTGCAGGTCCCTGGGTGGTGCAAACTCTTTGAACTCAACTACGAACCTAAAGGTTGGCAGGTTGAACCTATCCAGTGGTGCCGTGGACGAAAGCCCTGGCGATCTGACTCTGTAAAGATTACAGCCAAGAAAACCCTGCGAAGCAGTTCTACTCTGTCACACACGGGGTCACCGTGAGTTGGCAATGACTTGACGACAATGGGCTTGGTTTTTTTTAAACCGTTCCTTGCCTCGTGCCGCCCAACTGGTATTTTTCACACCTCCCCCCACTGTATCCCCACGGTGTCCCTGCCTTACATCCATTTATTCAAATATTTACAAAGCGCCACCATTGTGGTAAATAAAACCTTTTGAAAACACAAGGAGGGGCTTTGGGGATCCTAAAACTGCACCTGGATTTTCAAGCTTGACCTCTGTTTCCTCTTCCCCTTCCCACTTCATGACTTCAGCATGAGGACCCATGGGACAATCACTTCCTGGTGGGGCTTTGGTGGAGTCATCAAGACAAAGGAGTTGGATGTCGGTGTCCATGGGAGCCAGTGCCCTTCCTGGCTCTCTCTTTCCCCACATGTGACCTGAGCTGCTGAGAGATACGCACTGGATGAGTCTGGCACAGGTGGTCAGGGACTGTGGTTTGCTGGGGAGAGGAGCCCCGGAGCAAGGACTTCCCGGGGTGGGGGCCGCGCCCTGTAAGGCCACGTCTCCCCCTGCCTGCCTCTCTGAGCCCAGCTTCCCAGGCTTGCTTCTGCAGTGACTCATTTCGGGCTGGACTGTCTGGAACTCGAGGGTGCCGGTGGCACTACAAGCTTTGAAGTGGCTGAATGGTGTGTTGCGAGTCCATGTCACTCTCACTCCCTGCATGTTCCCTGCTCCTGGAATACTCCACTCTGGGCCCCGCTGTGACACTCAGACCTGGGAGATGAGTCTGTGGTGGTGGTGGTGGGGCTTGGGGGCAGGGGGGTGTGATGAGGCAGCAGTGCAAGGGGAGACCCAGTGCACAGACTCATGACAGCGCACGATGCCCAGTGAAGGGTCTGGCCTCACCGGTGGGATGGGGGGGGGGGAGCTCAGGAGTGGGCTAGCCTTGTGGAAGGGGTAATCCGATGTCCCACGTGGACGGAGTGCCTGCTCAATACCAGGTCCATCAGGTGCTGGCATCTCACTGGGTCCTCAGAATGAATTCCCATTTTACAGGTGATAAGACTGAGACCCAGAAAAATGAAGGGGCATGCTTGTGTTCTGGCGAGATCCAGTCCCCAGGGAGATATCGAGGTCCCTGTCCCAAAAGGACACTTTGGAGGGCTGTAAGCAGGGCGGTGACATGGTCAGGCTTTTCTTTTTCTGGACAGTCTCCCTGCTGTCAGTGTGGAAGGTGAACCAGGTGTGGGCGGGAGGCAGGGGAGCAGTGAGGAGGCTGTGAACCAGGTGTGGGCGGGAGGCAGGGCAGCAGTGAGGAGGCCGTGAACCAGGTGTGGGCGGGAGGCAGGGGAGCAGTGAGGAGGCCGTGAACCAGGTATGGGTGGGAGGCAGGGGAGCAGTGAGGAGGCCGTGAGCCAGGTGTGGGCGGAAGGCAGGGGAGCAGGAAGGAGGCCGTGGTGGGAGAGGATGAGGTCTACATTAAGGCAGTGGTGGCCGGCGGAGAAAAGGGGAGAGGCCGCACTGCTGCTTCAGCAAACATTCACTGAGAGCCCCTTGTGTACCAGGTTTGAGTGCTGAGGATAAAGCAGTGAAGAAAACATTCTCAGTCCCTGTCCTCATGGAGCTTCCCTGCTAGATGGGAGATACACATGTAAATGGTAGAGTGTGCCAGGTAGCAGTAAGGGAAGGAATGGAGTCCCTGGGTGGTGCAAACGGTTAAGCGCTCAATAATTAGCTGAACAGTTGGTGCTTTGAACTCACCCAGAGGCACCTCAGAAGACAGGCCTGGTGATCTGCTTTTGAAAAGTCACTGCCTTGAAAACCCTATAGAGCACAGTTTTACTCTGCAGACATGGGGTCGCCATGAGTTGGAATGGACTCCATGGCAACTAACAACAACAACAACAAAGGGAAGGAATAAGGCAGTGTGCGTAGGCGGGATTTGCACATTGAGATACAGGGGCTGTGGACAGAAATATAGGAGTCCTGGTGGCACAGTGGTTATAGTGCTCAGGTGCTAACCAAGGATCAGGTGTTTGAACCCACCAGCTGCTCCATGGGAGAAAGATGTGGCATTCTGCTTCTGTAAAGATTTACAGCCTTGAAAACCCTATGGGGCAGTTCTACTCGGTCCTTTAGGGTCTCTATGAGTCAGAGTCAACTCAACAGCAATGGGTTTGGTCTTTTTAGGTTTGGACGGCCTTAGTGAGGAGGCGATGTGTAAGCAAAGACCTGAACAAGGGAGCAAGCTGGATGAACACCTGAGAGGAGAGAGTTCCACACAGATGGCACGACAAGTGCAAAGGCCTCTGGGCAGGAACACGCTGGGTGAGTCTGAGGAATGCAGCAAGCTATGGAAGGGATATTTAAGAAGCGGGACAGATGGATTGGTTGCAGAGAGCGAGAAGAGGGAAGAGTTGAGCATGATTTTCTGGTGGAGAGGCCCTTGCTGAGATGGGGGAGCTGGTGACTACAGGCCTACACAGCCTCAGGCAACCACTGGGCCGTGGTGCCTGGCACAGTGCCTGGCACATAGCAAGTGCCCAGTGACTATTTACCAAATGATGTCACCTCACAGAGGCTTGATGAACCCTGGGTGTGAATGAGATTGCCCAGACCCAGAGGCAGTCAGGAATCCCAGGGACTTTGGTCGTATACAGTGATCTCAAAAGGGCTGCATCCACCTCTCCAAGACACGGGCTAACTCCCAGGGCTGCAGGTGGGGGACCCCAGGAGGCAGAACACCTTTCTCTTCCACAGGAAGATCATTCAGCTGGTGACTCCCTCAATGGAGAAGAACGTTCCTTGGAAAGTGCTCAAACACATGTCATTAAACCTTTGTTCCATGATTAAATGAAGGAATGAATGAATTTGGGAGTGGGGGAGAAAAAGAGAGAGAATAGTGGCAAAGATGTGGGCAGGAGGCATTAAACTGTGCAAGCAGGTAATGTGGCCTGGTATTGGAAGAGGTGCATAGCAGTCTCTGCAGCAAGGGGACCATCTGTCTCCATGCAATGTCTGTCCCCATGTGTGCTCCTCCGGGCTTGGTCGGGACGCCTGCAGGTTACTGGGTCTCCATGTTGCTCAATTTACCTGCAGTAGCCTTCTATAGGGGACAGTGGTGGTTCAGTGGCAGAACTCTCTGCTTCCATGCAGAAGACCCGAGTTTGATTTCTGGCCAGTGTATGTCATGTACAGTCACCATCCGTCAGTGCAGGCTTGTGTGTTGCTATGATGCTGAACGGGTTTCAGCAGAGCTTCCAGACTAAGAGGGACTAGGAAGAAAGTCCTGGCTATCTATTTCCAAAAATTAGCCAATGAAAACCCTATGGATCACACAGTCTGATCTGCAACCAGTCATGGCAATGGTTCAGAACCAGGCAGTGTTTTCACTGTGCGTGGGGTTGCCATGAGTTGGGCCCAACTCAACATTAGCTAACAACAACAGGATCAGTTGGCACCCACTTCCCCACCACCCCATGGTCCAATTTCTAGGGGTTGACATAATGTCTAACTGTGTAAACTAGTTCATCTGCAAACCGGTAGGTGGGTCCTGACCATGTGTGTACAGGAGCTTGGTTCAGGGCTCGGAACACCAAAGGGGGTGCAGACGAGCATTATTTATCTCAGTGAAACGTGGGAGGTAACCCCCGAGTCTAACCAGTAGACGACAGGCTGGGCAGATTGTGCCTCACACTTAAAATGGAATATGATGCAGCCATTAAATCATGTTTTTAAAGACATTTTAATAACATAGGTAAAGACTTTCAATTTAATGTTAAGGAATAAAAAGCAGGTTATAGAACTGTGCATACAGCATGATTCTTATTTTGCAAAAGAAAAAAACAACCTTACAGAACAGACACATGAACATTCATAGGAAAAAAAAGAAGGAAAATAGACTAAAATGTTCAGTCACCACATGGTCTCTGGGCAACAGTGGGGTTAAAGAGGATTTTTATGTTCTTTATATTTTTTTAATGATTTTCCAGATTTCCTTGGTTAAACATGTATTACTTTCATCATCTGGAAATTGGTAAAATGAAGATTTAAAAAATATTTTGTGCTAACAAAATGAAAAGTAATTAGGTGAATAAATCAGTGACAGTTAACTCACTGAAAGTTTTTTTAAAAAATCTAATTGCCTTTGAATAATTTGTTACGAGATTTTTTAAAAAATTCACTTGTTTTTGAACTCACTGATAAGAAGCTGTATTAACATACCACATAAATGATCTTTTTAACCTTCATCACACTATCCCTGGCGCTTGAGCAAGTCCTATTTGCCAGATTTTTGAGGGAATGGTTTCTGCCTATGAGCCTTAATGTTTTCTTTTGCAGGCAATCTATACACTTGGCAAAAATAATAACAATAGACCTTATGTTTGTAAAACACTTTATGATTTGCCAAGCATACCAAGTGCTGAGTACTATTCTAGGCTCTGGGGATATCACAGTGGACAAAATGATTAAAAATTCCTTTCCGCAGGGAGCTTATACTGGAGGGCAGACAATAAGCAGATAAACTAGATGCTCAGATGCCAGGAATGATAAGTACTATGGAGAACAATAGAGAGAAGGGGGTGGGGAATGAATGGAGCCTGCTGTTTTCAATCAGTTTATTGTTTGAAGAGAAAAAAAAAAAATGGTGTTTCTATAGCCCCTGGACAATTCATATCTTCTCCTTCCATTCTCAGACATAAAAATGATTGAAGATATTTATGGACAAATCATTCCAAGAACTAAGTACATGTCATCTAAGTTATAACGTCAAATGTGCTAATTATCAACTTTACAAAAAAAGACTCTTATAAAATTATGATGAGTCATAGTGGTATTTTAAATATTTTCGGTCTAGCAAAGTTAGACATTAACCTAACCCTTCTAAGCGTCAGCGCTCTCATCTATAAAATGAGAACAGTAATAGTACCTAAGTCAGAGGACTGTTGTCAGAATTCCAAGAGAAAGTGCTCTTGGCTGAAAAATAGTGCGTGCTCAATGCGTGTTTGTAACAGTGACACAGTGTGGAGCAACTGGAAGAGGAGGTTTGAATTGTTCTATGTTTCCTAGATATTATTGCTTCAGTCCTCACAACTGTCCCGGGAGGCGTGTAGGATTTATTCCTATTTTCAAAAGGAAACTGAAGCTCTGAAAGATAAGTCCAGGCTCGCATGCTATAAACCCAGGTAGTTCACCATCTCTCAACCATGACTCTATTTTGTGCTCAAGGGGTTCCAGAAACCCTCCTGGCCTCAGTTTCTCCCTTTAGGGGCCTGAGAGGTGATTTACACCTTCCCATTTTATCCCTCACTCTGTATGCTGAACTCTTTCAGGGCAAGGGCTTCAGTTAATGGGACGGTGTCTGGTGGATTATTCCCAAAGATAGACAACACTTATATCTCCATCATGTTCCCTCTTGGATGTTCTCTGAATTCTGTGAGCACTAGACATACACCTGATTGGTCTCTGATGAACTTCTTTTGAAAGAAGAGGAGGATTATGGAAGATGGAGGGAGGTACCGGACTAGTAAGTGAATGGGGAAGGGGTAGGTGGGCTACAGAGAAAGAGGAGAGAGGGGGTTTCTGTGTAGAAGGGACCCTGAGGAGGCAGTCCATTCTGTGGGTCTCGCTAGGTTCCCACCAGACATCATGTGGACACCCTCTTACCACCTGACCCGTGCCCTGGGCAGTTGGGCTACAGGTGGCCAGGGACAAACATGGCTGTCTATAAGCTGGACCCCTGCTCTCTTCCCACCAGTACTTCTGGCCACCTACACTGTCCAGGCCACCCTAGGGACCTGTGCATCCTCCCCGGGGCCCTGGGCCCACCTCCCTCTGCTCTGCTCTGGGTCTGAGCACCCGCTCTCCACGCCTGCTGCCCAGCCCAGGGCCCATCGCTTCCTGGGCACCTTCCAGCTCTGAAGTCCTAACATCTCAATGAGCAGCTTGGCTCCATTCCTCCTGGAGCCTCATCATTTCTGGTACCTCTGGGCCCATTCACCTGGATAAACACACCACAGTCAGTGAAGAATCAGGGTTGGGACCCCTCAGACCTCGGCTGTCTCCTGCCCTGGTGGCTGTTCTCCCAGCTGCCTTTACTGTGTGTCTGAACCATCTCCATTGGAATGTCTGACCCACCTGACAGCCCCAAAGCCCACCGCTCCTCAGAGACAGCAATTCTCCCCACGCCCCAAAGCCGGAGTCAGGGGAGGTGGGCAGAATTCCCTTGTACAGAGCACGGGCAATATGTGGGGTCCCTCCTCATGTCCACCTGGGGCAGCAGACATAAAGCAAGAGCAAAGGGGAAAGAGTACCCCTTATAGTCAGGTACCACCTTTTTCATCATGGCTGGAGATGATGGGTAGGCAGAGGGTAACTGGGCAGGGCAGCTCAGGGCACAGAGGAAGGGGTGTCCCAGAAAAGGCTAGCCCTGAAGAGAGAGACCTGCTTTGCAATTAGATGTCAACAAGGTGTTGGGGGGTTGAAAAGCCTCCTGGGAGGACAGTGTGGGGGACTGTCAAGCCCCCCACCACCGCCGGGGAACTTACTCTGCTCAGCATCTACTGTGTGCTGGACACTTCGTAAAACCACACCTGTAGCCAACCTGACTGAGGGCTGACTGTGTGCCCGGCACTGTGCTTGCCCCCCGCCCCCCCACAACGAGCCGGGTCTCATTCAGTGTTCCCAACTCACCTTCCCCACGTTTCAGATGGGGAAATTGAGGCTCAGAGAGATTAGTGCCTTGGCTACAATCACACAGCTAAGAAGTCAGCCAGGCCTGTAGTCTGGCTCCAAAGCCCTTAAACATCCTGCTCACAACAGAATCCTGCCTACTTTTCAGGTGAGGAAATTGAGGCACAGAATGGTGAAGTCACAGGTTTGACTCTAACAGTCAGCATGTTTGAGGAGAGTCTAGAAAAGGAGGTGTATCCTCCTGGCAGGAGCCTGAAGGGCTGTGTGGGTCATGGCCGCGGGCCAAGCCCCTTGAGCCCCTGCCTCTCATGCCTTGTACTGCGTCCTTGCCACCCCAGCCTTGGCCTGGACACCCGCGCAGGCACCGGCGCGGCGGGGTCAGGAGGGCAGCCCCAGGTCGCCCCTCTGCGCCGGCCTCCCGACCGCGGAGGCCGGGGGTGGGGGCGGGGGTGGTGAGAGGACAGGCCTTGCGAGTCAGCCAGCTTCCGAGGGAGCTTGGGGAGAGGCGGCTACGCTGCTTGGCACTTCGCAGCCCGCCGGAGCCGCCGCCCTCGGAATCAGCCTGGAGACCTTCTTACCCGGCAAGTGAAAGTCTGCTCCAACGGGGGAGAAGGCGTGGCGAGGACGCCCCCTCTCCCACCCTTGGTGTTGAGATAGGCCGGCGCAGCAGGCACGGAGGCAGGGGCATAGGCCGGGGACCTGCCTGTCAGAGGTCAAACTTCCTGACTCAGTGGGGAGCGGGGTGGTTTCCGGCTCCAAACTCCTCAAAGACCCGGTCCCTTTCCTCCCCCACCCCAGCCGAGAGTGCTCCCTAGTTTCCCCCTTTTGGGTGGGATGCTCAGGGGTCCCCGGCACCGAGGGCTCGGAGCCAGGTAGACTGTCTTGCGCCCCTACCCCGGGTGCATGCTTGGCTGACACTCGCGCCCCAAGTCTAGTTGGAACCCGAGAGCCCCCTTTGCCGCAGCCCGAGGGCGAGCTCAGAGGCAGCCCCGGCCGCGCGCGTCCGTGTGGCGCGCCTCGAAGCGGGGGTGCAGGCGGGGGGGTCAGCGGGGGTCCGGGGATCCAGCTCTGTTCTGAGCGCGCTAGGGCTCCGCTCGAGACCGCGCAGCTGCTTGCCCCGCGCGCCGAGGCTCCGCGTGGAGCGCCCGGTGTGTGCGTGCGCGGGGTCGCCGCAGGGCGCGGGGGAAGGGGCACGACACCCCCCACCCCCCAGCCTTCCCTGCGCCTCCCCAGCCCGCTCCCCTTACTCGGTTTGGCCGCCTCGCTCCGCTCGGTGCGCCGCAGTGCCGGCTCCAGCTTCGGCTCCAGCTCTGGTTCCCGCTCCGGCTCCCGCTCCGGTTCCGGATCGGATGCCGCTGCGCTCGGGCTCCGGCGTCGCGGTGGGCGCGCCGCTCAACCTCCGCTGGCTTCGCGCGCAGGGGCGGGACGGACTGGCGAGGCGAGGCGGGGCCGGGCCGGGCAGAACCCAAGATCCAGCCGAGGTGGTGGCGGCGGCGTCCCAGGGCCCGGCCCCGCACTGCTGCAGCCCAGCCCGGCCCGGCCGCCGCCTTCCCCGCACCGCTGCCCACACCACCGCCCACTCCGGCCCCCCTCGGCGGCGGAGCCACTCCCAGGCCTCAGCGCCGCTGCGCCGCGGCCCGGGTCATTGCTGAAATGGGGACGCGGGCGAGGGGGAGGGCCGAGCCGCGCCCCTCTGCGCACAGCCAGCCTGACACCCACACAGCGCCAGGCGGGGCAGGCGGGGAGAGAAGGCTGAGAGATGCACAAGAGGCCAGAGCGACGGCCAGGCGTGAGCGGAGAACAACAGACAGACGGGCATGTAGAGGACAGACAGATAGGAACTGAGAAGGACAGACACCTGCAGAGAAGGGTAGACAAATGATCCATTCTGGGAAGGACAGCAGGGCAGGTTGGGCAGAGGCAAGTGTGGGCACTTGGGCTGGGGAACACTGTCACAGGCAAGGAGCAAGGGGAAGAATGGAGAGCGGGATGGCTCGCGGGACACAGCGTGGCCGAGTCGCTGGGTGTGCAGAGGAACCTGGCGGGGCTTCCTGTCCTCAGTCGCAGGAAGGTGAGTTCTGGGCCATGCTGGGTGTCAGCCAGGCCTGGCTAGAGTCTTGCCCACCTCAGCGCCCCGCAGGCTTATTCCCTCCGCCCTTCACCACGCCTCCTGCCCTCCTTCCCCGCTGCCCAAACCTCCAGCACCGAGGTTAACCCTGCCAGATGCAAGCCTGCCAATACGGACTTGGGGCCGAGAAGGGCTCTTGGCTCCTAAGACCTGCTCTGCCCCCACCCTACTCCTGAGCGTTGGCCAAGTCTCAGCCCCTCCCCCCAGGCCTACAGTTGTTTGTGGCATTTATTTAGTCCCCTCTGTATGGAAACCCTGGTGGCGCAGTGGTTAAGAGCTACGCTGCTAACCAAGAGGTCAGTCTTCCGCTATGAGTCGGAGCAGACTCGACGGCAATGCGTTTTGGTTTATTTGACTGGGAACTCTATGGGGCAGTTGTACTCAGCCATATAGTGTCACTCACTGTCATTTGGAATCAACTTGAGGGCACGCAGCAACAACTTAACTGGAGGTCCCTAAAAAAAAAAGTCAAACCCATTGCCATCCAGTGGATTCAGACCCACAGTGACCCTATAGGCCAGAGCAGAGTTGCCCCACAGGGTTTCCAAGGAGCAGCTGGTGGATTCCAGCTGCCAACCTTTTAGTTCGAGGCCAAGCTCTTAACCGCTGTGGCACCTGGGCTTGGGGAGGTCCTTAGATGGTGCAAATAGTTTGCGCTTGAGTACTAACCTAAAGGTTGGTGGTTTGCATCCACCCACTGATGCCATGGAAGAAAGGTCTGGTGACCTGCTTCCATAAAGGTTACAGCCAAGCAAACTCCATGGAGCAGTTCTACTCGGTAACACATGGGGTTGTCATGAGTCAGAACCAAGTCCATGACAATGCATTTGGGGTTTTTTTCTTTTTTTTTAACTTGACTGGGAGCCCCATAGCCCTGGTGGTGAAGTGGTTAAGAGCTACAGCTGCTAACCAAAAGGTCAGCAGTTTGAATCCACCAGCTGCTCCTTGGAAACCCTATGGGGCAGTTCTATTCTGACCTATAGGGTCACTATGACAGACTGGCCAAGAGCAGGCAGGTTGGCAGGAGGGAAATCACACAGTGTGGACTCAGGACAATGCGATGCCCCGAGAACCCCTGGGTGTCCAGGCTGTAAGAACTTGCCCTAGATTGTGCTCTGTGTTACCCCACAGGGAATCCTGAGGAATGTTCCTTCTGTTCTTTTCTTCAGTGTCCGTGTTGCCATCCATCCCAAGCACAGCCCATGAGGTAAAGATAATGGAGGGGCTTCCTGGGCCTGTTCAGCTTGTACTGAACCATGATGCTTCTGTCCTTTAACCTCTTTGCTCTCCCACATGTACTTCTACCCCTTCAGTGATGGCCAACTTCACATTTTCATTGTTGGGGGATCTTCTGATACTAAGGGTGAAGGAGAAGATGGGGAAAGACTTTCAGGGTGGTCTGGCCTCTAGGTGGGATGTTTGTCTAAAAAACCCATCAGACATTTTCACAAGGTTGCCTTCTTGCTAGTATACCTCTTACATGAAATTATGTCAAAAGTGTGTCTAGCGTCTTTCCGGCCTTGAATTATAAAGGACCCAGCTCCCTAGGTTGCCTAGGCCTTGGAGGTTGAGAGCGCTACCAATCTCTAAAAGAGAAGGGAGCTGTGGGAGGGAAACCTATCCCACCAGGTTTGCAAACAAAGATTTCCCTTGTTTCTCTCTGATTTTGCCAGATGTTCCCTTGAATATGCCTTGGTGGTGCTAAGGAGAGATGAAAGGAGGTTTTGATTTTTGCTTTGGTGGGGGGCTGGGAGTGGGGGCCATCCTAAGGCCCACAAAGTCTGAGGTGGCAGCCGAGGTGGGGAGAGGGGAAACGTGTGATACTGGAAGTAGCTCCTTCTGGACCTCCTGTCTACTGAGAGCTCAGAGGGTTTCGTGTTTTCAAGCTTACCCGGGAGTGTTTCACTTCCGTGCTCCACTTTTCTGCCTCTACAATTCGCATCCACAAAACCTATTACCTCCCTATCAGTCACGCCATGATGATTTTTCTGGCCCTGTGAAATCTCCAACCTGGTAGCTGCAAGTGATGCCTGACAGTGTTCAGGTAGAGCTCCAACAGTGAGTCAGACATGGCTCAACCCTCAGAAAGTTTGCAGCAGTGTGAAAGACAGGTATATCACAGGTCTGGACTAAGGAACACCAGAAAGAAGGGGAGACAGCTCAGGCTGCAGAGCTGGATGGGTTTGGTTTAAGTCTTTGCCACTCACTAGGTGTGTGACCTTGGGCAAGTCACTTTACTTTTCCTGAGCTTCAGTTTCTTCATATGTGGAATGAGAAAAATAATATTTACCTATCTTAGTTTAGAAATTTTTGGCAGCAACTACTGGGAACCAACTTGAGCTATCTTAAGCAAAAAAGGAGAATTTACTAGTACCCAAGTGTCTTAGTCATCTAGTGCAGCTGTAACAGAAATACCACAAGTGGATGGCATTAAAAAACAAGTTCATTCTCTCACAGTCTAAGAGGCTAGAAGTCTGAATTCAGGGCACCGGCTCTAGGGGAAGGCTTTCTTTATCAGTTCTGGGGGGAAGATCCTTGTCATCAGTCTTCCCCTCGTCTAGAAGCTTCTCAGCACAGGGACCCCTGGGTCCAAAGGACATGCTTTGCTCCCAGCGCTTCTTTCCTGGTGGTATGAGGTCACTCCTCTCTCTCTCGATTCTCTCTTTTATATCTCAAAAGAGATCGACACAATATACAACTTAATCCTGTAGATTGAGTCCTGCCTCATTAACATCATAGAAGTTAGGATTTACAACAAGTAGGATAATCACATCAGATCACAAAAGGGTGGACAACCACACAGTACTGAGAATCATGGCCTAGCCAAGTTGACTCACTTTTTTGGGGAACACAATTCAATCCATAACACCAAGTTTGGGCTTCCTGAGGCCCTGGAGAAGGGACCAGAGAAGCAGACGGGAACCCAGCCTCTTATCTCTGCACCTTCCTGCTCAGTCACTTGCTTTTTCTCCCCCTGAAGACCTTCTTTCTCTGCACTTCCTTAAGAAAGACTGCACTGCAGCTCGGGAGTAAGATCACAATACCTCAACTCTAACCACAAGCAAAACTAACCATCTTTCAACCACAAGCCCAGATTCCAAGAGAGAATCTGATTGGATGAACTGTACTACCCTTGGTCCAATAAACTGTGACCAAACGTGTCTTAGTTATCTAATGCTACCATAACAGAAATACCACAAGTGGATGGCTTTAACAAACAGAAATTTATTCTTTCACAGTTTAGGAGGCTAGAAGTCTGAATTCAGGGTGCCTGCTCTAGGGGAATGCTTTCCCTGTCGACTCTGGGGGAAGGTCCTTGTCTCCTGTCAACATTGGTGGGTCCAGTGTTCCTTGGAGATCTCCATGTGTCTTGAAATCGATATTCCCCTGGGTCTGGGAGGTTCTCAGCTCAGGGACCCTGGGTCCAAAGAATACAGTCTGTTCCCAGCTCTTCCTTCTTGGCGGTAGTAAGGTCGCTCCCCTCTCCACTCACTTTTCTCTTTTTTTATCTCTTGAGTCTTGTGACTCAAGAAAGGGTGTGACTTGAGTAAGGGTGTGACTTAAGTAAGGGTATGACTTCACACTGATCCTGTCTCATTAACATATACCCCTACCCGTTGCCTTCTAGTCACTTCCGACTAATAGTGACCTTAAAGGGTAGAGTGGAAATGCCCCACAGGGTTTCCAAGGAGTGGCTGGTAGATTCAAACTGCTGAGCTTTTGGTTAGAAGCCGTAGCTCTTAACCATTGCACCACCATGGCTCCCATTAACATATAGAGGTTAGGGTTTACAGCACATCACAAATGGAAGATAATTACATCAGATCACAAAAATGGAGGACAACCACACAATACTGGGAACCATGGTCTAGCCAAGTTGACACATTTTGGGGAGACACAATTCGATCCATGACAAAAGGGGTGGGGTCATATAACAACCAGGCAGCAAGCGGACATATGCATAAGCAGGGGCTAGTTTTCAGAGAAAGTGGGGACTTTTGTGCCGGGCAGAAACCCCTGAAGGTGTCTCCTATGCTGCCTTACAGGTTTGTTGGGAATATCAAATGGAATAATGAATACAAACATTTGGCACAGTGTCTGGTATATACTATACCAGTAAAAACCAGTTGCTGTAGGGTTGATTCCGACTCATGGCGACCTCAGGTGTGTCAGCATAGAACTGTGCTCCATAGTGTTTTCAGTGGCTGATTTTTTTGGAAGGCCTTTGGTCTGAGGTATCTCTGGGTGGACTTGAGCCTTCAGTCTTTTGGGTAGCAGCCCAATGCTTAACCATTCGCGTCACTCAGGGCTGCCTGGTATATACTAAGAACTCAATAAACAGTAGCAGCTATTACTCATTTATTGTCTTGTTTAATAAAAAAAATATCGAGTGCCTGGTTTGTACTGAATGCTACACTAGATGCTGAGATGAAGGGCTGGGCAAGCAGACAAAGCTTGAACAATGACAGCAATAAAAGTAAAACTACTTCAAAGGGCTGTTGTCCGGGTTAAATGAAATAGTACATGCAAAGGAAGTATTTAGTTCAGTTTCTGACACACTGTAAAGTCTCAATTAATGTTGCTTACAAATGTTGAATGTCTATTTGCAAAAGAGAGAAAAAAGACATTCCTTATGGCTCTTTTCTTTGTTTTCTGCTCCCTTGGCCACAGGACTGAGACATCTTTGGTTACGAAAATAGATTTTAGTGATCAAAATAATGTCAGTTGCCAGACTGACAGTTTTCAGAAGCTGCAGTTAAGTCTAACTTGAAACCTTCGAAAAATAACATCGGCATCTTCTGAACCCAAGCACTGGAACGCATTAACAGAGTTAATGCGGCTAACACTCCTGTGCATCCAATGACCGCCTTTATTTTCTTGACTGAGAATGGAGAGACCTGCCAGAATAAATTGTGCTAGAGTCCCATGACAGAATATTCTATAGCAAGGAGAATGATCATACTACAACTACACGAAACAACACGGAGGATTCTTACAAACATAAGGTTGAGCAAAAGAAGCTAGACGCTGTATGATTTCCTTTATATAAACTTTTAAAACAGGCAAAGCAGATCTATGGTGTTAACAGCACTTTAACTGTTGGCACCATCCAGGGAGTCTGCAGCCCTGGGAGCTTCCTTAAATCAAGTCGCACCCTGGCTTCAGCCCTTTGATAGCTTCCCATTACTACAGAGCCAAGTTCACGCTGTGGCATGACCATCAAGGTTATTTCTGATCTGGTCTTGGTCCACCTCTGCAGGTTCTCTTCCATTCACTCTCCACCTCAACCCCCTGCTCTAGTCACCAAGCTTTCTTTTCTCCAGCTGTAACTCTGTGCTCTTCCTTCTGCCATGAATGACCCCCCTCCAATGTTAGCCGTTCTTCATCCCCTTCCTTCTTCAACATTATTGACCCTCAGGTCGAATTAATAGCTTCCACATCTGGGGTCCTCTAACACGCTTCACTTTCCAAAATGATTGGAATGGTGTAAGATTTTCTTTGTGTTTGTGTGTGTACTCACCTCCCCATTTGTGAGCCTTTGGAAGGCAGGAACCATGTCTTGCTCACTGCTTTGTCCCCAGCACTGGGGTTTGCTCAGGAGTCCATGAACACTTGCCGCCCAAATGGAGTGGGATCCTAAAGACATCAGTGACTGGGCTGCCTCCAGAGGTTATTCAGATGTACGAGTTGACTGCCCTTGCACTCTATGGCACCAAACTGCAAAGTAATAGTTATTTCTCTCTCCCTGCCACTCCTCAGTGCCACGTCTAGCTCCCCTCCTCCTTCCATCTGATACTTGTAAGCTTCTCAGAAGAACCATGAGTTTCTTGTGAGAACAACATCCATGATTGTGAAACAAATAAGCTATTTTTCAGACAATACCGCAAAACCAGGTTTGGTGAGAATGACTTCATATCAGGGTGTTGCTGGCTGTGTCCAAGTCCTATAAAAGACAAAACAAAACAAAGCACCCTTTTTATTTTAAGATAATTTTAGACTTACAGAAAAACTGCAGAAATAGAACAGAGAGTACATATATACTCTTTACCCAGCTTCCCCTGATGTTAACAATGTACGTAATCATAGCACAATGATCAGCACCAGGAAATTAAGGTTGGTGCAATACTATTGAAGACAGAAGAATTGATGCGGTTGAACTGTGGTGTTAGCAAAGAATATTAAATGTACTGTGGACTGTCAGAAGAATGAACAAATCAGTTTTAGAAGAAATTACAACTAGAAGGTCCGTTGGAAGTGAGGATGGCAAGACTTTGACTTGCTTACCTTGGATATGTCATTAGGAAAGACCAATCACTAGGAAAAGACATCATGTGTGGTAAAGTAGAGGGCCCACAAAAACGAGAGAAACCCTGAATGAGATGGATTGACACCATAACCACAACGGTGGACTCAAATATATCAACGATCATGAGGATGGCGCAGGATCAGGCAACATTTCAACATTTTGCGATGAGTTGGAGGCAACTCAACAGCAAGTAACAATAACAACAACTGTACTATTATCCAAGCTACAGACCTTATTTGGCTGTGCCCATTTTTTCCCTAATGCTTTTTTTCTGTGTCAGGAACCAATCAGAGTCCCACGTTGCCCCTAGTTCTTGTGTCTCCTCAGACTCTTCCCATCTGTGACCACTGCTCATTCTCTCCTTGCTTTCACAACCTGGACATCTCTGATGAGTACTGATCAGTTCCATAGAGGCTTTTTATGTGTTTCTGGTTCCTGTCTTAAGGAGCCCTGATGGCGCAGTGGTTAAACATTCGGCTGCTAACTGAAAGGTAGGCAGTTCAAACCCACCAGGTGCACTGCAGGAGAAAGATGTGGCAGTCTGTGTCCATAAAAGATTTACAGTCTTGGAAACTCTATGGGCAGTCCCACTTTGTCCTTACAGGGTCTCTATGAATCAGAATTGACTTGATGGCAATGGGATTTTTTTTTGGTTTTTGGTTAAAGGTAGCCACTGCCAACCAAAGGGTTGGTGATTCTAACCCACTGGCCGCTCTTCGGGAGAGAGACCACCTGGCAATCTGCTTCTGTAAATCTTTACAGCCTTGGAAACCCTATAGGGAGGCTCTACTCTGTCCTATAAGGTTGCTATGAGTCAGAATTGGTTCGACAGCAATGGGCTTGGTTTGGTTCATGTTTGGTTTCCAGATGATTGAAGTTCCTGGAGTTATGCCTCTAGGATGAGTTCTGGATAAGTGGGGCAGCAGGGGATAGGATTTGTATGCTTCTTTTTCTTCTCCCCTCTCATTCTTTTTGCTTCCCTTGGAATTTTCCGATGCAAAAGTCAGTTTAAGCAAGAACGCATGATGATGAGATGATTGCTGTTTCTTGACCTTGGGTGCTGGGCTCACTGTCATAGTCAGAGTTCCATCACATCTGCAGTCAATTATGCAATTAACCATGCACATTGATCTTGAGATGGGTGCAAATTCTGCTTGATCCTCCTTCTTTCCTGCGTATCTTTCCCCATTTCTCCTTCCTCTCTGTTGCCTCCTTTCAGTACCAGACAGAAGGGGCTCCAGGCCTGGTGCACACACTTCTCTAGAGTCACGCCCTCTGAGATACCTCTGTCAGGCTTGCTGGGGAAGTGGGCAGTGGCTTTGAGAGGTTAGGGACAGGAGCAGAGACCTGAGAGAGGAGCCAATCAGCTCAATCCCTGTCGTATTCAGAGTTTGCCCTCCAATCGTGAGCCTGAACTTTTCTGAGGGATGTGGAAGAACATGCTAACACTGATTCACATGAATTCATTCATTCCCTCAAACACTCGTCTATCCATTTACTTGACCAGAGTAAGCCCTGGTTGGTTATCATTATTGTTTTTTTGTTGTTGACGTCATTATTATTAAGTCTTAAGCATGGGGAGTGTTATGGATTGAATTGTGTCCCCTCCAAATATGTGTTGTAAATCCTAACCCTTATACCTGTGGTTATAATCTCATTTAGGAATGAATTTTCTTTGTTTTATTAATGAGACAGTATTAGTATAGGTGTGTCTTCAGCCAATCTCTTTTGAGATATAAAAGGAGCAGATTAAGCAAGGAAGAGAGCAAGGAGATCCAGGGGAAGATAGATTGCATGCCAGACGGAGATCACCAATTGCCAAGGAACAAGGATCTGTCCCCAGAGCAGACAAAGAGAGAAAGCCTAAAGCTGGCATCCTGAATTTGGACTTCTAGCCTCCTAAACTGTGAGGAAAACACATTTTTTGTTTGTTACAGCCACCTACTTGTGGTATTTCTGTTATAGCAGCACTAGAGAACTAAGACAGGGACCTAGGGATGAATCAGTCCTCAAGACATTCCTAGAGAGAGAGAGACAAACCCATCGAACATCTCAGCACCATGTGATCAGGGCTCTGTTAAAGGATGCGTTAAGTCTGTGGGAAAAAGGAGAGGGGAATGGCTAATTGTGATAGGTGTGTGTGGTGGATGGGCCAGGTGGATCTTCAAGGATTTAGAAGAATTAGGCAGGCAAATAGGGAGGGGACTGGGGCTCCATGTCGGGGGAGCAGCATGTGAAAAGGCTGGGGGTGTAGAGAGGCTGTGACCACCTGAAGGCACTGAAAACTCCCCACACCCTCATGCCATCATTCACTCATCCACCCATCCACCCACCTGCTCTGGGTTTGACTCTGCTGGGCACAGGGGCCACCGAAGTGAGGCAGACCCGGCCCTGCCTGAAGGGTTTGTAGTCAGGGCAGGGAGACAGGTCATTACTATGAGGCCAGAAATATGCACAGATGTCCTGGGGAGGAGGAATAATTTCGGAAGTAAAAAAAGAATAGAATTAATCAACCCTCCAACAACAGTTTTGCTGGGTTCAAAAGTAATGACTTCAAAAGCAATTTAGTTAATTTTAAAAGTCTCTATTGCATGAATATAGTGAACTTAAAACCATGTTTAAGCAAAATATTTCATTAAAAAAACATGATATTTGAGGACATATTTTGCGTCTGAATTAACTGCTTTTCACTTAGAAGAAAATGTTTAGAATTAACGGTAAAATAACCTTTTTTTCTGATTGTAAAAGTAATACATATTGATTATAGAGTATGTGGAAAACACACACACACACACGCACACAAAAGAAGAAGGGAAAAATGTTCATAGTCCTGTAACCTGGAGATGGATACCTACTAGTGAAAATGGAATCCGACTGTGAATAATGCATTGGGTTCTGATTTTCCTTCACCTTGAATTTATCTCAAGGTTACCCCATCACAACACGGCTCATAGTGGCTTCCCCATATTCTGTTTTATGGATCTGCCATAATTTACCTAACCAGTCTCTTATTGTTGGACACTTGTTTCCAATGTTTTTGTATTGTAAATAACGCTGAAATTAACACTGTGCCGGGTACACCCTGTGTCTCTTAAGCTAAACCTCTAGAAGGGGGATTTCTGGGGTGGTCTGGAGTTTTAGTTGTGAGGAGCAGAGTGTCAGCCCGTCACTTTGAGGACGGTACGACTTGTCCTCAGGATTCATGATGTGGGGGGCGCCAGGAACCAGGGCGCTGAGAGACTGCTGTTCTTTTTCTGGCTGATTCAAGTCTCTGGGAGAGGCTTAAGGAGACCTGGAGCTGGGCGGGGCGGGGCAGGGCAGGAGGGCTGGGGGTTGACACTGATGCTGGGACCCTGGTGCAGGGAGGGATGATGGGGGCGCGCTGTCACGCCCACAGTCCAGGGCTCCAGCGGGTTATGCCCTTCAGTGGGTTTTGTTCCCGGTGAGGACAAGGCTTCTGGGGGTCACGCCTTACCCTCCCCCCTCACGCTTGGGCGGCGGGGACTAGGTCGCCGTTGGTCTCTTCCTCCATGAGAGCTCCGCGCTGGGGAAGCGAAGAGGGCTGTGGGCCCAGATTGCACCGCCTTCCTTCTGACCCAGGTACTCTGTCTTGGCCCAGGACTGCCGCCCTGGACTCTCTCAGCCTGTGACCCACACCAAGATGCCTGGGCGCTCCGCATCTAGAGGCCAGGGCCAGAGGGGGCTGAGCATTTGTTGACGCACGTTGCCCCCTAGTGGTTAATTTCCTCATGACCAGAGACAAGGGCACAGGCGATGCAACCTGGTCCAGTCTCCAGGCTTAACCGTGTGGCCTGGGGAAGCCCTGGGGCTCACTTGGAGCCAGAAGGCCAGGTTCTAGCCCTAACTTGCAGTGTGCCCTGGTCACGTGGAACCCCTCTCTGAGTCTCACCTTAGTCATCTGTGAAATGGGGACAGTACCCAGGCTCAAAAGTTTGGCCTGGGGAAGGGGAAGGACTCTGAGGCTGTGCTTCCCCTGCCCACATTAGCCAGGTCTAGGACTCAGAGTTGGCCAGAGCAAGCATGGGTAGTGTGGTCAGTAGGTTTTGGGATCACTGGGCTTTTGCCCTACCTTAGTGTTTTTCAGCACAGTGGTTTAGATCTTGGCTACCAACAAAAGGCTGGCAGTTTGAATCCACCAGCTGCTCCTTGGAAACTCTATGGGGCAGTTTTACTCAGTCCTATAGAGTCGCTATGAGTTGGAATCGACTCAGTGGCAATGCGTTTGGTTTTTGGTTTTTAGAGGCCCTCTAGCCATGAGGGTCATTCCTCCCCACCACAGGGCAAATAAGAGCCAAGGAGGGGAGGCAGCCAGGTTGGCCAAGAGCCCAGAGTTAGGCCCCAGTGAGAGTTGGAAGGACAGGGGCTGCCTTATCTGGAGAGGACTCAGGAGTCTGGAAGGCTTCCAGGAAGAGGAGGTAGTGGATGGATCCTATGGGCTCCAGGAGTTGGACAGTTTGAGGAACAGCCATTTCAGAAAGGTAGGAAAACTGAGCTTGAAAACCAGCATGAGGGGTGACATCAGGAGAATTGGAGCAGGAAAGATCTCCAAAAATCCTCCCCTTCATAAGAGCAATGAGAACACTGGCAAAAATGGTCAAAATCAAGTTTTTGAGAACTTTGCAAATTAGCTAAAGGGTTACAAAAATTTAGGGAATGTTTACTTGATATAAACAGTTAAATATCAGTAAGAACAGTTAGCTTTGTGGCATTTTAGCTTGCTCTAGTTGCATGTCCCTTTTCCCAGCCATATGGTAGCCTCGAGAGCCAATAGTCCCAAAATCACAGTGAAAACCAACAGCCTAGCAGCCACTGGGGGAGGCAGAACGGGGTTGAAGCTCACCTAACACTCAATTTTCGGATAAATGTCATTATTTGACCTGTTTAGTGGTTTTCTGGAAGACTCATAAAGCTACGTTTATTTGTTCTAACTCAAAGCTTGCTTAAAGCAAATGGCCTTTTCCCCTGGGGTGTTTAACACTGAAGCTGTCTGCGGTGATGATAAAAGTTGGGGCAAACAGGAACTAATCAAAAAACTTAAAACTTTGAGTAACTTTGGCATATTTATTTCTAGAAGGCCACATACAGCCCAGGAAAAACCTCAGAAGGCCCTGAGCTCTTACCTCTAGCTGACCTTGAGGCTGTGTGCAAGCAGGAAGTGAAGGGTAAGGCACAGTTGTAAACAGCTTGCCTGAGTATTGAAAGTGGGTCCAACGCACACGTAGAGCCCCTTGACAAAGGCTGAGAGACTTACGAGTTCGAGGAATTTAAGGAAATATCTGTGCAATCATTAGCTGACTACTACCAAGCAGAGACTTCAGTGTACAGTTCAGAATACAAACTGTACAGAATTAGTTCAGGAAAATCACTAAACAAACCAAACAGCAGCAGATTATAATTAAAGTCTTATAACAATATAGTTCAGATTTATACTAACTTAAATAGTTGTGGTACAGTGAATTACTTAATATGGCCCTTCTAACCGTAGTCTTTGTAACTCTCATCAAATGACTGGGTGGGACTAAGCAAATGAGGTGCTTGTGGCCCACCAAGGGGATTCGATAGCTTGCTAATAATGTAAATAAGGTGCATGGCACCCTCATCGGGGTAGGAACATGCAAATAAGATGCATGGAACTCTAAGGAGGAGATTGGTCAGTTTTGCCATCCTGTTAGACTTAAAATGAGCCATCCTAGCTAGAGGCAGGAATGGAGGATTTCACCACCACCAAGAAAGAAAAGCCAGGAGTGGCGTGCATCCTTTGGACCTAGGCTCCTTGTGCTGAGAAGATCCTGGAATCAGGAGATGGAGAGAGAGAGCTGTAACACTGAAGATGGTGAGAAGTGGTGGCAGGAGACTGGCAGATGGTACGGAAGGCTTCCCTGCCCATGGAGTGAGAAAGCTGAGGGCTTTTGGGCCAGAGACTTGATGGCAGGGTATGGTGCCTCTGGGCACCTGGTAGAGCTAGCTTTGCTGACCCACAGAGCTAGAGCTGAGTGCCTTCTGGCCAAGGCTTCCTGGTGGAGAGGGGTGCCTTGGGGCACTTATCAGTAGAGCTAAAAGAGCTTTGTTTAACACTTGCCTGAGCAGGGCAGAGGCCAAGGGGCTAGAGAGAGGTGTGCCTGTGGATATGGCTTAGAAGAGGCTGTCCTGATTGAAGAACTGTATCCTGAGCATTCCCGAACCTGAATTATAACCTGTTACTTCCCTAATAAACCCTGTAATTTTAAGTATTATCTGTGAGTTCTGTGTGGCCACTACAAGAAGTTACTGAACCCAGCAGAGAAGTGGAGAGTACTGTGGGAGGGATGATTGATGGGAGTATTGGTAAAAAGGTTGGAGGGTGGAGGCATGTCTGACCTTGGCCTCATAGGAATCAGCCTTGGGCTGTTGATCTTTAGTCTCCTTCTCTCTCATGAAGTTACAGGAGGTCAGATACCCCTACCATGTCATTTTTACAATAGTGTACATAACCTTTGCTCCTACATAGTTTCATGCCCTCCTGTCTTTTTTGTGCTATTGTTGTCATATATATTACACCTTTACACAATCGAAAATGAGGTAAGACATATAGAAAACAAATACAAAATGGCAGACGTAAGTCCTAACTTATTGTAATTACATTAAATGTAAAAGGATTAAACACTCCGATCAAAAGTCAGAAGTTGGTAGAATGGATAAAAAACCGTGATCCAACTATATTCAGTCTACAAAAGACACACTTTATATTCACAACACAAATATGTTGAAAGTAAAAGGATGGAAAAAGGCATGTGTATAGTAACCAAAATAGAGCTGTAGTGACTATACTAATATCAGACAAAATAGACTTTAGGATAAAAATTGTTATTAGAGACAAAGAAGTACCTATTATAGTGCTAAAAGTGTTAATCATCAAGAAGATATAACAATTATAAACCTATATTCCCCTAACAACAGAGTTCCAAAGTGCATGAAGCAAAAACTGACAGACTTGAAGGGAGAAATAGATAATTCAACAGTAATAATCAGAGACTCCAATATCCCACTTTCAACAATGGATAGAATAAGACAGAAAATCAATGAGGAAATAGAAGACTTCAACACTATAAACTAACTAGATCTAACAGACATCAATAGAATATTCTACTTGGTAACAGTGGAATACATATTCTTTCTCAAGTGCACATGGAACATTCTCCAGGATAGACCATACGTTAGCCCATAAAACAAGTCTCAATAAATTTAAAATGACTGAAATCATATAATGTTCTCTGACGATAAGAGAATAAACTTAGAAATCAATAGAAGGAAATCTGTAAAATTCACAAATACGTGGAAATTAAACAACATATTCCTAAATAACCAACGAGTCACAAAAAGGAAAAAAAAAAATCACAAGGGAAATAAGAACAAAAATTAGAATTGAGACAAACTGACCCAAGAGCTCCAAGAAGCAGTTTGTCTAGACCACAGTTTGTACAGTTTCATTCTCCGAGGACACTGTCCAGGACATCCTGCTGGCAGAGGTCAAGGAGCACAGGCCTTGCTGAAGTGGGATCCATCCTTCCAGTCCTCAATTCAAGACCCAGGTCTGGCAAGGAGGTACTTTCTTCTCATTTTGAATGTGAGGTTTTCCAGGAAGGACTCCAATGTTGGGGTCCACATACCTCAAAAAGCTGCCAGTTAGTGAATCACTGTTGTCAATCAGTAAGTTGGAGGTTGATTTCCTCCCTCATGTATCTCATCCTGCTGGTTCCTTATTTGGCAAATGTGAACATATTGTGGCTCCAGCTTCCAGAGGTCCTGCCTGCTGTGTAGGGTAGGAGTTGTGTGTTGGGGGGTACTGTACAGAGGCTGGGTGAAGGCATGGGGCTCTGGCAGGACAGGGGGCTAGACTAGGTGTCCCTCTTGACTTTTTGCTCCATTCTCTTTTCTGTATTGACTGTGGAACCTTGACTGCAAATGTCCCTTTGCCCTCTTGGTTCCTTTGATGATGGTGGTGGTGGCGTGAGCCCCTGTGTGTGTTTTACATGAGCTCTCAGTTCTGTGATGCTTTAGTTTAATGACCCAGAAATGGAAGAATTCCAAGATATTTCTTTATTTAGGTATAAAAACAAAACAGAACAGTACATCCCATGCACCAGTGTGGCCAATATATAGCCGTTATCTCTACAGCAATTAGTACAATGATAGGAAATAGGAAGTTACAGGAATTTGTTTATCCAACTAAAAAACCCTGAATTAAAACTGCCAACCTAAATAGCAACCTGTTTATTATGCAAAAAACCCCACTTATTCTATGTTTGTGAGAACTAGAAACTTGTAAGTATTATTAGTAAAAAACATCATTATGAAAAACTAGTTACTGGTTAAAAAAAAAAAAAGGACAGTGTTAATCTACAATTCCTGCCAGTGTGAAGGGCCTGATCGGGCAGGGCCCAGAGCAGAAGTCTTGGTCCATGGCAAAGGGTGAGCTGGAGACATTGCTTCCTCCCTTGGCTCCTCTTCACTGATTGATACCACTTTGCCAAGGCATGTTTGCAGTGGAATGATCCATATGTGGCTGAAGGTGGGAGATGCATGGGTGACCCAAGTGCTTGCACAAGGCAGGGGCGGCATCTTCCGTAGCATGTGGGGCCTGAGTGATGGGCCCTACTGGGATTTCCTGAGATGTGGCAACAAAAAGGTGCAAAGGGAGATGACTTGTCCTGCAGCTGTGTTGGGGCTTGGACATTGGCAAGAGTTGCTGTGGGCCACAACCTGGGTGCCTCTAAGTCAAGAGAAAAGGAGGAGACAAACACACACACACAGCCAGAGAGACAAGGAGACAGAGAACCAAAGGCACAGAGGCAGGGACAGGAGCTGTGGGAGGCAGAGAACTGACAATGCAAAGGGAAGGACAGGAAGAGATAACCAGCTAAAATGCAGAGAGAAGGTGAGAGAGAGGAGGGAGAGAGAAAGAAGGAGGAATGGTGACTGGGCAAGGCAGAGATGGGGAGAGGTCACCTGCTCCAGGAATATCTGCTTCACCTCACAGGCAAAACTGGAGGGGTGGTGATGAGGGTCAAATGGGGACCCAGCTACTCTAGGCCCTCTCCAGAGGAGCTGGGTGTAGAGGTGGCCGGGTGGCCCACACCCTGTGATCTGTCACACTTAGTTTCCACTGTCCCCTCCAGGATGAATTCACAGTTGCTTCAAAGCTCAACAAGCCATTTCCCTGAATTGGGTTGAACAGTTCAATACTCAGCATAGCACAGTTCCAACGTGAGGTCACCTCAGGTCTGGAGGTAAGGAGCTGCCAAATGGTCCCTTCCTTCCTCTGGACAGGCCTGGGAAGGGGAAGCGTAAGGCTGGGGCTCCTGAGAGCAGGTGTGATAGGCAGTCCCAGTCTCCCCTGGACCTGGGCTTCAGAGAGTCTTGCCCCCCCGCCCCGCCCCCCGTCAGGCTGTCCAGTCCTTTGTTTCCAGACAGACAGGCACCAGGAGTGTACTGGCTTTACCCGGGGCTCGGGGATCACTGCAGTCGGGCCCAAGCTGCTTTGCATTGCAGCCCTGAGGAGCCAGCGAAAGTCTGCGTTAGACTCGTGGTGGGGGCAACATGGTCGTGGAGATGTCCGAGCCCAGTGAGAACACTAAACCGGCATTTCCAGCATTTAGGGGGTAGCAATCACGAAGCACCTTCTGGACGCTTCAGGGGCCTGGATTTTGCTATTCAGGGGTAGCCCGGAATCCATGAGGAAGGGGTGCTGGACCTGGTCTCAGTGCCACTGTTCCAGAACTCGGTGCCTGGTGTCCGGCTGGCTTGGGCTGCAGCCGTTTGGGTCCCCAGGCCCAGAAGGCCAGCCCCCCTAATACAGCGGTTCCTCCCGGGGGTCCGAGCCATACAGCTCGGCCAGCATCTTGAACCGGGGTCCCCAGTCATTGAGGAAGTCATAGTCGACGTCAGAGGCGGACGAGTCGGTACTCAAGGAGCTGAGCGACTCGGCGATGGACTCGGCGCCCTCGTAGCCGTAAATGTGCAGCGTGTCGTAGGGGGGCCCGGCGCCGTCGTGGTCTGCCTCGTCCTTCTTCACCTCGATCATGGCCGCCATCTCGCCGGGCGCGCCGTGCATGCCGGGCCCCCGCCGCGGCGGCTTCTGCACCTGCGCATAGTGCGGCGGGCGCGTGTCGGGCGTGCGCGGGGGCTGGGCCCCGCCGCGGCGCACTGAGTTGAGCACTGACACGTCGTAGCTGGTGGTGTCCATCTCGCCGCCGCCCTCCTCGTCGTAGGTGACCAGCTGCTCGTGGATCTCAGGCAAGCTCTTGCCGTGGGCGCGGGCCTGCTTCCGGAGCCGCCGGCGCAGGAAGATGAGGAGGGTGATCACTGCCGGCAGCAGAGCGAGAATCACACAAGGCTTACCCTCCGAGCCCCACCTGCCGCCTCCCTGCCTCCCTTGGAATTCTCGGGCCAGCACAGACTCCCAGTGACACCTCCCTGACCTGATCACACAGAACGTTTGGCTTAGTTCAACCATCTGGTGGGTCACCCGCCCCCACCCCAGCTCCTGGAACAGAGACACCCAGGGAGGTGGAGCTCACACCCCCGTATTCTACAGGCCCAGAGTGGGGCGCTGGCCCAGGGCTGCACAGCGGCTGGAGGCAGCGTTGGACCTGGATCTCTGGCCTCTCCTCCTCCCGGTGAAGCCCCCTTGGTGCCTCCTCCCCTCCCCCGCTATGCCCACCACTGACCAGTTACGGTGAGGATGCAGAGGAAGATGGCTACCAGCGCCTGGATGCTGACGCCCACCTGGGGTGTCGCCTCCTCACAGAAGGTGATCTCGCCACGCTCATTGCACTTGCACACCGCCACAGTCAACGTGCTGGTGCCGGTGAGGCTGGGCGTTCCATTGTCCGAGATGAGCACAGGCAGGAAGTGGACCTTGACACGCTCCCGGTCAAACTGCCCGTACTTGACCGTGATGTTGGCTGTGTTGTCTGGAAACACCAAAGCCACAGAGTCAGGCTCTGCCAGTAGTACCTGCTCCCTCAGCTACAGACAGCAGAGCCTGCCTCCTCCAGAGAGCCCTTCCCAACTGCGCCAGCTCATGTGCAGCCTGGACTGCTTCTCTGTCCTTGGCATCATCTTCCTCATGTTTCAGCCATTTGAGCTCAGACCTGTTCCCCAATAGAGGGAATAATCTGGGCAGCTGCTTTGATCCAGCCTTTAAAAATGGCTGGCTAGTGGGGTGCAGACCTCAAATTCTCCTAAAAAGACCAAACTTAATGGTCTGACTGAGACTGGAAGGACCCCGGAGGTCATGGTCTCCAGACTTTCTGTTAGTCCAAGAAAGGAACCATTCCCAAAGCCGACTCTTCAGACGGATTGGACTGGACTATAGGGTCGCTATGAGTCGGAATGGACTCGATGGTAGTGGGTTTGGTTTTTGGTTATAGGATAGAAAATGATACTGCTGAGGAGTGAGCTTCTTGTATCAAGTAGACACATGAGACTATGTGGGCAGCTCCTGTCTGGAGGGGAGATGAGAAAGCAGAAGGGGACAGAAGCTGGCTGAATGGACACAGAAATACACGGTGGAGAGAAGGAGTATGCTGTCTCCTTAGCGGGGAGAGCAACTAGGAGTATATAGCAAGGTGTATATAAATTTTTGTATGAGAAACTGACTTGATTTATAAACTTTCACCTAAAGCACAATAAAAATTAAAAAAAAAAGAAAGAAAGTAATACAGTCTTCAAGACAAAACAAAAAAAGTCTGGCTAGAATGTAAAATCCTTGCTTTCTGTTTCTCTGGGCAACCAATAGGCTGGGCTCCTTCTCTTACCCTAATCCCACTCCAATGACAGGGACTTTCTCTTTTGACTCAATATTGTTTCAAGCTTCGTGAGCAATTAGGGGGAAAATAAAGTTTTAAAAAGTCTTAACTTCTAAGGGTGTTTCTGCTATCGCTGAAAATCCATCATTACAAAAGCGTTTTACAACAGTAAAAATGATGCACATGCTTTCTGGGGTACTGTGAGAATGGTTTCGTGTGTAGTTGAAGGTATTCTGGGCAGGCTGGAACGGGGAATGTGCTTTAGCCCAAATATTGCCACCCCCTTTCCTGTCTCCAGCTCCAATCTGTGTCTAATACAGAGGTTTCTTAAACATGCTGACGATTAGACTCCTACCTGTTCTCCCCCAAGTGCACACGCACACACACACACACACACATCTGAATCAGTGGCCCTAGACTAAGGGCCAGGCAATCTGCATTTTACAGGCTCCCAGGAGGTTCTGACACCCATAGTCAGAGGACAGGTGGGTCCAGGGAATCCCTGCTCCAGGATTTATCTAGCCACACAGGGTCAGCACACTCAGGAAGCCAACAGAAAGCAAAGAAGGCCATTTTTTTTTTTTAAAGATTTCCAATGAAAGCCAATTCCATTTCATTATTAAGTAGCCATGTCTTATAATTGAAGGTAAATAATATGGCCACTGGCACTTTATGGGCGAAATTAAAGATTTTGACATGTAGTGCATTCGAAATTTAAATGAGACTTGGACATGGCTTGCTCTGGGATCAACAAGCTTGTCTCCTGGTCACACACGGGCTGTCTGTGGGATGGCACTTAAGCTTTCTACCGTACTGAAAAACCCCTTATGAGTGGGCTTGAGGTGGACGTTGGAGGTGGGGTGACAGGTATTTTTGCTATTAAAAGCAGCAAACGTTGACTGGTCTGTTATTGTCAACACAACATGGCCTCATTCCCCATTTCACACACAGTGGGCTCCTTAAAGATGGGTCTGTGTCTGATCCCCTGGGTCTGTTCCAGAGAGCTGACACAGAGCTCCCTAGCCTGGGTCCTTCACTCCCTGGGTCTCAGGGACGGTAACCCCCAGCTGTCCCTCAAAGGTGGCAATTGCTGCTTCAGTACAGTGGTCCTCATCAACCACAGTTTTGCCAATAGGAACAAAGAGGGATTCTGCCCTGTGCTGGGTGAAAGGATCGCTCCATCCAGACCCATGTGAAGTAAATTTTCTCTCTTTTACTGAGGGGGCTGCAGAGGCAAGCATCGAAGCCTGTCTACTTTGGGCTGGAATGCAATCAACTCAGCATCATCATTCTAGTGAGCACATACTAACTAGGAGCTCTGATTGGCTGCTAATGACATCATAGGAATCTCTGGGCTGTGACTGGTGGACCAGATCCTGTTCTGGGGCCACCTGGTGGTAGATAGTTATTGTAGCTAAATTAAAACAGAGTGTATCCTGGGCATTTAAGATTTCATATTTTTTAGTTTTGACTCTTTGGAAGTGACTGCAAAGGTCCATGTTATAGGGTAGTTGGCAATTTTAGTGAGGCACAGAAATCCTGGCGTGGGAAGGAGCCCCTTGGCTAGCGCATGAACTGAGCTGACTGCCAGCTCCCATACCTACTCTCTGTTCCTCACCGATATGAGCATCTTATGGGGGAATAGCTGGCCATGTGGACTTGGCAATTTGGCCAGGGTGGTGCTGACCATTGGATAGACCAGAAAAGTCGGTGACAGGAGCTGTATGAAATTTCCCATAACTTGTAAATCTCGTTGATGGCCTGCCCTCAGCTTGTTAGTTTGGTCCTTTAACCTAGGGCTTCAAGACTCAAATAGCCCCACCCCTGACCCTGCTAAGCACCCGGTTGACTGCTTTGATGCATACCCCGATTATCCATAAGAGTGAAGTTGCTGTCTTCAGTGCTCAGGGAGAATCTGAACCTCACATCCGACGGGGTTATGTCCTTATCTATTGCTGAAATCCGCACGACCAGCTGGAGTGAGGAAAGAGGGGGACTGTCAGTGGTGGCTGGGGAGGTGATGGAGATTTGGGGTTTAATCCTGACTGTGGCTAAACCTTTAACACTAACCTAAGAAATCTCCACAAAGCCACTGTTTCCCCACTTGACTCTCCACAAATTCCAAGTCTTAGTTTTTCCATCTGTAACAATGGGATAATGCTACTTTCCCTCAAGGCTGTTGTGCAGGTTACATTAAATGCAGTGAAACCCCAGCTGACTGTGGATGGGAGTGACTGCCCCTCAGCATGCTGTAGGGTGGCACTGCCTCACCCTCCCGCCCCGGTCAGACTCACCTGGCCTGGGGCAGCGTTCTCACACACTTTAGGCTCATAGGGCTGGGCAAACTCTGGGGCATTGTCATTCTCATCCAGGACTTCAATGTGGACCTGCACAATGGATTCCTTGCCCGTGGGGGTCCCTGCATGGGAAAAGATTTGTGAGCAAAGTGGGTTCAGCAGATGCCAACCCTGAGGGTGGAGGGTATATGGACTGGAGTCCAGGGGTGCTGCCTGGTGGACGCCTGGAAGAGAGGCCAGGGATGGTGCTCGAGTGAAAGGGGTGCAGAAGAGTAAGAGGTCAAGTTTCATGTGCAAGGGTGTTCACTGAAGCATTGCTTGTAAAAATTAAAAAGGTAAACAACCTATGTGAAGCTGGGTTAACAAATTATGCCTCTTCAGAGGGTGGAATATTTGTGGCCATTTACAATGCCCATATGAAGATATTTTTAAATGTAATGAAAAACAGTTTAATAACATGGAAAAATGGTATAGGATAACATTAAATAAAAATTCAGGATATGATGTTTTATACAAATATTATGATCTCACTTATGTAAAAATATATATAGGAAAAAATACACTAAAATGCTAACAGTGGGATTATGGGGGGATAATTCTTTTTTTTTTCTGGTTTCTAAAATAAGCAGTTATTACTTGTACAGTTAAAAAAAGTCTATGGGTAAGATTAGGCAGGGAAGAAAGGGTCACAGACTGATCTGGAAAACACCAGGAGTCCCTCAAGGTTGGGCACAGCTGTCATGTTGGGGGAAGTGAGTTTGGGTGGCCCAGCAGGAGGCATGGGCTCTCCAGGGTAGCACCAGTAAGGCCTTGGCCAAGTCACTCCCTCTCTGGGCCCTGGTGGTCTTCTAGGTAAAGTGGGAATATTAGCCCTTCTCCCAGAAGGTTGTTGGGGTTTTCTCATATTGGTAAAGGATGCCAAACTTCAACACGTGCCCTCCCCTCTGGCATAAGTTATACCAATTTTTGAAGAACCTAACAGTCTCAGGGTTGGAAGCTGCTTCAGATATTGAATTCAGTGCTAACTATTGCATAAACACCCCCCAAAGCAGCATTAACTAGATATCCCTGATAAGAGGAATCATGGGGTACTTGCAAAATGACATTCCTTGGTACCATCTCTGGCTCATGGAACAAGAACCTCCACGGAGGGGCCTGAGAAGCCTTAATAATGCCTTAGGTGATTATCATCACAGGAACATTTGATCAGCCCTCTTTATAACAATGCTTCTCAAACTATAATGTGCATGAGATTCTGATTCAGACTGGGGGCGGGGCCTGAGCTTCTGCACTTCTCACAATGTCTCAGGTGATGTAGATGGTGCTGGTTCAAGGACCACACTTGGGGATGGAGGTTCTATAGCATCTCAGCCAAGTGGTGATTCAGCAGGTGCTTAACAATACTTCTAGGGACTGAAATGACGATGATGCCAGTTTTGTAAGAATGATGGAGGAGGAGAAAAGCCCAGGTCCCTTGACAGATGGGGTCACTCACCACTAGAATCCAGTTCTTTGGCCTCCACAGTCAGGTTATACCAGGGGTAGATTTCTCTGTCTAGTTCTTTCTCATTGTAAATGTTCCCCAGTTTGCTTACTCGGAAGAACTGGCCCTTGTCACTGGTCCTTCGGATGGAGTATCTGCCAGGGGAGAGAGTTTCATGGTTTTCTATTGTCCTTTGCAGGGTTCAAACTCCTCAGCATGACAGAAAAGCCCTTCTGGATCTGTTCCCTGCACCCTTCTCTGTCCTCCTCCCCCACTGCTTGTCCACTGCACTCTACCACCTAGTACAGTGAGTGAACCTATATTAGCACAGAGGGATTCAAGGGTAGATAATCCTTTTGATTTTGGCAATGTTGCCATCACTGGACTGAAGGTGGTACCTGAGGTTCCATCTATAGTACTTTTAGAGCTGAGGCAGGTGACACCATAATCAACTAATACCACAGCTGGGATTAGTTTATGTGATTAATGAAAAGAGCTAGGAAGAAATAAAAAAGGAACTGGAAAAGGTGAGAAGCTATTGAAAGAGACTTATATTTGTGAAGTAAAATTTGAAAAGTTTTTCTAAAAATCAGGAAAAAAGTTATGAAGAGATGAAAAAGAGAGAGGAAAATAAACACACACACACACACACACACGGTAGAAAAACAGCTGCTACTACTGAGGAAAATTTCAGAACAAATAGAACAGAAGGAAAAAAAAAGATATAATAAAAGAAAACTTTCCTGAGCTGAAGAAAGATCCAAGTCTACATATTAAAAGACCTCAGTCTATATCAGGCATAACTTTAAAAGAGATGCATATTTAGGCATACCTTAACGAAACTTTTGAATTTCAAGACTATGTGAAGAAAGCAAAAAGAATCCATAGAAAAATGAATTCCTTACTTCGAAAAAGAGAAATCAGGCTTGCCTCAGATGTCCCCACAAAATTAAATGCTAGAAGGCATTGACAGTATTTTTGAAGGGAAGTAGCTGGTATCTAAGGACTATATGAGCACATATAGATGTTATTAATATAAGAAGGCAAAAGAACTAAGGTATTTGTAGATATATAAGAGCAAGGAAGTATATCACTCACAAAGATGGATCCTGAAAAAAAATTTTTGGGAACTTAATCCACCTAACTGACAAATGTGTCAGTATAAAAACCTGGTTTTGGAGGAATTAAATTTAACCTATAGATTTATCATAAATAAGAAAGCAGTGGTGATTTCATTTGTGTGTGTGTGTGTCATATTAACCGATAACCTGTTGCTGTCAAGTCGATTCTGACTCATAGTGCCCCTACAGGGCAGAGTAGAACTGCCCCACAGGTTTTTCAAGGAGCACCTGGTAGATTTGAGCTGTTGACATTTTGGTTAGCAGCTCTAGCTCTTAACCATATGCCACCAGGGTTTCCGTGTGTAGTATTTGTAACTAGAAAATACAAGTTTAGGAAAAAAAATTAATTTTACAGGTAGAAGTAAATCTTGCTGGTAGAAGTAAAAATAGATGTACTCTATCCAAATATCTAGGAGAAAAACATGAAAAAAAAATGAACTGTGTAGCAAAGATGGGCAGGGGGGAGCAGGGGAAGAAAACAGTCATTAAGTTTGAGAAATAAAAAAGGCATAACAAGACAGAAGAAATAAGATCAAACATATCGTTTATGATGAAAAGTGTAAATAGGTTAAACACAAAGCATTTCAGGTTGGATTAAAAAGCAAAACCCAGCTACATTCTATTTTCAAGGGACACCTTAATGCCAAATGATCTAGAAAAGTTAAAAATAAAGGTTGGAAAATTTGTATCAGGCAAACATGAGTAACACGAAAACAGGAGTGGCGAAATGAGTATCATGCAACATGGAATTGAAGACAAAATGTTTAAATGGAAAAAATTGGGTAATTTTTTAATGGATAAAAGTTACAAGCCTCAATGAAGGTAGAATAAACCTTTGTTAACTGGATATATATTACAAAAGCTTAGATAGTCTAGGAAAAAAATGGATGCAAATATATTACGTCAAAGATAGACGTTAAAGCAAAACAAAATTACCCCACCATTTGGAAATGAAGAAAAACAAAACGAAACAAAAAACCCCAAAACCAAAACAAAACCCAAATCATCCTGCTAAATAAATCCTTGGATCTAATATTAAACAAAAATAATTATAGACTATTTACAATACAGTTACAATGAAAACAGCAGTCCCCAGATTTATGGGATGTGGCCAAAATGGAGGGACACATTTTGTACCTTAATAGGAAGAACTAACAAAAAGTATTAACTCCTCCAAAATTGATGCATAAAGTAAACACAATTCTCATTAGAATTTGACTGTTTTAAAACTGGGTAGGATAATTTTAGAGTTCATATTAATGAATGTATGTTTGAGAATGGACAAAAAATAAATAACAAACAAAAAATAGCGAGGGAAGGACTTGTCTTACACATTCTCAGATTCAGTGTAAAGCTACTACAGTAAAATAGAATGCCTTTGCTATAGATCGATAGACTAGAGAATTCAGAAATAGATTCAAGTAGATACAGGAACTTAGTGTACAGCAAAGGTGGGAAAATGATGGCTTACCTAATAAATGGTGCTAGCACAGATAATCTGGGTGGCACAAGTGGTTTGGGACCTCCGACCACCGTGAGCAGATAGGTAGGAATCCGTTTGGATGCAGATGGAGGAGTCATATATTCAAAGGTCCCTGGGACGCAAACAGTTTGCGCTCGACTACTAACGGAAAGGTGGGTGGTTTGAACACACCCAGTGGAGCCCCAGGAGAAAGGCCTGGAAATCTGCTTTTGCAAAGATGACAGCCAAGAAAACCCTGTGGGGCAGTTCTACTCTGTAAAACATGGGATTGCCATGAGTTGGAATCAACTTGGCAGCAATGGGTTTTTGGGTTATCAAATACTACCCACTGCCGTTCAGTGGATTCCGACTCATAGTGACCCTATAGGACAGAGTAGAACTGCCCCAAAGGGGTTCCAAGGCTGTAAATCTTTACGGAAGCAGGCCGCCACATCTTTCTCCCATGGGGTGGCTGGTGGGTTTGAACCGCTGACCTTTTGGTTAGCAGCCGACTGCTTTCACCACTGTACCACCAGGGCTCCTAGCAAATATTATGGGGTTCTAAAAAGTATGACTTAGAACTGTATTTTTTTTGTCCCAGAGGGTAGGGAAGGGGAGTCTAGTTAGGACAGAAGAGCAAGTAGGGAAATGGGTATGGTATGATACGAAGAATTCGAAAAACAAAAACTGCAAACTAAGCAAGCAAACAAGCAAGCAACCGTCTAACCAACCAACCAACCAACCAACCAAACAATAACAACAACAATCTGCTACAAATGTCTCTACATGTTTGTGTAGGGCTGACGAAAGGCGTGATAGGAACACAGCAGCCTATTAACATCATGACAGGACCACAGAAACTACTAAACAAGCATTATCTGGCGGGGAAGGGGAGGGCTTTACTGATGTTTTCTTTACAGATCTGTGTAAAATGAACACTTCTTACTTTTGTGCTTTTGGAAAGACAAATTTAATAAAATATTTATAATGAAGGGGCTTCAAGTATGACATATGATTGGTTGTTTCCTTGCCTGTCAGATCTCACTAGATGGGGCAGGTGGGAGTCGACACTAGCAGGCGACAGGTTGGCTGGTGGTCCCTGGAAGGCACAGGGACAGGACAAGCTCCCCCCTGGCCAGTGGCTCTGGTCCAGCCTGTGCTGCTTCGCCTGTGATTACCAGGAGAAGCCAGCTTTCCTCTCCGAGCCTGTCTCAGTCCAGCAGGGATAACAACAACAGTGCCAGGATTGTCATGTCACCACGAACACCCTTACCCAATGCTGTGCCGAGCCGAGTCAGGGTCCGTGGCCATCACTGAGCCGATCTGACGTTTCTTCTGGTTCTCCTGCAGGGAGAAGTGGTAGAAGGGCTTGTGGAAGACGGGAGGCTCATCCACATCGGTGACATTGATGGTGATGCGGGCGATGCTTCTGGTGGGGCTGCTGCTCAGGTAGCGGAGGTTGACGGTGGGGTCTGTGGCCTCGATGGTGAAGCTGTATTGTGGGATGCGCTCATAGTCTAGGGGCTGCAGGGGGGAAAGATTATGGTGAGCCTAAGACACTGACTCTCTCCCCTGGCCTGGCTTCAGGATCCCAGTCTCCATGGGCACAAGCCCATCTCTGAGCTGACCCAGGGTGTGCACTTTCAATGGGGAGCATCCCCTGGATGGGCCCTGTGGATGCTGGGAGCCTTGAACCACGTTTGATATTATCGCTGCAGGCTACAGACCTTCATGGGCTTGATGATGCCCTCATTGCGGGTGGGGTCCGTCTCGATGGTGAAGGTGTCCCTGTACTCGCCCTGCACGATGCTGTACTTGGTCATCCGGTTCTGGGGCTCATCTGGGTCCTCAACAAACACAGAGCCCAGGGGGCTGCCTACGCGGATGTCTTCAGGCACGGCAAATGTGTATTTGTCTGATGCAGATAGGTCACCCCAAAAGGCATTGAGTTAATGAGACAGACAAGGTGACTGTCCCCTCATATTATTCTAATACTTTTTGACACAGCTAATGGGCACAGTAAAATAATGATGATGATGATAATAACAATAGCAGTAGTAACAATAATAGTACCCCTGGGTACTATGCTGGACCCTAAGGCAAAGAGGTTCTGCTCTGTCCATCCATCCCTCCCTCCATGCAACCAACAAGTAGTTACTGAACACCCACTGTATGCCAGGCATTTTGGTAGGGACTAGACCAAACCCAGGGCTGTCAAGTCGATTCCGACTCATAGTGACCCTATAGGACAGAGTAGAACTGCCCCACAGAGTTTCCAAGGAGCGCCTGGCAGATTCAAACTGCCATCCGTTTGGTTCGCAGCCGTAGCACTTAACCACTACACCACCAGGGTTTCCGCTAGGGAATAGAGGGTCAATCAAACAAGGAGAGAAGCCTTCCTTTAGGGAGCTTGCATATGTGCAAGTTAGCTGAGCCATGGCTTTCCATCCCAGGGCACCCAAGACCTGTGAAAAGGTTTTATCCTACATTTTTTGGGGGGGCGGGGAGGGGGGAGATGAGAACCAGTCTGCATGTGGGCCCAGGCTCAGCCCAGGCTCTGGAGGTGGAGCTTTGCTGTGACCCAGTTCATTGGCTCATGGGAATTTTCTAGCTAGAGCCTGGATCTGATCCCACAGAATCTGGGTGAGACTGCTCCTACCTGGTAGTTGGGCTCTGGGCACAGTGGGGCATAGAGTAGGGAGGGTGCTTCTCCTCTGGGCTGTGACGGGTCATGGCAGGGGCAGTTGGGAAAGCCTTGGGGATGTGTTGGGAGGATGGGGAGCAGGGTCCCTTCCTGCACCAGAAGACTTCCCTGGGCCTTAGACCCACCCTGGGGGTGGAGAGGGCCCCAAGTCATAGAGTCCCCCCACCTAGGGCCCAGGGTAGGGGGGAGGAGCTCACCCCGGGTGAAGATGGGGAAGTTGTCGTTGACATCTTGCAGAGTGACCAGCACAGTGGCCGTGCCTGACTCCCCCTGTTTGCCCCGGGCATCTCGTGCCTCCACCACGATCTCGTATTTGCCCTGTGTCTCTCGGTCCAAATTTGTGGTTTTCGTGAAAATGAGTCCTGCAGAAAGTGTCCCAGGAGGACCCATATTACCCATGGAATTAAAAAAAAACATAGATGCCTGGGACCCGCCCCGCCCCCCACCCGAGAACCAGACTTAAGAACTCCCCAGGTGTTTCTAATGTGCAGTCAGGGCTGAGACCACTGGTCTAAACCCACCACCTCCGTGCGCTGCACTGATGGGCCCAAGCTGGCCAAATGGTTCAGTCCAAGCCTGGTCCTAGCCACCTGGAGCATTGTGTTGAGAAAGCTCATGAGGCCACATCTCGTCTCAGGGTGAAAGAGCGCTGTGATGGATTAGTGATGTCTGCCTTGGTGCACTATAGGATAACGGTGGTATCTGTGGTATGTATTTGACAGTATGTCCAGGTCTGCCCAATTGGACTTCTGTCTTGCTCTCAAGAGTCACTCCTTACAGTTTTCTGTTAAGCCACATTGATTGGACAATTATTACAAGCCAAGGTCCCTCCATACGTTATCTATCAAACTTCACAGCTACCACGCAAGATAAATATAAACACATTCATTTTCTAGGTGAGAGAACTAAGATTCATAGGAGCTAATGGACTTGCCTGAGGTCTCTAGTGTTGGTGAGTAGCAGAGCTGGGTATGGAAACCAGGTCTGTCTGTACCAGGACCAGAGCTGCTAACAGCATTCTCTACTGCCTCTCTTATCACTGCTTGGGTAATAAGATCCTGATTTTGTCCCCTGGACTTGAGTCCATGTCTTGGGCACCTATCTGCTTCCTTCTCCTCCCACCAGCCACCTTGTCTTAATGCTTGACCCTGACAACGCCATGGGGCAGTATTTCCCAGTGGTTAGCAAACCTTTTAGAAGCCAGGTATCACCTGCCAGACTGGACTGCCCTCAGCACCTGCACCTGGAATGCCCCCTGCCCCCCGCCCCCAGGAGGGTTAGTCACACAGACCAGAACCATCGATGCCAAATTTGTCATCTCCTTTCCGGACTTGATACACGATAGAGGTGTGGTCTGCCACTGTGGGGTCATCTGCGTCCACTGCTGTCACATGAATGACTGAGGTTCCTGCAGAGAGAAATCCCCCGGGGTGCTACCTTGTGACTGCCAGTCCCGCACCCAATTCCTGGATAAGAACAGATAGGGCTGAGGCTGTTCCTGCCCCCCTGGGCCCCAAGGGAGAAAAGACTGCTTTCTTTTCTGAGGAGACTGTACCAGGGATCACACGCTTCAGTCGGGGGTGGGGGGCAGCCCTGTCAGCCTTGAAGGGGGCCAAGAAAACAGGTGGTTTGCATCTATGGGGAAACTGAAGGAGGGGGCAGGTGGTTGGGGTCATGAGGAGAAACTGAAGGTATAATGGGCTGTTTCTTCTCGGTTCTGGAAGGTTGAATACAAGGCAATGGGGAGATACTTCCGAAGTGGTAGGCATCACATCTTTCATTCCCTTCAACTCCAGGGCCCTTACACTTAATAGGGAGGTCTGGTCCCAGGGCCCTTTCCAGGGACCCTGGGATGAAGGGATGAGGAGGGCACCCCTTTTCTGACATCCCCCAGAGGCTAGGGGAGGGCTGAGAAAGAAGTAGTGACAACCCGAGGCCCGGGACTAGGCTGGTGACATACTCTAGGGCAAGGGCTCTGGCTGCTCATACCTGTCCCCCCTCCCCCTGCATGCCCCTTAGAGATGGCCTTTCTTGCCTTGGTGGCAGGGCTTGATACTTTTCAAGTGCAAAGGTTACGCTCTTGGCATGCCAGTCCTGAGGGTCAAAAGAAGCGGGTGGGGTTCGCCCCAAGAGTTATGAGACATGGTGCCTCTCTGATGGTCAGGGCTTGGCCTGGGGCTGGGGACAAATTCAGACTGCAGGCCAGGATCAGCTCTTAGTCAATAATAAGGGTCATCAGGTCTTAGTCTGAAATAAGAGTCAAAGGTCAGCCTGTGCTCAGAATCAGGGCTCACACTCACCAGGGTCATGACTCAGTCCATGACCAGGATCAGGGCTCAGTCTCTGTGTAGGGTAAGGTTCAGTCTATGACTAGGGCTAGGGCTCAGTCTAGGTCTAGTATCAGGGCTCAATCTATGACTAGGTTCAAGGCTCTGGGGCTAGGTCAGAGTTTAGTCTAGGGCCCAGAGTTTCTTTTAAGTCAGATAAACTGGCAATATGGGCATTAAAACCACTGCTCTGGTCTGAACTCAATGAATTCCAATTTCAGGCAGTTGCTGATGTGAGAGGTGCCTCCAGGTTGGGAATGAGGGAGGGAGGAAGGAAAGGGACAGGTGGGCACATACCTGCAGGTGACATCTCAGGCACAGACGCATTGAATAATTGGCGTGTGAAAACGGGCAAGTTGTCGTTCACGTCATGGACTTTGATGGTGAAGCTGGAAGGAGGCTCCAGGTCCTTACTGGTGTCCTTGTCCACAATGAAGGCGGTGAGGCGGTACTCAGACTTCTTCTCCCGGTCCAGCCTCTCCCAGGCATACACGTCCCCGGTATCCTCATCGACTTTAAAGATCTTACCCGCCGACTCTCCTTTGAGTAGGTACTTGGCATTCTTGCGGTTCACGCTTGACTTGATCTAGGAAGGAAGGGGCGCTGTGAGCTGGGAATGGGAAGTGGTGGCTGGGTGTGTGTGTGTGCGTGTGCACACATGTGTGTAGGCATGTCTGTGTACATGTATGCGTGCAGATGTGCACACGTGTGCACGTGTGCACGTGTGTGAGCTTGACAGAAGACCCTAAATGTGACACTGCAGGGTTTTTTTTTTCAATGAATAAACTTTATTTTTTAGAGCAGTTTTAGGTTTATGGAAAAATTGAGCAGAAAGTGCAGAAGGCTCCTAAATACCCCCTCTCCTCTTACTGCAGTTTCTCCTATTATCAACGTCTTGCATTAATGTGGGTCGTTTGTTACAACCGATGAGCCCACATTGATACATTATTAGTGACTGAAGTCCCTAGTTTCCATTAGCGTCCAGCCCTATGGATTGTACAGTCGTGTGGGTTTTGACAAATGCACAACGCCCTGTGTCCGCCATTACAGGATCGTGCAGATAGTTTCACTGACGAGAACCTCTGGCTGATCAGGAGTGAGTTGTTTTGGCCTGGTCACCGCAAACACCACATTACCGTGAGTTGCCTGGCACAGTGCCCCAGTGTGCCTACAATAGTGTCTGGAGAATCGTAAGTGCTCAGGAATCATTTTCTGCCTTTTTATTTTATTTTTTATTCAACTTTAGATGAAGGTTTACAGAACAAACTAGTTTCTCATCAAACAGTTAGTATATGCATTGTTGTATGACATTGGTTAACAACCCCATGACATGTCAGCACTCTCCCTTCTCAATCCTGGGTTCCCTATTACCAGCTTTCCTATTCCCTCCTACTTTCCAGTCCCTGCCCCAGGGCTGATGCATGGCTTTAGTCTTGTTTTGTTCCATGGGCCTGTTCAATCTTTGGCTAAAGGATGAACCTCAGGAGTGGTCTCATTACTGAGCTGAAAGCATGTCCGGGGTCCATACTCTCAGGGTTTCTCCAGTCTCTGTCAGGCCAGTAAGTCTGGTTTTTCTTTTTGAGTTAGAATTTTGTTCTACATTTTTTCCAGCTCTGTCCAGGACCTTCTATTGTGAGCCCTGTCAGAGCAGTCAGTGGTGGTAGCTGGGCACCATCTCGTCGTACTGGCTCAGTCTGGTGGAGGCCATGGTGGATGTGGTCCTTTAGTCCTTTGGACTAATCTTTCCCTTGTGTCTTTAGTTTTCTTCATTCTTCCTTGCTCCTGAAGGGGTGAGAACAGTGAAGTGTCCTGGATGGCCGCTCACAGGCTTTTAAGACCCCAGATGCTGCTCAACAAAGTGGAATGTAGAACATTTTCATTATAAACTGTGTTATGCCAGTTGGGCTAGATGTTCCCTGAGACCATGGTTCCCACAGCCCTCAGCCCAGCAATTTGGTCCCTCAGGGAGTTTGGGTGTGTCTATGGAGCTACCGTAGCCTGCCTTGTACAGACTGTGTTGGCTTCCCCAGTATTGTGTACCATCTTACCCTTTACCAAAGTTACCACTTATCTATTATCTATTAAGTGCTTTTCCATCCCCACCCCTCCCCACTCTCATAACCATCAAAGATTGTTTCTTTTTGTATATAAACCTTTTTATGAGTTTTTACAGTAGGGGTCTCATATGGTATTTGCCCTTTTGTGATTGACTTATTTTACTCTGCATAGGAAATATTTTTTGAGTGAAAGAATGTACTTGGTGCCACTGGAAGGCAGGGGTTTTGGAGCAGAAAACCTGGGTATTTTTGACCCTTTTAAGTCAGTTAACTTCTCTGAATTGTTGTTACCTCATCTGTAAAATAGAGATAATATTGCCTCTGATGAGCAGAACAGCATTTTTGAAAGAGAGTTCTAGGAAAAGACCAGTCTCTTTCAATGTTCCACATGAATGTGGACTGGGTCAGTGCAGCTGGCTTGTACTGGGTTGGCTTGTAAGAGCCAACTTAAATTTTCAAGAACTTTTGTGAGCTGTTTGTTAAACATAGCCATAATGAAAGATTAAATTACATAAACTTACAGTTAAATGAAACATATTAAAAACAAAGGTACAAAGACAAACAAACAAACAAAAAAAAAGATTAACTTCTGAGACTGCTATGTACAACCAAAATTCTCATGGGATTTGGTTGCTTGGTTTGGAGGTTTAGGGTCATGGTTTCAGGGACATTCAAGTTAATTGGCCTAATAACGGGGTTAGTGCTTCTGTTCTACTTCCCAGTTCTTTGTGTAGGGCCTGGGGTCTTAAAAGCTTGCAAGCAGCCATCCAAGGCAGGACAATTGGTTTCTATTCCCCTGGAGTAACAGAGGAAGAAGGAGAGTCAGGAATAGGAGGAGGAGATGGAATGTGTGGCTAATTGCCTCCATGAACAACTGCCTCCTTTGCCATGAGGTCAGAAGAACTGGATGGTGCCCAGCTACCATTACTGAACATTTTGAACCAAGATTGTGTAGAAGGGAGAAAATGCAGACCAGAATTTCAAATTCTCATAGACTCCAGACTTGCTGGAACCATGGAGGGTAGACGAACCCCTGAAACTATTGCCCTGAGATAATCTTTAAACATTCAACCAAAAATACTCCCTGAAGCCTTCTTAAAACCAAACAATGGTTTAGCTAAACTAGTAAAAAATGTCTGCCTTGAGTGCTATGCTCTTCTAAGAACTATCTATATGGAATCAAAGCAACAACAGCAACTCAAAAGATTAGGTAGAAATTTTAGGGGGCAGTGAATTTATGTTAATGGGAGAGGAACAGCTCAGAAAAGGAGGGTGAGAATGGTTGTACAACTCCGAGAGTGTAATCAATGTTCCTGAATTGTACATATAAAAATGATTGAATTGGTGTACATTTTGCTGTGTATATTTTCAACAATGACAGAAAAAAAAATAAAGGTAATGTATGCTCAAAATTCTTTACTTCCTAGTTATTTTACAAGGTTACTTTCTTTATGCTCCTGAGGTTATTCATGTCTATTGTATCCGTATCAGTGACATCAGTTGGAAGCTTGAAATCAGACATGGTGGGAGTATTTACACCATGGAAATCGGCAAAAACTACAAATCAAGGCTTTTCCCAGTGGAGAGCCGGTTGTCAAATATTTATCAGCAAATCACTGGTTTTGGTCAATTTAGATTTGGAATGGTACGTAATCTGTCCTTTTCTTGGAGATCGGCTATGTGTAGTTCTGAGAAAAGAACTCCAATGACCTTTTTTTAACTCAGACTTCCCATACTTATTATACTATGGAATCCTTTTTCTTTGTAACAGGTACTATTAGTGTTACGTTATTTGGAAAATTGTGTGAAGCAATCTGCATGGAATAGGCTCGCAATAAATGCTATTATTTATTAATGCTAGATCCACAGCTTACAGGATATTAGAAGGTTAGAATTGCTGAACATTCCATGTGTAGAATCTGAGAATCAGAGAATATTAGGAACGTAAGTGGGAAGTGGTAGAATTCTCGCTTGCGGTGCAGGAGACCCAGGTTGGATTCCTGGCCAATGTATCTCACGTGCAGCCACAACCCGTCTGTCGGTGGAGGCTGGTGTGTTGCTAGGATGCTGAGCAGGTTTCAGTGGAGCTTCTAGACTAACGTGGACTAGGAAGAAAAGCCTGGTGATCTACTTCCGAAAATCAGCCAGTGAAAACTCTATGAGATCACAATGGTCTGATCTGCAACGGATCAGGGGAATGACACAGGACCAGGCAGCATTTGGTTCCATTGTGCATGGGGTCTTCATGAGCCAGGGGCTGACTGTATGGCAGCTAACAATAACAAGAAGATAATAGTATATCATGCACGTAAAATAGTATGCTCATAGAATGTTAGAATGCCTGAATGATATAATTAAATTCACTTCAACAAAAATAAATTTCATGCCTACAAGATGACAGGCCCCACTCCAAGCGCTGGGAACAGAGACAGCACAGACCCCGTTATTGCTCTCACAACCTATATTTGAAGCCTCAGGGTCTGAGACTCCGAGGAAGGGCAGCATTTAAGGGTGAGATGGAGCAAGAGCCTTGAGCGAGGTATCTGTTGAGGGCACTTCGAGGCTGGAAGAGAACCGGGAGAGAGTGGGGTCTCAGGAGAGAAGTGGGTGGAGGAGTGGAGCCAGGGAGTGAGGACCCCCACCCATGAAAGAGTGGGAGAGAGGGGGCAGCAGTTGGAGGTGGCCAAGCACCCTGGAGCAGGGCTGTGTTGTGTGGGGGCAGGTGGTCGTGAAGATGTCCCGAGGCCCCATGGTCAGGATATATGATGGCCAGCTGGATGGGAGGCAAGAAGGAAGGAGAGAGTTGGGGCAATGAACCGGTGGCCTAGGGGCATGGTGGGGACCCTGGAAAGTGGGACAGGCTGGAGTCATATGTGGCCACTGGGAGTTAGAATAAGATGGTGGTTTTCAAACTTGGTTCTGGGTAGGCAGGCACCTTCAGATCCACGTGGACAGGGGTGGTGACGGGGAGCAAGGCAGTTTGATCTGTTTTACTAGAGTTCTGCATAAAATTTCATTTGAATATAAGTTTCTGCTCTCCTTTCTTCCATTTTTTTTTTAATGTCACTTTTTTTGGGGGGGGGTTATAATGGGACATAACGTCTTAATGCCAAAAGCCGCAATGACCCACATTTGTGGATTTGGAAGCCTCCTCAGGCCTGCTCCCATTGTCCATCCAGGTCTGTAAACAAAGGCTCAGGGCTCTGGCCTCGATAAACGGGGACTTCTTCCCTCACATTACATCCTTGGGATTTAGAGGTGACCCTCGAAGTCCTGTCCTTGCCTCTCCCAGGCCCCCATGCCTCCCCAGGGTGGGGACTGCTTGTGGCTCCTCTATCCCCAACCCCAGGCCCGTATCGCGTGCCAAGCAAATGCTGCTGATGGGTGACGCCAGTCCTGACGCTCTTCCGGCTGCTCTAGATCCTAGGGCGAGCCTTCCTGAGGCTGCCTGGCAGGGCTGCACATGTCGCAGGTGCCTCCGCTTTCCTCTGACTCTCGCTGACTCACTCCCAGTTTTCCCTGGGGCCGGCCGTTCTCTATGAGGTTGAGTCATGGCACAGTTATTCCGTTAGGAGGGATGTAGGTGTGCTGATGACCTTTTCCTCTATGACACAGAGTTCACATTCATGTCGGGGGTCAGGAATCCTTGGTTCTCCTAGGGCTCTGTCCTGGTACCACTGTGTGTCCCTGGGCAAGAGTCTTCCCCTCTCTGGACCTGGGTTTCTGACTGGCCTTGTTGAAGGGTTTAAATTTTCCAGTCATTCCTGGGAGGATCCAGGGGCACAGTGAGCTGGCTGTGGGTGGGGCTGTGAGTGGAGATTCCTGGCTAGTCCTTCCTTCCATGATGTTTCTGGTACTGAAACAAGACTGGACCCTCCCCTCAAAGGGTCCTCTTTAGCCTATGACCGGAGGACTCCCCCATCACCACTAGCTGTTTGTGGGATTCTTTGTCCGATGTGTGCTTGTCCTTCTAGACCAAGGTTGTCAAACTATTTGTGTGAAAGGGCTGGAGAGTAGATATTTTTGACTTTTCAGGCCATAGGGTCTTTATCACAGCTACTTAACTCTGCTTAATAGCACAAAAGCACCAAAGACAATTTGTAAATGAATGGGTGTTGCTGTGTTCCAATAAAACTTTATTTACAAAACCAGGTGGTGGACTGTATTTGGCCCAAAGGTCTTAGTTTGCTGAACCCTGTGCTCTAGACCACAAGCTCCATGGGGGCAGGGACCATGCCTGTCGTTGTTCACTATTGTCTCCCAGTACCCAGCACGACGCTTAGCACTGTGCTTCCTCTTACCAGCATTGATACATTTTCTCTTGTAGCTGACATTTAGATTCCAAGAAGCTGACCTGATGAGATTTTGATGCCCTTGAAAGAGACTTTCTCCTTACTGAAAACTCTCAAAATACCTATTACATCTACATTCCACCACTAGGGGTATTTCTTTAACTCAGGATAGTTTTTTTTTTTTTTTTTTAAGTATCTATCACACAACCTTTGCTAATTCAACTTTTAACAGGTGTGCAACTTACTGACAGCAATTCCAGTAATTGGCTGTGCAATACCCTCAGTCAATGTGATTTTTCCATCACCGCTAACCCCACTTTTCTCTCTTCCTCCTACTGCTGGTAACCACTAATAAATTTTCATCTGTATACATTTGCCTTTTCTTGTCTTTTTGTATAAGTGAGCTCAAACAATATTTGTCCTTTTGTGATTGGCTTATTTCACTCAGCATAATATCTTTAAGTTCCATCCATAGTGTAGTATGTATCAAGATTTCAGTTCTCCTACTGGCTGAGCAGTATTCCACTGTATATATGTACCACATTTTGTTTATCTACTCGTTTTTTGGAGTATTTAGGTCTTTTCCACCTTTCACTATTGTGAATAGTGCTGCAGGGAACACTGGTGTATAAGTCTCTTTTTGAGTCTCTGCGTTCAAGTCTTTTGGGTGTATACCTAGGAGTGGAGTTGCTGGGGCATATGGTAGTACTATTTTTAGTTTTTTGAGGAACCACCACTGTTTTACACAACAGCTGTACCATTTTGCATTCCTACAAGCAATGGATGGCAGAGGTTTTTTTGGTTTACAAGCAATGGATAAGGGTTACAATCTTCCCACATCGTTGTCAACATTTGTTATTTTCTGTTTTTTTGCCTCAGCCTTCCTAAACCCAAACAACCAAACTCATTGCGAGTTGATTGCAATGAGTAGAATTGTCCCCTGGGACTTCCAAGGAACTGCTGGTGGATTTGAACTTTTGCCCTTTTGGTTAGCAGCTGAGCTTTTAACTACTGTACTGCCGCGGAGGTTCCCTTAGCCATCCTAACCAAAAAACCCAGTGCCATCCTAGTGGGAGTGAAATGGTATCTCATTGTGGTTTTGATTTGCATCTCTCTGATGGCTAATGGGAGCTGACTGCTAACCAAAAGGTCAGCAGTTCGAATCCACCAGCCACTCCTTGGAAAGCTTATGGGGCAGTTCTACTCTGTCCTATAGGATCTTTATGAGTTGGAATACACTCGATGGCAATTTTTTTTTTTTGACGGATGGTTAATGACGCTGAGCATCTTTTCATGTGTTTGGTGAGCATTTGGAAGCCCTGATGACGTATGATTAAGTGCTATGGCTGCTAACCAAAAGGTCAGCAGTTCAAATCCACCAGGTGCTCCTTGGAAACTCTATGGGGCAGTTCTACTATGTCCTGTAGGGTCGCTATGAGTCAGAGCTGACTTGACGGCAAGGGGTTGGTGGTCATTTGAATGTCCTCTTTGGTGAAATGTCTATTCAAGTCCTTTGCCCATTTTATGATTGGGTTATTTGCCTTTTTGTTGTTAAGTTGTTGAACTTTTATATATATTTTGGTTATTATATTCTTGTTGGGTATATGGTTTCGAAAGATATTCTCCCAGTTGGTAACTTGTCTCTTCACTTTTTTGATAAAGTCTTTTGATGAACAAAAGTTTTTAATTTTTATGAGGTCCCATTTAATTGTCTTTTACTATTTGTGCTTTTGTTATTATATTAGATAATCCATTGTTGAAAGCTGGGCCTGACAACATTGCCCTTCCTTGTTCTTCTAAGAATTTTATGGTTTTAGTTTGTACATTTAGGTCCTTAATCCAGTTTGAATTTGTTTTCGTGTGTGGTATGAGCCATGGATCCTGTTTCATTTTTCTGCATGTGGAAATTCAATTTTCCTAGCACCATTTATTGAAGAGACTCTTCTTTTCCCATCAAATGGACTTAGCACCCTTGTTACAAATAGATGCGTGGGTCTATTTCTGGACTGTCAGTTATATTCCATTGGTCTATGTTTTAATTACTGTAGCGGTATACTATGTTTTAAAATCAGAAAGTGTGAGTCCTCCTACTTTGTTCTTCTCTTTCAATATTGTTTTAGCTATTTGGGGCCTCTTGCCATTCAATATAAAGTTGAGGATTGGTTTTTCTATTTCTGCCAAGAAGGATGTTGGAATTTTAATCGAGATTGTGTTGAATCTATAGATCGCTTTGGGTAGTACTGACAATTAATATTAAGTCTTCCAATCCATGAATATCTTTCCATTTATTTAAGTTTTTTAAATCTCTTTCAGCAGTATTTTATAGTTTTTATTATACAAGGACTTAGGAAATTTTGACATCAATAACAGTTTGACGCAGTAAGACAGTTTGATAGTCACTCAGATTAGCTCCAAGTTCTAGGAAGGTGGGCTTGGGGTGGACAAGTTTAAAGGGGGATAAAATTAGGGTTAGAGCCTTAGGCACTGGCCTGAAGGTCAGGCTTGGGTCAGTAGCTTGTTGTGGGCTTTCTGGAATCTGGGGAACCGTGTAGGGTCACAGGGAACCAGAGAGAGATCATCTGAGAGAAAGGGGTTTTTGAAGAGTTTAGAGGCCTAGAGCAAGAATAGGCAAACTATGGCCTGGATAATTAGCTTTGTCACCAGCACAATTGTGTAGGAGGTTTCCTGGGCTTTACCTACTGTATGGGGCTTACTGTATCTCTGACAGCTCTGGATGGAAAAACCTAATGGCAGCCTTTACTGCTTCTGTCTCAAGTCCTCAACTCCCAGGCCAGGCTTGTCTCCTTAGCCTATGCAAGGGGTAACCCTTCTACTAGCAATATCTAGTCAACAGACGAAGGTCTAGGAGAAAATGAACCACGGTGTTCACCATCACTACCACCATCACCACTATCACCACCATCACCTCCATGATCACCATCACCATCACCATCACCATCATCACACCCATCACCACCATCACTACTCCCATCACCATCACCACCACCACCTCCATGATCACCATCACTATCACCATCATCACACCCATGACCACCATCACTACTCCCATCACCATCACCACCACCACCACCACCTCCATGATCACCATCACCATCACCATCACCATCATCACACCCATCACCACCATCACTACTCCCATCACCATCACCACCACCACCTCCATGATCACCATCACTATCACTATCATCACACCCATGACCACCATCACTACTCCCATCCCACCACCTCCATGATCACCATCACTATCACCATCATCACACACATGACCACCATCACTACTCCCATCACTATCACCACCACCACCACCACATCCATCACTACCACCACCATTACCACCTTTATGATCACCATCACCAACCACACCCGTGACTACCATCAACACCACTACCATCACCACCATCATCACCACTGCCTTCCCCTTTTTTATCACAACCACCACCACCTCCACCTCCACCATCGCATCTACCGTCATCATCATCTCAAGCATTATTACCACCACCCCACAACCATCATCTCCACTCTTACCACCACTGTCTTTACCATTATTATCACCACCAGCATCGTTACCACTGTCACTATGGGCTGGCTGCCGGGAACCTCTCTTGCTCTGGATCTTGAGCCTTACCTTGCCCACATGATGGGGGAGCAGGGAGGTTTTCTCTTCATCAATATGCATCTCGTTCCAAATCCAGTCTCTCTTCTGGCGCCGGTGGGAGGGCAGCATGCTGCGGGTATCTAGCTGGGTGGGGTTAGCACCTGTGGCTGCTATAGCTGCTGCCAGCAGGCCCAGGCAAGTGCCCAACATGGCAGCCAGCATCCTGAGCGTCTGCATCTTCCCAGAGAGACAGACCTGGGAAAGAGGAGAGACACCATCAACGGACAGGGGTCACTACCCTAGGGTATGGATGGCTCCCAGTGAGAACCGAAACTCCTTTATCTGTTCACCCCTTCATCCTTCATTCTCTGCTGATACCAGCAGGACCAGACCCTGCCACTGTCCCCAAGTAACTTCCAGTCCGGAGTGGGGGAAAGACAGAGACAGAAACAATTCCAACCTGGTGCTGTCACATGTGCTCAGATGGAGGCAAGCACAGTGGATCTGGGAGCACAGAGAAGGGGCCTGGCTCATCTCGGGGCTTTAGGAAGGTTTTCTAGAGGAGGAGACGATGCTGATGCTGATGGTAGCTCTCAGAGCCCCGTGCAGTAGGCCCTCAGGTTATCCTTATTTTGCAGATGAGAAAACCAAGGCACAGAGAAATTAAGTTCACACCGAAGTACTTGGTAGGGCTGAGAATGGAACCCAAGTCTGACTGACTTCAAAGACTAATGTTTATTTAGTGCTTATTGTTTGCCTGGAAACCCTGGTGGCAGAGTGGCTAAGTACTATGGATCCTGATCAAAAGGACGGCAGTTGGAATCCACCAGGAGCTCCTTGGAAACCCTATGGGGCAGTTCTACTCTGTCCTATAGGGTGGCTGTGAGTTGGAATCGACTTGATGGCAATGGGTTTGGTTTGGTTTTGGATTGTTTGCCTGACACCATATCAAGCACTTTACATGTGTTTTCTCATTTATTCTACCCAATAGCCCTCAAGGTGGGTATAAGTGGAATCCTCATTTTGTAGATGAGCTGTGGAATGGAGACATTCAGTAATGTTCCTGGGATCACACAGCCTGCAAGGAGCAGAGCCAGGAATTCTGAGTCTGTCTGGCCCCCAAGTTCATGCTGTTTCCTACTGTCTTCCTTGCCCTAGCAGCTGCCATGAGGTGGGACTTAAAAGGGTCCCTTTGAACACATATGCCCCCTGTAGCCAGCCTGAGAGTCCTTGTGGCAGCTTTCTTTTGATGCTCAGAACCCAGATGTCTTAAGCCAGAGGGTCAGGCCCTCACCCCAGAGTCACCAGATGTGATCAGTTTAGGAGCTGTCACAGGGCAGCGGTGGCACCTACAGCTGCCAGCAGGCCTAGGCAGGTGCTCAACATGGTGACCAGTAATACGAGCACCTGCATTTTTCCAGGAGGGCTGGGGTAAAGGGGTGAGAGTCGGGGCTCACAGGACTAGCTACATAATTTGTGGGGCCCAGTGCAAAAGGAAAACACGGACCCTTGTCAAATGTTATTAAGACGTTCAAGATGGAGACAGCAGAGCATGAAACCAAGCATGAGGACCTTCTCAGCTTAGAACCCTGTGCAACTGAACAGACTGTGTGCCTTTGGAGCCAGACCTGAGGGGTCAGCCTGGGCCAGGAGCTGGGGCCTCCCAGTGACCAGGGCCAGCTTCATCCTGACCCCATCAACTCATGCATCCTGGGTCCCTGTGTCACTGACCTGTGGCTCCTGGGATGGGGCAGGAGAAGAAGGCAGGTGGATGTGAGTGGGAACCAGGCTTGTGCCTGCAGGACAGAGGCACCCATGGGGCACTGGATGGGGACTCCGCCCCCAGCTGTCTCCCTGTCACCCTGAGGAGAAGGCTGGATCTCTGCACATTACAGGCATTTCTAAACTCTGGTAACATTTCCCCTGAGCCACTGGCGCCCATGGCCTCAGTGACGGCTGACCTTAGCATTCAGGTCCCCACCCTCCAGACTGGCCCTGGCCCAGGAGGAAGTAGGACCTTAGGGGTGGGTGGGGAAGAAATGCTGGAGCAGGCCCCCAGAATGAAGGTGCCATGTGCCTGGGGGGAGACCCTTTCTCCTCTGGGCCTCAGTTTCATCAGTCATAAAAGAGGGGTCAAGTTGGAAGCTATCTGGAGCCCTTTGAGATAGAATGTAGGAAGGGCAGGCGTTCCAGTCCTGAGGAGGACAGCGATGGACAAAGGCTTGGAGCAGGGAATGTGGGGCGGGGGGTGGTGTCAGGAGTCCTGGTCTGAAAGCTGGTCCTGACTCAGGGGATGTGGCAGGCATGACCGCTGACCTAGCCTTGCTGTGCCAGGGTCCTGTGGGCCATTTCCTTCTTTTCCCTGAAAGGAATTGTAAGTCTGGGCCCTTTCTTCCTCCCTCAAGTAAGAAGTGACCAAAAAAAAAAACCAAACAGAAGTGAAACTGAGAAAGAGGGAGGGAACATTCTTAGGCTTCTGGGGCAGAAGGTTGAGCACCTGCTGTATGCCTTCCTCCATGCTGGGCATCTGGGTGCAGTAGTAAGCGAGGTGGCAGACAGGATCATGCCCTCAGGGAGTGCACACTATTGTGAGAACAGTAGGAAAACGTGAACGAGGAAAAATGTCAGCTAGTGATCAGAGATTCTCAAGGAACAATAAGGGTGTGTGTGACAGAGTGAGAGGGTATCTGGCTGAGACTTTGAGGAAAGGGAAGACCTCTCTGAGCGGATGACATTTAAGTCAACATATGAATAATATGAAGAGTCGGCCCTAAGAATGCCAGGGGAAGGAAGGGTATGCCAGGCAGAAGCACCAGCAGGTGCAAAGGCCCTGAGGTGGAAAAATGGCTAGTGAGTTTGAGGAACCAAAAGGAGGCTTCTGAGTCAGATAGAAATAAGCCAGGGAGAGTGGGGTATAAGAAGAGGTGGCCAAGTTGGTGTGGTGGGCTGAATTATGGCCCCCCCAAAATGTCATGTCCTAATCCTCACACTCCGTAACTACATTACCTTAAATGGTAAAAGGGAATTTGCAGATGTGATTAATTAAAGGATCTTGTGATGGGAAGATTATCCTGGACTATGCAGGTGGGCCCAAGGTCATCACAGGGGTCCTTGTAAGAGGGAGGCAGGAGGATCAGAGGCAGAAAAAAGGAGATGTGTTGACAGAAGAGGAGGTTGAAGTGATGTTCACATTCACACACAATAATAAACTGTTCTCAGTGCCTGCCTTTCAGATATACTTTCTCTTTTAATTCCCACACGGTTCCCAGGATGTAGAAATTACCACCCCCATTTCACAGATGAAGAAGCTGAGGCCCAGAGACTCATAAGTGATGAATCTGGAACCCTCATCATCTACCTTTCTCTAAATTCTGGGCTCCGTCTACACCCAGTCTCAGAGGGTCCTTTCTGTGTATTTTTGCCTTTTGTGTTAGAAATTTGGCCACCAAAATGGGGGCCAAGCAAAAATGATTTTGCTGGACAATCGTTCCTCTTCCTTCTACTGATGGAGAGGAAGTCGGGGCCTGCAGGATTTGCTATAGCCACAGTGGGAAAGAGAATTCCCCTTGGCAGCAGCTTCTGGAGGCGTGGTCAGAGTCACAGCTGGGCAAGCTTATTGTCACCCTTTTCCTTTTAACAAGTCGGAGTCATGTCTCTTGGTTACTTTCACCTAGTTTTTGAGGAGACTTTGTTGTTGCTGGGTGGATTTGGGCCCCACAGAAGCCCAGAGGGCCTGAGGACTTTGGGAGTGATTCCTGTGCCCAGAACCCCCCAGCTGAGCAGCCTGGGAAATTGCCTGACAGCCGTGGTGAGCTGAGGGGTCACACTGGCAACTCAGATGTGCATGTGGGGCATACAGAACCCAGGCGCCTGCTCATGTTCCTGTCACCCAGGATCCAGGACGATGCTGCTTTCCTTGGAGCCACGTGAGAGGCATTTGGTGCAACTCAAAATGGATTTGAGGGTAAGGGAAGGCCCTCTGTGCCTTCGATCAGTCTGAGTAGGTCCTGGGGGCTCCAAATCAGAGGACAGAGTGGGTGACCCAACGCCCTTAGCAGGTAGCATGGAGCTTAGGATAAGGGGCAGGAAGCCTCTGAGAACCCTGGGATGGCGGAGGTCACCCCTGCCACATGGGAGGTGAGGACCTTGGAGAGTTCCCAGGGTCGGGGGCTGTGTGTCTACAGTGGGTGGGGCTGTTGGGGTTGGAACCTGGATACTGGGCCAAGACTGAAGGTTGAGGGGTGGATCCAAAGGCTGAGCCAACAAGCACCCTGGGGACAGAATCCAGGTCCTATGCCTGTGTCTGCTTCTCCCCAGTTAGCTGTGGGTCTCAGTGGTGCTTAGTGAGTAGCCACCACTCACAAGATGGAGGCTCCCCACACCAGTCAGGCTCCATTACACCCTCCTGGCCTTTGCAATTTCTGTTCTCTCTCCTTTGCCTGAAAATGCGACTTATCTTTCAAGCTTTAGGTCACATGTCACCACTTCTCTGAAGCCCTCTTTGGAGTCCCTGGGATCATGCAATCACTCAACAAATGTTTATTTAGCGCCTATTTTTTTTTTTTATGTGCCGTGGGAGGAGCCTGGTGGTGCAGTGGTTAAGAGCTCAGCTGCTAACCAAATGGTCGGAAGTTCAAATCTACCAGGTGCTCCTTGGAAACTCTATAGGGCAGTTTTTGTCCTACAGAGTCACTATGAATCAGAATTGACTTGACAGCAATGGGTTTTTCATTTTTTTATGTGCCCTGGTGGCACAACAGTTAAGTGTTCGGCCGCTACCCTAAAAATCGGCAGTTCAAACCTACTCATCGACTCCATGAGAGAAAGACCTGGAGATCTGCTTTCATTAAGATTGCTGCCAAGAAAACTCTGTGGGGAAGTTCTACTTTGTCACGTAGGGTCACCATGAGTCAGAAGCGACTTGAAGGCATACAACAACAACAATGTCGCAGGCACTGAACTACAAATGGTGAGCAAACACCAGCTCCACCCCCATGGGGGAGATGGACATTAATCACATGATAAAATGTTGTTGTTGTTAGCTGCCATTGAATTGGTCCCCAACTCATGGTGACCCCATACACAACAGAATGAAATGCTGCCCAGTCCTGTGCCATTGCCATGATTGGTTGTGGAGGGAATGGGAAACTGGAAGAGGGGATAGAGGGGGAGAGGACACTGGTTGGTCTGGGGGTCCCAGTCCCAGGGGGAGTCTTGCTTCTCTTGATGACCCACTATTTGTGGGCTCCCATCTGTTTCTGAGGTTTGGCCTTGAAGGGGCTGAGAGGTCTGCTCAGCTCTGTGTCCTTTAGATTACAACGTCAAAAAGCGGGGCTGGGGACACAGAGGGGAAAGAAGGGAGGAGAGGGAGGGACTGAAGCTATTCCTTTTGGGGGCTCCCTGGAACCCACTGGCTTTGTAGCTAATAGGCCCTAGGAAGCCTGAACCCATGCCCCCGGGTTGGTCCTGCCCCCCGCCACTGAGCTGCCCCCTACTTGGCCTGACCAGAGCCCTGCTCAGCCCTTGGGCCTCAGAGCCAAATCTGAGCTCTGAGGAGTTGTTGAGCAGGCTGGAAGGCCCTAGGGGGAACAGAGGAAGGCTCCAGATATGCGATATACACACCATATCCTCAGACTACGTAGACACACTACCCCTCCAACACGTCTACACGAGTGCACACAGCTGCCCTCCTGAGCTGGCACCGTGGGCCCGCCCAGCACCCCACCTTCAGCTGAGATCTGGCAGCTGAGCCCTGCTCCACGGAAAGTCCCAGAGGGTGGGTGGATAGGATGCTCTGTCCCAGCCCAGTCTCCTGCTGGCTCTGGACTCTGGCCAGAGGCCTCAGGTCAGGGACGAGGGACCGCTAGTGGGAGGAGGAGATAGCCCAGAACACACAGGTGTGCCTGCAGGTGGGGCATGAGCTTTGGTCTGCCTCCCTGGGTGGCCCTGGGCAGCTCTCCCACTACTGGCCCACCCCCACCAGTTCCAGCCTCAGTCCAGGCCAGGGACTGACCCCAATGACCCCCACACTCCTTTAGGGACTCCCGAATTGTCTGCCATGAGCCCCAGATTTACAGCTGGGCCCTGGCAGCCACAGACCCTGGGAGGAAGGGTGAGGCCCTGGGAGCCAGAAGATGGGGGTGTTGGGGGCAGGACTGAGCAGCTCTGAACTGCCCCTTGGTATTTTCTCCCGGTTTGTGGCTGTTAGGCCCTGGGTCCTGCTCCTGTGTGTCTCAGGCCTTATTCCCTCCATTGGGGTTCTGCCAACAGCCTCCTTCTCTTGACTCCCCACTGACAGCCCCTTCTTGGCTCCCCAAATCTGCAGGGTGAAGTCTAGCTCCTGAACTAGCATTCAAGGCCCAGCACGGTGTGCCCCCTGACCACCCCTCCAGCTCCTCTCTTCTCCACCTCCCTGTCCCTTCCAGACGCGGGGGGAGATAGCAGTTTCTGGAGTACACAGTGCTTTTCCTCTCAAGAGCAGGCTTTTTGAACAGGCTGTTCCCTCTACCTGGAATAACCTTCCTTGCATTCCCTGGGTGAATGCTTAAAGAAAAAGAAAAAAAAACCCATTGCCATTGAGTTGATTCTGACTCATGGCGACCCCTTGTGTTACAGAGTAAAACTGTGTTCCATAGGGTTTTCAATGACTGTGCTCTTTTAGAAGTAGATCACCAGGCCTTTTTTTCCAAGGTGCCTCTGGATGGATTAGAACCACCAAACTTTTGGTTAGTAGCTGAACACTTAACTATTGACACCACCCAGGGACTCCTGGGTGAACGCTTATTTCTTTTCAAACGCCGGGACACCTTCTTCATGAGGTCTTCTGACTGACTCCAGCCCCAGCACAGCCTCTGCCTTTCTCGCCTGACTGTCTGGCTTCCTTCTGTCTTGTGTCCCCCAAGTCGCCACTCTGTTCCAGTATCCAGAAGCATAAACTCAAGGTCCCAGAGCTTAGAGTTTCGATGTCCCTATTGCTGCCTGTCAGCCTGGGCTTGGTGTCTAGTTCTGATTTTGCCACTGGTTCCCTCCTTACCCACAGGATTTAGGAACAAATCTGCATACTTTGCAGACAACACCTTGGGTGTCCAGAGCAGGTGTAATAGTTGTTATAAGGCAAAGAAGCTCCTCTTTGTCCCCAGATAGCTCCTCTAATGGCCCATTGCATTGTAGGACACACTGCCATTAGGATTTGGATCTTCTGGGAACAATGAGATTATCTTTCTTAAGGGCTCTGATAAACATGCATGTACCCCTGTGCGGGGAATCTCTTAAGGTGAGGGTGGCAAAACAGAGCTCGTGGATACCAGTTACCACTTCTCACCCATGGCAGACATCACTAGTCAATCACAGTGTTTATTCCCACTGGACTTGAACTCAGCCCCAGAATCCTTCTCAACATAAGCTTTGAGGTCGATACTATCAATTCACCAGACTTGGTTTGCAATTTGAAACGAATTTGAGCTGGGGTTCTCTGGACCCCAGGGGGTCATCCAGTCTATACCCCTGTTCAAGGAAAGAACACTTACCCTGGGAAGTCTTTTCCAGCCTCCTCTGGGGCTTCCTGACCTTGAATCTGTCAGGGGAGCCTACTTTGCCTGCTGTACTCCCTGCAGGACTAGGGGACAATGGGGACAGCAAAACATATCTCACACACCTGCCTATTCATGAACTGTGTGACCACAGGCCCATCTCTTGCCCTCTCTGAGCCCCAGATGCCTCATCTGTAAAGAAGGCAACCACAGCTGCCTCCGTGGACAGGACATTTAAAGGAGATCCTGGGTGGGAATCCAGGCATGCAGTAGGTCCTCAGTAAGTGTGTGGCCGTCTCCACCTTCCGTCTCCCCATCCCCTGCAGCCTGGGAGCTGTGGGCTCCACTGGTGGACTTACACCCAGCCCCATTTCCTGATTCTGCCCTGGGCCCACCTCCTCCTTCCCTCTATTCCTCTCCAGAAGGAAATCTCATTCACCGCCTGCCTGGCCCTCCCCCGACCCTTCTGTAGGCCCACTTCCCTCTCCTTCTAGTATCTGCACCTGCCAGGACCTGACCATTCCCACCAAGGCCCGAGGCAGACAGTCTAGGGGTTTCTGAGTGACCTTAAGGACAATTGCCCTAGAGAGATTGGAAGACTAAGACTCAGAAAGCAGAGGGGCTCACAGCACCTAGGGTTCCTGCTCTTCCTCCAGCAAGCCTTCTGTGATTTCTCTACCCAACCCCAGCTTGGCCCTGGTTCAAGGCAGGTTTTCACTATCTCCCCAGCCAGAAGCCAAGCTTCCGAGTGCAGGGCCTGTCTGCTAGAACATTACTTCCCTAGGAGTATCAGGCCATTGGCTTGTCCTTGTGCCGAGTCTGTCACTCAAACTGTCAGGGTCATTCCTCTTGGTCTTCCCCTCTCTGAACTTCACTATGGAGTGTGGCATGGGCTGTGGGGTCAGAAGGGGCTGGGTCTCACTCATATCCTGCTTCCACCTCATAATAGCCATGTGACCTCAGACTGGCTGCTCAGCTGCTCTTGGCCTCGGTTGTCCCACCTGTCAAATGGGAGTATCTGTAGCAGCTGCAGAACTGCTGAGGGGCTGCAGAGAGGTGATGGGTGTAGCAGGGATGGGTCCATGTTAGGTGAAGGGCCTGAGATTTTTCCTGGGCTGGTGGCTATTGTGCCCACTGTGTGTCCCCAAGGCAGCAACAGAGCTGTGAGTCATTCGACTTGGGAGAAAATCAGTGTGGCCCCCTCTGGCTTCCTGCTTTCATGTCCGGCCCTTGTTCAGCTGCACAATTGCTTCAGACGGGTGGCTTAACCCCTTCAAGGCCAGTAGACCCTCCCCCCCAGTAAGCCAGAATAGGTGGGGCTGCCTGGGGGTTCAGCAGCTCTTGGACTCTCGGAGGGTCATCTGCTGCCCTGCAGACTGGGGCCCACAGGCAGGCTGGACACAGGCCAGATAGGGGAAACAGGGCTCCCCGCTGCCTACGGGTGAACCAAAGCTACTGTGCTGGTACTCATATCACCGGCCCTCCTGCCCCTTCTGCCGCTCCCTGTATAAAGCCCTCCGGCTGCACCAGCCTGTCTAGGTCCTCTGCCTTGCATCCCCAGGATGCCCTTTGTGTCCCGTTAGAATCCTATCTGCCACCACACAGGGCAGAGGTCCTGCCCTCTCACCTCCACTGGGGTCAAGCACAGTGCCCAGAAGTTTGCAGGTGCCGACAAGTGCTCCCCAAAGCAATAACTGACTTGGTGCCCCCTCACTTCCACCCACTCCCTCTTACTTGGGGGGCTCCTGAACCATCCATGATGGGGCCTGGGTTCAGTCTAGTGGCCTCGAACTGTGCTCAGGCGCTCAAATGTTCGTGACATTCACAGTCACGGTCAGCCCTGGGGTTGCAGGGAAATCAGCCACAATTCCTGAAGGATCTCCCTACTTGGAGCCATTCCCAGTGCCAGATGTGGACACCACTCACCTCATTTAATGGGCTCATGAAAAGACTTTTCCTCCATTTTACAGATGAGAAGACAGAGATAAGAAGCCATGTGGTGCTGCATCAGATCTCCCACCAGCTCTTACGGAACTCCTCCAAATCTCAGTTGTTGCCACAGAGAAATGGAGAAAGACTATCCCTACCTTGTGGTGCTGTTGATAATGGTAAAATAAGAAGCCCCATTGCCTAAGAAGTTTCTATGCGCGGAACTCCAGGTCTCACAATGAATTGCAAAAATATTTGCTATCCCCATTGTTCAGACAAGCAAACTGAGGTTGCCACTGGTGAGTAAGTTTCCAAGCTCACATAGGGAGTGAGCGGTAGAGCCAGGGCCTGAACCCAGGATGGCTGGCTCCAAGCTGAGCTCTGCCCCAGACCGCCTGTTCTCCAGGCTGTCCCAGGGGGCTGCCCTCAGATGTAAGGACCCTGGGTCCTTCCTGTCCAGCCTGTGGGTGTGTGGGTGTTGGGGGACAAAGGATAGGCCATTTTCCTGACCACAGCTCCACAGTGCATAGGGAATTCCCATAGACAGCACCCCACGTGCCCAGAGCTGAGGTTAGGCCTCAGTGTGCCTATCCTGAAACTGGGGCTTTGGCTGACAGAGAGGGCACAAGGCTCAGAGCTCCTTTCTGGCCTCCTTCCCTGAATTTCAACACAGAGCTCAGCTGTGGTTGGGGTGATGTCAGGCCTCGATGAATCTGCTCCCATGGGGTAAGGGGCACTGAGGGGGAGCCAAGGCGTGGGTGCCAATCCTCTGCCCTTGGTGTGCTGGGTGATTTGGAAAGAATCTTGCCCTCTCTGAGACTGGCACAGACGGAAACCAGTGGGCCTCTGAGGCTCGGTGGGCCCTGGGGTTACACTGAGCTGGAGAGTCCATTTGTGGGACAGTCGAGCTCTCACCTTCTCACCCAGCCTGAGAACCCCTGTTTCTGCCCTGCGACAGCACCTCTGAGTGTACTTTCCCCAACTACGCTGAGCAGGGGGAGGCCCATTCTACACCACAGGAGCAGTTCTCCCTTGGGAGCCTGACACGGCCATTCTAGAGATGGGGAAGCTGACGACCCTCCCTTCTTGGGCATATGGCGGTGGGTCTGAGGTACAATGGGGTGTGGGGACCCTCACTCACCGTGCCTGTGGGCTTCTGTTCCGTCACGCTCTCTGTCCAGGGCTGAATGTGGTGTGGAGCTCTGTGCAGCTCGGCTGTCTGACTCTGGGGCAGGGGGAGCCACACCCAGCCAGCAAGGGAGGCCTGGCTGCCGCCCCTTCAGGTTTTCCTGTTATTGTTCCTTTGTGAGGGCCGGGCCGATTGCAGATAGGCAGGTCCCGAGGTGGGCGGCCACCTCGCCCAGATAGGCTGTCCACATGGAGGCCTAACTCTGGACCTGGCTGAACTCGAACCCTGACTCCAGACCTCATCCCTGGGCCCCTGAGCTCAATATCTCAAGGGCCTAGTCCGTGGGGGCCCCTGGACCTACACCACCCATTGTAACCCTGAATGAAAATGTTATTACCCACATTTTACAACCCAGGAAACTGATGCCCAACAAGTTTAAGGCACTTATTCACCTAGCAAAGCAGCCCTGGTGGTGCAACGGTTAAGCACTCTGCTGCTAACTGAAAGATTGGGGTTTGAACACACCAGTGGCTCCATGGGGGAAAGACCTGGTGATCTGCTTCCGCAGATGACAGCCAAGAAAACCCTATGGGGAAGTTCTACTTGTCACACGGGGTCACTATGGGTTGGAATCGACTCAATGGCACCTAAAAACAGCCACAACAACATTCAATTAGCAGGGCTGTAGCAAAGCCAGAAATCAAGCCTCAGTCCACCTGGCCCCCCGTGACCCTGTGATATACTGGGGTGCTTGGGGAGCAGATTTATAGGTGATGGGGAGGACGGAGGGACCCTGGGGGTGGGTTGGGTGGGGAGAGGGGAAACAGCCATTCTTGGCTTAAGGGGACCAGATGAGCTTCTCCCTAGTGGGTGTGGGCGTGAGGGGGTTCCAGCTCTAAGGAGCCAGTCTGAATTGTGGGATTTGGTTGGGTATCAAAATATCGGGCAGGGATCCAGGTGTCCTGCCTCTGTTTTTGTTGTGATGGTTAACCAGTCGTGTCCTTCCTTGAGCCTCAGTTTCCTCATCTGTAAAATGGGGATAATCATAGCCTTAACCTCACAAGGCTGTTGAGGTAAAGAAAAGTCAGTGAGGTGCTTGGAAGATAGTGGAGCAAAAGGTGGGCCCAGAACCTGTGACAGTCAAGAAGCTGGGAAGGGAGGTTCAGATTCTGTCACTCATGGGGGTCACCTGGGGAGCTTTCAAAAACTATCGATACCTGGGCCTCACCCCAGACCAGCAGATCTGGGATCCCCCAGGGCAGGGCCTGGGAGTCTGTCCTTTACATAGTTGCCCTTGTTTTTCCATGGATGAATGGTTGGGAAGTCCATTATACAGCTAGGCAAACAGAGGTCCCAGAAAGGGAGGGCCTTGCCCAAGGACACTCACTAAGTTCGTGGACACCTGTATGGAGGTGGAGAATGGGGTGGAAGAATATATATATATATATATTTATTTGGTGGAGGATAAGGATTTCTCTGTTTGGGCAGGCTAGGGTTGAGATGCCAATTAGAACCCAAGTGGAAACATCGAGTTGGCCATGGCACAGCCTGGACATGACTTCTGGAAGCCATGAACTAACAGCTGGCTCCTGGGGCCACGGGAGTGGACAAGCTGACAGGGAGAGAGGCCCCCAGGCCTCAGACAGCAGATCTGTTAGAAGAGGAGGGTCCAGCGAGGAAGGGGGGAAAGCAGGAGAGGGCAGGGCCATAGGGGCCAAGCAAGAAGAGAGAATGTGGTCTGCTTGGGCCCAGGGAGGGCCAAGCCTTGACCAGTGGCTTTGGAAGAGGCCATCCATGACTTTGACCAGAGCAGCTGAATGGAGAGGAGCAAGTAAGGGAGCCTGGGGAGGGAATTCGTGAGGGGCGTGTGGCAGTAGAGGTGACAGCTCCTTCCCAAGCCTTGTAGTGAACGGGAGCGGAGAAATGGGAGGGTTTTTTTGTCTTTAAGCTGATGGCCAAGGCAGCATGTTTGTGTGTTCAGAGCACATCCAGCCATGGGAAGACAGATGATGCTGGAGAGAAAAGGGAGACCTGCTGGAAGGAGAACAGTCCTCGAGGTGGGACTCGAGTGGATCCAGCACATTCCATCATTCATTCCATCATCGTTGGCAGAATAAACAAACAACAGCTCAGCGTTTCCTCCTCCACAGGATTAACCCTGCCTTTTCCTGCCTGGGCAAACACTGGTGGCTTAGTGGTTAAGTGCTCTGGCTGCTAACCAAAAGGTAAGCAGTTCGAATCCACCAGGTGCTCCTTGGAAGCTCTATGGGGCAGTTCTCCTCTGTCCTATAGGGTCGCTATGAGTCGGAATCGACTCTATGGCAATGGATAACGGTAATAGGTAATTTCCTGCCTGGAGCCTGGGTGGCTGCAGGGGAACCAGAACAGGCCAGTGCCCTGTTCTTCTTTACCCAAGGTCCTAGGTGCCCAGCCAGCTCCCCTCACCCCGACTGTGCTGAGTATCTGTCCTCATTGACTACGTGCCCCAGGGACCTGCCCAGCCTGAGCATCACTTCCTGCTGGGTCTCAGACTCAGTGCTGGTGGCAGAGGGAGACAGTCCCTGTCTGGCACCATCTGTCAATTCCCTTTGTACTCCCAGTCCGTGGGGAAGTGACTCTGCCCTGAAAACTTGCCCTTCATTCCTGTTGGCTGTAAACTAGGACAGGGCCAGGCAGGTTCATGCCTTCAGGCCCTGGGGGTGGGGGTCCAGGCCACAAGAGGGGAAGCTAGTACCCCTCAAGGCCCACCGAAGATCCCAGGCCCAATTTCTGGCACTGTCCAGCCCCTGGCCCAACCCCTCTCGAGGCCAAGGCGGTAACAGGAGGGCATGTGATCAGGAAGTGCCATCAGGAGCAAAGGAGGCAGCCAGCAGCAGGCAGGAAACGGGATGGTCTGCGAGACCCGATTAGCAACCGGAGAAGGAAGCAACAATGTGGGCTGTGTGTGTGTGTGTGTACGTGTGTGTGTGCAAGGACAGGTGCCCACCCAGTCTGTGCCAGGACAAAAGCTGATCGGGGAGGGGGCCCTGTGATGCCCTGCTTGGAGAGGGACAGGCTTGGGGATTGGCAGACCCAGGTTCAAGTCCCACCATGGTCCATCACTGGCTGTGCGTCCTGGGGGAGCTGACTTAACCTCTCTGAGCCTCTTTTCTCAGCCGTGAAATGGGTTATCAGTTCATACTGTGCAGGGCTGTCTGGAGTATCATCAAGGCAACGAAGAAAATGACGGTCACAGCATTATTGGGTGGGCTGTGGTCAGGATGGGGAACCATAGGCCACCGTGACCGAGGATGTGGTCAGGGAGGTGGTGGGCTGAGGAGTTAAGGGCAGCCTCTCCTTGGCCAGGAAGGACCAAGGTTGAGCAGAGACTGAATTGCCGACAGTGAGAACAATGCCTTATGTGGGGGCCCTGGGAGGGAGAGAGAGAGGCGGCTGAGCACTTTCCCAGATGTTTCTCACTTTCCTTTTGCAACATCCTGGGAAGGCTGCTGGGGCAATGGTGCTGAGTACTGAGTAGTGGGGGGCTGGGGAGGTCTGGGGGTGGGGGAGATATGAGGGTTATGTGCTGGGGCACATCCGGCCTCTGCCAATTACAGCCCGGCTGAGCCTGGACATGCCACATGGCCCGTGGTGCCTTAGTTTCTCCTTCTGTAAAATGGGAGTGATTGCAATGCCTTCCTCATGGGAATGCTGGAAGGAGTGATTGAGAAGATGAACCTAAAGTATATAGAACTGACTCCAGTACACAGTAAGTGCCCAATACATGTTAGTCATGACAATGATGCCACAGAGATGTTGACAGTGGGGCACAGGCAAGGGTGTGAGCATGGGCATGGCGTGTGCTTGTGGGGCAGCTGTGTGGCTACGTGTGTGTGTAAGGACATACACGGAGTATGTAAGGCAACCCATGATGTGACTGTGTGTGTGTGGTATTCCCGAGTATAGGAGGGGCCTGGGGAGTGCAACCAGGGCCAAGGGAGGGCCAGGCCCCGGGGCAGCACCTTTCTCCTCCTTTGTCTGGGATCTCTGTCCCATTTCACTCAGTGACCAGCACTCCCTCAGGGATGCAGAGGGGGCAAAGCCTGGCTTGGGGCTGCCCAGCAAGCCCAGCAGGGCAGGATGGGACCAAGTTCCCCAACTCCCTGTCTGGAGGGCAGGCCTGAGTCTGGTAGGAGCCTGGCCCTGCGGAAGCCAGGACTTCCTGTCTCCAGTCCCCACATTCCTTGCATCCTGTCAAAGTGTCCCAGGGAACAATGGGTGGGAGCCTTGGCCATCTGCGGGGCAGGAAGGTGGGTCAGGGGCCACCCTGTCCTGTCTCTTGATGGGGCAAACACACCAGCTCCAGCACTAGCTGTGAGCTTGGCGGCGCAGTAGCAGGACCAGAACCAGGTGAGCCCAGGACGTCTACCCCTGCCTGCCTGGGTCCCGGAGCCATAGCTCCTTGTCTTCTCTGTCTCAAAGACAAGCTTTTTCCAGGCCCCTCAGCACACACTGCCCCCTTGTCCTGAGGTAGGTTTTATGCACAAAGTCCAGCTAGGGGAGGGGGAATCTGAGCTGGTCATTGGAAGGATCCTGCCCAGGGAGAAACCAAGGCATATTGGCGGGAACCCATCACTCAGGCTTGTGGAGGCCTTGAGAGTTCTCCAGGCTCACCTGCCCAGCCTGCTGCTGAGAATCAAGAGGAAAGCAAGAGGTTCTGACCCAACAAAATAAACCCTCCCCAGTCCCTGTGCTAAAGCTCCCTTCTCGTAGGGCCATGTCAGATCCCGTTAACTCTTCCTTTACACACAGTCCTGACAAGCTGCTTCTCTAGGCCAGAGGGCACAGAGGTGAGGGCAGTGATCACAAGCTCTGCTACTGCCTGCTAATCAGTGTTTCTTGCCTTGGCTTTCTTATCTGTGAAATGGTGGTGACTGTCCACACCCTGTCTGAGAGGGCCACATGAGAAATGGATCTCCAAGAACTTTGGAGACTCTGAAGCCTGCCTCCTCCTCTGGCCTGTACCTATGCCATTAAGCCCAGCCGAGGCCAAAGGCAACAATATAAAAGGGGAGAATTGGAAGGAAAGAGGGAGCCCCAGGAGGGGGTACCCGTGTGAGCAAAGGCGAGGGGACTGGCAAGAGCAGAGCAGTGCTGAGGAAACCCTGCGGGAATTGCCTCTCTGAGGGCAGCCAGCTCAGATGAGAGGGAGCAGCTGGGGGTTCCTGGAGCCTCTTTCATCTGTCAAGGACCCTTCAGAGGGGTTGTTCTTGAACCTCCTTTCGGATTCCGTGTCTGAGAACCTGGCTGCCACCTGGGGTTCCCCTGACTTGGACTGAGGTACCATCTCTGAGAACGGCTCTCTCAGGCCTGTTTGTGGGAAAGTTTCCTTCTGTCTCTCAGATGGGGCTGGAGTCACTCACAGGAAAGATGTGGTGGTCCTTGGCTGGAGTGAGGGAGTGAGGGGTGCCTGGCCTCCTGAATGAACCACTTGTGAGTTCCCCAAGCTCCTCTTTGGAAAGTCAATGATGTGTGAAGTCGCCATCTAGTGGCCAGTGCTGAGAACCGACGAATATCTCCAGGACTCAGAACGACTTTTCCCAGAAGAATGCAGAGCAAAGCCAGGATTCAGTTGCTTAAAAAAAAAAAAAAAAATCAAAAAACAAAAAACCAAACCCAGTGCCTTGGAGTCGATTCCGACTCATAGCGACCATATAGGACAGGGTAGAACTGCCCCACAGAGTTTCTGACGAGCGCCTGGTGGATTCGAACTGCCGACCCTTTGGTTAGCAGCCGTAGCACTTAACCACTTCGCCACCAGGGTTTCTTAAAGGGTTTCTTAGGCATTATTAGGAGACTTGGGCCCATTTCCTCAAAAGGCGTCCTTTGAGAAGGAGAGTGGAATGATGGTGGGTTACATATTTAATCTATGATTAGAGTTGGTCAGAAACCCCAGGAGAGCCGTGGGTCCCAGGCGGGGTCGGTGTTTTGAACTCACCAGCTGCTCCTCAGGAGAAAGATGTGGCAGTCTGCTTCCATGAAGATTTACAGCCTGGGATACTCTATGGGGCAGTTCTACTCTGTCCTATGCGGTCGTTATGAGTCAGAATTAAAGGCAACGGGTTTGGTTTTGGTTTACTACTGGAGTACAACCAGAATGCTCCTTAGAAGCAAGGATGGCGAGCCTGTGTCTTACATACTTTGGACATGTTGTCAGGAGGGATCAGTCCCTGGAAAAGGACATCATGCTTGGCAGAGTACAGGGTCAGCAGAAAAGAGGAAGACCCTCAACGAGGTGGATTGACACAGTGGCTGCAACAATGAGCTCAAGCATAGCAACTATTATAAGGATGGCGCTGGACCGGGCAGTTTTGCGTTCTGTTGTGGATAGGGTTGCTATGAGTCAGAAGTGACTCGACGGCACCTAACAACAAGAACAGTGGAGTAGTACAAGACCTCTTTAAATGTTAAAAAGCAAAGATGTAAGTTTGAGGACTGAGGTGACCCTGACCCAAGTCATGGTATTTTCAACTGCCTCATATGCATGCGAAAGTTGGACAATGAATAAGAAAGACCAAAGAAGAACTGATGCCTTTGAATTATACTGTTGCCTAAGACTATTGAATATACCATGGACTTCCAGAGGAACAAACAAATCTATCGTGGAAGTACAGCCAGGATGCGCCTTAGAGGTGAAGATGGTGACCAAAGATTGGACAGCTCCATAAAAGAAAACGAGACTAAAGAGCACACCAGCCCAGGGGCAAGGACTAGAAGGCAAAAGGGGACAGGAAAGCTGGTAAAAGGGAACCCAAGGTCGAGAAGGGAAAAGGTTGACATGCTATAGGGTTGTTAATCAGTGTCATAAAACTGTATGTGGACTGTTTAATGAGAAGTTAGTTTGTCTGCAGACCTTCATCTAAATTAAAAAAAAAATAATAAAAGAAGTGAGGGTGACGAGGCTTCACCTCATGTACTTTGGGTATGTTATCAGGAGGGACCAGTCCCCGGGGAAGGACGTCATGCTTGGTAAGGTAGAGGGTCAGCGAAAAAGAGGAAGACCCTCAAAGAAATGGATTGGCACAGTGTCTGCAACAATGGGCTCAAACCTAGCAAAGATGGTGAGGATGGTGCAGGACCCGGCGGTGTTTCGTTCTGTTGTACATAGGGTTGCTATGAGTTGGAACCAAGTCGATGGCACCTAACAACGAGTATTGGAAGGAACGGGCTCTGGTGGCGCAGTGGTTAAGCGCTTGGGAGACCCTGCTTGGAGCACTGTGTTCTCCCCTTTCAGCACAATCATAGGATGCCTGGGGAACAGCTAGAGGGAAGTGTAACCCAGGGTGGAATGGGATGCCAGGCAGGTAGAGAGCTCCTGGTCCCTGGGAATGCTCAAGCAGAGGCTGGAAGACCCCGTTAGGGCTCTTGTGAGGATGGGGACTAGAATAAACAATGTTTAAGGTCCCTCCATCCTCTGCAATTCTATAATCCTCTATAGCAACTTATTACTTTAAAATCAAGTTTATGATATGGGAGAATTATATTTTTTACACACTGAATGTGCATTATTTATCACACGGCGGAGTTTCTCCTGTGACAAATACGCACACGATATTTATTCCCAAGTTCTAGGACTTGTGACATAATTTTGCATGACCATTTAGGGTTTACCTTTCAGCTGATTATTAAGACATTTATAGTTATCGTACATTTATATTTATGACACGGTGTTAGTCATATTTTGACTACTGGATGCCCAGTCATTGGTCAGGAACCCACACTGAATTTCTTACATTGCCCCTGTGGGAAAACATGCCTGGCTTTTTGACAACTGATTTTATGATGTGGTTCCAGAAAGCCAGTGAATTTCCCTTGGGAAAAAAATGCCCCCAGCCACTGGGTTTAGGGAAGCCCATATACTTAGAAGTAGACAACCTGAGCTAGCTGTGTGGCTGGGGTGAGTTTCTCAACATTTCTGCGCCTCAGTTTCCTCATTTAGGAATTGGAGGGGAGGAGGCTGCCCCCTTGGGCATTAGTGAGATGGTGTGTGTGGCAGTGCCCAGTGCCTCCTCTGCACAAAGGAGGCACTCAGCCGTGACTCTTTCTTCTCTCCTGTCCCCATGGCATTGATGGTGCTACCTTGGGTACCATGAGCCTTGAAGGCACTGCTCATCAGAGGGGGCTTCAGCCTTTGGGAGGTTTCCCCGGAATCTTCTGGCCAAGTGGGGTTTCTTAGCAAATGTTCAGATTTTGCTCTGGGCCTTCCAACTAGTTTCCCCTCAAATAAATCAATAATGTAGGTTGTTAACGAGTGTTCCTCCAATCCTGATGGCCCATTCTTCTTCATATAGTCCAGTTTCTTGGATTACTTGTTCAGCATACAGATTGAATAGGTATGGTGAAAGGATACAACCCTCACGCACACCTTTCCTGACTTTAAATCACGAAGTATCCCTTTGTTTTGTTCGAACGACTCTCTTGATTATGTACAGTTTCCAAATGAGTACGATTAAGTATTCTGAAATTCCCATTCTTCTCAATATTTTCCACAATTTGTTATGATCCACACAGTCAAATGCCTTTGCGTAATCAACAAAACACAGGTAAACATCCTTCTGGTATTCTCTGCTTTCAACCACGATCCATCTGACATCAGCAATGATATCCCTCATTTCGTGTCCTCTTCTGAATCCAGCTTGAATTTCTGGAATTCCCTGTCCATGTACCGTTGCAACTGCTTTTGAATGATCTTCAGCAAAATTTTACTTGTGTGTGGTGTTAATGATATCGTTCGATAATGTCTGCATTCTGTTGGGTCATCTTTCTTTGAAATGGGCATATTATAAGTCACTCAATTTGAGAGACTTTGTTACAGCAGTCTTAGAAAACTAATACACACTCCAAGCTCCAGCCACACCAAATCACCTGAAGTTTTCTTGAACATGCCATGCTTATTTGTGTCTATGTGTCAATGGACATACTGTTTCTTCTGCCTAGAAATAAACCCCTCTACTCCTTGTGTGATTGGAGAACCTCTACTCCTCTGTCAAGACCCACTTTGACTATCACCTCCTCTGAGAAGTCTACTGTCAGTGCTCCAGACAAAATTAATCTTTACCCCCTGTGGGCTTCCAGTGGGTCTAAAGCCCTTTCTAGCATAGCAGTAGTCTCATGACTTTGACATTTGCTTTTTGTTAGGGAATAATGGGCACATGTCCAAGTTGACCTGTGGTAAGAGTCAGGGTTACATGCCTATCCTTTTATCCCCTGGCTGGGGATGGGCCCTGTATTACAATGGAGAGAGGTTATTCCTTCAAAAGCTGGGTACTTGGAAGTTCTAAATGAAAAACTCACATCCGACCCCAGGCACCTTTGGCTAAGAACTGTTCCAGAATGTCTATTCTGCTCTGGTTTAAATTTGCTCTTCTGTTTGTCCCAGGTGTTCTTGTTCTGGGACAATGTTAAGCTATACTAGTGGAAATCATCTGGAAATCTCATATTGAAATTGTTGTAGTTAGGTGCTGTTGTTTCAGTTCTGACTCATAGCCACCCTATACGTACAAGAGAATGAAACACTGACCGGCTCTGCACCATCCTCACAATCGTTGTTATGCTTGAGTCCATTGTTGCAGCCACTATGTCAATCCATCTTGTTGGATGTCTTCCTCTTTTTTTCTGACCGTCTACTTTATCAACCATGATGTCCTTCTCCAGGGACTTGTCCCTTCTGATAACATGTCCAAAGTATGCAAGATGAAATCTCTCCATCCTTGCTTCTAAGGAACATTCTGGCTGTACTTCTTCCAAGACATGTTAAAATAGAATTTGAAAAATTAAGTAAGAAAACTCATTTTCCACCTTCCCTCCAGTTTCTGTCTGAGAGCTTCAGGGTGGAAGGGGTAGAGCAGCCTAACATCCTGACATCTCTCTTCTTCCTGGTTAAGTTAGAGCCCCTCTGGCCTGGAGGCCTGCAGTCTGACCATGTTTTTTCTATTCCCTTCTAAGATCTTCCTAAATGTTTCTATCTCCAAGACCCGTTTGGACACAGATACCACATGACTCCCAAGGCATGGAGAACATCCTGTGACCACTAAATCTTCCAACTTTCTGTTTAGCAAGCACTTAAGTAATGCCCACTATGTGCGAGACACTTTTCTGAACACTTTACATATTGTCACACATTGTTCTTGCTGGGAAAGTGGATTCTGAGTCCAAGGTTAGAGTGCAGGGTATTTATGAGGTCAGGGTGTCTTGGGACCAATACCTGAGGAAGGAAGCAGTGGGAAGCAGGGTTGGGCAGAAGGAGAAGTTGAGATAGTCCCAAGGAAGAGCTCAGCCAACCCCATAGGAAGCTCTAGAGCTGGGATGGTCCTCCAGAGTTGCCTGAGTTGGGGCAAGGGGGCCAGGCCTTTACACCTCTAAGATGATTAGTCCTTGGATTCAGGCTGCCCCTGGTAGGAGGTGTTACCCTGGGCAAGGCAGTTTTCTGCAACTGTGACAGTCTCTAACAGAGGGCTGACATGTGACAGCATTCCTCAAAGTTAGGGAAGTAAGGCTTTCATTCCTGGAGGGGGAGGCACTTCACAACATCCAAGACCCATATATGACTGCATTTAATTCTCACAACAAGCTAGTGAAGTTGCTATTATTACTGTTTCTATTTTACAAATGAGGAAACTGAGGCTCAGAGAAGTTATGTGCTTTGCTCAAGGTCCCATGGATCGTATATGGCAGAGCTGGAATTGCAGCCCAGGCGACCCCCAAAGTCTTTGCTTGGAACCAGTTTTTGTCTTGCTTAAACCTGTCCCAGGATCCCCACAAGATCCTGTCTTCTAAAAAAGGGGTCCCAGGAGTGTTTCCTCGTAGCTGTGTAGGATTAAAAATTATAAACTCCAAACCTTTTCACATCAGGCTTGATTAAAATCAAGTTGAGACCAAAGGCTTGAAGCTTCAGTAGCAGGTGCCTAGAGAGGGTATAAGCACTTTTGAGAATGCAAAGCTTGGGATTAACTATTAGTATTTATTTAGATAGAGGGAAGAAGTGCCATAAATATTTACATACCAGGTACCATGACGTTCAAGTTAAATCTGTATTTATTCTGTATCTTGTCATCAAGAAGTTCATTTTCTGTCCAAGTGTGTTTCCTAAGGGGACAAAGAGATTTCCTGAAATATTGAAAGGTTTATTTTAATAGTTCCAAGGGCTGTAGACTTTTACATTCGAGGCTATGAATACTTGTTAGAGGAAAGGACATTTGCCAGAATGTTTGTTGGAGAATATTGTGTTTGTTCACTTAAAGTTATAAACTATGATTTTCCTAAGAGGTTGACTTTGCTCACAAACTCTGGGCGGACGAGCCCAGCGGACCTCCTGGATCTGGTTCTAATGATCCCGGTGACACAAAAGACTGGGCCAATTCCCTTCAAATCAGGAACACAAATAAAGCCATTCAGCCTTTGGAAGGAAAAAAAATTTACAAGAAAAATAAACGAGCAACTCTAACAAAAACTTTAAAACACAACTCAGAGCCTTGATTTTCCTTGAAAACCGTTGGAGGCATTCAGTGCGGTGGTCCGTTGGCCCCTGTAACTGGGGCAGGTCTTTCTACCTGCTGCCCTGCTCCATCAGTGGTCAAGTTCAACCCCAAGGGTCTTTTTCAGTTCTGTTATTAAGGCTGTTTGGTCTGGGGCCTTTCCTGAGGCCTGTCATTTTTGTGCTGTACATTTTGGCAAGCTGCCCCTTTCTTCTCACTCTGCCTGCTCTGTCACAAAGGGGGAGGAATAACTTCCTGATTAGGGTCCAAGATGCCACAGTACTTTCTGGAAAACCATTTAATACTTGCACCCATGCCTTTCCTCTTGCATATTTCAGAGGTGGCACCTCTGGGGCGGGGGTGGTGGCTCAGTGGTAGAATTCCCCCCTTCTTGCAGGAGACCGAGGTCTGATTCCCGGGCCGTGCACCTAAGCCCAGCCACCACCCCTCTGTCAGTAGAAGCTTGCATGTTGCTATGATACTGAACAGATTTCAGCGGAGTCTCTAGACTAAGGTGGACCAGGAAGAAGAGCCTGGCATCCGCTTCCAAATCGTCAGCCAGTGGCCATCCTGTGGATCACAACAGTCTGATCCTGCTGTGCCTGGGGTCGTCATGAGTTGGGGGCCCACTCGATGGTAGCTCACACCCACCACCATCACCACCATGTCTGGCGCTATCATAACAGCATGTCATCCTGTCCTTGTTAAAGGGAGTTCTTTCCTCTTCTCCTTTCCATCTACTTCCTCTCACCTGCCCATCTTGCTGCAAAAACAGTCCTGACTTTTGCACCAATTCCCACCTCCTGCAGGCGGCAAACCCGGCCCCTCAGTTGCTTCGCCCTTTACTTTCCACTAGTGGTTAGTCTCAGCTCCAGCCCCATAGTCCTCATTCAGATATTCTCTGCCCATGACCTTGCCTCCCAGCCACAAAGACAGGCGTTACAGCGTCAGCCTCCCTGTAGGAAGCCCTGGCATCAGTCCACCTGTAAGGGCTGAGATTCATTTCCCTTTCTAGGTTCTTGGTCTTTCTTGGGTGTCATTTTTTAAATGGAAATTGGCACCAGGTTGATGATAGACAATGTGGAAAGTGAGAAAAGAAATTCATTTTCCATTGGTGAGCCAGGAAGATGCTTTATATATAAGCTGTGGGTGCCACTGTGAAGTCGGGCATGGTGACCGAGAGCAGGCTGTGTGTGTGTAGATCTATGAATCCAGGTACGTTGCTGTCAGCGTACAGTGACCCATTTGTGTGTGCAAGTGTCTGTGCCTGCGTCTATCTATGGAAAACTGTGCATGTGACTGAGTGTGCATCATCTGGCCTGTGTGTGTGAGCATGTGCACACTGATGTGTGCGCAGATAGGTAGTGGCTGAGTCCACGTGTGTGCGTGCATGTTTGTAGGTGCATACGTGTGAGTGTGCATGGGCTGTGCTCTGGGGTCTGCAGCCGGCTAGGGAAGGAGCTGGAGTGGGACTAACTTGGAGGTGAGACCACGGAGGAGGCACGCTGAGGGATGGCCATCCAGATTCTTCTGCCAAGCATTGCCCAAGAAGTTGGATGCCAGGTCTGTGTTTGGAGGTAGATGTGCCAACTTCCCGAGCTCCCTCAGCGAGCTGTGTCTGTCCTCCTTGCCTGGTCTCAAGTTCACTGTCTCTGCTGGGAGCTTGGAAGCACAGGCAGTGTCCTTCTGCCAGGACCTGGCTGTAAAGCTCTCCCTCTTTGTATACTCCATTCTAAGAAGTTGGGGGGCACCCCATCTCCACTCACACCAGCCGCCTTCTGCCAGAGGCCCTGGGCACACCTACCTGTCACTTGAGCCTGTTCTGGACATGGCCCAAGAATGGCCCTTAGCTCCGTCATCACCTAGTCACTCCGATCATTGGCCTTTAGTATGACTGAGGGAAGTGATAGGCTGTGCACTCCACTCGGACCCACTCACTCTCTCCAGCCCTTCCATTTGGGGAGGTGATGCTGCCGATGGGGACCCACCTTCCTTCCCTGTGTTCAGAGCTTCACTCTGGGCTCTCGACTCTGCTCCCTCCCCAAACTCCAGCACTACCTTCTCCAAAGATGGCGTCTGCCAGTGAGCAGTGCTGACCTGCTGAGTGGGGCTGTCTGAGGGGAGCCTCCGAGGCTGGGTTTGACATTTTAAAGGTGCATCGAGGCCTCAGATGGCTTCTTCTGAGGGAGGGACTTTTCCTTTAAAGCTCTTCTGGAAGAAGTAGAGAACAAAACAAAAACTAAAACAAACAAACAAAACACACACACGTACACACAGGCACACACACAAACCCACACCCGTTGCTGTGGAGTGAACTCCGGCTCATGGCAATCCCGTGTGTATCAGAGTAGGACTACGCTCTGTAGAGTGTTCACTGGCTGGTTTTTGGGAAGGAGATCGCCAGGCCTTAGTTCTGAGGTGCCTCTGAGTGGACTCGAACCTCCTTACTGTCAGTTAGCAGCCAAGGTGTTAACACTTTCACCGCCCGGGGACTCGTAGAGACTTACCATTCCTGGTTTTGGGGCTCCATACTTGCCTCTGTGAATTTTTCAATTAGGCCTTGTGCCACACCCTCCCACCCCACCGGTACAGCCCCCTGCGTGGGGCAGAGCTGCGCTCCCCCAGCATCAGCCCATCCCCAGGCCTATCGGTGTCACTCTGAGGCTGTGGCCTGACGGCTGCCTCCTCGGCCCCTGCCCAGGCTGAGATGTGTGCAGACTGGAGGTGAAGGGTCCGCGGGCTCAGCGCATTACCACACACAGGCAGGAGCGGACGGTCTCAGGGACAGCTGTGCCAGGAGGTCACCATCCCTCGGCTGCCGCCCCGCAGGCCTGGTCCCCCGCTGTGGAATGATCGGGCTTGACATGCTCATTTGCTGCCTGTTAGACGTCCATTTGCTGAGCCTGAGCTGGCGCCGGTGGGGCGGGTTTGAAGGCCTGACCGTGGACCAGCTGCCCCAGCTGCTTAGCATTCAGCATGAATATTAGTCTCCCCGAGAAGGAGGCTCAACTGCAATTGTCTTTGGCTGATGGACGTGACTGGGCTGTGTGCCCACATTCCTCCCCGACCCTGCCTGGCTCACGGACGCTCCCAGAACCCTAGAAGACTGGGTGTTGGCTGACCTCAGTCCAACTTGGGATTTAGCCCTTAGAGCCCCTGTGGAGGCCCATTCCACCCTGGGCAGAGGAGGGAGGGAGACAGAGGGCATGTGTGGGGGGCACGCCTGATGTTTATTTCCTGGGAAGCCATGAGCCCATGGCCTCAGCTCCTGGTGTCTCAGTCTCCTCATCTGCAGAAGAGAACCACCACCCCACCCAGCTTCCGAAGGGCTCCTTTTTAAAAAAATAATTTATTTTTTGTTGTTGACAATGTACAGAGTAGAACATGCACGCATTCAACAATATCTACATGAACAATTCAAGGACATTGATTACATTCTTTGAGTTGTGCGACCATTTTCACCTTCTTTTTCCAAGTTGTTCCTCCCTCATTAACACAAACTCACTGCCCCGTGAGATTCCTATCTTTCAAGTTGCTGTTGTTAGTTGGATCCCATATAGATAGATCTTAAAAGAGCTCAGTGCTCAGGGCAGAATTCTTTACTAGTAAACTAAACTATCGTTTGATTTAAAGAAGACTCCAGGGAATATTTTTGGTTTAAGGTTTAAAGATTGTCTCAGGGCAATAGTTTTGGGATGTCATCCAGCCTTAATGGCTCCAGAGGTCTGGATTCCATAAGAATTTAAAATTCTGTTCTGCATTTTCCCTCTTTTGATCAGGATTCTTCTATAGAATTTTTGATCAAAACTTCCTCAGCTGGTTCCTTTGACTTGTGGCATCATAAGGGCAGACATGATGTCTGCTGATTCCTTCCTGACTCAGTGCTGGGTGGGCCAGCTTCCCTGGCCCTGAGTACCCCATAGCCCTGCCCTGGGACTCACCCCCATCTCAGGACAGCCCTGGAGTCTCCAAACCTGTGTGTGCCTCCTGACCTCACCATCTCCATCATTCAGCCCAATTTACTCTGTGCCAGGCTCCGTGCTGGGTGTGGGGTTGGACGACAGACAAGATCGGTAAGGTCTCTTGGAGCCTACATCCTGGGGGGTGTGGGGGGGAAGACAGATGAGAAACACAAACATGTTACTAAATAAGGCAATTTCAGAAAGTCCCAAGTGCTGTGACAGGGGGTGACTGGGGCTACCCTGGCCTGGTGGTCAGGGGAAGTGACCCATTTGAGCTGAGACCTGGGGATCAGCTTCCTAATCTGTGAAATGGTGATAAAGGAATCCCCCCTGCCCCCTCCTGCCATGGCCTCTCACCATGGGCAGATCAGGGCTTCCTAAACTTCTTTGTGAATAGCAATCAGGGGTTTTTTGTTAAAAATACAGATTCCCAGGCCTCCCCCAGGGTCTGATTCAGCTGGGCTAGGCTGGGACCATTGTTATGGGCCCTAAAGGTGATATGGATGGTGCACAGAATATGCACTGAGACTCATGGTGTAGACATCCCATGAAGACCCAGTATCGCCCTCATGAAGATGCGACTCTAAAAACCAGTGGGGTGGTGGCTTTGGAGACAATTCTCTGTGCCCCAGCAGACCTGGAAAAGCTGCTCTGATAGCCGAGGGCTGTCTGGTCCCCATCCTGGGCCGAGCTTGCCTGTTGGACTGTGTGAAACGTTGCTTTGAAATCACCAGCTGCTCAGAATACCAAAGTGTCGTGAATTTATTAGCACCCAGAAAGTCTTCTGAGAGCCTGATGGAGAATATTAAGTATCTACGGTGCCTGGAATGATGTTTTGGGGGAAAGTGGATGTTGGGTGGGCAGGCTGAGGGGGTGGCGGGGCATGGTGCCTCTGGCAGGAGGGACACTGGTCCCCCGGGGTTGGGCGGAGGATGTCCTGGGCATATTGCAGCCACTCTGAGAGGTCCAGAGGCTCAGCCAGGGATCCCCCCACCGTCACCCACCCCACCATCTCCCTTACTCACAGATGGAGATTGGGGTGCAAGTGGTTCTTCTTTCCACGTTAATGACATCTAATCAGCGTGTATCACACGTGTTAATGTAATAACAGCTGCTAATTATATATCCCTGCTACTACTCTGCTGCCAGTAGTGGGGATTGAAGCAGGAGCATTGGGGGCCAGGAGAACCCCCCCGCCACCTCCCCCGTATGTTATTTTATTCACTGGGCTGCTATGTTTTTTAAGAAAATTTTTAATAGCAAAATTCCTCCTGTTTGCAATTTGTTTCTCTGTCCTTCTTGGATAGGCTTCTCTGACTTCCTGCCTCAGCCCAGCCCACCACCCAGCAGCTTTGGGCTCCAGCTTCTAGCCTGGCCTGGGGGACTGAGAGGACCCACCATGGCCTCTGCCTGGGGCGGCCTCTGGCTAGTGCCATGGGAGGTTGACACACAGCAGGCAGGGACACCTGCCTGGGCTTCCTCCTCCTCTGCTGCCTGCTGGTGGCTCCACTCACAGCTGGTGGCTTGCCAAGGCAGCCCCTGCACCCTCACCTCTAGTCAGGATCTGCTCAGACATGGATGACGTGGGGGCAGAGCTCCCCCTCCCAGCAGTAGCCAATGATTCAGTCTGGGTGCCCCTGGCTTTGTACCCCTGCCTCCCGCATCCAACTGTTCCTGAAACCCCTGGGCCTCAGTTTCCTCATTTGTCTAATGGAGACACTATCTATACCCTGGCGTCCCTGGGCGGCACACATGGTGAGACGTTTCACTATTAGCTGAAAGTTTGTTGGTTCAAACCCACCCAGAGGTGCCTGGTGAGCTGCTCCTGAAAGATCGCAGCCTTGAAAATTCTATGGAGCAGTTCTGCTCTGCACATATGGGGTCGCTATGGGTCAGCATTGGCTTGGCAGGAACTAACAATAACAACAACCACCCCCAAGTCAAAAGATCCTATCGAGGACTGATCAGTGGTCCCCAAACCTGGCTGCACATTTAGAATTCCCCAGGGTAATTAAAATGCCAGGGTCCACCCTGAGTCCCACCTGGACCAATTTCATCAGAACTTCTGGGGAGTGGGACCTGGACAGGGGTCTTTTGAAAGCTTCCAGAAGATTCCCGTGTACAGCTAGGAATGAGAACTACTCCTGCCTGGGAAGCGTCTACGGCAGGGTCGGCATGGAGCAGAGCTTTGACTAGAGGCCTTGCTTCATTATTATTTATTGTGTTATAAGTATTAAATGGTATTACATTTCAAGCCACTCTTGAAACCAGTAGACTAAGAAGGGTTTTATTAATAAATAAGTCCTTAATAAAAGAGAAATATAAATGTGCCTATGTTAAAGGTGAGCTGGTAAGGAAAGGCATCTCTTTCCTCCGTCCCTTGTGCAGGACAGAGGCGGAGGGGATGGAGGGATGGCTGGGCTGGGAGGGTGGAGGTGGGGTAGGCTGAGACGGCCTGTGAGAAAGAGGAAACTCCACAGGACCAGGAAGGACATAGGGTTTTGGTGGACTCCTCATAGTATTTGGGGTGGGGGTAGGGGGTGGTGGTGGTGGCGGCTGGACCTAAGAGGACTGGATTTGTGGGGCACTTAAGGAAGCTGGGTCCCAGGGGTGCCTGACCCATGGGTGCAAAAGAAGACGCTTGTGACAATGGGGCCAAACTCAAGGCAATCAGAATGCTCTGAAGACCAGAGGTATTACCCCCTGCCCCAGACTGCACCCCCCCACTTCCTGGTCAAGATGGAGTTTCTCACCACCTGGGAGGAGGTGAGGGGATTTAAATGATTATTAAAAAAAAAAAAAAAAGTAATATGATATTCTTGGTACAGCAATAAAGTGGAGTAGAATTCATACGTCCTAACCCTTTTTTTTTTTAACCCTGGTGGTGAGTGGTTAAGAGTTTGGCTGCTAACCAAAAGGCCGACGTGGAATCCACCAGGCGCTCCTTGGAAACCCTATGGGGCAGTTCTACTCTGTCCTATAGGGTCGCTATGAGTCAGAATTGACTTGACGGCAATGAGTTTTTTCTTCCTACAAGGGGGCAGTGGTGGTTCCGTGGTAGAATTCTCACCTTGCATGTGGGAGGCTCGGGTTCCATTCCCGGCCAATGTACCTCATGCATAGCCACCAGCCATACGTCGGTGGAGGCTTGTATGTTGCCATGTTCCTGAACGGGTTTCAGTGGAGCTTCCAGACTAAGATGGACTAGGAAGAAAGGCCTGGCAATCTGCTACCAAGAAACCAGTGAATGAACATCTTATGGCTCACAATGGTCCGATCCCATTGTGCATGAATGAAAGTTGACACAATAGCAACTAACAATGGCAACAACTCCTACAAGACAAAAACTAGCAGAGTTAACCATGAAATAATCACCGGAGAGCTACGGTAGACCCCAGCGGAGAGGTTCGGGGCCCCGTGTCTGGGGTCAGTTGGCCTGGAAAGGAGCATGGGGCTTTCAGAATGAGGCACTGGAGCCTGCGGGCAGGGGGCCCTGGGGTCCCTAGAAGTGGGCCCAGGAGGAGAGAGAAGGCAAGTCCCTCCAAATGGGAGGGCAGGGGTGGTGTTTTAGATGTGTGTTTCCCAAACCCACCTGGGCATTTAGGATGACCTGGGTTGGGGGAGGTGCTTGTTAAAAATGCAGATTCTCAGGCCCCACCCCAGAGATGTGGCTACAGTAGGTCTGGGGGGAGTCCAGGAATCTGTATTATCAACTAGCTGCCTGGGTAATTCTGGTGATCCCCAGGTTGGAGAGTCACAGGGGGCAGGACCCAGGGTTCCCAGAGCAGGCGTGGAGAATCCCAGGTAACCCCACAGCAGCCCTGTGCCCCTGGGAACAACTTCCAAAGCCCCTCCCTGTTTTCCGAGCCTCCCACGTTGGGCTGTGTCTTCACAGCAGAGCTTGAGCTCTGCAAAGGGCGAGTGTGTGTTGGCGCCACATTTGTTTTGAATAAACCTTTCCTTTGAGTGAATTTCACTCTCCTAGCGCTTCAGAATGAAATGCCGCCCTGCGGTTCTGTGTGCAGGCTACTTTTCTCTCTGATGAGCAGGGTGTCACAGACACCAAGTAAATGACGGTGAAAAAGAAAAACGATAATTTACAGGGCTCAGATGGTTAAGTTTTCGGCTGTTCACTGAAAGGTTAGTGGTTCAAACCCACCATGAGGTGCCTTGGAAGAAAGGCCTGGCGATTTGCTTCCAAAAGGTCATAGCCTTGAAAACCCTGTGGAGCACAGCTCTGCTCTGACACACATGGGGTCGCCATGAGTTGGAATCAGCTCGATGGCAACTGCGTGTGTGTGTGTGTGTTTAAATTATGAAGTGACTCTTTGAAACCTGGTGCAGGCAGCGAGGCTGTGCCTCGGGAAGCTCATCCTATGACCAGCAGCGGGGGGCTGTTGGCTCTCTGTCTAGTTGCAGGGAAAGTGGTTGCCTCAGAGGCTGATGGAAGGCAGGGTTTTACCCAATGCTCAAGGAGCCCTGGTGGGCAGTGGTTAAGTGCTTGGCTGCTAACCGAAACGTCATTGGTTCAAACCCAGCAGCGACTCTGCAGAAGAAAAGACCTGGCAATTTGCTGCCATAAAGATTAATAAAAAAATCCCATTCCCATTGAGTCAATTTTGACTCATAGCAACCCTACAGGACAGAGTGAGCTATCCCACAGGGTTTTCAAGGCTGTAATCTTTATGGAAGCAGACTGTCACGTCTTTCTCCTGTCGTGAATGCTTAACCACTGTGCCACAAATGCTCCTTCCGATAGCGATTACGGCCTGAATCGGATCAACTCAGTGACAACCACCACCACCACCACCACCCAATGCTCACGGGGTCCTTGGATGACGCAGATGGTTAAGCACTCAACTACTAACCCAAATGTTGGCAGTTAGAACCCTCCCAGAGGCGCTTCGGAGGACAAGTCCTGGTGATCTGCTTTTCCAAAAAGTCACAGACTTGAAAACCCTGTGAGGCACAGTTCTAGTCTGCACGCATGGGGTCGCTATGAGTTGGAATCAACTTGATGGCAACTAACAACAACCCAACGCTCAGCATCTTTCTAACCAAACCTATCTGCTCCTCCCACCTTCGGCTTCTGTAGTCACTTACCCTCTTATTGCATCTGACACCTACACCTTTGCAATCACCTGCTCGAGACCTTGCTCGCCTCCCCATTGCCCTGAGGCTAGAATCCACATGGCCAAGCTTCAAACCGCCTGCCATGACTCTCTTTCGTTGTTTGGGTCTTTGCTAAGTTATTTGCAACACCCCCAGCCTTGTCTTGGATAGACCCATCTCCTCCACCTCTTTGCCCCTGCTGTTTCCATGGCCTCGCGAGCTGCCTCTCTCAACTCCACACACCCACGGCCTACCTGCCCCAGTTCTAGCTGAAGTGCTTCCTCCTGGCCCAGCCTCCTGTGACAGTTGTCATCCCCCAGCTGGAAGCGAGCCTCCTATTGGTGCTTCCACCTCAGTTTGCCTGAATCATGAGCGTCTTTTGTAGCCCATCCTCCTCTATCATTGCCCATTTATGTGCCTGCTTCTTCTTTTTTAAATTTTATTTTATTGCTGTTTTTGAGAATATACACAGCAAAACATACACAAATTCAACCATTTCTGCATGTACAATTCGGGGACATCGTGTACATTCTTGGAGTTGTGCGACCGTTCTCACCCTCCTTTTTAGTTGTTCCTCCCCCATTAACATAAACTCACTGTCCCCTAAGGTTCCTATCTAATCTTTCAAGTTGCTGTTGTCACTTTAATACCATATAGATAATTCTTGTAAGAGCATAATGCTCAAGGCAGACTTTTTTACTAGTTAAGCTAAACTATTTTTTGGTTTTAAGAAGACTTCAGGGGGTATTTTTGGTTGAAGGTTTAAAGATTATCTCGGCAATAATTTCAGGCGTTCATCCACCCTCTGTGGCTCCAGAAAGTTTGGGGTGCATGAAAATTTGAAATTCTGGCTTGCATTTTCCCCCTTTTGATCTGAGTTCTTCTACAGTATCTTGGATCAAAATGTTCAATAATGGTAGCTGGGCACCATCCGGTTCTTCTGGTCTCATGGCAAAGATGCCTGCTTCTTCTTCACAGTTTCTATGCGTCTCGTATGGTGCCTGGCACACACTAGGTGCTCAGCTACTGTTGACTGCAAAGACCATGGTGCAGAACACACGCAGCTTTTGAGATCTTGAGGGAGAACCTGGTGTTTGCCAGCAGGACTGAGGGCTCATTGCCTCAGATGATGAAATAAGTGGCCTCCCTTCTCCAAGGGGCATACCCCAAGCCTCTGTTCCTAATGAGTGGGGTCTCACCAAGTCTCCAGTGAGGCTCAGCCATCCGTGGACCTGGATGGTACACCCAGGAGGACCTAACACCTGGCTGTGCTCCTAGAAACTGAGGCTGAGGGATCAGACTCAACCTCATCTAGCTGTCCTCCGAAATGGGGACAGGGACCCCTCAGGAGGTATGCTGCATTGTAAGGACATGGGCTGTGGAGGCAAATATCATTGCATCCCTATATTATGTCTGTACTAATTGGCTATGTGACCTCAGACAAATTCCTTAACCTCTCTGAACCTCAATTTCTCGGTTTGGAAAATAATACTGATGACAACTTTTAGAGCCATTAAGAATGTTGGGGATAATATCTGCAAAGCTACGTGGTACCTCATAGGAGTTTGATGTTAAGTGTTCAGCTGCTAACCAAAAGGTTGGTGATATAAACCTACCCAGCGGCTCCACAGGAGACAGTCCTGGAGATCTGCTCCCATAAAGATTACAGAAAACCTTATTGGGCAGTTCTACTCTGTCACATGGGGTCACTATGAGTCAAATCGGATTAGATGGCACCTAACAACAACACCAGTGTTACTATCCTCATTATTAGCACCCCTGATTTTTAATATTTTTATAGACTTTGTTGCTCCCTCCACCTGTTGGTGCCTGTGCTGGGATCATTCAAGGCCTCGAGCTAGCCTGGAAGAGAGCTGCAGTATTTTATAATGAGGTTGGCAGATGCAGGAGATGTGGAGAGGAGGCCCTTTACCAGGCTTGATGGGGATAGTCCAACCTGATGGGTGTCTGCCCTCAGTCCACGTGGTTCTGTGGAGGGGTGAACTCTATTAACCTTAGCAGGGGTGGGTGCTTCTAGGGTCTGCAAGGGACCAGAGCCACAGAGCGTGCCCTTGCATGTTGGGCAGGCAGAGCTGGTCTCAGTTACACCCCATGGGTTCAGGGAAGCCCTGAGTTTCAGGAAGACCATGGAGAGAAAGTCTTCCCCACATCCCCTGTCCTGATGTATGGCCTGTGCATATGCCTCAGTTTCCCCACTCAGCACTCCATCTGCTTTCCAAGTCTATATGTGCCCTGGTCTGGTCCCTTCTCAGGGCTGGGCCACGTGCTCTACACGCTGAGAATTCCCACAACAAATCAGTGGGCAGTGTCCACCTGTCTACTCCTCGCAGCCTCTAGGAGCCCAGAAATCATGACTCGCCCACAAGCAGCAACTGTAATGTCTGTTTGTGTCTGGGGCCCAGGAGGGAGACAGGACTCCCAGCACAGCTTCTTTCCCAGGATTCTGGGGCAGTGGGTGGGCTGGTGGCTTATCTGCCTGGCTCATTCCTTGTCCTCTTCCCTGCCTCTGCACATAGCAGGGGTCATCCTCACCTGCACCCTCACTCTACTTGCTTCACTGCGGGAACTTGGGCAAGCTTTTATTCAGTTAATATTTATTGTGTGCTTTTCCAAGTCTCAGGTGCTGAGTCAAGCTCTTCACACACACTAAGTTTTCACTTAATAGCCAGGTGTGCCCAGATAAGAGCTAGTATTACGCCCATTTTATAGGCAAGGCAACGGAGTCTTATATATTAACCTGGGTCACAAATGTGTTAAGGGATGGAGCCAGGATTCAAACCCAGATGGTCTGACTACACATCTTTTTCACATTGAAGGATAATGAAAATACAACCAAACGTACAGGTCTTAGGTGTTCAGTTCAACGAGTTGACAAATGTATTCATCCATGTAACCAGTGTTTCCAGCAAGATACAGAACACTTCCATCATCTTGCAAGTCTCTTCCCAGTCAATCTCTACCCCCCAAGCGAAGGCACCCACTATTTTGATTTCTATCACCACAGACAAGCTTTATTCTTTGATTTCATAGGAATGGCATTACACAATACATACTTTTTCATATATACTGTATGTACTTTTGGAAACCCTGGTGGTGTAGTGGTTAGGAGTTATGGCAGCTAACCAAGAGATCGGCAGTTGAAATCTACCAGGCGCTCCTTGGAAACTCTACTCTGTCCTATAGGGTCGCTATGAGTAGGAATCAAATCGACGGCAATGGGTTTATACATACATACACATATACTTTTGTATGCTGCTTTCCCTCATCATCATGTTTTTGAAATTTATCCATATTGTTGCACATATCAATAGCTTGTTACTTTTATTGCTGAGTAGTATTGCATTGTGTAGTACATCACAATTCATCTATCCCTTCACTTACTGATGGACATTTGGGTTCTTTCCAATTTTGAGCTATTATGAATAAAGCTGTTATGAACATTCCTGTACAAGGCTTTGTGTAGATATATGTCTTCATTTCAGTCAGGCAAATACTTGGAGTGGAATTGCTGAGTCAAAAGGTTGGTGTATGTTTATAATTGCCAAACATTTTCTAAAGTGGTTGTGCAATTTATACATTCATCAGCAATGTAAGAGAGTTCCAGGTGCTCCACATCCTCACCAACATTTGAAGTTGTTAGTCTTTTTACTTTAGCCACGCTTGTGGTGTAGTAGTGGTATCTCATTTTGGTTTTAATTTGGATTTCCATGATGACTAATAATCTTCAGGTTATTTTTCATGTGCTTATTGGCCATTCATATATTTTCTTTTGTGTTGTTTCTGTCCCAGTCTTTTGCCCATTTAAAAAATTCAAATCTGGATGTGAATATTTTTCCTAATCAGTAGCTTGTCCATTCATTTTTTAAAATAGTTTTTATTGTGCTTTAAGTGAAGGTTTACAAATCAAGTCAGTCTCTCACACAAAAACCCATATACACCTTGCTACACACTCCCAATTACTCTCCGCCTAATAAGACAGCCCGCTCTCTCCCTCCACTCTCTCTTTTCGTGTCCATTTCGCCAGCTTCTAACCCCCTCCACCCTCTCATCTCCCCTCCAGGCAGGAGATGCCAACATAGTCTCAAGTATCCACCTGATCCAAGAGGCTCACTCCTCACCAGCATCCCTCTCCAACCCATTGTCCAGTCCAATCCACGTCTGAAGAGTTGGCTTCGGGAATGGTTCCTGTCCTGGGGCGACAGAAGGTCTGGGGGCCATGACCACCGGGGTCCTTCCCGTCTCAGTCAGACCATTAAGTCTGGTCTTGAGAATTTGGGGTCTGCATCCCACTGCTCTCCTGCTCCCTCAGGGGTTCTCTGTTGTGTTCCCTGTCAGGGCAGTCATCGGTTATAGCCAGGCAACATCTAGTTCTTCTGGTCTCAGGATGATGTAGTCACTGATTCATGTGGTCCTTTCTGCCTCTTGGGCTCGTAATCGCCTTGTGTCCTTGGTGTTCTTCATTCTCATTTGATCCACGTAGGTTGAGACCAATTGATGCATCTTAGATGGCTGCTAGCTAATGTTTAAGACCCCAGATGCCACTCTTCAAAGTGGGATGCAGAATGTTTTCTTAATAGATTTTATCATGCCAATGGACTTAGATGTCCCCTGAAACCATGGTCCCCCGACCCCTGCCCCTGCTACGCAGGCCTTTGAAGCATTCAGTTTATTCAGGAAACTTCTTTGCTTTTGGTTTAGTCCAATTGTGCTGACCTCCTCTGTATTGTGTGTTGTCTTTCCCTTCACCTAAAGTGTTCTTATCTACTATCTAATTAGTGAATGCCCCTCTCCCACCCTCCTTCCCTCCCGCCTCTCGTAACCACAAAAGAATGTTTTCTTCTCAGTTTAAACTATTTCTCAAGTTCTTATAATAGTGGTCTTATACAATATTTGTCCTTTTGCAACTGACTAATTTCACTCAGCATAATGCCTTCCAGGTTCCTCCATGTTATGAAATGTTTCACAGATTCCTCACTGTTCTTTATCGATGTGTAGTATTCCATTGTGTGAATATACCATAATTTATTTATCCATTCATCCATTGATGGGCACCTTGGTTGCTTCCATGTTTTTGCTATTGTAAACAGTGCTGCAATGAACATGGGTGTGCCTATATCTGTTGGTGTAAAGGCTCTTATTTCTCTAGGATGTATTCCAAGGAGTGGGATTGCTGGATCGTATGGTAGTTCTCTTTCTAGCTTTTTAAGGAAGTGCTAAATCGATTTCCAAAGTGGTTGTACCATTTGACATTCCCACCAGCAGTGTATAAAGTGTTCCAATCTCTCCACAGCCTCTCCAACATTGATTATTTTGTGTTTTTTGGATTAATGCCAGCCTTGTTGGAGTGAGATGATATCTCATTGTAGTTTTGATCTGCATTTCTCTAATGGCTAATGATCATGAACATTTCCTCATACATCTGTTAGCTACCTGAACGTCTTCTTTAGTGAAGTGTCTATTCATATCTTTTGGCCATTTTTTAACTGGGTTATTTGTCTTTTTGCAGTTGAGTTTTTGCAGTATCATGTAGATTTTAGAGATCAGGCACTGATCAGAAATGTCATAGCTAAAAACTTTTTCCCAGTCTATAGGTAGTCTTTTTATTCTTTTGGTGAAGTCTTTGGATGAGCATAAGTGTTTGATTTTTAGGAGCTCCCAGTTATCTACTTTTTCTTCTACATTCTTTATAATGTTTTGTATACTGTTTATGCTATGTATTAGGGCTCTTAACGTTGTCCCTATTTTTTCTTCCATGATCTTTATCGTTTTAGATTTTATATTTAGGTCTTTGATCCATTTTGAGTTAGTTTTTGTGCATGGAGTGAGGTATGGGTCTTGTTTCCTTTTTTTGCAGATGGCTATCCAGTTATGCCAGCACCATGTGTTAAAAAGACTGTCTTTTCCCCATTTACCTGTTTTGGGGCCTTTGTCAAATATCAACTGCTCATATGTGGATGGATTTGTGTCTGGATTCTCAATTCTGTTCCATTGGTCCACGTATCTGTTGTTATACCAGTACCAGGCTGCTTTGACTACTGTGGTGGTATAATAGGTTCTAAAATCAGGTAAAGTAAGACCTCCCACTTTGTTCTTCTTTTCAGTAATGCCTCATTCATCTGGGGCCTCTTTCGCTTCCATATGAAATTGGCGATTTGTTTCTCCATCTCATTAAAGAATGTTCTTGGGATTTGGATCGGAATTGCATTAAATCTATAGATTGCTTTTGGTAGAATAGACATTTTTATAATGTTAAGTCTTCCTATCCATGAGCAAGGTATGCTCTTCCACTTATGTAAGTCTCTTTTGGTTTCTTGCAGAAGTGTACTGTAATTTTGTTTGTATAAGTCTTTTACCTCTCTGGTAAGATTTATTCCTAAGTATTTTATCTTCTTGGGGGCTACTGTAAATGGCATTGATGTGGTGGTTTCCTCTACAATGTTCTTTTTGTTGGTGTAGAGGAATCCAACTGATTTTTGTATGTTTATCTTGTATCCCGATACTCTGCTGAACTCTTCTATTAGTTTCAGAAGTTTTCTGGAGGATTCCTTAGGGTTTTCTGTGTATAAGATCATGTTATCTGCAAATAGAGATACTTTTACTTCTTCCTTGCCAATCTGGATGCCCTTTATTTCTTTATCTAGCCTAATTGCTCTGGCTAGGACTTCCAGCAGAATGTTGAATAAGAGTGGTGATAAAGGGCATCCTTGACTGGTTCCCGATCTCAATGGGAATGTTTTCAGGCTCTCTCCATGTAGGGTGATGTTGGCTGTTGGCTTTGTATAAATGCCCTTTATTATGTTGAGGAATTTTCCTTCTATTCCTATTTTGCGGAGAGTTTTTATCATGCATGTGTGTTGATCTTTGTCAAATGCCTTTTCTGCATCAACTGATAAAATCACGTGATTCTTGTCTTTTATTTATGTGGTGGATTACATTAATTGTTTTTCTAATGTTGAACCATCCCTGCATACCTGGTATGAATCCCACTTGCTCATGGTGAATTATTTTTTTGATATGTTGTTGAATTCTATTGGCTAGAATTTTGTTGAGGATTTTGCATCTACATTCATGAGGGATATAGGTCTGTAATTTTCTTTTCTTGTGATGTCTTTACCTGGTTTTGGTATCAGGGATATGGTGGCTTCATAGAATGAGTTTGGTGGTATTCCATCCTTTTCTATGCCCTGAAATATCTTTAGTTGTAGTGGTGTTAACTCTGCTCTGAAAGTTTGGTAGAACTCTGCAGTGAAGCCATCCGGACCAGGGCTTTTTTTTGTTGGGAGTTTTTTGATAACCTTTTCAATCTCCTCTTTTGTTATGGGTCTATTTAGTTGTTCTACCTCTGTTTGTGTTAGTTTAAGTAGGTAGTGTGTTTCTAGGATTTCATCCATTTTTCCTAGGTTTTCAAATTTGTTTGAGTATAGTTTTTCATAGTAATCTGGTATGATTCTTTTAATTTCAGTTGGGTCTGTTGTAATATCGCCCATCTCATTTCTTATTTGGATTATTTGCTTCCTCTCCTGCTTTTCTTTTGTCAGTTTGGTCAGTGGTTTATCAATTTTGTTGATTTTTTCAAAAAACCAGCTTTTGGTCTTGTTAATTCTTTCAGTTATTTTTCTGTTCCCTATTTCATTTAATTCAGCTCTAATTTTTATTATTTGTTTTCTTCTGGTGCCTGTGGGTTTCTTTTGTTGCTCTCTTTCTATTTGTTCAAGTTGTAGGGATAATTCTTTGATTTTGGCCCTTTCTTCTTTTTGGATGTGTGCATTTATTGACATAAATTGACCTCTGAGCACCGCTTTTGCTGTGTCCCAAAGGTTCTGATAGGAAGTGTTTTCATTCTCATTGGATTCTATGAATTTCTTTATTTCATCCTTAATGTGTTCTATAATCCAGTCTTTTTTGAGCAGGGCATTGTTCAGTTTCCAAGTGTATGATTTCTGTTCCCTGCTCTTCCTGTTATTGATTTCCACTTTTATGGCCTTATGGTCAGAGAAGATGCTTTGTAATATTTCAATGTTTTGGATTCTTCTAAGGCTTGCTTTATGACCGAATACATGGTCTATTCTAGAGAATGTTCCGTGTGTACTAGAAAAGAAAGTATACTTGGTTGCTGTTGGGTGGAAGTGTTCTGTACATTTCTATGAGGTCAAGTTGGTTGATTGTGGCATTTAGATCTTCCATGTCCTTATTGAGCTTCTTTCCGGATGTCCTGTCCTTCACCGTAAGTGGTGTGTTGAAGTCTCCTGCTATTATTGTGGAGCAATCTATCTTACTTTTCAATGCTGATAGAGTTTTTTTTATGTATCTTGCAGCCCTGTCATTGGGTGCATGGATATTTAATATGGCTATATCTTCTTGGTGTGTTGTCCCTTTAATCATTACATAGTGTCCTTCCTTATCCTTTCTGATGGATTTAACTTTAAAGTCTATTTTGTCAGAAATTAATATTGCCCCTCCTGTTCTTTTTTGATTGTCGTTTGCTTGACATATTTTTTCCATCCTTTGAGTTTTAGTTTGCTTGTGTCTCTAAGTCTAAGGTGTGTCTCTTGTAGGCAGGATATAGATGGATCTTGTTTTTTAATCCATTCTGCCACTCTCTGTCTCTTTATTGGTTCATTTAGTCCATTTACATTCAGGGTAATTATGGGTAGGTATGAATTTAGTGCTATCATTTTGATGTCTTTTTTGTGTGTTGACAGTTTCTTTTTCCCACTTGATTTTATGTGCTGAGTAGATTTTCTTTATATATTGTCCTTTCCTCATATTTTTTGTTGTAGATTTTTTTTTCTGCTGAGTCTGTATTTTTCCCTTGTATTTTATTTTGATGAGTAGGATAGTTTGTCTCCTTTGTGGTTACCTTATTATTTACCCCTATTTTTCTAAATTTATAACTAACTTTTATTTCTTTGTATCACCGTATCTTCCTCTCCATATGGAAGGTGTATGATTACATTTCTTAGTCCCTCTTTATTATTTTAATGTTGTCTTCCTTTATGTAATAACATCACCGCTACCCTGTGTTGGGCTTTTTTTAAAAATCTTGCTTGGTTTTTTTTGGATTTCCCTATCTGGGTTGACTTCTGTTTGCTCTGCCCAGTGTCCTAGTCTTGGGTTGATACCTGATATTATTAATTTTCTAACCAAAGAACTCCCTTTAGTATTTCTTGTAGTTTTGGTTTGGTTTTTATGAATTCCCTCAACTTGTGTTTATCTGGAAATGTCTTAATTTCACCTTCATATTTAAGAGACAGTTTTGCTGGATATATGATTCTTGGCAGGCAATTTTTTCCTTCAATTTTTTAAATATGTCATCTCATTGCCTTCTTACCTGTATGGTTTCTGCCGAGTAGTGCAAGCTTATTCTTATTGGTTCTCCTTTGTAGGTGACTTTTTGTTTATCCCTCGCTGCTCTTATAATTGTCTCTTTATCTTTGGTTTAGGCAAGCTTGATTATAATATGTATTGGTGACTTTCTTTTAAGATGTACCTTATGTGGAGTTCAATGAGCATCTTGGATAGATATCTTCTCATCTTTCACAATATCAGGGAAGTTTTCTGCCAACAAATCTTTAACAATTTTCTCTGTATTTTCTGTTATCCCTCCCTGTGCTGGTACTCCAATTACTCGTAGGTTATTTCTCTTGATAGAGTCCCACATGATTCTTAAGTTTTCATTTTTTAAAATTCTTTTATCTAATTTTTCTTCAAATATATTGGTGCCAAGTGATTTATCTTCAAGTTCACAAATTTAGCTTCTACTTGCTCAATTCTGCTCCTCTGACTTTTTATTGAATTGTCTAATTCTGTAATTTTATTGTTAATCTTCTGAATTTCTGATTACTGTCTGTGGATTTTTCCAGTTTATTAAACTTTTCATTATGTTCCTGAATAATCTTTCTAATTTCTTCAGCTGCTTTATCTGTGTGTTCCTTGGCTTGTTCTGCATATTGCCTGATTTCCTTCCTGATGTCTTGAAGGGTTCTGTATATTAAACTTTTGTATTCTGCATCTGGTAATTCCAGGAATGTACTTTCATCTAGAAGATCCCTGGATTCTTTGTTTTGAGAGCTTGTTGAGGTGATCATGGTCTGTTTCTTTACGTGACTTGATACTGACTGTTGTCTCTGAGCCATCTATAAGTTATTGTATTAGTTTATGCTTGCTTACTGGGTTGGGTACTGTGTGTAGCTTCTTGCTTTGTTTTGTTTTGGTATACTCCTATGGGTTGCTTGAGTGAGCTAGCTTGATTATTTTCACCTTTAGAGCTCAGGTGTCCTGTCCCCAGCTGGCTAGAGCTGTATATCAGTCTAGGAGTCCATTCAATTTTCTTGTATGAATTCAGCTCAGGTTTCCAGGTAGCTGATATCAAGTGTGTGGTACACTCTCTGTCCTACAGTCTTAGAGGGGCAGGGGTGATTGGCGTATATACTGGTATGTGATTGCAGTAGGGGGTCACGCTCTGAACAAGGCCAGGGGCTGAGAACTGACCCCCGAGTGTCTCTGAGGAAAACATGTCTCTGTTCCCCAGAGTGTGCTGGTGGGTGGGTTCTGCAGAGGGACCATGGGCACCCAAAGTTTTTAGTTGTAAGGACTGGAGGTACCAGTTATCTTTGGATCCCTGTTGAGGGTGGCTGGGTGACCTGAGTGGAGCTACCAATCCTTAGGTCCCTGATGTGGTAGGTGAGGACCTTGTTTAATAGGCAAAGCAATGTCAAACGTCAAACACCCACCTCTCCACCGCACAGCTGAAATGGTTGGAGTTTGCCAACAAGGGCCTATCCTCCCGAAATAGGTCCACACAGGTCCATGCAGAAGGGAAAGGTGCTCAAGGTCCATGGACAGTTTATGTGTGGACAGGAGCCACTTCTGTCCTGATCTCCCCTGGTTAATAACAAACTCAGTGCCATTGAGTTGATTAATGGAGCTATCAAATTATCTTTTCCCCCTAGTTGCAAATTTTTTCCTTCCCCAAGGCTGGGAGGATGGCTATAGGTGCTCACCAGGGTCTATCTCAGGCCCAGGGATTCAGCCACTGAAGCTGGCTTGGGGGTGGGGGTGGGGAGGTGGGGTAAAATATATGCAGGTACTTAGCTTTTGCTGAGAGCACCCTTCTGCTCAGGTTCTGGAGGTGTGAGTAGGCTGTGTGGCTGGCTGCTTCTCCCTGAGGAAACTGCGGCTGAACGCTAGGACCAGCCCGCTGCCACGGCCCCTCCAGGAATGGTGCCTGCGGGCTCCCCGTGATTCAGGTCCGGTAATTCCTCTCTGCTTCTGAACGCTCTCTTCCTTCCCCTGCCCCTCGGTTCATTGTCTAAGCTTGACTTTGATGCTCAGGGCTCCCAGCTTGTCACAAATATACTCGTTTCACTTGTTTTTTCGGGTCTTTGTTGTAAAGAGGGCTCTAGGGAAGCGTCTGTCTATTCTGCCATCTTGGCTCCGCCTCCCAGGCCTTTCTCTAGTTTAAAATTTTTCCTCCATTCGTTTTTTTAATGGTGTTTGTGGTGAGCGGAAATAGACTGCAGATCCCTCATTTTGATTGTAGATGATTCTTGGAAGGGTGAAATAAGAAGATGGAACATGCCTTGCACAATGCTGAGAATATAGCAGATGCTCAGGAGGGGTGTTTTTCCATTGTCCTTCCCTCTCCCTCCAGGGTGTCCCCAGATCAGATCATTTTCTGTCACTGGAGCATATTTCCTCTCCTCTCCATCCACCCACCCACATTTTATTTATCCTTGAAAGCACAGCTCAACTTGGAAAGTCCAAGACACTCCAACAGAAACCAAGCTTCTTAGAATGTCCACACCTGTGGAATCAATGTGAAAGCTGCATCAGACATGAGTGACTCACTCTCATAAAGGGCCATATGGTGGATGTTTTCCTTTGTGTTGTCTTGTTGGCTCCTGGGAGGTTGGTTGAGATTGGTAATGTGTTGCTATTAAATCCATATTTATGAACAAGGAAACTGAGGGTTAGATAAAGGCCAGGTGACTCATCTATAGTCACTGATACAGCCAGGATGAAGATGGAGTCTTCAAATCCACAGACAGCTCACTACTGTCATCTCTGTCACCACTGACTTCATCCAGGCCCTCCCCAGCTCTTGTATGGACCACTGAAGTGCCCTCTCCCTACTCGTTCACTCAACATTAATTACTTTATCTTCTTTTTCTTTCTTTTTTAATGATTTTAGTGTCAGCCACTCCCAAGGCCTGCATTGTTGTTGTTATTAGCTGCTGTAAAATCAACCCCTGACTCATGTCGACCCCGCATGTTACAGAGTAGAACTGCTCCGTAGTGTTTTCTTCACTGTAATCTTTTTTTTTTTTTAATTTTTACTGTGCTCTAAGTGCAAGTTTACAAATCAGGTCAGTCTCTCATACAAAAAGTTACATACACCTTACTATATACTCCTAATTGGTCTCCCCCTCCACTCTCTATTTTCGTGCCCATTCGGCCAGCTTCTGACCCCCTCTGCTCTCTCATCTCCCCTCCAGACGGGAGAAGCCAACATAGTCTCATGTGTCTACTTGATCCAAGAAGCTCACTCCTCACCAGTATCATTTTCTATGCCCATAGTCCAGTCCAATCTCTGTTTGAAGAGTTGGCTTTGGGGATGGTTCCTGTCTTGGGCTAACCAAAGGTCTGGGGACCACGACCTTCGGGGTCCTTCTAGTCTCAGTAAGACCTTAAGTCTGGTCTTTTTACGAGAATTTGGAGTCTGCATCCACTGCTTTCCTGCTCCCTCAGGGATTCTCTGTTGTGTTCCCTGTCAGGGCAGTCATTGGTTGTAGCCAGGCACCATTTAGTTCTTCTGGTCTCAGGCCAATACAGTGTCTGGTTTATGTGGTCCTTTCTGTCTCTTGGGCTCATAATTACCTTGTGTCTTTGGTGTTCTTCATTCTCCTTTGCTCTAGATGGGTTGAGACCCATTAATACATCTTAGATGGCTGCTTGCTAGCATTTAAGACCCCAGAAGCTACTCTCCAAAGTGGGATGCATAATGTTTTCTTAATAGATTTTATTATGCCAATTGACTTAGATGTCTTCTGAAACCATGGTCCCCAAACCCCCGCCCCTGCTACGCAGGCCTTTGAAGCATTCAGTTTATTCAGGAAACTTCTTTGCTTTTGGTTTAGTCCAGTTGTGCTGACCTCGCCTGTATTGTGTGTTTCCTTTCCCTTCACCTAAAATAATTCTAATCTATTATCTACATATTCACTGTAGTCTTTATGGAAGCAGAGTGATTGCCAGATCTTTCTTCCATTGAGTGGCTAGATGGGTTTGAACTGCCAACTTTTTGGTTGGCAGCCGATAGCAAAGTGCTTACAACACCCAGGTTCCTAGGTTCCCAGAATATAGGAATTAATCGTGTATCACCCTGCCCTCCAGGAGCTCACAGGCCGGGGGACTCACATGCATTCAAGTCATGAGATTACAAAGTGGTGAAGGGTATGCCCAGTGGATAGATGTAGTAGGTGTTGAGAAGGAGGGTCATGAAGAGAGAGTCACTTTCATTTGCCTGTGAGGTGTGGCTGAGGGAGTCCCAGGGAAGCTTTCTCATAGGAGGCAACACTTGAGCCAGGATTTGATAGCCGAATAGGTTTCTTCCAGGTAGAACCTGTGTGCAAAGGAAGGGCAACATAGAGAAAGGGAAGACCATGTGGACATGTCCAGAGATATGAGCAAGTACAGTGTACGCAGGGATAAGCTTATAGATGGTTTCGACCAGTGGGATGGAGCGGCACTGGAAGGTGAGCTTGAAGGGGTTGGCAAAGTGAGATCATAGAACACTTGGTATGTCAAGAAGGGAAGTTGGGTTTTATCCTGAAGGGGAATGGGGAGCCTTTGGAGGATTTGAAGGTGGGGAGGGAGTGGTACTCGGTGCTAGAACCCCTTTGTTGCAGTCATTAAGAGAGTGGATGAGGTTGGAGGCAAGTTGGGCTAGAATGAGACCTGTAGGGACACTCTTCTAGTGGTTGGTCCAGGCAAGAGTTGATGAAGGTCTGACCCAAGGCAGTGGGGCTGGGGTAGAGCGGACACCTGCATCTCAGCCCCCACCAAGGGGAGTTGCTGAGTGATCGGTCATTCACCACAGAGTAAGATAACACCCAAAACAATATCTCCATCTGCAAAAGGTAACTTCGTGAGTTCGGTAGAAACATCGTGCCCTTTTGATTGCAACAAGTCAGACCCAGGCTGTCTGTTTGGGAACAGACACACATTTGTGTGTTGATTCACATGAGCCTGTGGTGAGGGTGGGGCAAGAGGCATGAGATGGGGGAGACCAGAGACTCTGGGGATGGGGGAAGACCGGAAGGGGGCCGGTTTGGAACCTGGAAATTTTGTGTGGACAGGCAGATGTGGGTTAGCCTCCTGCCTCTGGAATTTTGCTGTTTGAATAAGTTCCTTAATCTCTCTAAGCCATAGTTCTAAGTCTATGAACCAGGAGCGGTAACAGCCTCTGTCATAGAGTTGTCTTGGGGATAAATGCCAAAATGCACACAAAGCAAGCCTGTTATAGGAAGTTACACTCTGTAAATGCTGGCTTCCGGGACTTCTACCAACGTCACCACTACGCTTCTTAATAAGGAGTCCTGGTGGCTCCAGGGTTAAGGGCTGGGCTGCTAACCAAAAGGTTGGTAGCTTGGACCCAACCTGCTGCTCCCACCCAGCTGTTCTGTGGGAGAAAGACCTGGCAATCTGCTTCTGTAAATATTGTTGTTGCTGTTGTGTGCCGACAAGTAGATTCGGACTCATAGTGACCTTATAGGATAGAGCGGAACTGCCCTATAGGGTTTCCTAGGCTGTAATCTTGATGGGAGCAGATTGTCAGGGTCTTTCTCCCTTGGAGTCACTGGTGGGTTGGAATAGCTGACCTTTTGGTTAGCAGCCCAGCCTAAACCATTGCACCACCAGGGCTCCTTCCGTAAAGATTACAGCCAAGAAAACTCCGTTTGGCCTGCCATGGCCTGGCTGTTGGGCTCCAGGTAATGCAAGGCACTGATGTGGGAGCTATTTTCCAGGAAAACCCACGATCAGTGGCTCCCTCCCATCCCCGTAGCAGGGCCCTGGCAACAGGTTATTTGGCCTCTTTTGGCAAAGCTGCTCTAGTTAAATGAACGTCACCCTCCGGCAGGTCTTCCAGGCTGCGAGCACTCAGCAGTTGGGGAACTGAAACTGAAAGGCTGTGGTTTCTCTCCAAAAAGATGTTTTATGGGTTGTTCACACAGTGCTCTTGCCATGGCGATGTCCCCCACTCCCACCCCCGATCCTGCAGGAGCCGAGATGGGCTTACTGGGCCACCTCTGCACTGACCATGGGGAGGGTCCAGGGCTGGATTAAGGCATGAGAGAGCCCCAGGCACTGATAATCTGTGGTACTCCCTCCTCTGCTTACTTACACATTCAAATGGGATATTAGAGTTATATTTATATATACATGCATGTATGTGTATGTGTGTGTGTCTTAGCTATCCATGATGTAACTTCTTTTAAATGTGACTGGCACAGTGGTTAAGAATGTGGGTCCTAACCAAAAGTTTGGCAGTTCAAATCCACCAGCCGATCCTTGGAAACCCTATGGGGCTGTTCTACTCTGTCCTAGAGGGTCCCTATGAGTTAGAATTGACTTGACGGTAATGTGTTTTTTTTAAGTATTATATTATTAACCATATTTGTATTATATTAAGTGTATACTAGATTGCATCTGGATGTACACCAATCATATTTTGAAGTTACAGTTACAAATATTATTGTTTACAAAACTTAGGACATAACTCTGTACATAAATGCTATACAGTTAAAAGTCACTTGATTGAATTCATTGCAAAGGTTGACTTTTGCAAATGGATATCCAGTTATGCCAGCACCATTTGTTAAAAAGATAGTCTTTTCCTCATTTAACTCCTTTGGGGCCCTTGTCAAGTAGCAAATGCTCATATGTGGATGGATTTATGCCTGGATTCTCAATTCTGTTCCATCGGTCCATGTATCTGTTGTTGTACCAGTACCAGGCTGTTTTGACTACTGTGACGGTATAATAGGTTCTAAAATCAGGTAAAGTAAGGCCTCCCACTTTGTTCTTCTTTTTCAGTAATGCTTTACTTATCTGGGGCCCTTTTCCCTTCCATACGAAGTTGGTGATTTGTTTCTCCATCTCATTAAAAAATGTCGTTGGAATTTGGATCGAAATTGCATTAAATCTATAGATTGCTTTTGGTAGAATAGATATTTTTACATTGTTAAGTCTTCCTATCCATGAGCAAGGTGTATTTTTCCAATTACGTAGGTGTCTTTTGGTTTCTTACAGAAGTGTTTTGTAGTTTTCTTTGTAGAAGTCTTTTACATTTCTGGTAAGATTTATTCCTAAGTATTTTATCTTCTTGGGGGCTACTGTAAATGGTTATGATTTGGTGATTTCCTCTTCGATGTTCTTTTTGTTGGTGTAGAGGAATCCAACTGATTTTTGTATGTTTATCTTGTATCCTGATGCTCTGCTGAGGTCTTCTATTTGTTTCAGTAGTTTTCTTGAGGATTCCTCGAGGTTTTCTGTGTATAAGATCATGTCATGTGCAAATAGAAATATTTTTACTTCTTCCTTGCCAATCTAAAATGCCCTTTATTTCTTTATCTAGCCTAATTGCTCTGGCTAAGACCTCCGGCACAATGTCGAATAAGAGTGGTGATAAAGGGGATCCTTGTCTGGTTCCGGATCTCAAGGGAAATGCTTACAAGCTCTCTCCATTTAGGATGCCTTTGGCTATTGGCTTTGTATAAATGCCCTTTATTATGTTGAGGAATTTTCCTTCTATTCCTATTTTGCTGAGAGTTTTTATCATGAATGAGTGTTGAACTTTGTCAAATGCCTTTTCTGCATCAATGGATGAAATCATGTGATTCTTGTCCTTTGTTTTATTTATGTGGTAAAAAAAAAGTGGATTATATTAATTGTTTTTCTACTGTTGGACCATCGCTGCATACCTGGTATGAATCCCACTCCGTCACGGTGAATTATTTTTTTGATATGTTGTTAAGTTCTATTGGCTAGAATATTGTTGCGGATTTTTTATCTAAGTTAATGGGGGATAGAGGTCTGTAATTTTCTTTTCTTGTGGTGTCTTTACCTGTTTTTGGTATCAGGGATATGCTGGCTTCATAGAATGAGTTTGGGAGTATTCCATCCTTTTCTGTGCTCTGAAATACCTTTAGTAGTAGTGGTGTTAACTCTGCTCTGAAAGTTTGGTAGAACTCTGCAGTGAAGCCATCCGGGCCAGGACTTTTTTTTGTTGGGAGTTTTTTGATTACCTTTTCAATCTCTTCTTTCGTTATGGGTCTATTTAGTTGTTCTATCTCTGTTTGTGTTAGTTTAAGTAGGTAGTGTGTTTCTAGGAATTCATCCATGTCTTCTAGGTTTTCAAATTTGTTAGTGTACAATTTTTCATAGTAATCTGGTACGATTCTTTTAATTTCAGTTGGGTCTGTTGTAATATCACCCATCTCATTTCCTATTCAGGTTATTTGCTTCCTCTCCTGTTTTTCTTTTGGCTGTTTGGCCAATGGTTTATCAATTTTGTTTATTTTTTGAAAGAGCCAGCTTTTGGTCTTGTTAATTCTTTCAGTTGTTTTTCTGTTTTCTATTTCATTTAGTTCTGCTCTAATTTTTATTGTTTGTTTTCTTCTGGTGCCTGAAGGTTTCTTTTGCTGCTCTCTTTCTATTTGTTCAAGTTGTAGGGATAATTCTTTGATTTTGGCCCTTTCTTCTTTTTGGATGTGTGCATTTATTGATATAAACTGGCCTCTGAGCACCGCTTTTGCTGTGTCCCAAAGGTTCTGATAGGAAGTGTTTTCATTCTCGTTGGACTCAATGAATTTCTTTATTTCATGCTTAATGTCTTCTATAATCCAGTCTTTTTTGAGCAGGGTATCGTTTAGTTTCCAAGTGTTTGATTTCTTTTCCCTGCTTTTTCTGTTATTGATTTCCACTTTTATGGCCTTATGGTCAGAGAAGATGCTTTGTAATATTTCAATGTTTTGGATTCTTCTAAGGCTTGCTTTATGACCTAATATGTGGTCTATTCTAGAGAATGTTCTGTGTGCACTAGAAAAGAAAGTATACTTGGTTGCTGTTGGGTGGAAGTGTTCTGTACATTTCTATGAGGTCAAGTTGGTTGACTGTGGCATTTAGATCTTCCGTGTCTTTATTGAGCTTCTTTCTGGATGTCCTGTCCTTCACTGAAAGTGGTGTGTTGAAGTCTCCTGCTATTATTGTGGAGCTATCTCACTTTTCAATGCTGATAAAGTTTGTTTTATGTAACTTGCAGCCCTATCATTGGTTGCATAAATATTTGATATGGTTATATCATCCTGGTATACTGTCCCTTTCATCATTATATGGCGTCGTTCCTTATCCTTTATGATGGATTTAACTTTAAAGTCTATTTTGTCAGTACTTAATATTGCCCCTCCTGCTCTTTTTTGATTGTTTGCTTAGTGTATTTTTTTCCATCCTTTGAGTTTTAGTTTGTTCGTGTGTCAAGTCTAAGGTGTGTCTCTTGTAGGCAGCATATAGATGGATCATGTTTTTAAACCCATTCTGCCACTCTCTATCTCTTTATTGGTGCATTAGGCCATCTACATTCAGCGTAATTATGGATAGGTATGAATTTAGTGCTATCATTTTGATGTCTTTTTTGTGTGTTGTTGACAGTTTCTTTTTCCTACTTAATTTTATGTGCTGAGTAGATTATCTTTATATATTGTCTTTTCCTCATATTTGTTGTTGTTGATTTTGTTTCTGCTGAGTCTCTATTTTTTTCTTGTACTTTATTTTGATGTGTAGGATAGTTTGTCTCCTTTGTGGTTACCTTATTGTTTACCACTATTTTTCTAAATTTAAAACTAACTTTTATTTCTTTGTATCACATTGTTTTCCTCTCCATATGAAGATCTATGACTCCATTTCTTAGTCCCTCTTTATTGTTTTAATGTTGTCTTTTTTTTTACATAATGACATCGCTGTTTCCCTGTTTTGAGCATTTTTTTTATCTTGATTTATTTTTGTGATTTCCCTGTCTGGGCTGACATCTGGTTTCTCTTTCCAGTGTTCTAGTCTTGGGTTGATACCTGATATTACTGATTTTCTAACAAAAGAACTCTCTTTAGTGTTTCTTGTAGTTTTGGTTTGGTTTTTATGAATTCCCTCAACTTGTGTTTTCTGGAAATGTCCTAATTTCACCTTTGTATTTGAGAGAAGTTTTGCTGGATATATGATTCTTGGTTGGCAATTTTTTTCCTTCAATATTTTATATAAGTCATCGTATTGCCTTCTTGCCTGCATGCTTTCTGCTGAGTAGTCCGAGCTTATTCTTATTGGCTCTCCTTTGTAGGTGACTTTTTGTTTATCCCTCGCTGCTCTTATAATTGTCTCTTTATCTTTGGTTTTGGCAAGTTTGATTATAATATGTCTTGGTGACTTTCTCTTAACATCTACCTTATGTGGAGTTCGATGAGCATCTTGGATAGCTATCTTCTCATTTTTCACAATATCAGGGAAGTTTTCTGCCGACAAATCTTTAACAATTTTCTCGTATTTTCTGTTATCCCTCCCTGTGCTGAGACTCCAATCACTCGTAGGTTATTTCTCTTGATAGAGTCCCACATGATTCTTAAGGTTTCTTCATTTTTTAAAATTCTTTTATCTGATTTTTTTCAAATATATTGGTGCCAAGTGCTTTATCTTCAAGTTCACAGATCCTGCCTTCCACTTGCTCAATTCTGCTCCTCTGACTTTTTATTGAGTTGTCTAATTCTGTAATTTTGTTGTTAATGTTCTGAATTTCTGATTGCTGTCTGTCTGTGGATTTTTCCAGCTTATTAAATTTTTCATTACTTTCCTGAATAACCTTTTTAATTTCTTCAGCTGCTTTATCTGTGTGTTCCTTGGCTTGTTCTGCATATTGCCTGATTTCCTTCCTGATGTCTTGAAGGGTTCTGTATATTAATCTTCTGTATTCTGCCTCTGGTAATTCCAGGATGGCACTTTCATCTAGAAGATCCCTGGATTCTTTGTTTTGAGAGCTCGTTGAGGTGATCATCATCAGTTTCTTTATGTGACTTGATACTGACTGTTTTCTCCAAGCCATCTATAAGTTATTGTATTGGTTTATTTTATGTTTGCTTACTGTATCGTAGGTTTTTGCTTTGTTTTGTTTTGATATGCCCAAATGGGTTGCTTGAGTGCGCTAGCTTGATTATTTTCACCTTTGGAGTTCTGATGTCCTGTCTCTGGATGGCTAGAGCTGTTATCATGTATATCAGTCTAGGAGACCATTCACTTTTCTTGTACGAATTCAGCTCAAGTGCCCAGGTAGGGGATCACCAAGTGTGTGGTACAGGCTCTCCCCTACAGTCTTAGAGGGGCAGGGGTGACTGGTGCGGTTACCGGTATCTAGTTGCAGCAGGGGGTCACGCTCTGAACAAGGCAGGAGGCTGAGAATCGTCCCCCATGTGTCTCTGAGGACAGCATGTCCCTGTTCCTTAGAGTGTACAGGTGGGTGGGTTCTGCAGACGGACCATGGCACCCAATGTTTTTGGTTGTAAGTATTGGGAGGTACCAGTTATCCTCGGACCCCTGTTGGAGGTGGCTGGGTGACCTGAGTGGAGACACTAGTCCTTTGGGCCCTGATGTGGGTAGGTGAGTTCCCTGTTTAATAGGCAAAGTGGTGTCAAACATCAAATACCCACCTCTCCAGCACACAGCTGAAACAGTTGTAGTCTGCCAACAAGGGCCTATTCTCCTGAAATAGGCCCACACAGGTCCATGGAGAAGGGAAAGGTACTCAATATCTATGGCCGTTTATGCCTGGACAGGAACCACTCTGTCCTGAGCTCCCCTGTTAGTGGAGCTGGCAAATTATCTCTTCCCCCAGTTGGGAATTTATTCCTTCTCCAGGGCCTGGAGGATGGCTCTAGGGACTCAACAGGGCCTATCTCAGGCCCAGGGAAGTCAGCTGCTGAAGCCGGCTTGGGTGTGTGTGTGTGTTGGCGGGGGGGTGGGGGTGGTAAAATATACGCAAGTATTTAGCTTTTGCTGAGAGCACCGTTCTTCTCTGGGTCTGGAGGTGTGAGTAGGCTGTGTAGCTGGCTGCTTCTCCCTAAGGAAACTGCGGCCGAATGCTAGTAACAGCCCACTGCCGCCACTCCGGAAATGGTGCCTGAGGGCTCCCTGCAATTTGGGAGTGGTAACTCCTCTCTGCTTCTGAACAGTCTCTTCCTCCCACTGCCCCTCAGTTCGTTTTCTAACCTTGCCTTTGATGTTCAGGGCTCATAGCTTGTCACAAATATACTTGTTTCACTTCTTTTTTTGGGTCTTTGTTGTAAGAGGGCTCGCTGGAAGCATCCGTCTATTCCACCATCTTGGCCCCATCTCCTCGAGTTCCCTCACTTCTGCACATCATCTGGGACTGGTGTTCCCGTTCATTGTTTACCAGCCCATGTGCACGAGCATACCCTTGTGTTTGTATCATAGCAAAGAACATTGCTGGACCTTCTGGCTGGAGTTGCTGGATTAGCTGACATGGGTGTACAAGATGGTTCTCTCAAAATGGATCAGAGACCTGCCATCTATTAATATAATCCATCCTTGCCCAGTAACCACTCATGTTGGATCCAGTTGCATAGTGGGTGAAGGTAGCGAGAGTTAGACTTGACGGCCCACCCCCACCTCTTGTTTATTAGAAAGAAATCGTATACTCCCAGGAGACCCGCCAAGATAAGGAATTTCAATTACATGGGGGGGGGGACTATAGGAGACAGATGTCCAAGAAGATGTTGAAGTGGTAGAGGCCTCATAGCTTAAACAGCTCTGCCAGTTCCTTTCCACTGTGGCACTTGCTTTTCCTTGTGTCCTATCTGCTTGGTGTCTATGCATCTTTGCTTTGGACAGCTGGTGCCCCTGTTTTGTTGATGCCCTAAGCATTTATCTTGCTTATTGGGTAATCCATCCCTGGGAGGCCCAGTGTGGGTTGCTGAGTGTACCACTGTACTCCCTGGCTGCCTGTGGCCATGGGAGGCCAGGCCTGTGAATAGCACCTCGATTGCCAGGAAAACACTGTAATTACTGAAACCCAGAAAACTTTCTCCCTTACCTCTCAGACAAAAGGAGGCAAAAAACCTTTGATAAGTGACTTAATTAGCGGCTGCCATTGGCTTAACAACAGCGATTAAAACGATCAATTATTTAGATATGGGAAACTGGGGGAAAAAGCTGTTAGGGGCACTTTTAAAGCCTGCACAGTGTCAATAGTAGTGTTATTAATTTCAAGCTCTAAGATAGTATTTAAAACAGTGGTTATGAGACTCCTCTGAGGGGAAAAAAGGCATCACGAACATTTAGATTCTGAGCTAATGAAATTTCCGTGAGCCTCCAGGGCGCACTACAGACCCTGCCGTCACCACTGGCTACTGTGGGGTGTCCGGCTGGGCCGGCCTCAGGAGCGATGCCCCGGGATCCTGCCCGTTGCACTTGACCTTCCCGTTCTCAGGCCGGAGCCATTGGTTGGGCTGCAGAGCCACATTCCAGGTGGGCGCTGCTACCCTTGATGGTCGCTAGGGGGGGCCGAAGTTCTCGGCAAAGTGCTTCTCTCTCAGCATAAACCCCAGGAATGAGTTCCCTTCTGTGGCTTTGCCATCCCGGATTCCGACAGCGGGCTGGGATGGGGACAGCGTGGCTGCTAACTGGCCTGGCGGAGGTGGACAGTGAAGATGCCCGAACTCTAAGCTATGTCCGGGTTCCTCCCTCGTCAGTCGTCAGTCCGGCTCCGTCTCAAACAAGAAAAGCAGTGCAACATTTTGAGCAAAGCACGACCAGCTTCACGATTACTGTTCCAGAATACCTTCCGGAGGAGTCCCCATCCCTTTCCGTGACCCCTGGGTTGTTAGGGGCCTGCCTCATGTCTGCTCCTGGTCCCAGGACATTGTCTTCCCAGTGAGAAGGCAGACGAGGACTGTATTGCATTTATACCTCCGCTTTTTCTTCCTCCCTCTGCTCTTAGCACCCTACCCCATCCTTTACTTAAGCACCTCTGGTTTGCAGGAAACTGTATGCTTGGTAGGACCCTAGGTGGTGCAAGTGGTTTACACTTGACTACTAACCAAAGGTTGGTGGTTTGAACCCACTGAGGAGTACCAAGGAAGAAAGGCAGGGCAATCTGCTTCCATCAAGATTATAGCCAAGAAAACCCTATGGAGCAGTTCTGCCCTGTAACACATGGGATCATGGTGAGTTGGAATTGACTCAATGGTCACAGGTTTGGCTTTGGTTTTTGGTGGGCATGATGTCGGGGGGAACTGGAGGATGGTGGGGAGAGAGAAATAGCTACTGCATCCAAGAGCTTTCTGCTCCATCTGGAGATGAAGGCATTTCATGCAAGCCATTGAAGGTTTGCTGGGTGCTTGTTTGAGAAACAATGGGAAGCGTTGGAAAAAGACAAATGTTTGGCTCCACCACAAAGAGCCAGTATGACATTGTGTTACTTGAAGCTGCTAGGCCTCTATTTCCTCCTCTGTAAATGGGGCCAGACATTTCTAAGGTAACCACAGCATGTTCTGAGAATCAAAATGGTGATGAGAGAGAGGTTTTCTTACCTACTAATTAAGCATCACCTCCTTCGTGAACCTACCTAAGGACCCCAGGTTAAACAGCTCTCCCCTTGTCTGTCTCCCAAAACCTCTCCCTGAGCAATTAGAGCTGTCTGGGGTGCGCAGTCGTTATTTTTCTGTCACGAACCTATGAACTCCTCCAGGGCTGGGTGGTGAGTAGGCCTGATTCATCTCTACCCAGCTCACAGCCTGGCACAGGGAAGTCCCAAATTTGCAAATTGACTGAAATGTTGAGGGTGAGATGCTGGGGGTAGGGAGGACACTGGAATGACTCCCCTTTTTCCAGTTGGGTCCCTGGGCTGTGTGTGGTGCCTTTCAAGTATGTGGGGGCTCAGGTGTGGGTGTGTGTGTACACTGCTGTGGCTGGAGCTTGGGGTGAACCCAGGGGAGAACCTGACCACTGAGCCATTGGCCACAGGCACCTGGGCTGTAGACACACAGATGGGGACCCTCAGAGTGGCGCGGGCATTGGAGCCCTGGAAATGGATGTGTTCCAGGACAGGGGAGGACAATTCCACAGAGTGGCCCATATATCGCTGAGGGTGGGTGGGTCACAGGAGGATGTTGTCAGGGGCCCAGACTGAGCCTTTACAGTGCTGGGTCACAGGGTGACAAAGGCCCCTTTGACAGCTCCATCAATCCTGTCTTGGTGAAAGAGGTGGTTTGGTGACAAAGTGTCCCTTTGGACTGAAGAGTGGGGCAAGTGCCTCTAGCAGGTAGTAAGATTCAGTGGTAATTCTTGCTCAGTGTTTTCTTTGCAGGTTACTTTTGATAGGTGATACTATTTTTCATATAAAAACTAAAGCAAGTCCGTTGCAGTTGAGTCAGTCCTGACTCATGGTAACTCCGTGTATTACAGAGTAGAACTGCTCCATAGGGTTTTCTTGGCTGTAGTCTTTTATGGAAGCAGATTTCCAGGCCTTTCTTCTGTGGCACTGCTGGGTAGGTTCGAACCGCCAACCTTCAAGTAGCACACAAACCATTTGTGCCTCCCAGGCACCTCCATTTTTACATACACCGTAGTGTTATAGTGTTTACTTTAAATGCATTTATTTATGTCAAAAAAAAAGTCAGTTTGTATAAAAATATTAAGTAAACAATAGGAAAGGTGGTGCACGGATAAGACAAAATCCTGATGCCTGCACAAGACTGACTGTAGTGGGGTTGAGAGCACAGGCTTCAGAGTCACAGGTTGAGATCCTGGCTCTGCCTCTTCCAGTGGCGTGGACCTTGGGCCTCTCTGAACCTCAGTATCCTCATCTATAAAACGAGGCCCACGATGCTCTCAGGAGGGCTGCTATGAGGAGCAAATGAGCTAATGTATATGAAACGCTTGTTACAGGGCCAGGCACACAGTAGGTGCTCAATAATTGTGCATCGTTAGAAGTCTTAGTTTGCAGCAGGGTTAGATGGGGCCTGAAGAGCGAGGGAGCAAGAATCTAAGCCAGAACCCTGGGTGGGAGGGGTTCATGACCTTGGGGATGGAGGGTGAAGGGAAGCAGGGCCTCTGATGAAGGGTCAGGAGGGACCAAGGAACCCAGAGGGCATGACCAAGGGGGCAAGAGTCCATCTCAGCTCCCCCTGCCCTGAGCAGGAGGCCAGGGGCTCCATGATAGAGTTCTCTTTTGGCTTGGAGAAATTTCCTCCCCCTGCCCTGCCGCTCCAAGTCCCATTCTTCCAAGATTTAATTCAGAATTAACAGTGTTCATAATAAGATCCTGGCAATGTTGACCTTGAAGTTGCCTAGCCTGGAGGGTCGCATTTTCTACTGACACTCAATATGAACAGGCTCCTCAGGGAGCCAGGGGGCTTCAGCTGACAAGAATTGCAATTACCCTCCAACTTGCAGGCAGGAGCGGTGGCCTGCAAAAATATTAGCGAGCTTTCCAGTTTGTTTCTTCATTCACTCATTCATTCATTCAACAAGTATTTATTGAGGGCGTAACGGGCATTGTTATCTTCCAAAAACCAAACCAGTTGCCATTGGGTGGATTCCAACTCACGGCGACCCCATTTGTTTCAGAGTAGAACTATGCACCACAGGGTTTTCATGGCTGTGACCTTTCAGAAGCAGATTGCCAGGCCTTTCTTCTGCGGTGCTTCTGGGTGGGTTCGAATCTCCAGCCTTTCAGCTGGCAGCACAGCTCTTAGCCATTTGCACCACCCATGGACTCCACTAGTATTTAGGCCTTTGTTAAAACCAGGAGTGCCTCCTCCTCTGACAAAGGTCTGACTTAATTTTCTAAATACAAGCAAAAGGCAGAAATTTCGCTTGGAACAATCAAAAAATTCTTCTCCTGTCCATTTATTTGCTTCTGGTGTTTGTACAACATTCAGGTCACACACACACATTGCACCGAGTCATCTGCCTGTGAGAATTATTCTTATTGGTCTGTTTGCTTAGTTTAAAATGTCAGGCAGGAGAGACCAAACCCCCAGGAGCACAGCCCTCGGCCCAGGAGCTGGACTCTGGAACCTTCCAGGAGCCAGTCAACCCTCCTGAGCTAGCCTTCCTTCTTTTGCTTTGGTGGCCGCGAGGCCCTCTGCCTGACTACACTTGGCCCTGACAGTCCCCACAGCCACCAGGCAATTCTTGTATCGGTGCCAGCTTCTGGAGTGCTATCTTTGGTCCTCTTCACTTTGAGACACTCAGGCCCTTCCTCTCCTTTGAAGTCCTCCTGAGACTTTCCAACCCTTCCCCGCACGGAGGCCATACCCTGGGCCAGCAGCCCTATAATGTCTGAGTCCCCCAGGTCTCCCCAGTGGAGTCACAGACTCCTGGATTCAGGCCCTTGTCTTCTCCCTGATACTTGTTAAGCATTCATTACTCATAAGCTCAGTGATTTTCATCCATGAACTCAAAACCAACCTGCTGAGGCAGGGGCTGCATGGACCCCATTTCCTGTGCCAGAGGTGAAGAGCCTTGTTCAAGGTCACACAGCAGAAGTAACGGAGTGATGACGTGAATACAGGTGAGCTGGCTGCAGTGTCCTGTGCTCTAAAACACTCCCCTACTTGGCCTGCCCTTCACCTTGTGCTACAGAGTAGAACCGCCCTATAGGGTTTTCTTGGCTGTAATATTTACAGAGGTAGAGTCAGGCCTTTCTTTCCTGTCGCCACTGGGTGGGTTTGAACTGCTAACCTTTAGATTAGTAGTTGAAGGCAAACTGTTTGCCCTATCCAGGGACTTCAGACGTTTAGTAGGTGCTCACGAATCATTTCTGCATGAATGAATGATGGAGTGAATTAATGAAGGCCTTTTATTCCTTCTTGCCAGCTGCACACTTCCCTGACCCCAGGTGGGGACTTGCACATTTATGTTGCCACTTTGGAGATCTAGAACTCCGATTGTACTGCTGAGATTCATCCCCTATTTTCATTCTGCGTGTTCCTTTTTCTGGCTGTTCTATTCTACCGCCTGGTGCACAAAAGGCTTCCACTTTTCTGTACCCGGGAGCCCACCCACTCCGTTTCTGAGGCCCGAGATGCTGATTCTTCAACAGAAGGACTTGAAGTCTTCCTGGGCACAGTCATTTCAGAAATTCTTCATTTCAAAGCTGTGTGAAAGCGAGAGACTGTGGCTTTGATGTCTCTGTTAGCTCCTCTGTAGGGGAGACAGGCTGCCTCACTGAGGTTGCCTGGGGTCTGAGGACAGGGGAGGTAGTGGACTTTTGGGGTTTCAGGGAGGGGTGGAGGACCCTGGGATCAGTCTGCTGGGACTGGAGGTGACAAGGAGGCACCCCCATACCCATCTCCATTCACTACCTGCCTCCCACTGTGGTATCAGCACAGACCCCGTCTGCGGGGTCTTGGCACCCATTCCCCAGAGCTAGGAAAACCTCCCAGCTGCATCCCTCACTGGACATGCTGCTTGGGTGTGGGGAACTGTCTCACCCACTTCCATACAGTGACTGGCTGACGGGGGAGCTGAGAGGTCTGGATTTAGGATAACTCGGAGGGCCATCCTGACTCCAGAGCTCCCTGAGGGATGAGCTGAGCCTTCAGCTGCTTCTGCATGGGGCGTCAGCCTTTTCCTCTGCCCAGTCTGTCCTTCCTGGCTTTCCTTCAGGTAGATCTCCCGGGACCACGCCACACGAGGTGCTCTGCGTGCAACCCTCCTTCCCAGAGTCTGTTTCCAGGGAGCCCACTCTAAAAGACCCTCTCATCTGGGGCCTAGCAGGGGCCTCCTGGACACCAGCTGGGGTGGCGCCATCGGGAGTTGTGTGTGATGCAGCCCCACAGGAAACACATCTCTGAGCTGGACACCTGGCGTGTTGCAATCACAGACCCAGTCTCCCCCTCTCCTTTCCTGGACCCGGTTCTTTTTTTTTTTTAATTTAAATTTTTATCGTGCTTTAAGTGAAAGTTCACAAATCAAGTTAGCCTCTTATACAAAAATTTATTTACACTGCTATATACTCTTAGTTGCTTCCCTCCCAATGAGACAGCACACTCCCTCTCTCCATTCTTTATCTTCGTGTCCATTCGGCCAGCTTCTGACCCCCTCTGCCCTTTCATCTCCCCTCCAGACAGGAGTTGCCAACATAGTCTTATGTGTCCAACTGATCCTCACTCCTCACTAGTATCATTCTCTATCCCATAGTCCAGTCCAATCCTTGTTGGAAGAGTTGGCTTTGGGAATGGCTCCTGTCTTGGGCTAACAGGAGATCTGGGGACCATGACCTCTGGGGTCCTTCTAGTCTCAGTCAGACCATTAAGTCTGGTCTTTTTACGAGAATTTGATGTCTGCATCCCACTGCTCTCCTGTTCCCTCAGGGTTTCTCTGTTGTGTTCCCTGTTAGAGCAGTCATCAGTTGTAGTTGGGAACCATCTAGTTCTTCTGGTCTCAGGCTGATGTAGAGTCTGTTTTATGTGGCCCTTTCTGTCTCTTGGGCTCATAGATACCACGTGTCTTTGGTGTTCTTCATTCTTACTTTGTTCCAGCTGGGTCAAGACCAATTGATGCATCTTAGATGGCGCTTGCTAGGGTTTAAGACCCCAGATGCCAGTCTCCAAAGTGGAACACAGAATGTTTCCTTAATAGATTTTATTGTGCCAATGCACCTAGATTTCCTGGACCCAGTTCCTGTAGAATCCTCGGGTAGGTCTTTACTGCAGCGTGGGAGTTCTTCACTGCAGACTGAGCCCTTCTATCCAGACAATGATCAGTAGCAGCTCAACATGGGGCTTGGATTTCCTTTGTCCTGGGACTTTGGCCTGAGTGAGGGACACACTTAAGGAACAGTAGCCAAAAAGGAAGCAATGCACAGGCTTGCTAGGAGCTGGGCAAGCACACACAAGGCCTCTGGTAAAAGCTGGGTTGGGAATGCAGCTTGTCCTTGAGGCTTAAAGGAAGCTTCCTACATCCTGTGATGAATCCAGGATGGCCTCCTCTGCAGAACAGACCCCAGGTGCCTGCATGAACGAGGACAGCTATCCTGCCTCTTCCTGTTTACTCATGGACACAGGAGGGACAAGAGCATGAGCCATGTGGGCACAAGCACTGAAGTCTAACACACACAATGACCCTGCTCACCGGTAACATTGTACCCAAGTCTCTGGTTTGACCAGTGGGTGACCAAGCCCTCTTTCCTTGGGGGAGTGGCCATAAGGGCATAGGGGTGAGCAGAAGGGTACAGCCATGAGGGATACACTCCTCCTGACAAATGCCTCTCGACTCTGCTGTTGTCCACCCTTGCCTTCTGCACCATGGCCACCTCCGCTGCGTCTTGAGTAGCTCCCCTGCTGGGCCTTCTCCCTCTGATATCAAGCCTTCTCTCCCCAGCACGATTACAGCTACACCAGCTTTCACCTGCAACTGGCTGACCAGCAGTGGAGCACGGGAGGGCTGCCTGTTGCTCAACTTGAACACCCTTCACCGAAGCCAGTTCTTCCCTTAATCTGAGACAGATATGTAGCAAATACCACCTACCCACCAGTCTCTTGCTAGTCACTCTGCACGCAGGGGCACCTTCCACCCATGCCCCAGAGTATATGAGAGGGAGGTCCATTTTACAGATGAAGCAGTAAGGGGCAGAGGGCTTAAATGCCATGTCCAATGTCACTCAGGTGACTGATGGCAGATCTGGGTTTAGAACCCAGATCTACCTGACTCAGAGCCCTGCTCCTCCCTTTGAACATCTTGGCAAGTTCAATACCGATGAGGTGCTATGTGGAAGAGTCAGGACTCAAAGCGAGGTCCTGACTTTGAGAGCTCCTTAGCTCCCACCTAAATGATAATGATCGTCACTGCCATTTATGGAGGGTCTAAAGGTGCCACGTGTTGAGTTTGGTGCTTTGCACACATTTTATCTTCAGTGTAGTCTTTCTGTGAAGTGTGGTTTATAGCATCCTCATTTTCTAAAGCACAGTTAAATGCTTGTTGTCGTTGTTGTTAGTTGCTGTTGAGTTGATTCCAACTCACGAAGACCCCATGTGTGCTGAGTAGAACTGCTCGATAGTGTTTTCAAGGCTGTGACCTTTCAGAAGCAGGTCACCAGGCCTGTCTTCTGAGGTACCTCTGGGTGGGTTCGAACAGTCAATCTTTCATAACCATTTGCACCACTCAGGGACTCCATAAAACAGCCATCATTTTATGAATGAAGAACCTGAGTCTCCAGCTGCCCCTCCCACAGCCTTCTTTGGCCCTGGCCTGGTTTTCCAGTGGAGCTCCGAGATTCCTCCTCCTCCAGCCCCATCAGGCCCCGAACAGCCCAGCCCCCTTTTTCTACCCTTACTTTAGGGGGGATGTTGCTGCCAGTGTGGAGAAAGAGAACCCCATGCTGAGATTTCTGCAAGCTCCGGGGAGACGGTACTGGAGATCTCTGGATAGGGCATCCCACCGTTATATTGACCAGCATTTTGATGAATTCAGCTTCCGCTCAAAAAAAAAAAAAATTTTTTTTTTTTTCAGGGCTGGGCTGGTTCTCACCATGTTCTTCTGGTGGGAACCTGGGAGCAGGGCCAGAGGGTGAGCAGAAGGGGCTGGGGCGTATTTGGAGCCCCCACTAGCAGCGTAGGTTCATTTTGGGAGCCAGTAACTGGAGAGTCCTGGTGGGGCCCGTGTCCCTGTCAGTTGTCTCTATGGGCTGCTCTCAGGGAGGAACTTAGCAGCACTCTCTGTGTTTCTTGGCAGAGGAGCTTGGTGTGGCCTCCTCCGGAGACCTCAGAATTGCATTATGTGTCTGAACTGAGGGTTAGCAAGCAGCAAGCTGCCACCAGGTGAGCATCCTTGTCATGGGGGAGTGGAAAAGGGGCAGCCTTGGGGGTCAGGTGGCTCTGGTTCCAACCCTGGCTCTGCCACTTACAAGCTGTGTGACCTTGACCTTACTTAATCTTTCTTGGCCTTAGTTTTCTCAACTAATAAAAGTGAGTTACTCCCATCTTGGCCCTGAAGTTGATGTGGAGCTTCTGTGAGACAATGCCTAGGGGAAGACCTAGTAGTTTCTCCACAATGGATTCCTGTCCTTAGCTATCAGTGCCCACCCACATCCCTCAGGCCCTGAGCTTTCAGCAAGCACAGTTGACTTCCCATTCCATCTTGTGCCTGATGACTTTCCTGGAACCTGGAAGGCCCGATCCACCTTCCACCTGAACCCTACTATGGAAATGTTGGGGTTGGTGTATCAATATCCCAGCTCCCTTGACCCTTAGCTGGGCTAACTCTGAGGCGGGCTCTGCACCATTTCCCAGGGTTTCCTCAACTGTGTTGGTTTCCTATTGGTGGTGTAACAAACTACCCGCAACGTAGTGGCTTACCAGCTTACAGCTCTGGCGGTCAGAAGTCTGAAATATGTCTTGCTAGGCTAATATCAAGGTGTGAGCAGGGCTGTGTTCCTTTCTGGAGGCTCCAGGGGGGAATCCATTTTCTTGTCCTTTCCATCTTCTAAAGGCTTCCTAAATTCTTTGGCTTGTGGCCCCTTCCATATTGAAAGCCAGCAATGGCCAATTGGGTCTTTTTCACATTACCGCATTCTGCCCTAACTCTTTGGCCTCTGTCTTCCGCATTATAAGGACCCTTGTGATTACATTCAGTCCACCTGGATAACCGGGAAAATGTCCCTACCTCAAGGTCAGCTGGCTCACAATCCTTAATTTCACCTGTAATCTTAATTCCTCTTTGCCATGTAATGTAATATAGTCACAGGTTCTGGGGATTAGAATGTAGACATCTTTGCGGGGGAGGGGGGCATTGTTCTACTCACCACCTCACCCCTGTGGTGGCTGGCTTGATGTTGTTGCTAGTTGCTGTTGAGTCAATTCTGTCTCATGGTGACCCCACGTGGGCAGGGTAGAACTAACCGCTCCATAGAGTTTTCAAGACTGTGGCCTTTTGGAAGCGGATCGCCAGGCCTGTCTTCCAAGGTGCATTTGGGTGGGTTTGAACTGCCAACCTTCCAGCTAGTAGTTGAGTGCTTAACTGTTTGCACCACTTAGGCTGTCTCCTCTTTCTCTGTGCCACTTTCCCAGTCCCCTGCTGGTGGTCTCTGTACCTCCCAACTGACGTACTTGCACTTGAATCCTTATCTCAGGGTCTTCTGGAAGGAACTTGGACTAAGACAATGAGTGAATCTTTAACATTAAAGACACAGTGCAAAGGTAAAGTCAACCTGAGCTACAAAGACTCGAGACTGAAACCAATGAGCTCTGGTTGGGCATGCCCCCGTCAGAGTGGCTGGGCTGTGAGCAGGCTCCCCATCTTACAGATGGAAACCCTGAGGTGGAGGCAACATCTACCCTTTTCCACCACACATCCCTCTCCCTCCCCAGGACTCCCTGCTTCTGCCAGGATTTGGGTGTCACTGTGCTAATGAACGACTCATTCCCTTCACTTGGCAAATTTCAGTTTTAACTAATTGCTTCAATCCAAGTTACTTATTGGATCCTTAATACACCTCAGATTTGAAGCTGGTTTTGATTAGTCTCCATCATTATTAAAATTGAAAATATGTTTTCCATTTTGGGGCAATTTTCCTCAATAATGACATGGTTGCTAATGAATACAGCTTTAGTCATCCCCGACTTGAAGCAATTTCTGGATCTTCCACTCAGCTTTGCTCCTTTTCTGTCTTCAAAAGGGTTTTACATTGTCATAGCCCAGGTTCCCAGTGGCCACTCAATAGGTGATTGAACAATTCCTTCTGGCTATATTAAAATAAAATTTACAACATACTGAAAAGCATCAAGTCTAAAATGACAACCCTTATATTTCCGCTGTTTAACATTTATCATATTTGTCCCGACTTTCACAGGTGCTGTGACTACAGTGCTCCATTGTCCCTGTCTTAGTTATCTCGGGCTGCTATAACAGAAACACCACGAGCGGATGGCTTTAACGAACAGGAGTTTATTTTCTCAGTTTAGGAGGCTTTAAGTCCAAATTCAGGGTGTCAGCTCTAGGGCAAGGCTTTTTTTCTCTGTTGGTTCTGGGGAAAGGTCTTTGTCATTAATCTTCTTCCGGACAAGGAGCTTCTCAGCACAGGGACCGTGGTTCCAAAGGACACACTGTGCTGCTGGAGCTGGTTTCTTGGTGATATGACTTCCCCCTGTTTCTCTCTTTTATATCTCGAAAGAGATTGACTCAAGATACAACCCAATCTTGTAGATTGAGTTCTGGGTCATTAACGTCATAGAGGGAGGATTTACAACACATAGGAAAATCACATCAGATGGCAGAATGGTGGACAAGCACACAATACTGGAAATCAGGGCCTAGGCAATTTGACACATATTTTTGGGGGACACAATTGAATCCATAACATTTTCATACAATATGTCCCCATCTCCCTCCAAATCCTCATCTTTTCCCTCTCTTCCCGGTGGTATCCTCCACAGTGAGTTTGCTGTATAGCTATTTGGCACTTAAAAAACCAAAAAAAAAAAAAAAAAAAACCACCAAAAAACAATCAAACAAAAAAGAAACAAGCCTTTCACATACACTCACACATCCATTGGAAATAATAGTATTTTCTTATGTGTTTTTACTTTCATAAATGGCTTTATACTCTTCATATCATTCTGCAGTTTGCTTTTTATTTTTTTCACTCAACAATGTGATTTTGAGGTTATCTGTGTCCAAACCGACGAGTCTGGTTCTTTCCTTTTAACTGCTGTTTTGTCACATGATTAAAAAAATCCGTCCTACTATTAATGATTGTGTAGATTATTTCCAGTTTCTTTTTGCTGTTATGCACAATGCTTCGTGTCCTGTGCACGTTTATGTGGGTGTCTCTAGGGCAGACGTCTTGCAGGAGAAACACCAAGTCATAGCCCAGTTTTAGTTTTAATGGATGCCACTATACACAGTGCCTGTACCAAGTTACATCCCCTCCAGCGGTGTGTGAGACTTATGCTTTCCCTGTACTCTCACCAACACTTGATAGTGTCGGACTTTTTCATTTTTGCGTCTGATAACACCCATCACCTGATTTGATACTAGAGAAATCAAATGACTTCCTGGAAACTCCACTGATGTTCTTCATCTTAATCCAGAAGAATGATACAAAGTACACATTTTATATGCAGGTTTCTATCAACCAACCAAACCAAAAAAATCAAAGCAGTTGCCACCAAGTGGGTTATGACTCGTGGTGACCCCATGTGTGCAGAGTAGAACTGCTCCATGGGGTTTTCAAGCCTGTGACCTTTTGGAAGGAGATCACCAGGCCACTGGAGTCACTAGGATTGGTATCATTCGATGTGGTAACTCATGGTGTTACAGCCCTCCAACCCCCTTTGGGCAGGCCAGCCCGGAAACCCTCCCTCTCTTGGGTGATGGGCCTGGCCCACCTCCAGCAGCTCCCCAAAGCTACCCTCTTTCCCATTGGCCAAGGTGGAGACCCTCTTCCCCCCCAATGTTGGGTGCTATGGGCCACTGGCATCCTGACCAGCAGGTAGGGGTGCAGGGGAGTAGATGGTGGGGTGGTGGTGGTGATGTTACTGCACTGGATGACAGGTGACACCAACCCTAGTGACAACCCTGCCTTGGCAGCCCCTCCCTCAATGGTGCTGGCCCACCTGCCACTGCTGCCTGACCCTGGGGTCATTTTGGTGTCACCCCTCTGACAGCATCAGGGGGTGTAATCTGTACCCTCCACACCCCACCTTAGTGATGCCATTGCACCAGACCTTTCTTCCCAGGAGCCTCTGGGTGGGTTCAAATTGCCAACCTTTCAGATAGTAGCCCAGCGCTTAACCATTCACGCTACCCAAGGTCTCCTAACCCTCTCCAAAGAGTGTGCTGAGCAGACTGGCACGGGCTGCTTCTGGAGAGCCTGTGTCCCCTAACCAACCCCATTACTATCTGGCTGCGAGGCCGGACACAGCCCTAGAACCTTCTCCTGGGAGCTAATTCGGCTACTGACACCCCGAGAGCCAGAGCTCCGTGTGGGGCCATTCAGCGGAGTGCAATGAGACAGCGGCGTTTATGAAGTGCTCGGCTAGTCAGCTGCGATGGCTCTTGCTCAAAACCCGCTCTGAGTCAATCAGTCGAGAGGGGATTATCTTCTTTTTTCATACCCTAGGGATGTTGAAGTATTTTGAAAAGAACAAGCCCTCATATTTGCAACAAGCCTCACTGAGGTGGAACCGTTCATTTTATAGGTGTCTGCCTCTGAGATATGAGGAGCCCTGGTGGCGCAGTGGTTTAGCGCTTGGCTGCTAACCGAAAGGTCGATGGTTAGAGCCCACCAGTTGCTCCTCGGGAGAAAGATGTGGCGGTCTGCTTCAGTAAGGATTACAGCCTTTGAAACCCTATGGGGGCAGTTCTACTCTCTCCTGTAGGGTCACTACAAGTCAGAATTGATGGCAATGGGTTTGGTTTGGTTATCTTGGCCTCTAAGATATTATTTACCAAGTTAACAACTAGTCACCACAAGCCTGTGTTGAGCACCTCTGGCTCCACCATTTGGGAGTTGTAGAGGGACTGGCCGAGAAGCGAGGCGCTGCAATGCGGAGGACTCAGATGAGAATGGGACCAAGAGTGGTCGGTTTCCAGTGGGATCCTGATGCGGCTTCGGAAAAGTGACTGTGGGTGCTGTACTCCAGAGGTGAGTCTGGAATCACCCAGCTGGGTTTTGGGGGCTCCATGCAGCTGGGGTGGGTGGGGGTAGGGAGGACATCCCCCCATCCTGAGCCCTGCAGCAGGCGGGGCTCTCCCTGTCCTCGGGTGATGTTAGAGGCCATTTCGATTTGCAGATTTTTGTTTTCAAAACACGCCATAGAATCATGCTAAAGAACAGATTTCTGTTTAACATGAGGCTGGGGAAATGGTTCTTGTTTATTAAAACACACACAGACACACGACAAAACCTGCTTACTTTGTATCACCAGAATCAGCCTGGAGGCCAAGGTGAGGCGGAGGAGACTTTATTCGAGGAAACAAGTTTCTTACCTGTTTCTTGGCTTGAGGGGCAGATCCCTGAAGAACAGGTGAGTCCCAGAAGATGAGAATGTTTTCTTGGAGAGAAGGGGGAGAAAGCCAAGGCTTGTCAAGTCTCTGCTCTGTTCCTGACACTTAGATCATTCCATTTCCAGGGGGACAGGGCCACATGAGTGCTGTTCCCTGTGCCTGGCACTTCACAAGGGCTCAGTAACTTCTTTGTCAGCAGATGAGTGAATTATCTCTTCAACCTCCGAACAACCTTCTCTGTATCGTTGGGTGCCATTGTGTCAATTCTGACTCATAGAGACCCCATGTGACAGAGTAGAAATGTCCCATAGGATTTTCTTGGCTGTAATCATTATGGAAGCAAATAGCCAGGTCTTTCTGCCTTGGAGCTGCTGGGTGGGTTCAAAGAGGCAATGTTTCAGTTAGCAGCTGAGAGCTTAACTGGTGCACCCCCAGGGCTTCTTCGCCCTAGTCTGGTAGGTAATAGTACGTCTCTTTTGTAAAATCCTGGACTTCCTTGTGCCACCCAGCTTTAGTCATGTTGCCCAAAACCAAACCCACTGCTGTCGAGGCAATTCCAACTCATAGTGACCCTATAGGGACAGAGTAGAATTGCCCCGTAGAGTTTCCAAGGAGTGCCTGGAGGATTCGAACTGCCGACCTTTTGGTTAGCAGCCTGAGCACTTAACCACTATACCACCAGGGTTTCCAATCACGTTGTAAGTTGTAGTCACCCCTTATTTCTCTGGGTTTTGGCCCAACCTGCTGCTTTCGGATCTCAGGCTGCTTCAAACCTCACCTGGAGATTTCTGGGGCTGGGCACTGGACTCAACTGACTCAGGCACTTTGTCATACATTGGACTGTTAGTCTTTTTCCTTGGGGTCAGCCTTACAATGTTCATTCATTCAGTCACTCATGGATTCGGCAGACAATTATTTGGTCCCCACAGAATGCCAGCACTATGCTAGGCACTGGGGAATCAATGGCGAGAAAACAAACAGGCAAAGATGCACATGGCAGGAAGTGGACGCCCCTGGCACCCTGCACCACATCCCTTGGCCCAGCTCTGATTTCAGCTCAGTTACAGTGGATGGTGGCCAGTTCCACGGCATCTCAGACTCACCTTGCTCCTACAGCCTCCCCTGCGAGCATGCACCAGGTGCCTTTTCCTTATCTGCTTCTGTGGGACCCTCTCAGCCCATGCAAGCCCAGCCTGGCTGCATGTGTGTGTGTGTGTGTGTGTGTGTGTGTGTGCGTGTGTGTGGGAGGTGTTAATCCCTCCCACGGGGCAACCCTCCACAATGAGGGATGGAAGCTTGTGGGTAAATCCCCCAACTTCCTGCCCCTTAGGAATGATTCTGGCGCCTTCTCAATGCTTCTTGGGAGGTCCCAGCAGGATGGAGCCTTCTTATTCTTCCCTGTGTTCCTCTCCCTGCTCCTTCTCTCCTGCTCCCTGGGACCTTCTCCCAAATAAACTACTTGCATCCAAGTCTTGGTCTCAGGCTGCGCCTTCTGGGAGCCCCACACAAGCCACCTGACCCCTGCTGCCTTAAAGCTTTGCACTAGACTACAGGGAGATATGTATCAAGGAAAGCTTCTTTGAGAAAATGGAATTTTTACCGTCACCTGAAGAAAAACTCATGTTTCATGGGTGAAAGTGTTGAAGGGGGAGCAGTCCAGGCAGACGGAACTGCAGGTGTAAAGGCCCTGAGGCTGGCAGCAGGAGCATGGCCTGTTCTAGGGACACCCCAAGAGGTCCCCCAGGGCCCCCCCACTCCTGTCAGTTCCACACTCTTCCTGTCTCCATGGATCCACAGAACCGAGGTCCCAGCATGTGTTGTACCAAGCTCCAGCCAGTTACAACAAAAACCCGTTGCCATCAATTCTGACTCAGGGACCCCAGTCACGACAAAGGGGAGAGTATATTCCCCTTTGGCACATTCCCTTTTAAATTCCAGGGTATTCTGGGACAGTTGGTGGGTGAGTTCCCACAAAGGGAAAAGTTGCAGAGAAACTTAGGTTGTTTGTTTTAATAAGCAACTCAGTTTGGCCTCTTTCTCTAGGGTAGTGGTAACAGCAGGGAGTAATTAGCTTGATGGGCTGTGTGTAAATGGTTGTATGCCTTCCCCCCACTTGCCCTCCTCCCTCTCATGATCTCACTAAAATTCATCCCTTTCTGGGTTCTGGGACTGTGGGGGCCAGTTGGCACAGAGGAGGCCTTGCCTGGCTTTAAACCGTGCTCACCCACGAAGGCAATCAGGCTGCTTTGTTAGTCTTTCCACCGCAAAGATGATTCCAGTTGTCTGGTGACCAGCCTGGAAGAAGTCCCTCTGGCTTTCTTGCTCTGGTTCCCGGGTACTCCCCTGCTGGCCAGGCCACTGTGGTGACCTTGGTCTGGGCAGGCTTTACAATAGCTTGACCGGAGAACTTGGAGACTTAAGATCTCGGCCAGGGAGGAAGGCTTTGCAAGTCAGAACCCAGCCCACTTGTGTTTGAGGCCAGGGGAGAGACCAGGGGGCCAGTGAGGTTCTATCCTTGCATCTTTGCTGGAGATGGGGCAGGGGCAAGGGAGCAACAGAGTTGAATCTGAAGCCACAGGGAGCGGGAGCCACTGCACTGTAGGCATTTCATGGAGCTTGGAGAAGTCATTTTGATGGGCAAAACCTCCATCTTCCCTAAGCCTTCTTTCTTCTCCATTTTTGTGGAATCATACCCAGGGCAGTGGAGATGGACAGAGAGGCCTGAGTAGGCCCCGGGGGGTGGGGTGGGGGGGGAGGGAGGGTAGCTGAACTCCCTGCCCTCCGGTCCTTTAATCCAGCTGCCCAAACCACCAAGCTCCTTTCCTTATCAGTATGGGGATGATAACCCAACCCAACCCGGTATTCCCACTCATAGTGACCCTATAGGACACAGTAGATCTGCCCCATAGGGCTGTGATCTTTATAGAAGCAGACTGCCACATCTTTCTCCCTTCGCGTGGCTGGTGGGTTCTAACCACCGCCTTTCGGTTAGCAGCCGATACGCTTAACCACTGCATCACCATGGGGCTTTAGTATCGGAATAATAGGCTTGATATGAGGAATAATACCTGGAAAGTGTACTAAGGTCAGGTGAGGAGAAAGGTCACAGTAGAATTTGGGATCCCCTCTTTTTTTCTTTAGCTACCACTGTTTGGGGGAAGAAATAAAATTGCGAAGGAAAACATCCCTCTCCGATGGGGAGTGGGCGATCGCAGCGGGCAGGGCGCCCTTTTACATATATAACACATTAGACAAGAGGCAGGGGGTGCCCTATTCGCTTAGGACCTGACTCCAGAGGCAGAGGATTCGGTGCGCTGGGAGTTTCCAGGAAGTCCCCGGATTGCTCGGCGGGGGGCGACCCTGCATCCCTCCGGGAGGACCGAGACCCGGCAGCTGCGCGCAAGGAGCCCGCGGGCCGCCAGGGGGCGCTGTGGCCACGCAGCCACCCGCTGGCCTCTCCCCGACTGGGGAGCGGCGCCTCCCTACAGCCCTGCGGGCCGTGCCCCTGCTAACCGCGCCCTAGAGGAGCGCAGCTTTGGCCCAGTGCTAGCACCCTCACCCCCTCACCCAGCCCTGTGGCCATAGTCTCCGCGGAGAACCGCCGGCTCCTTGCCGAAAGTGGGGCCCTGGCAGAGATCACCGCCTTCAGGCCTCAGTTTGCTCATCTGCCAATTGGCGCTGCTCGCTCCCTCGCGGCCCTGCCTAGGCCCCAAGCCTTTGATTCCGTGTTGTCAGGGTCACCAGGCCCTGGAACTCAGTGCCCACCCAGACCCTGCCCTTCAGCTACCCCTTCAGAGCTATCTAGTTCTCTTTCTTTTCTTCTTCCCTCTCCTTCCCTCATTTCTCCTCCCTCCCACCTTCTCTTGTCTCCCTCCATTTCTTCCTTCTTCTCCCCTTCCTCCCTCATGTCTTCTCTCCCACCTTCCTCACCTTCTTCGCTCCATTCCCTCTTCCTTCTCTTCCCCCCTTCTCTCTCTCTCCCCTCCTCCCCTCCCCTCTTCTCCCTTTCCCGTTCCTTTCTCTTCCTTCCTCCTTCCCCTTCCCTTCTTCCCTTCCTCCCTCTGTCTTCCTTTGGTCTCTTCCTCACTCCCACCCTCCTTTATCTCTCTTATCCCCTCTCTTATTTTACCTCTTGCTACTGTTCCCCCTTCTACCCCCCTACCCCAGGCTTTAAAGGACAGGAACCAGGAGTGGGTGTGTGCACGTGTGTACATGTGTGTGAGAGGGCAGGTGTGTGCCTGTGGGTGGCAGGTCCTGAAGTCCTGACCGCCCCTGAGCCTGAGCTCTGCCTGTCGGAAGCAGAGAGGACCCAGGGCAACTAAGCTTTCCCTCTCTGCTGACTAGCAAAACCTCGTGCCCTGGAGCAGGTGGAAGCTCTGTTAGCACCTCAGGGCTTAGGCTGCTGAACCGCACAGACCTGGGTTTCCCTTTGGGCTTGGTGGCTCAGTGGGTTTACCTGGAAATGGGCTAGTAACATCTACCGTTAGAGGGCTTCAGGGAGAGAAGGTGTGTAAGCGTGTAAGTGGCCTGGGGCCTGGCCGCCCTGTGGAAACCATGATGCAGAGAACAGACCACAGTGCTATGGCTTCAGCGGCCTCACCTGCCAGGCCCAAGGTCCAGGGCTGGGTGAAGCCTTCCTGTGGGGCGCAGAGCCAGTGAACGGCCTGTGACAGGGTGTAGGGTGGAGTGTGAGCACTCAGCAGAGCCTGGAAGAAATACACTGACCTTCCTGGAGAGATTCCTGATGTGGTTTGAGAGGAATGTCGCAGGGCTGTGGGCCGTGGGGCCTGGGAGCTTTCGGTCTTACCGCTAGGTTCTCCAGCCAGGGCTGCACATCTGGATGTGATTTCCAGCTGCCGGGTGGGTCTGAGGCTCTGGTCAGGGCCGAGGTCCTCATTTTGGAGACCTCTGGGAGGGGGAGGCTTCTGGCTCAGACCGAGACGCCCAGTCAGAGTGGGAAAGGAAGGCCAAGGAGAAAGGAAAGGAAGGACTATGCGGGCGGCAGGGGGAGCAGGGGGAGCAGGGGAGAGGAGTTTTGTTCTGAAGAACTTTTTGGTTTTTTCCAAAAAATCAGAAAACACAAAAGGAGAAACTGCTTTTATTCTCCTTGGCCCGTGTCTTAATCACACAAAAGTAAGACACACCCGTGTTTGTGTTCCGGAATTAACCAAAGGGACTAAGCAGGGTCCTAAAAATACATATTGAGAACTGGTCGTGTTCTATCCAGTCCCCTGAAAGTTTTGTTTTCATGACTGAAAAACTTCCAGAGATTTACCATCTCTTGCTCTGACCTCAAGCACCATGGGTAGTGCCAGTGTGTGGACATTGGCTGAGGGCTGGGAGGAGCGGAAGTGGGTGGAGGGGGGGAGCTGGCAGGCTGGGGGTCAATAAGGTGGATTGTCCTCTGGTCACACAGGGAGAAAGAACCATCTAGTTCTACCCTCTCATTTTATACCTGGAGAAACCAGGCCCAGAGAGGAACAGGGACCTGCCCTAAGTCACATGGCCAGGAATGACACAGTGAAGCACGTGGGCAGGGCTCTGGCTCTGGGCTGTTCTGTAGCTCCCATGGGCTACAAGAGGAAAATGGGTCTTAGGAGCCACATCAGTACAGAACGTGAAGGCTTTGTTGTGGGAGGCACTGCATGGGGCTGGCAGAGTGGGGACCCGATTCAGCACCCTGGGTTGGGGGTCTCTCAACTTACCTTCCTGCTGTGTGCTTTTGACTGTGACTCACCTGGGCTCTCAGTTTCTCATTGAAAAATAATGATAGCAGCTGTAGTAGCCATGATACATTTGTCGTATAATGAGCACTCACTGTGTGCACGTCCCACATTTCATCCCGTTTGATCTCACGATCTGTGCAGGTGAATAGTATTATTAGCTCTACTCTGCAGACAAGGAAACTGAGGCTCAGGTGGGTTCGGCAACTTGTCAAAGAGGTGGAGTTGGGAGTTGAACCCAGGTGGTCAGGGAGCTCTTAACTTCTTACTGGTGGCCATACCCCTTGCCGCACAGGCTTGAGGGGGAGGTTCATGGAGGCCTTGGATGGGGTGAACAGAAAAGACCTGTGCTCACTGGTTTTGTAGCAGGGCCCTGGGGGTGGTAGGGCCAGGGTACATGGAGGGGGTGGGCAGGTGGACAGGGGGCAGGTCTCAGAAATGCTTCTCTCCTGCAGTCCTAGGGTCTCGGCAGCTGGACCCTGATACCTCATGTCTCCGTCATATCAAGAGTTAATTCCCCACACTCTGCTTGCAGGAACGTTGGCCCCCAGTGTTCCTGCCAAGGCTAAAGTAGAATGTTCGTCTTCTATGGAGTGGATGGATTTACTCGGGCCTCTGCTGGCTGGCCTGCTCAGGAGGTCGGGGAGAGAATCCAGGGTTGGTGCCCAGGGCATTCCAGCGACAAGGACGTCGTCTCCAGCTGTGCTGCTGCAGCTCAGACCCACAGTCTCCTTGCGAGCCCCTCTCCTTCAGCCTGCCCCCGATGGCACACATCGATGCTGCTGGACGAGGATGCTGGGGCTTCCAGATGCTCTTCCTGGATGGGGCATGGTGGTGGGGGGCAGGGAGAGAGCCTGGAAGCCCAGCATCCAGACGGGGCTGTGAGTGCTGCTCTGTGCACCCACGGGTACCCCTTCCTGCCCTGACAGCTGGGCTGAGTGCAAGACTCACTTGGCTGGTTTATTTTACTAGGTTTAAAAGAATTTTGTCTCCTCCCTAGGGCTGGGCCTTTATCTATTATAGATAAGACATGGGAGCTCAAGTTGGAGAAGGTTGTGTGTCAGTAACTGGAGGGCCATTGGCCCCTCCACAGAGCGGCCCTGTGATTTCTTCCATTTGTTTTGTTCTGCGGCACTTGGGGAAACAGCCATGGATATGATTTGCAGGTTTGCTTTTCTTGCAGCCTAGCAGTAGCAGCCTCAGAGGGGTGGTGGTGGGGGGGGATCTGGGCCTTGGATGCAGGTGAGGAGGTGACACTTCTGGGGGGGTTCCCCAGAGAGTGGTGGGGGCAGGACCTCGTCTTAGCAGATGGCTTGCTGCCCTGGCCCCAGCATCCAGGCAGAGCTGGGTGGGGCATGTGGCACTGACCGTGGGCACTGTTCTGGCTCCAGTTTCTTTGGTCTCTCTATGATCAGTCACACACAGACTGGTTCATGCCAGCTCAATGCTAAGACCGTAGACTCTCCTGTCCACCCAGCCTCCCAACACGACTCATTCTGTCTCTTCCTTTTTGGTATGGCAGTGCCAAGTTTGGGGGGTCAGGTTTGGGGGCTGAGGACATCATGGGAGAGGCATCTGGAGCCCAGCACAACAGGAGAAAGCCTGGAGCAACTTGAGGGCAATCCAAGCTCAGTGGATACCCCATTTTGAGCTTTTCCTCCCATAGTGAGGTGCTCATTTATCAGGGAACGTTTGCCCCAAAGGACAGTGAAGCAAGAAACAGGGTGTGTCAGGATATTCATGTTTGCCCTTCCAGATCTTTCTCCACCCTGCTCTGTGTCGGAAGCTGCCCTTCTGCGTTCTCGGGCTCCCTCACACTCTGGCTTCTGGTTCCATTTGGTCAGTGGGAGGCGGCAGCAGATCAGAGGACAGAAGGGAGAGTACAGGGTATTTCTTCCTGTGCCTCCCTCCCTGCAGGGCTGAGGGTTACAGTGGCTCCTGTCCCGTGGCTACAGCTGCAGCTCCCTCCTTGGTCCAGTCCCTTCCTCCCCAGCCCCCACCCGCAAGGACTAGGGGTGGTAACTCTCCTGGCTGTGTCCAGCCCCTGGGTGCTCCAGGCTCCCTTAAGCCTACCCAGATTTTTGTAAATAGCCATGCAGTGCGTTGAATGATGGCCCCCTCAAATAAACGTCCACACCCTACTTCCCAGAACCTCTGAGTGTGACCTGATTTGGCGATGTAATGAAGGATCTTGAGATGAGACCATCCTAGATCAGGGCAGATTAACCAATAAGCCAGGTACGCACGAGTTTACATGTGAACTCGTAGTGAACAATTTTACATGAGTTTTACCACATCTTCAAAAAACAGGTGAAATTCTTCACTGCAGATTAGTAAATACGCACAAGTAAACCCGTGTGTACCTTGTTAATTAGGTAATCTGGCTGTGTCCTAGATTATCTGGTTGGCCCCTAAATTCAATGACCAGTATGTCTTTTCATAAGAGATGGAAGAGGAGAAAGCCATGTGAACTCCCAGCCACAGACTTCCACCTAGTTTATAGGTCCTGGGTGGTTTGACTTAAAATATTATTCTCTACGTGCATGCAGAATTCATACTGATGGATCCTGGGAGCAAGTGCATCAAAGAGGTGGACAGCCAACCCCAGAATGGCTGAAACTGGGGCAGAGAGAGGGATCTTTAATAAGCAAGCCTTCAGAACTGCGTGACAAACACTCAGTCCTTTAAAAGCTGACCAGGGTCAGCCAGGAGCAGAATTAAATTCAGCCACCATGTGCCTGCCCTCCTTGAGCCTCTACCTCCCCACCTCTTCTAGAATGTTCTCCACTTGCCTTTTGGAATCTTGTATTCTGATCTCCAGACACCAGTAGGTCTCCTCCCCATCTCTCACCTCTGTCCCGAGAGAAAGGGATCTTCACCCCCGTCTCACAGAAGGGAAACCGAGGATCCCAGGGCATGTACCCTTGCCCGTGATGGTAGCTGGGGAGTCATGGAGCCTGGCTTCAGAGCCTGCCCTTCCTGGCTTTAATGCCCATGATCCTTCTTGTCCTGCTGTAGGAGGGAAGAATGCCTCCAGGGCTGGAGAAAAGCTTGGAGCAATAGCGCCAGGCCCAGGGAGCCTGGAGCCCCACTAGGGGTGAGCAGGGTGTTTGGAAGGCCAGGTGACTAATCCTGCCATTTCTCCAAGATCAGACGCACGTCCCGTGGAAAGAGACGTGCTTGACAGCAGCATCAGAGGGGAATCGATGGGTGAGGAGCCTGGATTCAATGGTGTTAAGCTGAGGATTTCATAGTCTGTCTTTCTGCCAGGAGAGTCAACAGTGGGCCAGGGTTGTTTAATCTTCCTGAATAAACAAGCAGGTGAGTTGCAGAAACAGCAGCTGTAGCCCAGTTGTGAGTGTCTGCATGTGAGTGTGCTCGTGTTGGGAAACGTGCATTTGCACTTATAGGTGTGCATGTCTGTATGTGAGTCTGTGTGAAGGGAAGAATGGGTGCACTGTGTATGGATGTGTGTGAATGCACATGTGTGCGTGAGTGTATGTGTGTGAGTGCACGTGTGTGAGAGGGTGTGTGTATGTGTGTGCGCTTGTGTGGGGGCAAATATGTGTGTGGGAGAGTGTGTGTGTGTTTAAAGCTGGATTCTGGGCACACGGACATCCAGTAGGGGCCAGAAAATGCTAGCCGTGTGCTTACCGGTAGTAGCCTGAGTGTTTATGCTTAGCTGTAACTGTCCCTTGTCCCTTGTCCCCTGTGTGGCTGGAAGAGATTTAGACAGGAACAAGGGCACAAAGCATGGGCAGGAGTGATCTTTGTCCTGCAGTGACTGAGAGGAGGGACGTGATGGTTTGAGCCTATGCTGAGTTGAGCCGCACCTTCCTGTCTTCTGGAGCCGTGACAGAGGACGACCTGGGGTGGCTGCCCGCATGGTGGTTAATTCATTCTTCCCTCTCAGCTTGTCCAGGGATCCACTAAATCATTACCCCATGCCATCAGGGAAAGGCACGGTTCCAAGTTCCAATCCTTTCTCACGTTGCCGAGGTGCCAATGGTCTCCCAACTGTCCACTGGAATGAGAGAGCAGGCACCTGGCTTGTTAAGGGAAAGTCCTGCTCCTCTGGCCTCCCACAGCCTGGGCTGCAACACCAGGTGACAAAGGCATGATTGTGATTGGTCGACACAGAGTTCTTCCTTGGAACTACATGTTCTTTGGGCCAAGTGGACGGTGGATTTGCATAAAAAGATTGTACTGCTGGGTGGGGTGAGAGTGGGGAGACAAGGACGGCTCCTAGTAAAACCCCGGGAGAGTGTCATCAACACCCCCCTCCCCAGCAGCCCTGGGACTGGCCACCACACAGTCTGCCCCCCCGCCCCCGGCCTGTCTAATGTTGGTGGCTGGGCCGTGACCAGGGCAGGGGCCAAAGCTGAGGTTTCAGCCTCAGCAGCTGGTGAAGCCCGCAGTGGGGCTTCCTGTTGTACAGCAGGTGAGAAATTTGCCTGGGGCTGGTGAACCGATCAGCAGCCTCTTCCTTGTCCTCCTTCTTGATAAAAATAAAATAAATAATAGCAGATGCTATTTCTTGTCCATTCATTGCCAGGCACGTTGCAAACATCATCTCATTTAATTCTCACACAGCTCCATGAAGTGGTTCTTCTTAGTACCCCCATTACACAGATTAGAAAACTGAGGCTTAAAGACTATGTACATGATGACAATAGCTTAGACACACTCAGCTATTGAATAGGGGAGCTGAGGCTCCAACCCAGCTCTTTTTATATCCATGGACACGGTCGTAGTTTTCTAGGGCTGCTGTAACAAATGACCATAAACTGGGTAGCTTAAGGAAACCCTGGCGGCGTAGTGGTTAAGAGCTATGGCTGCTAACCAAAAGGTTGGCAGTTTGAATCCACCAGGCGCTCCCTGGAAACTCAATGGGGCAGTTCTAATCTGTCCTATGGGGTCGCTATGAGTCTGAATTGACTCGATGCAACAGGTGTTTTTGGGGTGGCTTAAAACAACAGAAATTTATTCTCTTGCAGTTCAGAAGGCCAGAAGCCTGAACTCGAGTTGTCGCGGGGCTATGCTCCCTCTGAAGGCCTTGAGAGCTAGCCTCTGTTCCAGGCCTCTCTTCTAGCTTCTGGTGGTTGCTGGCAGTCCTTGGAATGCCTTGGCTTGTAGCTGCATTGCTCCACTCTGTGCCTCCGTCTTGCCTGGCCTTCTGCCTGTATGTATCTCTACATCCAGATCTCCCTGTCCGTGTAAGGACACCAGCCATTGGATTTAGGACCCACCCCGATTCAGTAGAATCCAGAAGAATTGACGCCTTTGAATTATGGTGTTGGTGAAGAATATTGAGTATACCATGGGCTGCCAGAAAAACAAACAAAACGGTCTTGGAAGAAGTGTAGCCAGGATGCTCCTTGGAAGTCAGGATGGAGATCAAAGATTAGACAGGTCCATAAAACAAAATGAGACTAAAGGGGCACAGCAGCCCAGGGGCAAGGACTAGAAGGCAATGGGGACAGGAAAGCTGGTAAAAGGGAACCCAAGGCCGAGAAGTGAGAGTGTTGACATGGGGTTGTTAACCAGTGTCATAAAACAGTATGTGTACTAACTGTTTAATGAGAAGATAGTTTGTTCTGTAGACCTTCAGCTAAATTTCAATTAAAAAAAAAAAAAAGAAGTAAGGATGACGGGATATCATCTCACATACTTTGGACATGTTATCAGGAGGGACCAGTCCCTGGGGAAGGACATCATGCTCGGTAGGGGGTCAGCGAAAAAGAGGAAGACCCTCAACAAGATGGATTGACATAGTGGCTGCAACAATGGGCCGAAGCATAACAATGATTGTGAGGCAGGTGCAGGACCAGGCAGTGTTTCGTCCTGTTGTGCATAGGGTCGCTATGAGTTGGAACCGACTTGAAGGCACCTAAAAACACTTAGTCCAGTATCACCTTATCTTCACTGGATTACATCTGCAAACTCCTTATTTTCAAATATAGTTACATTCACACATGCCAGATTAGAACTTCAGCATATCTTTTTGGGGGACACAGTCCAATCCACAGCAGGCAGTTTGTTAGCCACAGCTCTTGCTTGGGAGCAGTGGGCCCATGCTGCTTCTTCCTCTGATGTCCCCCTGTGTCTCCAAGAGTGCCTTGCACATACAGCCAATTAAAACATTGATTTGGCATCCCTTAGTGATCTCTTGAGTCTTGATGAGAGAGTTAGGTTTAATCAAAACTTTTGACAAATCCCGAATGAATTTTTCCTAGTCCGTTGATTTGTTTATTCTGTAAACATTTGCTGAGAATCCATGTATACCTAGGATATCCTGTGGGGTTATTTTCTCAGTCCCCATCCAGTATAGACTCTAATTATACCCAAAGTTTTGAAAAGGCAATGTTTTCCCTGGTATTTGGGTAACACACCCTGACTACCCACCGGGGCGTCCTCACCCTCTGGATGGGGAGTAATACCCAGTTTTCGGAGCCTCTTCCCCACCATGGTGAAATGCAAATGGCACAACTTTTCCAAAGAGCAATGGAATTTTATTTACTGAAACATTTTAAACTACTTTCAGTTGTCAGATAAAATGGGAGATAGAATGACCAAAACCAAACCCAGTGCTGTCGAGTCAATTCTGACTCAGAGCGACCCTACAGGACAGAGTAGAACTGCCCCACAGAGTTTCCAAGGAGTGCCTGGCAGATTTGAACTGTGGACCCTTTGGTTAGCAGCTGTAGTACTTAACCACTACACCACCAGAGTGACAGTTAATTCAAATACTGAGAGCATTAGCTAGATAGCTTTAGGAAGAATATTACTTCCTTCCTGAGCCAACCAATGTTTATAAAATTTAAATAATAGTACAGAAAAGAATAATAGCAATTAGATTATATCACAATTATAATTTCTGTAGAGTTATTCTTGTACCAGCATTCATAACATTAAACAAAATAACACTTTAATAACTGCATTTAATTTTTAGTTTCTTAATTCTATTTAGGAATTCTATAGGCCATGAGGATTTCAAGAAGATATTTGGGAATTTTTCCTACCCTGAGTGGATGAATTGGAAATGGAATGCCACCTTTGCCACCTCAAAACAGGAGGAAAAACTCCAAAATCGTGTACAGGGTTCATGATGCATCTTTAATTGAGATGCAATAAAGAATATACAGTATAATGAAAAAAAAGAAAAAGAAGAAAGCATTGGAGAAAGAGAAGGCAACCCAAATGTCTTGCTTCTCTTCTGACCTCAGTTGAGCGCTTTTAAATATCACAAATGAGAGGTAAGAGATCATAGGGGCCACCTGACTGCTGACATTGATAAAATATTACTGCACCTGTCCTAAAACATCAATGTCCAACATGTGACTACTAAAACATAAGTCATAAAATTATAATAATTTTTAAAATACAATGTCAGAAGTGTTCTTTTATACCAGAGGTCCTTTCCACGGTGGTGTCATTTGACTTCAGTTGGGACTGAATACTAATTTTGACACTTCGCCATTTGGCCAATGTGTGTGGTTTGTAATTTCTGGTTTGCTCGCCGGCATTTTCCCGTGGACTCTGACATGTCTGAGTGCCATCTTGCTGCCCTCTCCCCAGCCATACATTTCCTGGCACATAAGAAGTGCTCAATCAATTCTTGTTGAAGGAACAAAGTGCAGCCCAAGGCATTATTATTCTTATAACCAGGGGGCAGCTGTTAACTCAAAACTAATAGATTAGGCACTTTAGTTATATCTACGAAATCTCTTCACCTTTGCCATATAATGTGACCTAACCAAGGCAGCCAACACCCATCTGTCAGTTCGTCCTACTGTTGTGCCTTGTGTGTTGCTTGATGCTGGAAGCTATGCCACTGGTGTTTTAAATATCACTCACGGTGGACAGGTTTCAGTGGAGCTTGCAGACTAAGACAGATTAGGAAGAAAGACCTGGATCACAATGAAAACCCCATGGACCACAACAGAACATTGTCTGATATAGTGCTGGAAGATGAGCCCCCTAGGCTGGGAGGTGACAGTGGACTCAAGCATGCCAGTCATCATGAGGATGGTGTGGTGCTGGGGTTTTTGCTCTTGTACGTGGGGTTGCCATGAGTCAGAGCTGACTCGACAGCAATTAACAACAACGACCACCACAACCACAACTGAGTAATTCTCCCCACATTCCTGATCCTACTTCAGGTCTTGTCCAGATTTCCTGAGCCCCAGCGCTCCCTGGGACACCTGTATCCTTTCAGCCTGGAAACACCACCAAAGGGAAGTACCACTATCCCACCTGCCCACACCTCTGCTGGGTGCAGACCGTCTAAACCCAGAAGAAGCATCAGACTCCCTTAGCCTGTGGATCTCAGCCGCTGGGAGAGCTGTCAAACCCAGCACTCACCAAGGCCTTCTGAGGCCCTGACCAATGCCTCCAGAACAAACTGTGTAGTCTTTATTTACTAGGTGACTTCACTGGGTGCTTACTAAGCACCATGTATTGCTCTAAGCATCTTTCCCCTATTATCCAATTTGACCATCCCTACAACCCATGAGATTCCCACTATCCACATTCCTGTTTTAGAAAAAAAAAGGGGGGGGGGGGCGGGGAGGCACTCAGACAGGCTAAGAAATTCGTCCCAGGCCATACAGCTGGCAGGTGGCAGAGCCGGGACTTGAATGCTGGTCCTCCTGACTCCAGAACACATGTGCTTAATCGCTCTGGTAACGTGCCTTCTCCCATAATGTTCCAGACCTCGAGCCCAGCTTTCACACTTTGCTGATGGATAAAGGTTCAAGGTTCAAGGCCTCCACCCAGAAGGTCAATGGCATTATTGCTTTAATTTCAAGCCTGAACCTGGGGCATGCAGACCAAAGCCAAAGGCAGGGGAACAGTCTCTGCTTTCTTCATTCTCCACCGCTGGCAACGTTACGGTTGTATCTGCTGGGATAGATCTTGCCGGCTTTCGAGAGCTCTCCGCAAGGGAAATGTGCACAGAAAAACAATCCATTTGGTGCTGGTTGGAGAGGAAAATGCTGGCTGCTTTTTAATTTACCTCGTGAAATGGCTGCTGGAGGACGTGAGTTACGGCCACTAGATTACGGGGCCAAGAGCCAGGCACTTTGGTGTCCAGTCCTTACCCTGGATAACACGGGGTATCTAAGAACACCTTCTAAATGCCTCTTGAAGAAACGACTTGGCCAAACTCTCAGGAGGCAGGCGCTTTGCTTCAAGGCATTTTAATTGCCCAGTGAACCTGCAGCAGGGAGGCAGGGCCGAGCTGAGAGGACAGCAGCAGTCTGGCTGGAACAGCAGGGCCCAGAGACAGTTGTTCCCTCCTGCCGCTCTGTCCTCTGAGTCATCCAGCAAACACTCCGGGGCAGTGTTGTCCAATAGAAACGGAGCGGGAGCCACGGGTGCCATTTTTCATTTTCTAGTAGCCGCATTAAAAAAAAAAAAAAAAAGTAAAATTGAAAGTGAAAATTTAAAAAGTAAAATTAAATTAAATATACTTTATTTAATCCACTATATTCAAAATACTATTTCAGCATGTAATCTATATGAAAGTTGTTAATGAAGTATTTTACATTCTTTTGATGGTACTAAATCTTTGAAATCCAAAGTTATTTTAAACTTACCAGTAGATCAATTGCTGTCATGTGCGCTCTGACTCAGGGTGACCCCATGTGTGTCAGAGTAGAACTGTGCTCCCTAGGGTTTTCAATGGCTGATTTTTTGTAAGCAGATCACCAGGCCTCTCTTCCAAGGCACCTCTGGGTGTTCTTGAGCAGCCAAACACTGAACTGTTTGTACCACCCAGGGACTCCTTTACACTCCCATCAGATCTCAATTAGAACTAGGCTTGTTTCAAGTGCTCAGTAGCCACAGACCAGGTTGGCCTGTAGTATAGCTCTGGTCATCACCTGCCTCTGCTCAAAGACCTTCAGTGGCTCCCCATTGCCCAAAGGCTGGAGCCAGCCAGATGTTACAACAGTTTGGGACCACCTCTGCCTCCAGCACTGAGTTTTTATGGGGTGTGAATGGGCGTTTATTGTGTACCTACTATGTCCCGTGGGTGGTGGTGCAGACCCTTAAGTGCTTGGCTACTAACCAAAAGTTTGGAGGTTCAAATTCACCCAGAGGTGCCCCAGAAGAAAGGCCTGGCGGTCTATTTATGAAAAATCAGCGGCCGAAAACCCTATGGGACAGAGTTCTGCTCTGACATACATGGAGTCACCCTGAGTTGGAGCTGACTGGACGGCAACTTGCGTTTACTGGTGTCACTCTGTCCTCGCCTCAAGGTCTCTGAGCTCCGTTAATCATATTTCTGTGGGTCCTCACTGAATCTTGTCAGACATGTGGACGCATCAGGCATTGTGTTAGGCGCTTTGCATAATTCACTATTGTAATTCTCACGTTAACCCCATGGTATAGGTATTTAATTTCCAATTTGCTATTTTAATTCTCACGTTAACCCCATGATATAGGTATTTAATTTCCAATTTGCTATTTTAATTCTCACGTTAACCCCATGATATAGGTATTTAATTTCCATTGTACAGAAGGAAAAATGAAGGCTCAGAGGAATTAATTTAAATCCAGATTGATCAGATTCCAAGTTGCTTTTTCAGCTACCTTGAGCCTGGCACCTTAGCTGGACACATTCTGACCAGCTGCCTCCCAGTTGACCCTGAGTTACAGTGACCACATGTGTGTCAGAGTAGAACTGTGCTTCACAGGGATTTCAGTGCTTGGTTTTTTTTTTTTTGAAAGTAGATCACGAGATCTTTCTTCCAAGCCACCTCTGGGTGAACTTGAATCTCCAACCTTTTGGTTAGCAGTTATTAACTCTTTGTACCACCCAGGGACTCTGGACACATTTTAAGTTCCAGTATTTACCGGATTGAATTGAAACAAGTTTCTCGGCTCATCCTTGGGACCCACGGCGGGGACGTGGAAGCGGCAGGATGTGTACTGTTTGGTATCCTCCTTGGTCAGTGTGACGCAGTCTCAGGTCGGCCGCCAAGAGTGCTGACAGCGGCCTCTTTGGGATCTGGGTCGAGCGGAACCAGCGCTCTCGGCAGCCAGGCAGCAAATTGCAAGGCCTCTGACTGCATGCCATAAAGGCCCCCTCCCTGCATCGGGCTGATAACTGACGCTCTGCACCTCAGGCTCCCTGAGCCACTGCTGTTTATGCGACGCATGATTCACACTCGTTTATTGCCAGAGTGTGACGCTTTGCCTTCGTACCTTATTTCGAGCACAATAAAAATAAAGATGAGCTCCTAATCAAATGTCAGGAGAAAATGTCAATACGGATTACCAAAAAGAGAGCTGACGTTATTGTTCATCCTGTCTGTGAATTCTCTCTAATTAGTCAAATAAATATGCAGTCCTCCCACTCGGGTGTGTGTTTGTTTGCTTTAAAACATTGTAATTACAGCCCCCGCTTTGGAAACTTCTGGGAACCGGAGCCTGGGCTTTGGCTAAGGGGCCGGGAGCCAGCGCTCGGGCTGGGATGAAACCACCGCCTGTATAAGTTACTGGGGCAATAATCATTCAGTCAGAAGCAGGCTGCGTTTGGCACCACCTTCACTCAAACACCATCAGTGGCTCCCTAGGCTTGCTGGCATCAGCACCAACTCCACTCTACACAGGAGAAAGAGAACCGGGTGGGGAGCCTGGAGGGGTGAGATCTGCGTGACCTTGAGCAGACCACTGACCTCTCTCTGTGCCTCTGCCTCCTCTTTAATGAAAAGGAGGAGGCAGGTCTATCTGGCCCCCAGGCCTGAGGCTATGCTGGTTGTCGGTCTCTCAGTGGGCTTGCCCCTTCTCTCCAGCTAATTCACACGTCCCTGTTCCTGCAAGAAAACCCTAGAACTTCTGCGAGAGAAAACCATAGAACTTCAGAGAACATTTGTTGGCCTTAGTTTTCACTGAGTCGGTTCTGCACCATCTTCATGATCATTGGTATGTGGGAGTCCTCTCTTGTGGCCACTTTGTATTTTGAGTGTCCTCCAACCCAGGGGGCTCATCTCCTGCACTAAGTCTGACAATATTCCTGTTGTGATCCATAGGGTTTTCACTGGCTAATTTTCGGAAGTAGATCACCAGGCCTGTGTTCCTAATCTGTCTTAGTGTGGAAGCTCCACTGAAGGCCATCCCCCATAGGTGACCCTTCTGGTGTTTGAAATACCCATGGCATAGCTTCCGGCATCATGGCTACCTGTAAGCCACTACAATACAACAAACTGACAGCTGGGTGGTAGTCAGTATATATTTAGTTCTTATCTATTCCTTCTATTTTTGTGTATGTTTGAGACTATATATGATATTAACAGGACATGTGTATGACTAATAAATAAATCCTGATACGGAGTTTGTGACATGTCCTGAAAATACATTTTACTAAAAAGTCTGTGTGACTGAAAAAAAAAAAAAGAGACAACTGGTTTAAAGAATGGGGGGTTTAGATGAAATAAACTGGAGTCAGAAGGCCAGCTTTAGAATCCTGGTCCTCAGGCAGTGTCCGGCCTCCCTTGTTCTGAGATGGGACTAATCCTGTCTGGATGATTTGTTTTATGGGCGCTGATGGTTCAGTAATAGAATTCTTTCCTTCCATGGAGGAGACCCAGTGTGATGGTTGAGGTTAAGGTTGTGTGTCAACTTGGCTGATTTGCAGTGGTTTGGCCGTCATATGATGATGTGATCACTTCCATGATGAGATTTGATGTGATGTGATCACTTCCATGATGGGATCTGCTATGAATAGCCCATCAGTTGAAAAGGCATGTGGCCTCCATTGAATATAAGTGGACATTCTGGTAAGGCTTGTGGCTTTTTGTTAGTTCTGGATCCTGCAGCTGACTCCTGTTCATCTGACCTCCAGTTCTTGGGACTAGAACTAGCAACTTGCCTGGCGATCTTGGGACTCATTGATCTTTGCAGCCTGTGAGCAATAGCCCTGCTCTCTGACCTGCTGATCTGGGGTTTGCCAGCCCCTGGGGCTACGTGAATCAGGAGAAGCCTCTGTTCTGACCCATGGACTTCGGGCGTTCCAGCCTCTACAAATGCTTGAGCACTTCCCTCTCTATGTATTTATACAGAAAGCCTGGTGGCATAGTGGTTAAATGCTATGACTGCTGACCAAAAGGTCGGCAGTTGGAATCCACCAGGCGCTGCTTGGAACCCCTATGGGGTAGCACTACTCTGTCCTATAGGGTCTCTATGAGTCAGAACTGACTGAATGGCAGTGGGTTCTTTTTTTTTTTTTTTTATGTATTTATACACTTTGCTGGTTTTGCTACTCTAGAGAACCCAGCCTTAGGTGCCTGGGTTCGATTCCCAGCCGATGCACGTCATGTGAAGCCACCACCCATCTGTTGGTGGAGGCTTGTGTGTTGCTTTGATGGAAAAAGTTTCAGCAGAGCTTCCAGACTAAGATGGACTAGGAAGAAAGGCCTGGTGATCTACTTCTGAAAATCAGCCAATGAAAACCCTGTACTTTGTAAAGTCTACCTCCTCTGCGTGATGAGGGAGACAAATCGGTTGGGGCCAGCGCGCAGGAGCACCTATCCCTATTGTGAGCCAGGCAGTGTGCTGGGCTTTACATGAAGGGCCACAAAGCTCCATAGAGAAGGAATTGTTATCCTCATGAACAGATCAGGAGACAGGCTCAGAGAGGCGGAGCCAACGGCCAAGGTCATACAGCTTATGTGCTTTAGGGTCCAGCTTTGAGTCTGAAGCTCCAGGTCTCAGCACTGTATCTGACTTTTCGTCATCTGTAGCCTGATCTTCCAGCCATGCCGTCTTCTGTAAGTCAGTCTGACCATCTCCTTCATACATCGTTGCCAGGCTGGGATAGATTTGTTGGCGTAAGATGCCATTGACCTTATCTAATAAAAAGAATCAGGACTGAAGGAGTCTGTTTAATCCATTATTAAAGATCATTTAATCTTCCCTGTAGCAAAATTAGCTGTTAACCCTCCTGTTAGCATAACCCAGCCAGTATTACTAGGTAATTAGGCAAAAAATCAGTTCAGTGATATGTGAGCTGAGCTCAGGGAATTCCCCATTGTTGGTGCATATTAACGTTACGCCTTAGAAGTTGAAGAAATATTCTGTTAAGTGGGAAAAGAGTTGCAGAAATTCTATTGTTAAAAGTCAAGTACAGAGTTACTTTTTTTTTTTTTTTCCCTAAATCAAATTAATTTCTGTCTCAAGGCAAAAAAAAAAAAAAAAAGTAAATTAAAAATCACAGGCTGCCACCTCCTCCCAGGCCCTGTTTCCTCCTGGGTTTCCATCCCTCCTGGCTGGAGTTTCCGGTTTCTCTGGCCCACTTTGGGCCTCGGAGGATGCCTAGCTTGAGGGCTTTCTGCTCCAGGGAGTGCCTGACTATGGTGGGTGGGCTGTCTGCCCTTCCCTCCACCTGTCCACCCTTCTGGTTCCTTCTCTTCCTCCTGGGCAGTTGTTGGGGGTGAGGAGGGAGGGCAATGTCTGAGACCCTAAGACACAGGGAGGGCCTGTGTTTCATGATGTGGAGTGGCCCCATCATGGACACGGGGTTGCTGGGACACTGATCACCCTCCATTGGGCAGGGAGGTGCCTATGTAGCTGTGAGTGGGCATGGAGGAAGTGGGGAGCGCTGGACAAATAGAGCAGACAGTGAGCAGGTGCTCCCAGGTAAGTGAAACACAAATGCATTAGAGGCAGGCACTCGCCCCCTGCACTAACAGAGGCCCCCACTGGGGTGAGTGTGTGTGTGTGTGTTTGTGTTTTGGGGGGGTGGTATGTGGGGAGGAGGGTACACAGCAGCCTGGTGCAGCCAAGGAGCTGCCAGACTTGGAGTAGACAGGTGTGGGTTGAGTCTTCACTCCATTACTCAACGTTCTTGTGGCCTCAAGCAAATCTCATACCTGCTTTGGGCACCGATTTCTTCACCTGGACAATATAAATTTGCCAACCTCTGGGACTGTGGTGAGGGCTACATGTGATAATATTCCTGAAGCTTCACCAGTGGGAAGAATTCCAAGGTCTCGGAGCAGCCGGCGGTGACAATGCTTGGCCAAGAACGTGGGAGGCGGCAGACATTTACCAACCTACTGTGTACTGGGAGCCCTGCTAGGCCCACAACACGTTTGTGATGGCTCATGGGTTCACTTGAAGAATTCCCAAGGATATTAGAGTTCTTCAGGATAATTGCAGACTCTTGACCCTGCGAGGGACCTTTGGATGCCCAGTAGGGTGACCAACTCATCCCGGTTTGTCTGGAACTTTCCTGACTTAAACACTAAAACTCCCACATTCTAGGAAACCCCTCAGTCCTAGGCAAACTAGGATAGCTAAATCGAAAACCAAACCAAACCCAGTGCTGTCGAGTTGATTCCGACTCATAGCGACCCCACAGGACAGAGTAGAACTGCCCCACAGAGTTTCCAAGGAGCGCCTGGGGGATCCGAACTGCCGACCCTTTGGGTAGCAGGCATAGCACTTAACCACTATGCCACCAGGGTTTCCTACTAGGATAGCTAAAAACACCTAAAAAAGCAGTCCTGGGTCCAGGTTCCATGGCAAGGCAGCGGCAGAACTGCTTTTGACGTGGACCCACCTTTTTGGGCTAAGATGGAATCCAGCCTGGTGCCTACATGAGGAGGACCCACATTCCATGTGTAGCACCCCAAAGAGACGAAGTTTTCTCATTCTCACCTGTTGATATCTGACTCACAATTGTTCTTTGTTAACTCCATTATTTTTAATTGGCAAGAATGCAGCCAACAGGAAGCCTCTGGACATTTTCTCTTTAATGAAACACAATTTGATTACAAATCATCAGAGTCCCCTGGCAGACAGCCTTTTCTAGAGGGTTTCAGACTGCCTTGGCTACCTTAGCACCATCTCTGCCCATCGGGGGTCCAGTGGAGGCTGCTAAAGTCCTCTGCCAGGGGAGGGGCCACCACCCCCAGCCAGCCCATGCGTTAATGTCAACTTTACTGCGGGGGCGAGGGGTTTGAAAACATCTTTCTTCATTTCCTTTGGCGGAGGCTTGGTGGCACAACGGTTAAGCACTCGGCTGCTAACTGAAAGGCCGGCAGTTTGAACCCACCGAGTGACTTCGTGGGAGAAAGACCTGGTGATCTGCTCCCATAGAGGTTACAGCTTAGGAAACCCAGGGGGCAGTTCCACATTGGCAGTTCACATTGGGTCGTTACGTGAATCAACTCCATGGCACCTAACAATAACATCTCCTTTAAGTCCCTGCACGAGGAGTACTCTTTGTGGGTCCCTGGACACATACAAAGTTTTGATCAATATGTAACATTTATTTTTTGTTGCAACTGCTAATGGACACCGTCTTGGCCAATGTCAAGCTGACCAGATATGGGGCTGTGGTGAGTCAGCTGGTTAAAAGTAAAAGAGGAGAGCTGTGCAGCCCAGTCACGCGAGCATGTATGTTTACCAGGAGGTTGGAGAGCTTGGGCTTGTGGATGTAGGAGGCAGCGCAGGCACAGCCTGGCTCCAAACAGCCTTACAAGGCTGACGGGCAATACCAGTGGGCAGTGTGGTCACTGAGGCACTTTAATGGACACGGTGAGACCTGGTGACACTGAGCCTGGGACAGAGTGGTAATGACTTCCTGAACATTGTTTGGAGTTTTGTCAGTCTGGCACATGTGCCCGCCAAATTTTTATCACTTAATGCCATGCCTGCCACAAACACGAGGCAGTTGAGAACCAGGGTCCCCAATCCTTATTTCCTTTGGTCAGCTCAGGCTCCTCAGATCCTATACTCACCTCCAGACTTCCACCTTCATTGACCTATGCATCTACCCTCCCCACCCGCAGCTAAATGTAAGCCACAGCATCGGAACCCGTTGGAATCAGCAGATCGGCAGATGGGTCCCAACAAGGACTCAGGCTCTCACTGATGGATTCCTGAATCCAAATTTGCCTGGTATTAGTTTTGTGTTCTTGAGCAAGTGACTTAGTCTTTCCGAGCTTAGCTTCCTTAGCGGTGCAATGGGGTTAATAATAAGTACCCATGGGGGTCATGGTGATGAATGGATGAGATGATGTGAGGGAGAAGGTTAGGGGTTTGTCAACAGCAATGGGCATGTGGTAGAGTGAGACGGGGATTGAGTATGGGCTGCTCTTTAGCGGTGGCATGGTCTTGGGGAAGCTATTTGGCCTCTCTGGGGGTCAGTTTCTTTACCTGTAGAATGAGGGTAAAGGTAGCACTAGCTCATAGGGCTGTGATAGGGGTGGAAAGACATGCAAGTACAAGCATCGAGGGCAGTGTCTGACACACAGTAAACTCTAGAGTCCAGTATGGATGGCGTTCCTTGGATTGGACAATGTGGTGGGCAGTACTCTATTAAACAGTCACATTTATTATTATTATTATTATACTGCCCATATTGTGGTTATAATGGCCAAGTGGTGAACTCCTTGGTGTTCAGCTACAGAAAGAGAGACCAGCAGAGGTGGAATGAGTGGCCCAGAGTTATGTGCACAGTGATGGCAAGGCCAGGCCTGGATGCAGGCTCTGGTTATCTTTCTGATCCTTCGGGGTTTGGTCTGGGCCCCAGGGGAACTTGCTCAGATCCCGGGAAGAGGGTCTTACCTGCACAAGAAGATATGAAGCCTTCTTTTCTGTTCCTTCCAGTCATCAACAAGAAGAAGCTGAGTGTAGCATGATGCACCCAGGGCACTGAGCAGAAGGGCTGGCTCTAGTCCTTGTTATCACACACTATCTGTGTGACCTTGGGCAAGTCCCTCCTCCTCTCTGGTCCACTCAGTGTCTGCATTTGTAATATTGGAGAATTGCGCTGAAACACCCTAGGTTCTCTCTCTTTTCCGTCATACCATGAGTTTCTAGGTGCCATCTCTATTTCGTTTTCATGCACAATCTTGCTCCAAATCCCATCTCTGCGTTCCAGGTACAATGCACGTTCCTCGATACCAAGGACCCTCCCCGGAAGAGTCTAGTATGTGCCCCACACATGTGGGATAACTAACTTTTGATCCACATCTGTCAGAAACACCCCAGATATGCAGAAAAGTGGATGACAATAGCTATTTACATTCTATTTGTATTTGGCAATGTGAAGGTCAGAAATTTCCATCGAGAGAGATGACAGGAAGAAACAAAAGCATGAGCACTTTGCTGTAGCTCAACTTGAGATGACACCTTCACCATCCTGTTGTTGCTACCTGGCTGGGGTTCTGTGCCCTGTGGCTCATGTGTGGTGTCACTTCCCACAGATTCTTCTACTACTTTGCGTGTCTTGGTTCATAGCCTTCTTACTTCCCCTCTTTGGTTCCACAGTTTCAGCCATAGGTGTTTGTGGTTTCTCCCTTTCTGTAATTGTTTGAAAATACATAGTGTCGAAGCAAATCTCCTTTATCTCACTTCTAATCCCTCGGGGTTTTGCTATTCTAGGAGTTTCTCTCTCTGCCCTCCTCTCTGTCTCCCTCCTGTGCCTATTCTATCCTCAAGGGACTCAGATTTCTTGGGGGAGGTCACACAGGGATTGCTTACTTGGCAGGATTAGATATCAGCCTTGCCCTAGAAAGCAAGGATATCTAGGATGCCACAGTGACCCATGGCCCACTTGTCTCCCCATCCCCTCTCGTACCTCATACCCAATATTTCAGAGATGTTGAGCTATGAGGAAAAGAAAGATGAAGATATGAGAGAGGAGATGTTCCTTGATGTAGGGACAGGCCATTGCCAGAGAATCACAAGACTTGTATTGGATTTGACTCCAACTTGTCACTTCCACATCTGGGACTCAGTTTCCTCATATGAAAAATTAAGGCATTGAAATAAGTAAAACATAAAGTCCATTTCAAGCTCTAAAAAGAGAGAAGGCATTACCAGGTTTTGAGTCCCTATTGCGGGGAGGTACTATCCCAGGAACTTCATAACACACTGCATTTAGTCCTTAAGGCAATCCCTTGATTGAGGAAGGCATTCTTTTTTTTTAAACAAAGAGGAATCTATTTTCTCAGCATCTACTAGTCTAGAAGTCAAAATTCAGGGTGTCTGCTCCAGGAGAAGGCTTTCTCTCTCTGTTGGTTCTGGAGGAAGGTCCTTCTCATCAATCTCCCCCTGGACTAGGAGCTTCTTCATGCAGGAACTCTGGGTTCAAATGATGCGCTCTGCTCCAGGTACTGCTTTCTTGGTGGTATGAAGTCCCCACTCTCTGCTTGCTTTCCTTTCTTTTTATCTCTTGTCAGATAAAAGGTGGTGCAGGCCACACTCCAGGGAAACTCCCTTTACATTGGATCAGGGATAGGACCTCAGTAAGGGTGTTACAATCCCACCCTAATCCTCTTTAAGATAAAATTACAATCACAAAATGGAGGACAACCACACAATACTGGGAATCATGGCCTCACCAAGTTGACATATGTTTTTGGGGGACACAATTCAGTCCATGACAGGTGACCTCCAGGAGTAGTTGCAGTTCAAAGTTTAAAGGTTATTTCAGGGTAATAGTCTTGGGGGTTCCTCTAGTCTCAACTGGTGCAGTAAGTCTGGGCTTTTTAAGAATTTGAGTTTGCTTTACATTTTTCTCCTGTTCTATCAGGGTCCTCTATTGTGTCCCCTGATCAGAATGGTGGTAGTTGTAGTTGGGCACCATGTAGGTCTTCTGGTCTCAGGGTAGGTGAGGCCATGATTTGAGGTATAAGCTGTTAGTCCCGAAGACTAGCTTCTTCCTTGAGTCTTTGATTTCCTTGTTTCTCTTTTGCTCCAGATGAGTAGAGACCAATAGTTGTATTCTGCATCAATTTTTCATATGTGTATTGGATTCAAGTTGCTAATATTTTATTTGGGTGGTATATCAATGTTCACAATGATAGTAACCCATAATTTTTGTGTACTGTCTTTATCTGTTTTTAAAAACAAAGTTAAATTTGTAAAGTAGGCTGGGCAGCATTCCTTATTTTCCATTTCTGCAACAACTTGAATAACAGAGATAATCTATACTTTCAGAGTTCAGTTGTCAAACAGTCTGGGCCTGGAGCTTCTTTAGGGAGGACATGTGTATGAAGAAGTTTTTGATTCTTATTTCAGCTTTTTAAATTTTTTTTGGTTTCTATCTTTTTTTTTTTATTTTACTTTAGATGAAGGTTTACAGAACAAACTAGTTTCTCCTTAAATAGTTAGTATACATATTGTTTTATAACATTGGTCAACAACTCAACAACACGTCAACACTCTCCGTTCTCTACCTTGGCTTCCTATTACCAGCTTTCCTCCCCCTCCTGCCTTCTAGTCCTTGCCCCAGGGACATTGTGCCTGCCCCTTTAGTCTCACTTTGTTTTATGGGCCTGTCTAATTTTTGGCTGAAGGGTGAACCTCAGAGTGACTTCATTACTGAATTAAAAGGGTGCCCGGGAGCCATACTCTTGGTGTTTCTCCAGTCTGTATCAGGCCAGTAAGTCTGGTCATTTTTTGTGAGTTAGAATTTTGTTCTCTGTTTTTCTCCAGCTCTGGCCTGGACCCTGTATTGTGATCTCTGTCAGAGCAGTCCAGTGGTGGTAGCCTGGCACCATCTAGCTGTACTGCACTCAGTCTGGTGGAGGCTGTGGTAGATGTGGTCCATTAGTTCTTTGGACTAATCTTTCCCTTGTATGTTTAGTTTTCTTCATTCTCCCTTGCTCCTGAGGGGGTGAGACCAGTGGAGTATCTTAGATGGCTGCTTACAGGCTTTTAAGTCCCCAGACACTGCTCATCAAAGTAGAATGTAGAACATTTTCTTTATAAACTATGTTATGCCAACTGAGCTGGATATTCCCTGAGATCATGGTTCCCACAGCCCTCAGCCCAGCAATCTGGTCCCTCAGGGAGTTTGGATGTATCTATGGAGCTTCCACGACCTTGCCTTGTACAAGTTGTGCTGGTTGAGGAAGGCATTCTTAACCTCAGGACAACAAAGTTCCAGAGAGATTACAGGACTTGACCAGAGAAAAAAATCTTTAAAGCTAGAAACCGAATCCAGATTTTTCTAACTCCAGAGCCCACTTTTCTAACTCCTGAGATTTTTCTAACTCTGCCCTGGTAGTGCAAAGGTAAAGTGCTTGGCTGCTAACTAAAAGGTTGATGGTGTGAACCCACCCAGTGGCTCCGCGGGAGGAAGGCCTAGCGACCTGCTCCGGTAAAGATTACAATCTAAAAAAACCCATGAGGCAGGTCTACTCTGTCACATGGGGTTGCCATGAGTCAGAAACCCTCCAAAATAATGGGGAGACTTTGTTGTTACTCTCAGGAAAACTGGTGAGAAAAGTTTGCTTTAGTTCCTGCCTCCATTTGCATAGCGTGTTTCATGTCATGAGAGCTTTGCTTTCAAAAATTTTCCAGAGGACAAATGATGCATTATGTCTTCAATTTTTGGCAACTCCACACAATAACCTTAACAGCCTCTTGGCTTCTAATTCCCAGGGATGGCATTTCAAGTATGTGTGGTCGTCGAGTGCTCGTGGTTTAAAATTTTAATGGAGGACACTGACCCTCATCTGTCTTTATCAGCTGGTACCCTGTCTCTGGGTTGCTGGTGGTCACTGGGCTCTGTGGGGCCCTGGATGCCCATCCCCTCCTGCAGTTGAGGGGGAGCTGTCCCTCCTTCCCAGCTGTAGGCCCCGATTCTATCAGCACAGCCAACAGGCTCCGCTGGGGCTTTCTCTAGCTCACTGGCAATTTGGATGTCAGTAGCTGGGAAAATCAAGCTTAATATCTGATGACAGTACAAAGTCAACCTCTTCTCTCTTCATCCTGGGCAGAATTAAAAGGCAGAGTTTTCACCAGGAGCCTCCCCTGAAGGAAGTGGAAGACAGGTGGTCTGGGAGCCAGGGCGGGTTGCTGGGGGGAGCACTGGGCTGGGAGTCAGTGTACTTGGGCTCCGGTTTTGGCTCAGTAGCCAACTTGTTGTTGACCTTGGACAAGTCTCGCCCTCTCTTTGAGCTTTAACTTCTTGCACAGTGAAAGGATCACTCTGGCTATGAGTACCCTGATTTAGGGGTTACACTTTCTTAAACACAAGATCAACTTGGCGGCGTGTTTCAATGTCCCACACAAACTTCAGGAATGGGAGTTATGGGGGAGAAAAATATTTCCATTCTTCAGACTAGCAAAGGTCATCCAGTTTGAAAATGCCAAGACAGTGAGATGTGTGTGTTATCTGTGTGTGAGCGTGGTACTGCCGATGGTAGTGTAAATTGTTACAGCTCATATAGGGGACAATTTGGCACTGTCTTTCAAACTTACTCATGATTCAGAAAGGTGAATGCTAAATCCACAGATGACAAAGGTTTTCCAAATATTTTGCAGCTTTCCAAACAATATTTCACGAAATAGATCCTCCTAATATATCATTGGAGGAGACCTGGTGATGCAATGGTTAAGCACTTGGCTGCTAACTGAAAGGTCAATGGTTCGAATCCACCAGTGGATCTGCAGGGGAAAAGACCTGACAATCTGCTCCTGTAAAGATCACAGGCTTGGAAACCCTGTGGGGGAAGTCCTACTCTGTCCCACAGGGAGGGTCACTATGAGTCGGGGTGGACTTGATGGCACATGACAAGAACGATAATATAACTTTGGCGTGTTTCTCAGGAACACGTCTTGAAAAACACTGATGTGTGATGAATTAAGTAATTGGAATGCATCTGGGAGCTATAAACACTCCAGGCCTACCAGTTTCTGTCGAGTCCATTCTCACTCAAGGTGACCCCATGTGTGTCAGAGCAGAACTGTGCTCCGTAGGATTTTCATGGCTGATTTTTTGGAAGGAGATCACCAGGCCTTTCTTGCAAGGCGCCTCTGGGTAGACTTGAGCCATCAACTTTTTGGTTAGCAGCCGAGCGTGTTAACTGTCTGCACCACCAGCCTACCTCTAGTGATATTCACTGCCTTGCATTAGAAAGAGCAGATTTCTCTCCAACCTGCATCTTTAATTTCTGCTCTTGGAAAAGCTTTTCAGGCAGATGTATGAATGCAAAAGCTTTGAAAATGATTCAAAACCCAGGGGGGATGCCTGGGGGCGGGCTCTGCTCTCTGTGGCTGGGACAAGTTGATGGCAGGCTCCTCTCTTCTCAAGACTCCCTGGCGAGCGATGAGAGGCCAGAGACGTTCCTCTCAGCCTTAATTAGGATAAATGCGACACTTGGAGACAACCCGTTCCAGAGACTCCACACAGGGCACATTTGCACCCTGGGCCCTGGGGCTTGTCTGTGGCAGCAGCCTGACTCCACGCTCCTCTGTGGAGCTCTCCGGCAGAATCTCTCTGAAATGTGTGGAAGAATTTGGCTCTCCAGGTTCTCCTTCTTCACTTCAAGGTGAAACAGGTGACTTCTCTCACTGCCTCTTTGGGAGCAAGATGAGCCCTAATTACCTGCTCACTACTGAGCTGGCACCCAGTGCTGCGGAGCCTCTGATCCTTTCTAGAAGCAGGCAGGTAAGTCAATACAAGCAGGTGAAAAAACAGTGAGGCACAGCTGTGTCACGGTTGGCTTCCCTAGGCCCTGGTGGGCAGGGTGGCCCAGGGCTAATTGGGGTCCCATCTGCCAACTGCTGTCCGCAGACTTGATCCACCTTGACTTGTCGGTAAGGGTTGTGCCTTCCACCTGGAACAGCGGCCCTTCAGCCTTGGCTGCACGTTAGAATCACTGGGAAAGCTTAAAAAAATCACCAATGCCTGGATCTCACCCATACGGATTTTGATTCAATCGTGATGTTCAAAAAGCTCCCCATGTGATCCTAATCTGTAGCCAGGGTTGAGAACCACAGAGCTGGGATGGCCGTATAAATCGAGATACTTTGACAGTGAACGGGAGCGTGACTGATCACTATTTTGGGACAGTTATGTAAGCAGGGACTGTCCTAGGCAGTCTGGGACACACCGTCACCCTACTCTAACCTTGGGAGACCCTGAGACTTGTCTCCCAAGAGTATAAGCTCGTGTTGTTAGTTGCCGCTGAGTTGGCAGTGACTCATGGTGAACTTATGTACAACAGAACAACGTGTTTCCTGGTCCTGTGTCATCCTCGCAACTTCCACCACGCTCAAGTTATTGTTACTGTGGCGATCCATCTCACTGAGGGTCTCCCACACCCTCCACTGGCCCTCTACTTACCAAACATGATGCCCTCCTCTAGCGATCGACCTCTCCTGATGATGTATGCAAAGCAAGCAAGTAGGACAATGTCCTGTTGTGGTCCATAAGGGTTTTATTGGCTAATTTTCAGAAGTAGATTGCCAAGACTTTCTTCCTAGTCTGTCTTAATCTGGAAGGTCTTCTGAAACCTGTCCACCATGGGTGGCCCTGGTGGTATTTGAAATCCCTGTGGCATAACTTCATAGTGTTTTTATTTTCTATGTGGATGAAAATAGATCATTTTACATCATTGCAGATGATTCTAGAAGGATCTCATGACTCTGATCTTGAGTTCTGTTATGATTCTTATAGTCACAATTCCCTCCCTTCTGGAAAGAGGAGAGGGCTGCATGTTCCAGGAATTCTTACCCTTGGTTACCCTTTTGGAAGCACTGAGGAGTCTCACACCTGGAGCACAACTTAGTGGTCACCTGGCTCCCCCTTGTCTACAATGCAACAATCCCTTCTGCAGCGTCTTGGATGATAACAGGCAGAAGACACTGAATCTGGACTCAGCGTACTTTTTTTTTTTTTTTTAAATTTTTATTGTGCCTTAAGTGAAAGTTTACAAATCAAGTCAGTCTCTCATACAAAAATTTATATACACCCTGCTATATACTCCTAGTTGCCCTCCCCCTAATGAGACAGCACACTCCTTCCCTCCACTCTCTATTTTTGTGTCCATTCGGCCAGCTTCTGACCCCCTCTGCCCTCTCATCTCCCTTCCAGACAGGAGATGCCCACATAATATCATGTGTCTACTTGATCCAAGAAGCTCACTCCTCACCAGTAACATTTTCTATCTGATAGTCCAGTCCAATCCCTGTCTGAAGAGTTGGCTTTTGGAGTGGTTCCTGCCTTGGGCTAACAGAAGGCCTGGGGACCATGACCTCTGGGGTCCTTCTAGTCTCAGTCAGACCATTAAGTCTGGTCTTTTTACGAGAGTTTGGGGTCTGCATCCCACTGCTCTCCTTCTCCCTCAGGGGTTCTCTGTTTTATTCCCTGTCAGGGCAATCTGTTGTAGCTGGGCACCATCTAGTTCTTCTGGTCTCAGGCTAACGTAGTCTCTGGTTTATGTGGTCCTTTCTGTCTCTTGGGCTCATAATTTCCTGTGTCCTTGGTGTTCTTCATTCTCCTTTGATACAGATGGGTTGAGACCAATTGATGCATCTTAAATGGCCACTTGCTAGCAAGACCCCAGATGCCACTCTTTAGAGTGGGATGCAGAATGTTTTCTTCATAGATTTTTTTATGCCAATTAGCTTAGATGTCCCCTGAAACCATGGTACCCAAACCTCTGCCTCTGTACACTGGCCTTGAAAGCATTCAGTTTATTCAGGAAACTTCTTTGCTTTTGGTTTAGTCCAGTTGTGCAGACCTCTCCTGTATTGTGGACTCAGCATATTTTTTTAAGTGAGCTTACCAAGCCTCAGTTTCTCATCAGTAAAATGTGGATTGGGGTACCTGTCTTAAAATGTGGTGGCCAGAATTCCATCAGACGCTCTTCTGGCACATTCCCAGAGGGGCATATGAAGCTGGGGGAACACTGAGCAGCAGAGAGCAGTCCTATCCTCCCTCACACAGGCGATATGCTTCTTCCATGTGCAATGGCTTTCTGTGCTAATTGTTGTTGTCAGGTGCCATTGAGTCAGTTCCGACTCATAGCGACCCTCTGTACAGCAGAAGAATATACTGACCAGTCCTGCAACTTACAATCATTGTTGTGCTTTAGCCCATTGTTGCAGCCGCTGTGTCAGTCCATCTCATTGAGGGTCTTCCTCTTTTCACTTTCCCTCTACTTTCCCAAGCGTGATGTCCTTCTCCAGGGACTAGTCCCTCCTGGTAACATGTTCAAAGTACGTGAGGTGTAGTTTCGCCATCCTTGGTTCTAAGGAGCATGTCTTGTCTTCTTCCAAGACAGATTTATTCGTTCTTCTGGCAGTCCATGTATACTCGATATTCTTCGCCAACACCATAATTCGAAGGCAGCAATTCTTCTTGTCTTCCTTATTCATTGTTCAGCTTTCATGTGCATATGAGGCAGTTGAAAACACCTTGGCTTGGGTTAGGTGCACCTTAGTCCTTAAAGTGATACCTTTGCTTTTTAACGCTTTGAAGAGATCTTTTGCAGCAGATTCGCCCAATGCAATGCATCATTTGATTTCTTGACTGCTGCTTCCATGGGCATTGATTGTGGATCCAAGTAAAATGAAATCGTTGACAACTTCAGTATTTTCTCCATTTATCATGATGTTGCTTGTTGGTCCAGTTGTGAGGATTTTTGTTTTCTTTATGTTGAGGAGTAATCCATACTGAAGGCTGTGGTCTTTGACCTTCATCAGTAAGTGCTTCAAGTCCTCTGCACTTTCAGCAAGCAAGGTTGTGTCATCTGCATGTTACAGGTTGTTACCGAGTCTTCCTTCAATCCTCATGCCCCGTTCTTGTTCATATTGTCCATCATCTTGGATTATTTGCTCAGCATACAGACTGGCTACATAAGGCAAAAAGATGCAACCCTGATGCACACCTTTCTTGACTTTAAACCACGCAGTATCCTCTTGTTCTGATTAAACGATGGCCACTTGATCTATGTACAATTTCCTCATGAGCACAATTAAGTGTTCCGGAATTCCCATTCTTCGCAATGTTATCTGTAATTTGTTATGATCCGCACAGTCGAATGCCTTAGCATAGTCAATAAAATATAGGTAAACATATTTCTGGTATTCTCTGTTTTCAGCCAGGATCCATCTGGCATCAGCAATGCTATGCCTGGTTCCACATCCTCTTCTGAATCCAGCTTGAATTTCCAGCAGTTCCCTGTTGATACACTGCTGCAGTTGCTTTTTGAATTTTTTTGGGTGTGATATTAATGACGTTGTTTGATAATTTAAGCATTCGGTTGGCTTACTTTTCTTGGGAATAGGCATAAATATGGATCCCTTTCAGTTGGTTGGCCAGGTAGCTGTCTTCCAAATTTCTTGGCATAGACAACCAAGCACTTCCGGTGCTGCATCCATTTGTTGAAACATCTCAATTGGTATTCTGTCAATTCCTGGAGCCTTGTTTTTCACCAATGCCTTCAGCACAGCTTGGACCTTTTCCTTCGGTACCATTGGTTCTTGAAATCCTTGAACATTGGTTGAAATGGTTGAACGTTGACCAATTCTTTTTGGTATAGTGACTCTGTGTATTCCTTCCATTGTCTTTTGATGCTTCCTGTGTTGTTTAGTATTCCTCACGTAGAATCCTTCAGTATTGCAACTCAAGGCTTGACTTTTTTGTTCAGTTCTTTTAGCTTGAAAAATGTTGGGCGTGTTTCTCCCTTTTCGCTTTCTATCTCCAGGTCTTTGCACATTTCATTATAATACTTTGTCTTCTTGAGCTGCCCTCTGTTCAGCCCTTTTACTTCATCATTTCTTCCTTTCGCTTTAGCTACTGTACATTCAAGAGTAACTTTCATAGCCTCTCCTGACATCATTTGGTTTTTTCTTCCTTTCCTGTCTTTTTAATGACCTCTTGCTTTCTTCAGGTATGATGTCCTTGATGTCATTCCACAACTTGTCTGGTCTCTTATCACTAGTGTTCAATGCGTTAAGTCTATTCTTGAGATGGTCTCTAAACTCAGGCAGGATATACTCAAATTCATATTTTGGGTCCTGTGGACCTGTTGTAATTTTCTTGAACTTCATCTTGAACTTGCATATGAGCAAGTAGCATGTCCTTAATAGGTGACAATCTCTTAATCCTCTTAGAAATGACAGGTGGTAATTCCTGCATTGTTTAAGAATGGGATGACTATTTTACCCTTCCATGGCACTTTGAAGAAATGAAGTCTGTTCTAAATATTAAATATTTTTGCATAAGCTTGATCCTTGAGCAATAAAATAAGAAGGTGAGAACATGCCTGCCTATTGTATGGTTGGGAATACTGAGGTACCACGTGGTCTAAAATCTTACAGCCGATAGTTGTGCTAGGTGGGGAAAGTGTTAACATTTATGGAAAATCTTGTCACTAGGAACTTTCACTTATTTAATTTCATTACAACCTTCCAACAACGCTGCTGAGGAGTTACTGTCATCTCTACATTTTGATTGAGGAAGCTGAGACTCAGAGAGGTTGTGTAACTTGTCTAAGACCATTCAGCAAGGTGACTGGGCTGGGAGCCTTGTTCTGCCTGACTCCACAGTGCAAGTCCAGATCCTGGTGGAGATGGCCATGCCTTTCATTACCAGAAGCATGGTATACAATGGTCGTTATTATGAACATAATATCCAAATCTCTGGAAATTTTAGAAAATTGCTGGATTGTTTGGTCATATCTTTCTAAATCCCCATCCCAGTGAGGACCTACCAAGGAGATATTGTTGCCAAAACATTCCAGTCAATGGCTTTGTCAGGTGGTATCACCTCTGCTTTTACCTTCCTTCCACAAGCATTGATTGGCACCCACACTGGGATACAGTGAGGTTTACGACTTGGTCCTTGCCCTCAAAGAGATTCCAATCTAGTAGGAGAGGCCAAAAAGGAGGCAGAGAAACACTGCAGAGGGAAGGATGAGCTGAAGGAGGGGTGGGCAGGGAACAGGGTTTAGAGGCTCCTTGCTCAAAGGAGAGAGGGTTCAACATTACACAAGAAATCAGGGAAGACAGCGTGGAGGAAGTGATTTCTGAATCTGGGCATGGAGCAAGACTGAGGTGGATAAGTAGAGAAGGAGCAGAGGGAAAAGCACATGCAAAAGCATGGGAGCTTGGAAAGATGCCTTGAGTTTGAGAAAGACAAGGTATGGGGTATGGGGGAGTGATGAGGCTGGTGGGCAGCTGAAGGTCAGCACCTCTGCCTCTGGGACCCAACTTGTCCAGTCTGTGATGGACTCGGTCAGCAGATTGGTTCTCCTTCTGCAATGAAAAAACCCCAAGCCAGTTGCTGTCGAGTTGATCCCTCCCAACTCATGGTGACCGCACATGTTGCAGAGTAGAACTGTATTCCATAGGGTTTTCAATCGTGCAAATTGTTAAGGGCTTTACTACTAATCCAAAGCTTGGCAGTTCGAACCCAGCTAGTGACACTGTGGAAGAAAGGCCTGGCAATCTGCTTCTGTAAAGATTACAGACAAGAAACTCCTATGCGGGTAGTTCTACTCCGTTACACATGGGGTCACCATGAGTGAGAATTGGTTTTTATGCAAAGCTAGAGCAAGCTCCCACAGCCTCAGAGCTTCAAATTAGGCTAAAAAGGGGGAAATGACTTTATTCCACTGTTTTGCCAATTGTCTTTTCTCTTAAGACCCCTCCTGCTGCATCTGTGTTGCTAGGTTACCCAAGGAAGACGGCTTTCATGCGTGTAGACCCGGACCCTTGGCTCATCCCGTCTGCCATTCAGCTGTGACTCCACCCTCATTTTATGCCTCTGCTAAATGCTCACAAAAAGTTCACATTCATTAAAGGGCCATGCTAGGAAATATACTCTATACATTTATTAGGAAAACTAGGCCATATTTAAATTTTAAAGCAGTTGGACCCAGCTGAATATTATTAGTATCTCACCTGTGGTTTGGTGACAGACACAGCTGGCTGGAAAATCATTGAAAAGGCATTCTTTGTTGATTAATTTGTTTTTTTTCTCTCTCATGGTTCTGACACTTAGGAGATGTTTAAATTATATTTCCTCACTTTGTGCAAAACCTTCCTGAGTATCGTGAAGCTGTGTGGGTAGGATACAGATGTTTTTCACGATGCAGTGGTGCGAGTCGACACTTTTGAGACTCACAGAATCAGACACATTGGGACTCGGGAGGACTTCAGTGGTCAAGAGGTCCGACGGCTTAGTTGATGGCTGTTGGTGACAACCTTCCTGGCATGTCGTACATTGACTTCTGCTTGGTTATCTCCAGTAACAGGGAGCTCACTACCTTAACAGCAGCTCTGAGTTATTGCTGGTGGGGCATGTAATGGAGTCACACATGAAGTTCACTGCCTTCATTTTTTTTTTCCAATTTGCCCTGAGGGTGAAGATGTCCCAGTCTTGGGCCATGGCACCCAGGAGGATGTTGATTGTGCCAGAGAGAACACAAACTGATGCAGAAGAACTAAACTTGCCCAAAGCCACCTGACAGTGACCAGGAGGTCTTCAGAACCTGCCTCAAGCAGCAGGTGTGCAAATACTCAGGGTCGAGGGGCCCAGGACCAAGAAGCAGATGTTCTGGCTCAAGGTTTGGGACAAGAACAAGGTGGTTCATGCAGGAATTTTCAGACTTCAAGTTGGAGGATATCTCCTTAGCTGCCCAGTTAGGACCATTACCAACGAGAGAGCTAACTAGAGGTCAGAAATCACTGGGTGCCCTGTATCTTCATTCATTCAACAAACATTTGTCTGTACGTTCTACAGAGTGCATTACAACATAGTGCTCTCCTTACATTCTTCCTGCTCTCATCTTAAAGTCAGGAGTTAAAACAACTCTTGGAAGGTATTACAGTTACATCAAGGACCCAGGGGACTAGGAATTTGGTCGGGGTCTGGGATGCTGGGCTCTGGGTAGGCTGTAGGAGAGAAAGTGCTCTTTTCTCACCTAGGGCCTCCCACAGACACCTGGGAGGCTTGTTAACCAAGCGGAGATTCAGAGGGTCTGGAGTGGGGCAGGCAGTTTGCAATCAGCAGCTACCCTAAAGGTTGCTGGTTTGAAACCGCCGAGTGGCTTTTCTGAAGATCTTTTGTAAAGATTGTTGTTGTTAGTTGGTGTTGAGTTGATTCTGCCTCATGGTGACCCCATGTATGCAGGGTAGAACTGCTCTGTAGGGTTTTCTTGGCTGTAATCTTTTTTTTTTTTTTTAACTTTACAGATTTATTATCTTATAGTTCTGGAGGTCAAAGTCCAAAACGGGTCTCACTGGGCTGAAATCAAGGTATCAGCAGGGCTGCCAGTGGAGGCTCCAGGGAAGAATCTGCTTCCTTCCCTTTTCCAGCTTCTAAACGCCGCCTGCATTCCTTGGCTTGTGGCCTCTCCTCCATCTTCCAATCCTTCAGTGTAGCACCTTCCAGTCTCTCCCTGACTTTGACTCTTGCTCCCCTCTTTCACTTATAAGGACCCTGTAATTAACATTGGGCCCACTCAGGTTACCCAGGATAATCCCATCTCAACTTCCTTAGCCTAATTACATCTGCAAAGTCCCCTCTGCCATGTAAGATGACACTCACAGGTTTCAGGGCTTTGGACACAGACATCTTTGTGTGTGTTTGGGAGGCATTATTCTGCCTAACACGACAGTTGTGAGGAATAGTTAATATGGTAAAACATTCAGAGCCTGGCATGTAGGAGGCCCTCAATACATGTTAGCTGTTTGTATTATTTTCTCAAGCAGAGCTCTTAGTATGAAATCCCTTTACCACCCTCTCCGCCCTGCCCAACCCTTTCATTTGGCCAGATTCTGAGACCTCCTTCAGGAAGCCTTCCTGGTTGGCTGTAATCTTAATGAAAGCAGATGACCAGGCTTTTTCTTCCATGGTACCACTGGATGGGTTTGTACAGCAAGAAGACCCTATGGAGCATTTATACGCTGACACACATGGGGTCGCCATGAGTTGAAATCTACTGGCTGGGCAACGGGTTGAGATTTTTTTGGGGGGGAGCGGAGCTCCCCTGGAGATACAGGTTTGAGATAGACTGCCTTTCAGACCCCTGTCTTAAAAAGGCATCTTTGTCCTAGGTGTCTACATGTCACAAAAGTGCTGTGAAAGCTTCAAAATGTTGGATCGATGCGACAAACGTGTGGCAGGGGTGGGAGCTGTGTGGGTTCACTCCATCCTGAAAATTGGCTACAGTGCATTCCCCTGTCTTCTGTCCCGTCTACAGAGAACTGTCATGCCCCAGAATTTTCTACAGGGCTTGATGTGCTGCCAGGAGTCACCAGAAACAAACATGCCACTCCTCCCCACCCACCTGCTCTGTGTCTGCAGAAATCTCATATCTTCCCCATGACTTCCACACCCTGGAGACAGACGCCAGTTTAGGACCCGATCCAGGGACAACCTGATCTGACCATTCTCCATCTGCTCTCGGCTACGGATCATACATGTGTGACCTGCCATGTGCAGAACGTGGCGTCAGACAGAGCCTTGACTAGTGAGGACATTTCTGCTGCCCCGGAGCCCAGGGATGGTGAGAGCTGAGCTGCTCTGAAGGTTTGCCGGAGAGGTGTGCCGTTCTCACTTTAGCTTTTAACACCTGTTGGTGAGAGCAGCGCAGAAGCCCTGGGCAGAGGTGGGAGCTGCAGGTACTGACATGTGGGCTTGTGTTCTCTGCATGGCAGTGGCGAAGGACAATGTTGTGGAGACATCCACAGCGGCTCCCCACCTGGCAACACTTCCAACTTGCTTTTCCCTTTGGTTCCCTGGAGACCTACGTGCGACATTTCTCGTGAACATTTAAGACTTTCTGCCACCTCTCCCGACTTGCAAACCCTGCCAATGGCCTTGTAACTTGAGCAAGTGACTTCACCCCTCTGAGCCTCAGTGTCCACCTCAAGGTGAGCCTGGTCCAGCTCACAGAGCATTTGCAAAGGGTCATTGTCATGCAGCAATTTGTGCACGCTTTGTTTCCTGCCTGTGAGGGCAGGGCCAGATCTTAGCACATGTGGGGTTCGTCATTGCTCCTCAGATATGTGGGACCCCAGACATGTTGAGATTTGGACCTGCCCTCACCGGCAGGAAATAAAATATGTACAAATTGGTGAGTGATGGGCTTCTTCATTGTATCTAGAGTCCCTGAGTCGTGTAAATTGTTAACACCCTGAGGTTGGAGGTTTGAGTCTACCTAGAGGTGCCTCGGAAGAAAGGCCTGGTGATCTACTTCAGAAAAATCAGCCATTAAAGACCCTGTGGAGCTCAGTTCTACCCTGAAACAACTGGTTCATTCCACGTAGCTCACAGCCTGGCATTGCAGAAGGAGTGAGCGATCAGAAGGAGATTGGGAACACAAAAGGTGAATTAACTTCAAGGGGGGAAGAAGCTTGGAGACGAGGTTGGGGTGGTGGGGTCGAGGCTTGTGCTCACTTCTGTCTGAACTGACTCTTTATGGTGGCTCATCCTGTCTTGTGTCAAAATAATGAACAGGTTTCCTCCCACTTCTGGATCCTTCCGGTATCCTCCATGGCAGTTACAGAGCCATCCTCGTACATGGGTGAACCTTCCCCACCCACCTCACCGCCTTGGATCCTGGGGCCCCCTGGCTACTTACACCTTGGAGTCTAAAGGACACATTCATCCCAAGAACTTAGCTTCTTCCTGCTTTGAGCAAATACAATTCAAACCGACCGGGCAAAGTTGCAACCATGGCTGGAGCCTTCAAAGGCATTTGGGGAACTGACTTGGTGTTTTAACCAATATTCTTATTTTGTTGTAATAAGCCCAACTTGCTGGTGAGATTAAAATGTTATTTTTTGGTGCTCCATAAACGCAGTATGTGCGCAATTGAGCCCAAATAAAATTACTGTTTACGTTTTCATCAAACGTGGAACAAGCTGCTCAGGATGGTTGAAATGCAATATATGATTATGTAAATGAAGCTAGCTTCAGGACACTAATATGTAGATAAACGAGACTTTCATTATTGTGAATCATGATACCATTAACCTTGAAAATCATATAAAATTCTGACAAATATTCCTTAAACAAACAAACAAACAAACAAACAAACAAACAAACAAACAAACAAACAAACAAACAAACAAACAAACACGGACCCTGTCCTCCAGTTTTGTGGTTCCTTCTTTATGGATTCTGGGCCTCGTTGCCTGAAGGTTTAGTTCTTAGTACAGAGCTTTGGGGTTTTTAACCCCTGAGGGTGTGTCCATCCCGGTTGCTTAGGGCTCTGTGTTGAACCTGGATGAGTGGGGTTGGTGCTTTTCCTCTGGGTCCTCCAGACATTTCTGTGAAAGAAATGTTCTCCCTGATACTTTCTTCCCAAATGTCTGTTATTGAGGGTGTTGTGGCATGTAGATGAGGGGTAGAAGACCTGATAAAAGTTCTGATTCTATTGCTTATTAGACATGTGATCCAGGGCAAGGCATGTATCCGTTCTTGGGCCTCAGCTCTCTCATCTGTAAAATGGGATGATAAGGTCTATTGTATCAGCTAGAATTCTTTGATGGCAAGCAACGGATTATGACTGTAACTGAATTAAGCTGGGAAGGAATTTTTTGGTAGGTGTGGGTAGGGGAATTCATAGGAACAAAGGACAGACTGAAAAAACTATCCTCGGAAAGGGCAGAAGCCAGACACTGCCCGGGGATATAGGCAGCAGACTCAGGCGTCTATGCTGGGGTGAATGGGCAGGGTAGAGTCGTTCTCTTCTTCTACGTTATTGGGTCATTCTGCTTAAGATACGAATTCCTGGGAGGGTAAGTCTGCTTAGCTTCCCTTGGGTCAGGGGTCCATCTCCTGGCTGGGGTAGGAGGCTTGTTGACCCTTAGTTTCACCAAGGCCACGTCAAGCGGACCAGGGTCATGCACACTGTGCAGGCAAAAGCAAGAGCTTTCTCACATGGACACAGATGGTATGTGGCAGAGCCAGGATTCAAATCAAGGGCTTCTGACTCCACCCTCTGGGCTATCCCACCCATCCCCAGTGGCTATCCAGAAGGAAGTGTACAGCACAGGAGTTCCAGTTTCCAGAGGTGGGGGCAGGGCCGGATCCCAAGAGAGCCAGTGATCCGAATAAAGGAGCTGGCCCGAGAACATCCAAGTCCCTGGGTGCTCCCTGGTCTATTGACCTTGGGTGGGCTTGACCTCTGACCCACGTGTCTACATGGGTCCAGCTGTGCATTCCTCTCTTCTGAGGCTGCCCTGGGGCTGCCAGGCTAGGGAGCTGGAGCTGCTTGGGAGTTTACGACCACCATCCAGCACCCTGAGAACAGGAGTCCCAGGTTCAGCTCCTGGCCAATGAACCTCATGCAGAGCCACCACCCTTCCGTCAGTGGAGGCTTGCATGTTTCTAGGATGTTGAACAGGTTCCAGTGGCGCTTCCAGACTGAGATGGACGAGGAAGAAAGACCTGGTGACCTACTTCCAATAATCAGCTAATGAAAATCCTACAGCGCACAGTGGTCTCATCCCATGCCCCACTGTGCGCGCATGGGGTCTTCACGAGTCGGGCTGACTGGAGGGCAGCTAGCAACAGCAACTATCCCACACCCCTGCCTCAGGGCAGCCCTTAACAGGACTGGTCCCGGATGGGTATCTCTAGCGCTTGTGCTGCACCAGCATTTTTCAGATCCCTCGGGGGTCTTGTTGACATGCAGTTTCTGCTGTAGCTGGTTTAGTGCGGACCCAGACTCTGCATTTCTGACAAACTCCAGGTGTGGTCGTTGCCGCAGGTCCATGGGCCACACTTTATGTAGCATAGATCTTGTCTTGAACCCTTGCTTGACCTTCCTTTCTGGCCCCCCTTTCCCTCTACCCTATTGACTTGCCTGGCCATTTCCTAATAAATCACTTGGATTGAATTCTCTTTTCAGGGTCTACTTCTGGGGAGCCTGACCTAAGACGCCCTAACACCACGAGATCTGTGAGATGGGTATGGCCATCCGTGGTGTACAGATGGGGAAACTGAACCTCAGAGAAGGGGAGTCACCGGCGCAAGTTCTGCAGCCAGCAAGTGGCAGAGAGGGTCCTCCACCAGGCCGGCCTGACCCCAGGCCCTTTCTCCTCCCATCATGCCAGCTGTTTAAGGGGCTTCCAGCCAGGTGGTCCTCCACTGATTCTCTTTCCCCTGGGGCCCTCCAGCTCCTTGCTTCATTGTGTTCTCCCCGCCCCAGCCCTCCAGGTGTGGAAACCAGCTGGAGGCAGATAGAGACCACCCCACCTACCCCTTCTCAATCCAAGCTCCCCAATCTGGGACCTTTTGCCTGGTAAACACAAAGATCTAATTACCTAATCAGCCCCAGGACTCTGGCCCTCCACCCGACACATCCAAGCACTTCTCAGACACCCGTTTCTCTTTTATTTTGGCCACAAGACAATGAAGCAATGGGTTCTGTGGAAGCCATTAATTAAGGCAGAATGGCAGAATCAATCGAAAGCCCTTCTATACTTTTACGCAAGCAGAGATGGAGCAGAGGTCACGCATTGTGCTGAAGAAACGTTCTGTGTTCTCAAAGGGCTCCTGCCACCCTGCCGTCCCATGGCTGGGGAACAGCAGGGTTGCGTGATGTCCTGTCACTCCTGAACAGCTCTTCTCTGTCCCTGATGAGATACCTGGGCAGATGAAACTGGACGGACCTCCTTATAACTGTAAATGCCAACCCAATAGCCTTCACAGCTGTTACTGCCTCAAAGATATGAAAAAGGGAACAAACATTTGGTTTCTGGTTCTTAGTAAACTCATCCGTTTCCTAGAAATTGCTTTTATTCCCATACCGAAAGCAGAACATTTGTGGGCTGTATGGCTGCTCCTCCAGTTCCTGCCCTGCCCCACTTCAGAAACAGGTTTTTCAAAGCTGGTTTCTCAGCAGGGGTCCTTGGGCAAGGTTGGGGAGTGTTTTGGATCAGAGGGGTAAACAGGCATCTTCTTGCTGCCCCCCCAGAACAGTGTGAACTCAATTGTTCAGGCAAACTTGAACATTTGGTCTGGTGGACATAACAAGTTCTCCTGCAATGAGTGCAGACAAAGGGCCACCCCCCGCCCTGCTGCAGAGGGGTGTGGGAGGGGGCATGTTATCTTCGACTATAACCTGGGGGCCTTTTTCCTTTTTTCTGAACAAAGAACCACACTGCAAGGGAGTGTGGCTTGATCCCCCCTCTCTGTCTGATGTCTGGATCCTGGGGTGCTGCTGTGTACTGGTGAGGAGCAGGGCTCTAGAGGGAACCACTTCCGTTCAAATCCCAGGTCGGCCCCTGCAGGCTGGGTCGAGCAAGTCCTCTCCCCTCCCCGAGTTGCTGTTTCCTCCTGTAAGGTGGGCTCATGCGGATTAAAAGAGACAATGTGCATAAATCACTTAAACAAACAAAAAAACAAACAAACCATACCTTTTGCCATCGAGTCGATTCCGAGTCGAGTCACAGCGACCCTATAAGACAGAGCAGAACTGCCCCACGGAGTTTCCAGGGAGCACCTGGTGGATTCAAACTGACGACCTTTTGCTTAGAAGCCATAGCGTTTAATCACTACGCCCAACAGGGTTTCCACAGACCACTGAGGATAGGAATAATTGCAACTTTTGTAATCCATGGGTGACTGTCAGGATCCCCTGGGTGATGCAAATGGTTAAGCTCTTGGCTACTAGCTGAAAAGGTGGTGGTTCAAACCCACCTAGAGGTACCTCAGAAGAAAGGCTTGGCTATCTACTTTGGAAGGGTCACAACTTTGAAAATTCCATGAAGCGGTTCTGCTCTGACACATGGGGTCACTATGAGTCAGAATCAACTTAACAGCACCTGTTTTATTTTTATTTTTTTTGGTCATTGTCAGTCTCAGGGCTTCCAGTTCAGCGGAGGCCTCAGGGAGGAGGGAGTCCGGAAAAGAGGAGGGAGGTCTTGATGGATGAGTTGAAGTTACTTGCGGAATGGGAGGTTGGGGCTGCTCTCTGTGTAATGCACGTTATCCCTCCTCAGCCCCATTTAAATTTTTAGTATATATCTTATTTCAGGTGCCAAGCACTCTTCGGGATCAGATGACATGTTAGCTCAGGCTGTTGACTCCCTCCCTGAACCCAATCCATGAGATACTAGCAGAAAGATGCGGAGGCTGATGGCTCGTAGACCTGCTCTCAGTCACTGAGACAAGGTTGCTTGTGAGACCCATTGTAGAAGTTTGTTGGATAAATAGGAGGTCGTTGGGTCCAAGCATAGGATGATATGGCAACTTAGAGGAGGACCAAGAGTGGCTTTTGCACCATCATTCCCAGTGGCCCACTTGGGTCTACTGAAGCAACACCCTTATTCTCAAGGGGTACGGTAAGGGTTCCTCTAAAGCTATAGCCATTTTCTGGTCATTGTGGGCTCCTCAGGCTGGTAGACCAGTAGCCAAAGAAAGAGTCACATTACTGGCAGGGCTAATGACTAATTATCATGAGGAGGCTGGGTTGTTGCTATGCAATGGGGGCAGAAAAAAGTATGTTATAGAACTCAGGGGATAAACTAGGGCACCTCTTGGTGCTTCTGTGTTTTCCATTAACAGGCAATTACAGGCATGATACCTGGACATGGTATGCGGGACTCACAGTCTTAGGAATAAAGGGCTGGCAAGAGCCTAGATCAGTAGAAGAACTAGCCAAAGGGACTCCAGAATGGCTGGTAGAGGACGTAATGATGAATATTAATTACAACTCAAGACCAGCTGACCCAGCAAGAACTTAACTTGTCCCACCAATACTTCCACTGTAATTTTATTTTTAAGAAATTTTGTTCAGCCACCACTTTGAAAAATCAGTGGCAGAACACAGAACTTAATGTGGGGTATGATTGGATCTGAGTGGTGCAAGGGGTGGACTGTAGCAGCCACTTGCAGTGCCCTGCCTGTATTCGCACTTTGTTCCATTGGCACAGATGCCTTCCTATTGCAAGTGCCTGTTCTCCCAAGTGCTTTCTCTGGCCTGCTCCACTTGTGCTCAGTGCAGGCAGGAAGTGCAGGGGCATTGGTGCTACCAGCAGCAATCCTCAGCCAGTGATGGGTGAGAGTTTGGGAATAGATACACTAGCTTCTCTATCCTCAGCAGGGATGGGAGTGGGGAATTCTGAAGCATATTCTGTACTGTCCCCCAGAGGTCGCTGGTGGGATCGAGTCTCAGTAGTCCACTGTGTAACCTACTTGTTAATATACCAGTATTGGTTTCCTTCCCTTCCTCTCTTACTTTCCTACTCCCTTTCTGAGATCACCTCCCATATAGACTCCCTGCATTTAAGTCCTGTGTCAGGATCTGTGTCAGAGGTATGTAATGAAGACGGGAAGAAGAATAGAACCCTATCTGACTGCCTGTTGCGTGCTAAAAATTGTGCCAGCGTGTTCACATCCTCATCTCTCGTAATCCTGCGAGGCTGACTTCATTACTCCCATTTTAACATCTGAGGAAACTAAGGCTAAACAGCTTGCAGAGGGCCCAGTACCCCAACAGTAAGTGGTGGAGGCAGGAGTTGTTTTTGATAATGGGGCTGTCACCAGCTCCCAAAGAACAGGTTGCTGAATGTGCTGGGATCAGCCCTGGACTAGGCATCAGGATCTCTGGGTTCAACTTTTAGACTTAGCAATTACTTGGACAAGTTAGCCCCCTCTCTAGGCCTCAGTTTACCCATCTGTGAAATACAGGGGTGGTGTCAGAGTATTCTGAAAGCTCCTCTGGCTCTCCCAGTCTAGGATGGAAACCCATCAGTGGTTGTACATCTGAGCACCATCCTACTCATTACCTTCCACAACACAGTGGGGACGGCAGGTGTGATTTCTTCTAGACAAGGCCCTGGGGGCTGTTCTGGAGGGTGTACCTCTCCATTGGTTTCCTCCTGAGGTTTATTGACTGTCAGATGTTTAAGGGTTAGATGGATTATCTCCCTATGATAAAACAGAAAACATAATTCTCCAAGTGCCATTTGATCTCTAGGAATAGCAAGGTCCTTGGCTGCTTTGAAATGTCATGGAGGAAAGTCATTGGGATTCACTGATGAAACCCTAATCTTTCCCCATGAATTTCCTATGAATGCCATAGAACTCTTCCTACGAGACAGTTTCTATAGATTTCATGAAGACAGTGAAGGAGGTAAGATGGAGGATGATGGCTTGAAGAATCGCGCCCAGATGGCAGCTGATGTTGCATGGGAAGTCAAAGCATACATGTTAAGGGCTTTCTAAGCACCTGGCACCACACTGGACATGAAACACACGATTTAAAGGAATTACCTTTTTATTATTTTATTGTCGGAAATATACACAGCTGAACGTGCACCAATTCAACAATTTCTACATGTACAATTCAGTGGCATTGATTACATTCTTCAAGTGTGCAACCATTCTCACTCTCCTTTTCCAAATTGTTCCTCCCTCCTTAACATAAACTCACTGCCCCCTAAACTTCCCGTCTAACCTTTCTAGTTTCTGTGTCATTTAGATCCCATATAGATAGTTCTTTAAAAGAGCACAATGCTCAAGTTAGACATTCTTTACTAATTAAGTTAAACTATTGTTTGGTTTTAGGAAGACTTCAGGGCAATAGTTTTGGGGGTACATCCAGCCTCAATGGTTCCAGAAAGTCATCTCCATGTCTGAGATGTGAAAACTGAGATTCAGAGAGGGTAAGGAGTCAGAATAAGGTAGCACAGCCAGTTGATGGCAGAGTCGAGAGATAAACCCAGGTCCATTCTTAAAAAGCAAAGGTTTTGGAGCTGGTGGGCAGCATGGATTTGAATCTGCCACCAACTGATTCGTTATGTGATTCTGGGTAGATTACTTGGTCTTTTTAAATCTCAGTTTCTTCATCTCAAAAATGGGAGTAACACCATTGGTAGGATATTGCATGTATAACTGCTAACACAATTTTAGGCGTGCGGAAAGTGCTTAATGTGTTGCAGTGATGTTATGCTGCCTTTCAGAGCCCCAACCCCACCCCGAGAACATGACAGGGTGTCTGCCCTCCCACCTTCCCCCTCCTCCAGTAAGGTTCTTATGACTGCTTGGCATTTCCCTGTGGGTCATTCACACCTGGAAGTAAAACCCTGGTCTAGTCCCTGCGGGCTAGTCTTCTGCCTCAGGCAACACCCTCCTCACTCGCTTTGGCGTTTGTGGTTACAGAAGGGTGTGCAAGTAACTCCCACTGGATTCTGACTTTTCTTTATGACAGTTTCCCAATTTTGCCAACTTCAGAGCATCTCAGACATCTGGGATGGTCAGTGATGTCTGTTTGTCCCGGCACTTGGGCCCCTGTAGCTATTCACTCACATCTGAGCTATCCAGCCCCACTGTTGCCAGTGTGCAACCTCCACCTCTGTCTGCCAAGGTGACTTGCCTGCACCATACCACACTCCCTCCTCTGTCTTAGGCCAGAAGTTTATTGGCAGCCGCCTCTCCATTCTCTTGCCTTGGTGCCTGAGACCCCACCATTAGAAAGCTACTTGTTTGGCTAAACATTAGATGTCTCCTGTTAAAATGCAGCCATCTCCAGAAGATGCACACCAAGTTCTATCAACTGTCCACACCTTAGCAAGAATTATCTAAAAGGATCCCTTTCAGTATTGGGCCACAGAATGGGTAAGACTCTGGGTAGTTCTGATGTTCTCTCTATTGACAGAGCGTCTTGATAGACTCACCCATGACATTTCCTACAGTTGCCAGCTGGGCTGATGCTCCCCTTAAGACTGACCTTCAGGTGACCTTCATTATCAGTTTGTTAAATTAACATAATAACTTAGGGCTCTGACTGAGATAGCATTACACGCATGAATTAATTTGGGGAAGAGTAAGAAATGTACGGTGTTCTCTCTTTATATTCATGAGTACGATCGCTCATTCTAGGTCTTTAAAAAGATCAGTACGTTTTCATAGAAAGCACTTATATTTTTCTTGCTAAATGTATTTTTAGATGCTTTATAATCGCTGTGAAAATCTTGAATGTGATTTTGCTTTCCACTATATTTTACAACTGATTTTTGGTTATAGAAAAGGAAGCTATTCCACTTAAAAATATTTACTCCCAGAAGGCAGGAGGAGAGTCCATTATTGTGGAGACATTGAAGATGGGGCAGCTGGGGTGAGGGGAGCAGCTGAGGTGTGGGCGGAGCAGCTGGGATGGAGGAGCAGCTGGGGTAGGGGGAGCAGCTCTGTGAGGAGGATCATGGGTGATTTTCTGCTCTTCCCCTACATTTGAGGGCTGGCTCTGTGTCTGGGTGAGTCATATTTCAGGATGAATTTTTACCTGGTTGAGCCCTGGATATGGCCAAGTGAGCACATCAGCTTAGTCAGTGACCTTCCAGAACTCCTGGTACCTGTGAGACTGGACCAAAGTCTCTCCCCATGGGCTCAGGAATGGGGGCATATGTGGCATTGCTGGTGGCCTGGAATGATCAATGTCTGTATGTATGCAGTATACACACGCACACACACACACACTCAACATTTGATGTTGTTCTGACTCACAGCAATCCCATGTGTCAGAGTAGAGCTGCCCCATAGGGTTTTCTTGGCTGTAATCTTTACAGAAGCAGATTGCCAGGTCTTTCCTCCATGGAACTGCTTGATGGGCTTCAACTGCCAAGCTTTCAGTTTGCAGATGAGTGCAAACCGTTGCACCATCAGGGCTCCTTCAGCATTTGATATATGCTATTTAACTGACAGGTTGGGGGTTTGAGTCTACCCAGAGGTACCTCAGAAGAAGGGCCTGATGGTCTCCTTCTGAAACGTCAGCCATTAAAAACCCCACGGAGCACAGTTCTACTCCGACACGTGGGGTCGCTATGAGCCGACACAACGACAACTGTTTTTTAAATCTCTCTCTCTCTCTACCTACCCACCTATGCAATCTCTCTTGATAAAACTTCTAAACACACTTTTAAGCAAGAGAATCTAGAGGTTTCCTACAACGTTTGATATTTCTGGGAGTTCTGAGATAGAAAAGATACCAGCTGGTTATATGCCTGTTGCTATTTCTCTGTGGAAATTTGTGCAAAATTGCACTGGTGTGGGTGGCACCAGCCCATAGGTGGTAAGTGAAGCTGTGGGGTAGTGTTTTCAAGCCTGTACGTATATCATCTCTGGCTCTGGGTGGGCTCAGGACATGGCAGATTGAAGTCACGTTCTAAGCCTTCACAATGAATATGGGAAACTGTCTAACAAGTTGTACAATTTGGTTTAATGGGCTGTCTGATGAGTGACACATGGTTGTCTGTTGACTAAAATATCTTGAAGACTGTTGAGCAGACCGAGGGAGACCTCTCTCACATTGTGTCTCATGAACAGCTGTGCCCTGCCCTGGGTACACATAATTGCAGAAACCGATTTGGGAGAATGGACAAAAAAATATACAAAACAAAACAAAAAATAGCGAGGGAAGGACTTGTCTTACACATTCTCAGATTCAGTATAAAGCTACTACAGTAAAATAGAATGCCTTTGCTATAGATGGACAGGCTAGAGAATTCAGAAATAGATTCAGGTAGATACAGGAACTTAGTATACAGCAAAGGTGGGAAAATGATGGCTTACCTCATAAACGGTGCTAGCACAGATAACCTGGGTGGCACAAGTGGTTTGGGACCTCCGACCACCGTGAGCAGATAGGTAGGAATCCGTTTGGATGCAGATGGAGGAGTCATATATTCAAAGGTCCCTGGGACACAAACAGTTTGCGCTCGACTACTAACGGAAAGGTGGGTGGTTTGAACACACCCAGTGGAGCCCTAGGAGAAAGGCCTGGAAATCTGCTTTTGCATAGATGACAGCCAAGAAAACCCTGTGGGGCAGTTCTACTCTGTAAAACATGGGATTGCCATGAGTTGGAATCAATTTGGCGGCAATGGGTTTTTGGGTTATCAAATACTACCCACTGCCGTTCATTGGATTCCGACTCATAGTGACCCTATAGGACAGAGTAGAACTGCCCCAAAGGGGTTCCAAGGCTGTAAATCTTTACGGAAGCAGGCCGCCACATCTTTCTCCCATGGGGTGGCTGGTGGGTTTGAACCGCTGACCTTTTGGTTAGCAGCCGACTGCTTTAACCACTGTACCACCAGGCCTCCTAGCAAATATTATGGGGTTCTAAAAAGTATGACTTAGAACTGTATTTTTTTTGTCCCAGAGGGTAGGGAAGGGAAGTCTAGTTAGGACAGTAGAGCAAGTAGCAGGGAAACGAGTATGGTATGATATGAAGAATTCGAAAAACAACAAAAACTGCAAACCAAGCCAGCTAGCCAAGCAAGCAACCAACTAACCAACCAACCAAACAATAACAACAACAATCCACTAAAAATGTATCTACATGTTTGTGTGGTCATGGCAAAAGGCGTGATAGAAACACACCAACCTATTAACATAATGATAGGACCACAGAAACTATTAAACAAGCTATTATCTGGGCGGGGGGGGGTTACCGATGTTTTCTTTATAGATCTGTGCTTTGGGAAGACAAATTTAATAAAATATTTATAATGAAGGGGCTTCAGGTATGACATTGGTTGTTTTCTTGCCTGTCAGATCTCACTAGATGGGGCAGGTGGGAGTCGTGGCCCCAAGAACAGAGCTGTCAAGGTGTAGCAGGTGACAGGTTGGCTGGTGGTCCCCGGAAGGCACAGGGACAGGACAAGCTCCTGCTCGGCCAGTGGCTCTAGTCTGGCCGGTGCTGCTTCACATGTGATTGCCAGAAGAAGCCAGCTTTCCTCTCAGAGCCTGTCTCAGTCCAGCAGGGATAACAACAACAGTGCCAGGATGGTTCTGTCACCATGAACAAGCCAGCCTCCCTTACCAGATGTTGGGAGAGCCGAGTCGGGGTCGGTGGTGGCCGTCTCTGAGCCAACCACAGGTTTCTTCTGTTTCCCCACGTTGGTGACATTGATGGTGATGCAGGCGATGCTTCTGGTGGGGCTGCTGCTCAGGTAGCGGAGGTTGACGGTGGGGTCTGTGGCCTCGATGGTGAAGCTGTATTGTGGGATGCGCTCATAGTCTAGGGGCTGCAGGGGGGAAAGATTACGGTGAGCCCAAGACACTGACTCTCTCCCCTGGCTCCAGGATCCCAGTCTCCATGGGCACAAGCCCATCTCTGAGCTGACCCAGGGTGTGCACTTTCAATGGGGAGCATCCCCTGGATGGGCCCTGTGGATGCTGGGAGCCTTGAACCACGTTTGATATTATTGCTGTAGGCTACAGACCTTCATGGGCTTGATGATACCCTCATTGCGGGTGGGGTCCGTCTCGATGGTGAAGGTGTCCCTGTACTCGCCCTGCACGATGCTGTACTTGGTCATCCGGTTCTGGGGCTCATCTGGGTCCTCAACAAACACAGAGCCCAGGGGGCTGCCTACGCGGATGTCTTCAGGCACGGCAAATGTGTATTTGGCTGATGCATATAGGTCAACCCAAAGGGCATTGAGTTGATGAGATAGACAAAGTGACTGTCCCCTCATATTATTCTAATACATTTTGATACAGCTAGTGGGGCAGTTCTACTTTGTCCTATAGGGTCGCTATGAGTCGGAATTGACGGCACTGGGTTTTTTTGGTGTTTTAACGGGCACAGTGAAATAATGATGATGATGATAATAACAACAATAGTAGTAGTAACAATAATAGAACCCCTGGGTGCTATTCTGGATCGCAAGGCAAAGAGGTTCTGCTCTGTCCATCCATCCCTCCCTCCATGCAATCGGCAAGTAGTTACTGAACACCCACTGTATGCCAGGCACTTTGCTAGGGGCTAGAGGATGCATCAATTGAGACAAGCCTTTTGTTTAGGGAGCTTGCACATGCGCAACTCGGCCACTAGAGGGTGCAAGTGACCTGAGCCATGGCTTTCCTTCCCAGGGCCACCCAAGAGATGAGAAAAGGTTTTGTCTGATATTTTTGGGGGGGGGGGGCGGGGAGAGGAGAACCAGTCTGCATGTGGGCCCAGGCTCAGCCCAGGCTCTGGGGGTGGAGCTTTGCTGTGACCCAGTTCATTGGCTCATGGGGATTTTCTAGCTAGAGCCTGGATCTGATCCCACAGGATCTGGGTGAGACTGTTCCTACCTGGTAGTTGCGCTCTGGACACAGTGAGGCATAGAGTGGGGAGGGTGCTTCTCCTCTGGGCTGTGACGGGTCATGGCAGGGGCAGTTGGGAAAGCCTTGGGGATATGTCGGGAGGATGGGGAGCAGGGTCCCTTCCTGCACCAGAAGACTTCCCTGGGCCTTAGACCCATGCTGGGGGTGGACAGGCCCCCAAGTCATGGAGTCCCCCCACCTAGGGCCCAGGGTAGCGGGGAGGAGCTTGCCCCGGGTGAAGATGGGGGAGTTGACATCTTGCAGAGTGACCAGCATGGTGGCCGTGCCTGACTCCCCCTGTTTGCCCCGGGCATCTCGTGCCTCCACAATGATCTCGTATTTGCCCTGTGTCTCTCGGTCCAAATTTGTGGTTTTCGTGAAAATGAGTCCTGCAGAAAGTGTCCCAGGAGGACCCATGTTACCCAGGGAACTTTTAAAAAAAACACTGATGTCTGGGACCCACCCCCAGAGAACCTGACTTAAATCCCCAGGCGATTCTAATGCATAGTCAGGGCTGAGACCACTGGTGACCCTGCACTGATGGGCCGAAGCTGGCCAAACGGTTCTGTCCAAGCCTCATCCTAGGCACCTGGAACATCGCGTTGAGAAAGCTCATGAAGCCACATCTCGGCTCAGGGTGAAAGACTGCTGTGATGGATTAGTGATGTCTGCCTTGGTGCACTATAGGATAACGGTGGTATCTGCGGTATGTATTTGACAGTATGTGCAGGTCTGGCCAACTGGACTTCTGTCTTGCTTTCAAGACTCACTCATTGAAGTTTTCTGTTAAGTCACATTGATTGAACAATTACTATGCCCCAAGGTCCCTCCATAAGTTATCTACCAAACTTCACAGCTACCATGCAAGATAAATATAAACACATCCGTTTTCTAGGTAAGAGAACTAAAATTCATAGGAGCTAATGGACTTGCCTGAGGTCTCTAGTGTTGGTGAGTAGCAGAGCTGGGTATGGAAACCAGGTCTGTCTGTACCAGGACCAGAGCTGCTAACAGCATTCTCTACTGCCTCTCTTATCACTGCTTGGGTAATAAGATCCTGATTTTGTTGCCTGGACTTGAGTCCATGTCTTGGGCACCTATCTGCTTCCTTCTCCTCCCACCAGCCACCTTGTCTTAATGCTTGACCCTGACAACGCCATGGGGCAGTATTTCCCAGTGGTTAGCAAACCTTTTAGAAGCCAGGTATCACCTGCCAGACTGGACTGCCCTCAGCACCTGCACCTGGAATGCCCCTGCCCCCCGCCCCCCGCCCCCAGGAGGGTTAGTCACACAGACCAGAACCATCGATGCCAAATTTGTCATCTCCTTTCCGGACTTGATACGCGATAGAGGTGTGGTCTGCCACTGTGGGGTCATCTGCGTCCACTGCTGTCACATGAATGACTGAGGTTCCTGCAGAGAGAAATCCCCCGGGGTGCTACCTTGTGACTGCCAGTCCCGCACCCAATTCCTGGATAAGAACAGATAGGGCTGAGGCTGTTCCTGCCCCCCTGGGCCCCAAGGGAGAAAAGACTGCTTTCTTTTCTGAGGAGACTGTACCAGGGATCACACGCTTCAGTCGGGGGTGGGGGGCAGCCCTGTTAGCCTTGAAGGGGGCCAAGAAAACAGGTGGTTTGCATCTATGGGGAAACTGAAGGAGGGGGCAGGTGGTTGGGGTCATGAGGAGAAACTGAAGGGTATAATGGGCTGTTTCTTCTCGGTTCTGGAAGGCTGAGTACAAGGCAATGGGGAGATACTTCCGAAGTGGTAGGCATCACATCTTTCATTCCCTTCAACTCCAGGGCCCTTATACTCAATAGGGAGGTCTGGTCCCAGGGCCCTTTCCAGGGACTCTGGGATGAAGGGGTGGGGAGGGCACCCCTTTTCTGACATCCCCCAGAGGCTAGGGGAGGGCTGAGAAAGAAGTAGTGACCACCTGAGGCCCGGGACTAGGCTGGTAACATACTCTAGGGCAAGGGCTCTGGCTGCTCATACCTGTCCCCCCTTCCCCTGCATGCCCCTTAGAGATGGCCTTTCTTGCCTTGGTAGCAGGGCTTAATACTTTTCAAGCAAAAGTTTATGCTCTTGGCACGCCAGTCCTGAGGGTTAAAAGAAGTGGGTGGGGTTCGCCCCAAGACTTGTGAGACATTGTGTCTCTCTGATGGTCGGGCTTGGCCTGAGGCTGGGGACAAATTCAGTCTGCAGGCCAGGATCAGATCTTAGTCAATAATAAGGGTCATCAGGTCGTTGTCTGAAATAAGAGTTAAAGTTCAGCCTGTGCTCAGAATCAGGGCTCAGACTATGACCAGGGTCATGACTCAGTCCATAATCAGGATCAGGGCTCAGTCTATGTGTGGGATCAGGACTCAGTCTAGGTCTAGTATCAGGGTTCAGTCTATGACTAGGGCTAGGGCTCAGTCTAGGTCTAGTATCAGGGCTCAGTCTATGACTAGATTCAAGGCTCAGTCTGGGGCTAGGTCAGAGTTTAGTCTAGGGCCCAGAGTTTCTTTTAAGTCATATAAACTGGCAATATGGGCATTAAAACCACTGCCCTGGTCTGAACTCAATGAATTCCAATTTCAGGCAGTTGCTGATGTGAGAGGTGCCTCCAGGCTGGGAATGAGGGAGGGAGGGAGGAAGGAAAGGGACAGGTGGGCATATACCTGCAGGTGACATCTCAGGCACAGACGCATTGAATAATTGGCGTGTGAAAACGGGCAAGCTGTCGTTCACGTCATGGACTTTGATGGTGAAGCTGGAAGGAGGCTCCAGGTCCTTACTGGTGTCCTTGTCCACAATGAAGGCAGTGAGGCGGTACTCAGACTTCTTCTCCCGGTCCAGCCTCTCCCAGGCATACACGTCCCCGGTATCCTCATCGACTTTAAAGATCTTACCCGCCGACTCTCCTTTGAGTAGGTACTTGGCATTCTTGCGGTTCACGCTTGACTTGATCTAGGAAGGAAGGGGCGCTGTGAGCTGGGAATGGGAAGTGGTGGCTGGGTGTGTGTGTGTGCGTGTGCACACATGTGTGTAGGCATGTCTGTGTACATGTATGCGTGCAGATGTGTGCACGTGTGTGAGCTTGACAGAAGACCCTAAACATGACACTGCAGGGTTTTTTTTAATGAATAGACTTTATTTTTTAGAGCAGTTTTAGGTTTATGGAAAAATTGAGCAGAAAGTGCAGAAGGCTCCTAAATACCCCCTCTCCTCTTACCGCAGTTTCTCCTATTACCAACGTCTTGCATTAATGTGGATCGTTTGTTACAACCGATGAGCCCACATTGATACATTATTAGTGACTGAAGTCCCTAGTTTCCATTAGCGTCCAGCCCTATGGATTGTACAGTCGTGTGGGTTTTGACAAATGCACAACGCCCTGTGTCCGCCATTACAGGATCGTGCAGATAGTTTCACTGACGAGAACCTCTGGCTGATCAGGAGTGAGTTGTTTTGGCCTGGTCACCGCAAACACCACATTACCGTGAGTTGCCTGGCACAGTGCCCCAGTGTGCCTACAATAGTGTCTGGAGAATCGTAAGTGCTCAGGAATCATTTTCTGCCTTTTTATTTTATTTTTTATTCAACTTTAGATGAAGGTTTACAGAACAAACTAGTCTCTCATCAAACAGTATACACATTGTTGTATGACATTGGTTAACGACCTCATGACATGTCAATACTCTCCGTTCTCAACCCTGAGTTCCCTATTACCAGCTTTCCTGTTCCCTCCTGCCTTCCAGTTCCTGCCCCAGGGCTGGTGTGCCCCTTTAGTCTTGTTTTGTTCCATGGGCCTGTTCAATCTTTGGCTAAAGTATGAACCTCAGGAGTGTCCTCATTACTGAGCTGAAAGGGTGTCTGGGGTCCCTACTCTCAGGGTTTCTCCAGTCTCTGTCAGGGCAGTAAATCTGGGCTTGCTTTTTGAGTTAGAATTTTGTTCTACATTTTTTCCAGCTCTGTCTGGGACCCTCTACTGTGAGCCCTGTCAGAGCATTCAGTGGTGGTAGCTGGGCACCAACTAGTTGTACTGGACTGAGTCTGGTGGAGGCCATGGTAGATGTGGTCCATTAGTCCTTTGGACTAATCTTTCCCTTGTGTCTTTAGTTTTCTTCATTCTTCCTTGCTCTAGAAGGGGTGAGACCAGTGAAGTGTCCTAGATGGCCGCTCACAGGCTTTTAAGACCCCAGACACTGCTCATCAAAGTAGTACGTAGAATGCTGGGAGCCAGGCTGCAAGGGCGGCCCCTCTGCACCCACTGCCCCCAGCATAAACATTGAAGAATCCCTGAAAAGTCAGGAGGAGCCAGGCTGCAAGGGCAGCCTCTCTGCACCCACTGCCCCCAGCATAAACATTGAAGAATTCCTGAAAAGTCAGGAAGAGCCAGGCTGCAAGGGCAGCCTCTCTGCACCCACTGCCCCCAGCATAAACATCGAAGAATTCCTGAAAAGTCAGGAATATCTCTGTCATCTGTGTTATGTTTCTATTTCATTTTCAGCCTGTGTATAGCAGAATGTATAAGCATAAAATTCCATTATAGATTTAGAGACCTTTGGACGGGGGGCGTCCTACTCATAATCCCCTGGTGAAATCCCGGGTAGGGACAGCCCGTGTGTTACTTGGGGATCAACATGAAGTTGTCTTAGGGGAAAAACAAATAGCTCGACTATGGAAAATAAGAATAGGATGGTGAAATCCTGGTATTTACCAAGGCCCTTTTTGTTTTTAAAACCACCACCCACACATGACCCCATAAAAGTGGAAAAACAAAAGGCAGTGAGTTCTCTCAGCCAATTTCTCAGCCAATTACAGCTCAACCTTCTCGTTTACCTCGCTCACTGCTGCGCTTGACTGGTCTTTGGGTATAGAGATTGGGCTAATTGTCCTTGGCATAATCGTGGACAATATGACGTAACCCAAAGTGGCTGGACTTCAAGAACTTGACCACCCTGGACAAGATGGACAAAGCCTATGTGGCAATGGTTTTGCAAAAAGATTAATTGTTATAAAAACTGTGGAAGGTATTGCAAGATTAAGCATAAGTGTAAAGCAGTGTGAAGTCAATTGTTACTCTAAATCAACTAAACAAAAGCTCATTGTATTTGTGTGTGCGTATGCAGAACTATACTATGTGTCACTTGGAAAATTATGTCTCTGGGAAATGATGTTATACTGCCCCTTTGTTGATCATGCGATGTTATGCTTTTGTAAGCTTATGATATAAAAGACCATGTAAAAAATAAAGAGCAGAAAGGCTTCTTTTTCTGCAGAATGAAAATATAAGACACTCTACCGCTCATTCTTTTTTCGCCAAACTCTACCCCTCCTCTGGTAACCCTGTTCACTGCTGAGGCTGGCCCCCGGCAACTGGCGCCCGAACAGGGACCTGAAGGTAAGCATTGTCGTCTCGGGGTAGATAGGGCTGTTGCCTAGAGCTAAATAAGAAAGGAGAAAAGCTCCCTTTAGCCACCCCGTTGTTAGAGAGGACGGGGATAGGAAAGGAAAGATAGGCAAAACATATGAGAAGTTGTTAGACCCCTGTATAAGCAGGAGAATACTAGAAAAACACTATGGGACAAACATCCTCTGCAGAAAGGAAACTGTTTATTGATATCATCACGTGTATGCTCAAAAAAAGGGGAACCGCAGTGACTAGAAGCCAAGTAGCTCGGTTTTTACATTTTGTTCAGGAACAATGCCCCTGGTTCCCAGAGGGAGGCTCGGTTAATTTGGACATATGGAAAGCTGTGGGAGAACAGCTACAAAAATATTATACTAGATGTGGTCCTGAGGGGGTGCCTGTTGATGCTTTTGCACTATGGATGCTTATCAGAGATACTCTTGACCCAGCTCCCGATTCTGTTAAAGCATTCCAAGTACTAGACAATCCTGACTCTGACCCCACTTTAGAGGAGGAAGAAACACCTCTGCTTCAGAAACATCCTTCTGTAGTGTCTACCCCTTCGGCTCCTCCCTTTGTTGGTCTGTCTAATCCAATCACAAATGACACTCTGAGCCCGGAGGAGCAAGTTGATCTAAAGGAGGAGGCTGCTAGATATCATCAAGATGAGGATATTGTTCTTCCTTTACGAAAGTTGCAAATTGAGTCACAGCCTCCAAAGTATGAGGTTAAATCATTGACCTTTACTCCTCGAAATAGAGTACCTTTACCTCCCCCACCTCCTTCTCTGGCAGGAAAATCAAAAATCAAAGCAGCCTTAAAACAAGGCTTGTCTGAAGGGGACGTTACCCTCCCTTTGTGCTTTCCAGTACATTATAGCGGGGAATTTGATGAGGATGCAGAATGGACTCCTCTTTCTTATAAATTCCTCAAGGAGGTTAAAAATGCCTGCAAAGAATATGGACCCCTGTCTCCATACACATTGTCGTTAATAGATATTCTGTCAACCAGCTGGATGACTCCTTATGATTGGTATCAGCTGGCAAAAACCTGCTTACCAGGGGGTAGTTTCTTGTTATGGAAAATGGAAAAGACCTGACCCATTAATCTCTTGTGGAAGAGGCTATGCTTGTGTTTTCCTACAGGACAAAACTTCCCCTTTGTGGATACCCGACAGACTCATCAGACATGCAAGACCCAAAAACCACCAAAAATCCTCCAACACTTCCTCCCTCACTGCTCACAAACCTAACACCTCCCACGACTATTCTGAGAAATCTGTCTCTTGAAAATGCTCCATCTACACCCCCACCTTCGCCTGTCTCTAGTTCCTCCTCTTCATCTTCTACTCCACCCCTTCTCACTGACTTTATACAACCCTCTACAAACCTCAACAACTCTTCATCTCGAGACAAAGTGCGGTGGAGAAGCCGGAGATATACTCCCTATTCAAGAACCCATCAAACCATTGCGGCTGAGCCCCCAACTTGGGGCCAACTCAAAAAACTTACTCATCTGGCTCACACCTTAACTGTGGATCAACATATTCCCATAAATGCGGGTACTCTTTTTGTGGCTATGCTCGCTATCATTTCCTGCCAGGTATGTGTTGTTACGGCTGATATACATTGGGCTTATGTCCCAAAACCTCCTATATTTTATCCCGTCACCTGGGAAGATCCTTCCCCCTCTGTATTTACTAATAATTCTGCATTACTGGGTGGCGAAACCATATTTTGGAACCCTCAGGGCTTTAATTCTAATTATTCCTATTCTGGTGTGTCAGATAATCCTCCTATTTGCATTCAATTAAGAAATTTGCGAAAAACTATCCCTGGCTGTATTCCTTTTGACTTCAAATCAATGATTACTGACTCACCTAATGGAAATCAAAACCAACAGCCTTACAGATTATTATGGGCTCTACGCCTCATCCTTCCAGAAAAAACTGACTTTCTTAAAGGTATCCCAAAAGTACACACTCCTCTTTTTCCTACCTGTGATGAGTCGCCTCCTGAGGATTCTAAGAGCAATCAAGATTGGGCTATGATTGACCCTTCAAAAGGATTTCCTATTTGGAGAAATTGTATGTATAATTCACAAGTTGTATATGCTCTGCCTGAAATGTCTGCACGTCTTATTGATTGTAGTATTTTAGATCCTGAATATGATTATCGCCAATATTTAAAATTAGCTGGATATCGTCTTAATTGGCAAGATACCTTAGTCCCTCTCCCACAAAAAGTTAATCGTTGGCATATAAATGGATGGGTTCCCCCTATTCTTTCTACCTTCACGGGTAACATACATCCATCTTTGTGGAGACTGGCAACTGCTGCCGGCAATGTCACTTTGTCCCGTCCTTTTAATAATGAGAGTTTTGATATTCAAGCTTGTGTACCTGCTTCATATGTGTTATTAATTAGCCGCAACAATCATTCTAGTATTGTTATAGAAAACAAGAAAACACATTATGTTAGTTCTTGTGAAAATTGTATACTGACCAGTTGTATAAATCCTGCAATTCCTGTCGAAAGTATGATGATTTTACAACAACCAAAATATATTATGATTCCTGTACATTTACAAGAAGATTGGTATGATGATTCAGGCCTAGAAGCCTTAAAACAAGCTTCTGCTATTTTATCTCGAGCCAAACGGTTTGTAGCAGCTTTAATACTGGGGATTTCCGCTCTCATAGCTTTAGCAACTTCTCTTTCACTTTCTGCTATGGCGTTAACACGACAGATTCATACTGCAAACTATGTAAATAATTTAAGTAAAAATATTACTTTAGCCTTAGCCACACAAAAGCCATTGATAGAAAATTACAACAAGAAGTTAATGCCCTTGAAGAAGCAATTCTATATATAGGACAAGAAATCACTAATCTCAAAGTGCGACTTACTTTGAGATGCCATGTAAGTTTCAAATGGATTTGTGTTACTCCACTGCCTGTAAATACTACCATACATAATTGGGAAAAAATCAAAAATCATATCCAGGGCATATGGAATCATTCCAATTTGAGTTTTAATATTGACAAATTACATATGGAAATACAAGATATTACAAATGCAGAAAAAGATTTTTCCTCTTCTCAAACAGCTAAACAATTTATTGATTCCTTAAATTCCTTTATTCAAAAGCATAGTCTTAAAAACATTCTGTTAAACACGGGTATTTCTTTATGTTTATTCTTGATTTTGTTGTTCTTTCTTCCAGTCATCTTCCGAATCTTAAATCAAGCTATCCAAAAGGTGGCTTCAGATCTTCATCTGGCGAAATTAAAAAATAAAAAAGGGGGAGATGCTGGGAGCCAGGCTGCAAGGGCGGCCCCTCTGCACCCACTGCCCCCAGCATAAACATTGAAGAATCCCTGAAAAGTCAGGAGGAGCCAGGCTGCAAGGGCAGCCTCTCTGCACCCACTGCCCCCAGCATAAACATTGAAGAATTCCTGAAAAGTCAGGAAGAGCCAGGCTGCAAGGGCAGCCTCTCTGCACCCACTGCCCCCAGCATAAACATCGAAGAATTCCTGAAAAGTCAGGAATATCTCTGTCATCTGTGTTATGTTTCTATTTCATTTTCAGCCTGTGTATAGCAGAATGTATAAGCATAAAATTCCATTATAGATTTAGAGACCTTTGGACGGGGGGCGTCCTACTCATAATCCCCTGGTGAAATCCCGGGTAGGGACAGCCCGTGTGTTACTTGGGGATCAACATGAAGTTGTCTTAGGGGAAAAACAAATAGCTCGACTATGGAAAATAAGAATAGGATGGTGAAATCCTGGTATTTACCAAGGCCCTTTTTGTTTTTAAAACCACCACCCACACATGACCCCATAAAAGTGGAAAAACAAAAGGCAGTGAGTTCTCTCAGCCAATTTCTCAGCCAATTACAGCTCAACCTTCTCGTTTACCTCGCTCACTGCTGCGCTTGACTGGTCTTTGGGTATAGAGATTGGGCTAATTGTCCTTGGCATAATCGTGGACAATATGACGTAACCCAAAGTGGCTGGACTTCAAGAACTTGACCACCCTGGACAAGATGGACAAAGCCTATGTGGCAATGGTTTTGCAAAAAGATTAATTGTTATAAAAACTGTGGAAGGTATTGCAAGATTAAGCATAAGTGTAAAGCAGTGTGAAGTCAATTGTTACTCTAAATCAACTAAACAAAAGCTCATTGTATTTGTGTGTGCGTATGCAGAACTATACTATGTGTCACTTGGAAAATTATGTCTCTGGGAAATGATGTTATACTGCCCCTTTGTTGATCATGCGATGTTATGCTTTTGTAAGCTTATGATATAAAAGACCATGTAAAAAATAAAGAGCAGAAGGGCTTCTTTTTCTGCAGAATGAAAATATAAGACACACTACCTCTCATTCTTTTTTCGCCGAACTCTACCCCTCCTCTGGTAACCCTGTTCATTGCTGAGGCTGGCCCCCGGCAGTAGAACATTTTCATTATAAACTCTGTTATGCCAATTGAGCTAAATGTTCCCTGAGACCATGGTTCCCACAGCCCTCAGGCCAGCAATTCGGTCCCTCAGGGAGTTTGGGTGTGTCTATGGAGCTACCATGGCCCTGCCTTGTACAGACTGTGTTGGCTTCCCCAGTACTGGGTACCGTCTTACTCTTCACCAAAGTTACCACTTATCTATTGTCTATTAAGTGCTTTTCCATCCCCATCCCTCCCCACCCTTGTTACCATCAAAGATTGTTTCTTTTGGTATGTAAACATTTTCATGAGTTTTTACAGTATTGGTCTCATACAGTATTTGCCCTTTTGTGATTGAATTTTTTCACTCAGCACAGGAAACATTTTTTGCGTGAAAGAATGTACCTGGTGCCATCTGAAGGCAGGGGTTTTGGAGCAGAAAAGCCTGGGTATTTTTGACCGTTTTAAGTCACTTAACTTCTCTGAATTGTCGTTACCTCATCCTTAAAATGGAGATAATATTGCCTCTGATGTTGAGTTGCTCTAATGAGTAGAACAGCATTTTTGAAAGAGAGTTCTAGGAAAAGACTGGTCCCTTTCAATGTTCCACACAAATGTGGGGACTCGGTCAGTGGAGCTGGCTTGTACTGGGTTGGCTTGCAAGAGCCAACTTAAATTTTCAGGAATTTTTGTGAGCTGTTTGTTAAACATAGCCATAATGAAGTATTACATTATATAAACTTAGAATTAAATGAAACATATTAAAAACAAAGGTACAAAGACAAACAAACAAACAAAAAAAAGATTAACTTCTGGGACTGCTATGTACAACCAAAATTTTCATGGGGTTTGGTTGCTTGGTTTGGAGGTTTAGGGTCATGGTTTCTGGGACATTCAAGTTAATTGGCCTAATAACGGGGTTAGTGCTTCTGTTCTACTTCCTAATGAGACAGATAGGGTTAACTGTGCTGGTGGAACAAAAGAGCTATTAAAAGATTACCATCTAGTTGTTGGGTAAACAGGAGCCACGCCCTGTCAACATGAGATAAGGCTAAAATAACCCGTGAATTACTCTCTCCTTCTTAGTGTTTTTCTAGTCCCTTCCTCCCTTACAGGCTCCCAAAGCATGCACAGAACGAAGTGTGACCGCCATTTAACCTTTCTTAGCCCTCGAAGATGGCAATATAGTGCCAAAGATCGTGATGCCAAGGGCTGCTGAGAGGACACCATCTTGAATATCACTGGGTTCCATTTTGGATTCCAGATGCTCAGGCAACCTAATTAACATGCACCAGCATTCTGAGAAGCACCCACCCCTTGAAAGAAGCCCACTAAATATTCATTACTCTATTGTCTCCACTGAACCCATGTAAGCCCTAGCCTTGCTTCCCTTTTCTAGTCAGTCTTTTGGAAAGCCTTAGATCCCCGCTAACTCCTTTTGTTTGACTCAAGCAAAACAAATCTTTTTGAAAATACTTTGTCTTTTGTGTGTATTCTTACTCAGGAAAAGACAAGGACCCTTTGCGTCAGATTGGTGATTGGTAACACTAGTTCTTCGCGTAGTGCCTGGGGTCTTAAAAGCTTGCAAGCAGGCATCCAAGGCATGACAATTGGTCTCTATTTCCCTGGAGCAACAGAGGAAGAAGGAGATTCACGAATAAGGGGAGAGATGGAATGTGTGGCTAATTACCTCTATTAACAACTGTCTCCTTTTCCTTGAGAGCAGAAGAACTGGATGGAGCCCAGCTACCATTACTGAACATTTTGATCCAAGATTGTATAGAAGAATCCCGATCAAAAGGGAGAAAATGAAGACCAGAATTTCAAATTCTCATAGACTCCAGACTTGCTGGAACCATGGAAGGTGGACGAACCCCTGAAACTATTGCCCTGAGATAATCTTTAAACCTTCAACCAAAAATACTCCCTAAAGTCTTTTTAAAACCAAAGAATAATTTAGCTAAACTAGTAAAAAATGTCTGCCTTGAGTGCTATGCTCTTTTAAGAACTATCTATATGGAATCAAAGTAACAACAGCAACTCAAAAGATTAGGTAGAAATCTTAGGGGGCAGTGAATTTATGTTAATGGGGTAGGAACAGCTCAGAATAGGAGGGTGTGAACGCTTGTACAACTCCGAGAGTGTAATCAATGTCCCTGAATTGTACATATAGCAATGATTGAATTGGTGTATTTTTTTTTTTTTTGCTGTGTATATTTTCAACAACGACCAAAAAAAAAAAAAAAAAAACAATTAAAGGTAATGTATACTCAAACTTCATTACTTCCTAGTTATTTTACAAGTTTACTTTCTTTATGCTCCTGAGGTTATTCATGTCTATTGTATCCGTATCAGTGACATCAGTTGGAAGCTTGAAATCAGACGTGGTGGGAGTATTTACACCGTGGAAATTGGCAAAAACTACAAATCAAGGCCTTTCCCTGTGGAGAGCTGGTTGTCAAATATTTATCAGCACATCACTGGTTCTGGTCAATTTAGATTTGGAATGGTACGTAATCTGTCCTTTTCTTGGAGATTGTCTATGTGTAGTTCTGAGAAAAGAATTCCAGTGACCTTTCTTTAACTCAGACTTCCCATACTTATTATACTATGGAATCCTTTTTCTTTGTAACAGGTATTATTAGTGTTACATTATTTGGAAAATTGTATGAAGCAATTTGCATGGAACAGGCTCTCAATAAATGCTATTACTTATTAATGCTAGATCCACAGCTTACAGGATATTAGAAGGTTAGAATTGCTGAACATCCCTTGTGTAGAATCTGAGAATCAGAGAATATTAGGAACGTAAGTGGGAAGTGGTAGAATTCTCGCTTGCGGTGCAGGAGACCCAGGTTGGATTCCTGGCCAATGTATCTCACGTGCAGCCACAACCCGTCTGTCGGTGGAGGCTGGTGTGTTGCTAGGATGCTGAGCAGGTTTCAGTGGAGCTTCTAGACTAACGTGGACTAGGAAGAAAAGCCTGGTGATCTACTTCCGAAAATCAGCCAGTGAAAACTCTATGGATCACAATGGTCTGATCTGCAACGGATCAGGGGAATGACACAGGACCAGGCAGCATTTTGTTCCATTGTGCATGGGGTCACCATGAGTCAGGGGCTGACTGTATGGCAGCTAACAACAAGAAGATAATAGTACATCATGCACGTAAAATAGTATGCTCATAGAATGTTAGAATGCCTGAATGTTATAATTAAACTCTCTTCCACAAAAATAAATTTCATGCTTACAAGATGACAGTCCCCACTCCAAGCAGTGGGAACAGAGACAGCACAGATCCCGTTATTGTTCTCACAGCCTATATTTGAAGCCTCAGGGACTGAGGCTCTGAGGAAGGGCAGCATTTAAGGGTCAGATGGAGCAAGAGCCTTGAGTGAGGTGTCTGATGAGGACCATTAGAGAGGCTGGAAGAGAACCGGGAGAGAATGGGGTCTTGGGAGAGAACTGGGTGGAGGAAGTGGAGTCAGGGAGTGAGGACCCCTCCATGAGAGAGTGGGAAAGAAGGGCAGCAGCTGGAGGTGGCCAAGCACCCTGGAGCAGGGCTGTGGTGTGCAGGGGCAGATGGTCATGAAGAGGTCCCAAGGCCCCATGGTCAAGACATACGATAACCAGCTGGATGGGGAGGCAAGAAGGAAGGAGAGAGTTGGGGCAATGAACCGGTGGCCTAGGGGAATGGTGGGGACCCTGGAAGGAGGGACAGGCTGGAGTCATGTGTGGCCACTGGGAGTTAGAATAAGATGGTGGTTTTCAAACTTGGTTCTGGGTGGGCAGGCGCCTGCAGATCCACGTGGACAGGGTGATGACGGGGAGCAAGGCAGCTTTGATCTGTTTTAGAGGAGTTCTCCATAAGATTTCATTTGAATATGTTTCTGCTGTCCTTTCTTTCAATTTTTTTTAATGTCACTATAATGGGACATAATGTCTTAATGCCAAAAGCCACAATGAACCACATTTGTGGATTTGGAAGCCTTCTCAGGCCTGTTCCCATTGCCCATCCAGGTCTGTAAACAAAGGCTCAGGGCTCTGGCCTCGATAAACAGGGACTTCCTTCCCTCACATTGCATCCTTGGGATTTGGAGGTGAGCCTCGGAGCCCTGTCATTGCCTCTCCCAGGCCCCCCTGTGTCTCCCCAGGGTGGGGACTGCCTGTGGCTCCTCTATCCCCAACCCCGGCTCCACATTGTGTGCCAAGTAAATGCTGCTGAAGGGTGACGCCAGGCCAGATGCTCTCCTGGCTGCTCTAGATCCTAGGGCGAGCCTTCCTGAGGCTGCCTGGCAGGGCTGCACATGTCGCAGGTGCCTCCGCTTTCTGCTAACTCTCACTGACTCACCCCCAATTATCCCTGGGGCCGGCCGTTCTCTAGGAGGTTGAGTCCTGGCACAGTTATCCTGTTAGGGGGCACATAGGTGTGTCGATTACCTTTTCCTCTATGATACAGAGTTCACATTCATGTCGGGGGTCAGGAGTCCTTGGTTTTCCGAGGGCTCTGTCCTGGCCCCACTGTATGCCCCTGGGCAAGAGTCTTCCCCTCTCTGGGCCTGGGTTTCTGACTGGCCCTGTTGAAAGGTTTAAATTTTCCAGTCATTCCTGGGAGGATCCAGGGGCACAGTGAGCTGGCTGTGGGTGGGACTGTGAGTGGAGATTCCGAGCTAGTCCTTCCTTCCATGGCATTTCTGGTGCTGAGGCAAGACTGGACCCTCCCCTCAAAGGGTTCTCCCTAGCCTGTTTCCCTATGACCAGAGGGCTCCCCCATCACCACTAGCTGTTTGTGGGATTCTTTGTCCGATATGTGCTTGTCCCTCTAGACCAAGGTTGTCAAACTTTGTGTAAAGGGCTGGATTGTAGATATTTTTGACTTTTCAGGCCGTAAGGTCTTTATCCCAGCTACTCATCTATGCCATTATTGCACAAAAGCACCATAGACAAATTGTCAACGAATGGGCATTGCTGTGTTCCAGTAAAACTTTATTTATAAAACCAGGTGGTGGACTATATTTGGCCTGAAGGTTTTAGTTTGCTGAACGCTGTACTCTAGACCACAAGCTCCATGAGGGCAGAGACCATGACTGTCTTTGTCCATTATTGTCTCCCAGTACCCAGCATGACCCTTAGCACTGTGCTTCCTCTTACCAGCATTGATCCATTTTCTCTTGTAGCTGACACTTAGATTCCAAGAAGCTGACCTGATGAGGTTTTGATGCCCTTGAAAGAGACTTTCTTCCTTACTGAAAACTCTCAAAATACCTTCTACGTCTACGATCCACCACTAGGGCTATTTCTTTGACTCAGGATAGTTTTTTTTTTTAATTTTTAATATATCTATCATACAACCTTTGCCAATTCAACTTTTAACAGGTGTGCAACTTATTGACAGCAATTACTGTAGCTGGCTGTGCAATAGCCTCAATCAATGTGATTTTTCCATCACCATTAACCCCACTTTTCCCTCTCCCTCCTGGCCCTGGTAACCACTGATAAACTTTGGTCTCTATACATTTGCCTTTTCTTGTCTTTTTTATGTAAGTGAGCTCATACAATATTTGTCCTTTTGTGATGGGCTTATTTCACTCAGCATAGTATCTTTAACTTCCATCCATACTGTAGTATGTATCAAGACTTCATTTCTGCTGGCTGAGTAGTATTCCATTGTATATATGTACCACATTTCATTTATCTATTCATCTGTTGATAGGCATTTAGGTTGTTTCTACTTTTTCGCTATTGTGAATAACGCTGCAACGAACGCTGGTGTATAAGTCTCTTTTTGAGTCTCTGCGTTCAAGTCTTTTGGGTGTATACCTAGGAGTGGAGTTGCTGGGGCATATGGTAGTACTATTTTTAGTTTTTTGAGGAACCACCACTGTTTTACACAACAGCTGTACCATTTTGCATTCCTACAAGCAATGGATAAGGGTTACAATTTCTCCACATCCTTGCCAACATTTATTATTATTATTATTTTTTGTCATAGCCTTCCTAAATGCAAACAACCAAACCCATTGTGAGTTGATTCCAACGAGTAGAACTGTCCCGTGGGGTTTCTGAGGCGCTGCTGGTGGATTTGAACTTTCGACCTTTTGGTTAGCAGCCAGGCTTTTAACTACCGTACCACCAGGGCTCCCTTAGCCATCCTAACGAACCAAAAACCCGTTGCCGTCAAATTGATTCTGACTCATAGCGACTCTACAGGACTGAGTAGAACAGCCTCACAGAGTTTCCAAGAAGCGCCTGGTGGATTCCAACTGCTGACCTTTTGGTTAGCAGCTGTAGCACCTAGACACTATGCCACCACGGTTTCCTTACCCATCCTAGCAGAAGTAAAATAGTATCTCATTGTGGTTTTGATTTGCATCTCTCGGAAACCCTGGTGGTGTAGTGGTTAAGTGCTACGGCTGCTAACCAAAAGGTCAGCAGTTCGAATCCTCCGGGCACTCCTTGGAAACTCTACGGGGAAGTTCTACTCTGTCCTATAGGGTCGCTATCAGTCGGAATCAGCTCGACGGCAGTGGGTTTGGTTTTGGGTTTTGGATGGCTAATAGGAGCTGACTGCTAACCAAAAGGTCAGCAGTTTGAATCCACCAGCCGCTCCTTGGAAAGCTAATGGGGCAGTTCTACCTTGTCCTATAGGATCGTTATGAGTTGGAATCAACTCAATGGCAATGGGTTTTTTTTTGACGGATGGTTAATGATGCTGAGCATCTTCATGTATTTGGTGCCCGTTTGGAAACTCTGGTGGCATACAGTTAAGTGCTACGACTGCTAACCAAAGGTCAGCAGTTCAAATCCACCAGGCGCTCTACTGTCCTGTTGGGTTGCTATGAGTCAGAGTTGACTCGATGGCAATGGATTGATGGCCATTTGAATGTCCTCTTTGGTGAAATATCTACTCAAGTCCTCTGCCCATTTTATGATTGAGTTATTTGTCTTTTTGTTGAAGTTTTTTTGGTTATTAGGCTCTTGTAGGGTATATGCTTTTGGAAGATATTCTCCCAGTTGGTAACCTGTCTTTCTACTTTTTTGGTAAACAAAAGTTTTTAATTTTTATGAGTTCCCATTTATTTATTTTGTCTTTTACCATTTGTGCTTTTGTTATTATATTAGATAATCCATTGTTGAATGTTAAGCCTGACACCATTGACCTTCCTTGTTCTTCTAAGAATTTTATGGTTTTAGCTTGCACATTTAGGTCCTTAATCCATTTTGAATTTGTTTTTGTGTATGGTGTGAGCCATGAATCATGTTTCATTTTTCTGCATATGGAAATTCAATTTTCCTAGCACCATTTATTGAAGACGCTTCTTTTCCCATCAAATGGATTTAACGCCCTTATAAAAAATCAGTTGACCATAGACGTGTGGGTTTATTTCTGGACTGTCAATTCTACTCTATTGGTCTATGTTTTAATTCCTGTAGCTGTGTAGGTATGTTTTAAAATCAGAAAGTGTGAGTCCTCCTACTTTGTTCTTCTCTTTCAATATTGTTTTAGCTATTCAGGGCCTCTTGCCACTCAATATAAAGCTGAGGATTGGTTTTCCTATTTCTGCCAAGAAGGATGTTGGAATTTTAATCGAGATTGCATTGAATGTATAGATAGCTTTGGGTAGTGTTGACATCTTAACAACATTAAGTTTTCCAATCCATGAATATCTTTCCATTTATTTAAGTCTTTTTTAATCTCTTTCAGCAGTATTTTATAGTTTTTATTGTACAAGGACTTAGGAAATTTTGACATCAATAACAGTTTGACGCAGTAAGACAGTTTGATAGTCACTCAGATTAGCTCCAAGTTCTAGGAAGATGGGCTTGGGGTGGACAAGTTTAAAGGGGGATAAAATAAGGGTTAGAGCCTTAGGCACTGGCCTGAAGATTAGGCTTGGGTCAGCAGCTTGTTCTGGGCTTTCTGGAATCTGGGGAACCGTGTAGGGTCACAGGGAACCAGAGAGAGATCATCTGAGAGAAAGGGGTTTTTGAAGAGTTTAGAGGCCTAGAGCAAGAATAGGCAAACTATGGCCTGGATAATTAGCTTTGTCACCAGCACAATTGTGTAGGAGGTTTCCCGGGCTTTACCTACTGTATGGGGCTTACTGTATCTCTGACAGCTCTGGATGGAAAAACCTAATGGCAGCCTTTACTGCTTCTGTCTCAAGTCCTCAACTCCCAGGCCAGGCTTGTCTCCTTAGCCTATGCAAGGGGTAACCCTTCTACTAGCAATATCTAGTCAACAGACGAAGGTCTAGGAGAAAATGAACCACAGTGTTCACCATCACTACCACCATCACCACTATCACCACCATCACCTCCATGATCACCATCACCATCACCATCATCACACCCATCACCACCATCACTACTCCATCACCACCACCACCTCCATGATCACCATCACTATCACTATCATCTCACCCATGAACACGATCACTACTCCATCACCATCACCACCACCACCACCATCCATCACTACTACCACCATTACCACTCTCATGATAACCATTGCCAACCACACCCGCGACTACCATCAACACCACTACCATCACCACCACCATCATCACCACTGCCTTCCCCTTTTTTATCACAACCACCACCACCTCCACCTCCACCATCGCATCTACCGTCATCATCATCTCAAGCATTATTACCACCACCCCACAACCATCATCTCCACCCTTACCACCACTGTCTTTACCATTATTATTGCCACCAGCATCATTACCACTGTCACTATGGGCTGGCTGCTGGGGACCTCTCTTGCTCTGGATCTTGAGCCTTACCTTGCCCACATGATGGGGGAGCGGGTTGTTTTTCTCTTCATCAATATGCATCTCGTTTAAAATCCAGTCTCTCTTCTGGTGCCAGTGAGAGGGTAGCGTTCTGGGGTGTCTAGCTGGGCAGACTTAGCACCTGTGGCTGCTATAGCTGCTGCCAGCAGGCCCAGGCAAGTGCCCAACATGGTGACCAGCAGTCTGAGCGTCTGCATCTTCCCAGAGGGACAGACCTGGGAAAGAATAGAGACACTATCAGGGGAGAGGGGTCACTGCCCTAGGGTGTGGACAGCTCCCAGTGAGAACCAAAATTCCTTCATCTGTTCACCTCTTCATCCTACATTCTCTGCTGATACCAGAAGGACCAGACCCTGCCACTGTCCCCAAGGAACTTCCAGTCTGGAGTGGGGGAAAGACAGAGACAGAAACAACTCCAACCTGGTACTGTCACATATGCTCCAATCGATGGAGGCAAGCACAGTGGATTTGAGTGCACGGAGAAGGGGCCTGGCTCATCCCAGGGCTTTAGGAAGGTTTTCTAGAGGAGGAGACGGTGCTGATGCTGATGGTAGCTCTCAGAGCCCCATGCAGTAGGCCCTCAGGTTATCCTTATTTTGCAGATGAGAAAACCAAGGCACAGAGAAATTAAGTTCACACCGAAGTACTTGGTAGGGCTGAGAATGGAATCCAAGTCTGACTGACTTCAAAGACTAACGTTTGTTGCTGTTAAGTGTTGTCGAGTCGGTTCCGACTCAAAGCGACCCTATGCACAACAGAACCAAACACTGCCCGGTCCTGCGCCATCCTTACAATCATTGTCATGCTTGAGCGCATTGTTGCAGCTACTGTGTCAATCCACCTTGTTGAGGGTCTTCCTCTTTTTTGCTGACCCTGTACTCTGCCAAGCATGATGTCCTTCTCCAGGGACTGATCCCTGCTGACAACATGCCCAAAGTATGTAAGACGCAGTCTCGACATCCTTGCCTCTAAGAAGCACTCTGGCTGTACTTCTTCCAAGACAGATTTGTTCGTTCTTTTGGCAGTCCATGGTATTTTCAATATTCTTCGCCAACACTACAATTCAAAAGTGTCAATTCTTCTTCAGTCTTCCTTATTCATTGTCCAGCTTTCACATGCACATGATGCGATTGAAAATACCATGGCTTGGGTCAGGCGCACCTTAGTCTTCAGGGTGACATCTTTGCTCTCCAGCACTTTGAAGAGGTCCTTTGCAGCAGATTTGCCCAATGCAATGCGTCTTTTGATTTCTTGACTGCTGCTTCCATGGGCATTGATTGTGGATCCAAGTAAAATGAAATCCTCGATAACTTCAATCTTTTCTCCGTTTATCATGATGTTGCTCATTGGTCCAGTTGTGAGGATTTTTGTTTTCTATATGTTGAGGTGCAATCCATACTGAAGGCTGTGGTCTTTGATCTTCATTAGTAAGTGCTTCAAGTCCTCTTCACTTTTAGCAAGCAAAGTTGTGTCATCTGCATAACGCAGGTTGTTAATGAGTCTTCCTCCAATCCCGATGCCCTGTTCTTCTTCCTATAGTCCAGCTTCTCAGATTATTTGTTCAGCATACAGATTGAATAGGTATGGTGAAAGAATACAACCCTGACGCACACCTTTCCTGACTTTAAACCAATCAGTATCCCCTGTTCTGTCCGAACAACTATGTAAAGGTTCCTCATGAGCACAATTAAGAGCCCTGGAATTCCCGTTCTTCCCAATGTTATCCATAGTTTGTTATGATCCACACAGTCGAATGCCTTTGCACAGTCAATAAAACACAGGTAAATATCCTTCTGGTATTCTCTGCTTTCAGCCAAGATCCATCTGACATCAGCAACGATATCCCTGGTTCCACGTCCTCTTCTGAAACTGGCTTGAATTTCTGGCAGTTCCCTGTTGATATACTGTTGCAGCTGTTTTTGAAAGATCTTCAGCAAAATTTTGCTTGCGTGTGATATTCATGATATTGTTCTATAATTTCCACATTCGGTTGGATCACCTTTCTTGGGAGTAGGCATAAATATGGATCTCTTCTAGTCAGTTGGCCAGGAAGCTGTCTTCCATATCTCTTGGCATAGACGAGTGAGCACCTCCAGCGCCACATCTGTTTGTTGAAACATCTCAATTGATATTCCATCAATTCCTGGAGCCTTGCTTTTTGCCAATGCCTTCAGAGCAGCTTGGACTTCTTCCTTCAGTACCATCAGTTCCTGATCATATGCCACCTCTTGAAATGGTTGAATACCGGCTAATTCCTTTTGGTATAATGACTCTGTGTTTTCCTTCCATCTTCTTTTGATGCTTCCCGCGTCGCTTAATATTTTCCCCATGCAATCCTTCACTATCGCAACTCGGAGCTTGAATTTTTTCTTCAGTTCTTTCAGCTTGAGAAACGCCTAGTGTGTTCTTCTCTTTTGGCTTTCCATTTCCAGCTCTTTGCACATGTCATTATAATACTTTACATTGTCTTCTCAAGACACCCTTTGAAATCTTCTATTCAGTTCTTTTACTTCATCAATTCTTCCTTTTGCTTTAGCTGCTCGACGTTCAAGAGCAAGTTTCAGAATCTCCTCTGACATCCATCTTGGTCTTTTCTTTGTTTCTTTCCTGTTTGCCTGGAAACCCTGGTGGCATAGTGGCTAAGAACTATGGCTCCTAAACAAAAGTTTGGCAGTTGGAACCCACCAGGAGCTCCTCGGAAACCCTATGGGGCAGTTCTACTCTGTCCTATAGGGTGGCTGTGAGTTGGAATCGACTTGATGGCAATGGGTTTGGGTTTTTTTTGGATTGTTTGCCTGACACCATATCAAGCACTTTACATGTGTTCTCTCATTTATTCTACCCAACAGCCCTCGAGGTGGGTATAAGAGGAATCCTTATTTTGTAGATGAGCTGTGGAATGGAGACATTCAGTAATGTTCCTGGGATCACACAGCCTGCAAGGAGCAAAGCCAGGAATTCTGAGTCTGCCTGGCCCCCAAGTTTGTGCTGTTTCCTACTGTCTTCCTTGCCCTAGCAGCTGCCATGAGGTGGGACTTAAAAGGGTCCCTTTGGACACATGTGCCCCCTGTAGCCAGCCGGAGAGTCCTTGTGGCAGCTTTCTTTTGATGCTCAGAACCCAGATGTCTTAAGCCAGAGGGTCAGGCCCTCACCCCAGAGTCACCAGATGTGATCAGTTTAGGAGCTGTCACAGGGCAGGGGTGGCACCTACAGCTGCCAGCAGGCCTAGGCAGGTGCTCAACATGGTGACCAGTATCACGAGCACCTGCATTTTTCCAGGAGGGATGGGGTAAAGGGGTGAGAGTCGGGGCTCACAGGACTAGCTACATAATTTGTGGGGCCCAGTGCAAAAGGAAAACACGGACTCTTGTCAAATGTTATTAAGACGTTCAAGATGGAGACAGCAGAGCATGAAACCAAGCATGAGGACCTTCTCAGCTCAGAACCCTGTGCAGCTGGACAGACTGTGCCTTTGGAGCCAGAACCAAGGGATCAGTCTGGGTCGGGAGCTGGGGTCTCCCAGTGAGCAGGGTCAGCTTCATCCTGACCCCATCAATTCATGCATCCTGGGTCCCTGTGCCACTGATCTGTGTCTCCTGGGGTGGGGCAGGAGAAGGCGGCACGTGGACAGGAGTGGGAACCAGGCTTGTGCCCGCAGGACAGAGGCACCCATGGAATGCCAGATGGGGACTCCACCCCCCGCTGTCTCCCTATCACCCTGAGGAGGAGGCTGGACCTCTGCACATTACAGGCATTCTAAACTCTGGTAACATTTCCCCTGATCTGCCAACACCCACGGCCTCAGTGACAGCTGACCTTTGCATTCAGGCCCCCATCCTCCAGACTGGCCTCTGGCCCAGGAGGAAGTGGGACCCTAGGTGTGCGTGGGGAAAAAATGCTGGAGGAGGCCTTCAGAACGAAGACGCCATGTGCCTGGGGGGAGACTCTTCCTCCTCTGGGCCTCAGTTTCGTCAGTCATAAATGAGCGGGTCAAGTTGGAAGCTATCTGGAGCTTTTTGCGATAGGATATAGGAAAGGCAGGCATTCCAGTCCTGAGGAGGACGGCGGTGGACAAAGGCTTGGAGCAGGGAATGTGGTGCGGGGAAAGGTGTCAGGAGTTCTGGTTTGGAAGCTTGTCCTGACTCAGTGCTCCCCGAAGCAATAGCTGACTTGGCACCCCTTCACTTCCACCCACTCCCTCCCCCCTGCAAGGCTCCTGACCCACCATTGTTGGGGCCTGGGATCAGTCTAGTGTCCCCGAACTGTGCCTCAGGGGCCCAAACCTTCATGACATTACCAGTCATGGTCGGGCCTGGGGTCGCAGGGAAATCAGCCACGATTCCTGAAGGATCTCCCTACTTGGAGCCATTCCCAGTGCCAGATGTGGACACCACTCACCTCATTTAATGGGCTCATGAAAAGATTTTTCCTCCATTTTACAGATGAGAAGACAGAGATAAGAAGCCATGTGGTGCTGGATCAGATCCCCCGCCAGCTCTTAACTCCTCCAAATCTCAGTTGTTGCCACAGAGAAATGGAGAAAGACTATCCCTACCTCATGGTGCTGTTTATAATGGTAAAATAAGGAGTCCCATTGCCTGAGAACCTTCTACGCACAGATCTCCAGGTCTCACAGTGAATTGTAAAAACATTTGCTATCCCCATTGTTCAGACAAGCAAACTGAGGTTGCTAAAACTGGTGAGTAAATTTCCAAGCTCACAAGGGGAGTGAGCGGTAGAGCTGGCACCTGAACCCAGGATGACTGGCTGAGCTCTGCCCCAGACCGCCGGTTCTCAAGGCTGTCCCGGCAGGCTGCCCTCAGATGTGAGGACTTCGGGTCCTTCTGGCCCAGCCTTTGGGTGTGTGGGTGTTGGGTGAGAAAGGAAAGGCCATTTTCCTGACCACAGCTCCACAGCACATAGTTAGCCCCCATGGGGCGGGGAGGAGAAGGAATTTCATAGACAGCACCTCATGTGCCCAGAGCTGAGCCTCAGTGTGCCTATCCTAAAACTGAGACTCTGGCTGACAGGGAGGGCACGAGGCTCAGAGCTCCTTTCTGGCCTCCTCCCTTGAATTTCAACACAGACCTCAGCTGGGGCTGGGGGTGATGTCCAGCCTCAGTGAATCTGCTCCCATGGACTAAGGGGCACTGACGGGGAGCCAAGGCGTGGGTGCCAATCCTCTGCTTGGTGTGCTGGGTGACTTGGAAAGAACCTTGCCCTCTTTGAGCCTGGCACAGATGGAAGCCAGTGGGCCTCTGAGGCTCGGTGGGCCCTGGGGTCACACTGAGCTGGTGAGTCTATTTGTGGGATAGCCAAGCTCTCACATTCTCACCCGGCTTGAGAGCCCCTGTTTCTGGCCTGTGGCAGCACTGCTGGGTGTACCTTCTTCCCCACCTGCTCTGAGCAGGATGAGGCCCAGTCTATGCCACAGGAGTGGTTCTCCCTTGGGAGCCTGACGCAACCATTCTAGAGATGGGGAAACTGAGGACCCTACCATCTTAGGCACGTGGTGGTGGGTCTGGGGTAGAATGGGTTGTGAGGACCCTCACTCGCCGTGCCTGTGAGCTGAGGGGCACCTCTGGTCAGTCAGGTTGTCTGTCCAGGGCTGAATGTCGTGTGGAGCTCTGCGCAGCTGGGTTGTCCAACTCTGGGGCAGGGGGAACCACACCCAGCCAGCAAGGGAGGCCTGGCTGCCGCCCCTTCAGGTTTTCCTGTTATTGTTCCTTTGTGAGGGCCGGGCCGGTTGCAGATAGGCAGGTCCCAAGGTGGGCAGCCACCTCGCCCAGACAGGCTGTCCACATGGAGGCCTAACTCTGGACCTGGCTGGTCTTGAACCCTGACTCCAGACCTCAGCCCTGGGCCCCTGAGCCCAATACCTCAAGGGCCTAGTCCATGGGCGCCCCTGGCCCTACACCCGTTATTACCCACATTTTATAACCCAGGAAACTGATATCAGCAAGTTTAAGGCACTTATTCACCTAGCAAAGTTAAGTACTCTGCTGCTAACTGAAAGATTGGGGTTTGAACCCACCAGTGGTGCAACGGTTAAGTACTCTGCTGCTAACTGAAAGATTGGGGTTTGAACCCATCAGTGGCTCCATGGGAGAAAGACCTGGTGATCTGTTTCGATAAAGATGACAGCCAAGAAAACCCTATGGGGAAGTTCTACTTGTCACACAGGGTCACTATGAGTTGGAATCGACTCAGTGGCACCTAAACACAGCCACAACAACATTCAATTAGCAGGGCTGTAGCAGAGCCAGAAATCAAGCCTCAGTCCGCCTGGCCCCCAGTGACCCTGTGATATACTGGGGTGCTTGAGGAGCAGATTTATAGGTGATGGGGAGGATCGAGGGACCCTGGGGGTGGGATGGGTGAGGAGAGGGGAAACAGCCATTCTTGGCTTAAGAGGACCAGATGGGCTTCTCCCTAGTGGGTGTGGGTGTGAGGGGGTTCCAGCTCTAAGGAGCCAGTCTGAGCTGTGGGATTTGGTTGGGTATCAAAATATCGGGCAGGGATCCAGGTGTCCTGCCTCTGTTTTTGTTGTGATGGTGAGCCAGTCATGTCCCTCCTTGAGTCTCAGTTTCCTTATCTGTAAACCAGGGATAATCATAGTCTCAACCTCACAAGGCTGTTGAGGTAAAGAAGAGTCAGTGAGGTGCTTGGAAGATAGTAGAGCAAAAGGTGGGCCCAGAACCTGTGACAGTCAAGAAGCTGGGAAGGGAGGTTCAGATTCTGTCACTCATGGGGGTCACCTGGGGAGCTTTCAAAAACTATCGATACCTGGGCCTCACCCCAGACCAGCAGATCTGGGATCCTCCAGGGCAGGGCCTGGGAGTCTGTCCTTTACATAGTTGCCCTTGTTTTTGCATGGATGAATGGTTGGGAAGTCCATTATACAGCTAGGCAAACAGAGGTCCCAGAAAGGGAGGGCCTTGCCCAAGGACACTCACTAAGTTTGTGGACACCTGTATGGAGGTGGAGAATGAGGTGGAAGAATATATATATTTATTTATTTGGTGGAGGATAAGGATTTCTCTGTTTGGGCAGGCTAGGGTTGAGATGCCAATTAGAACCCAAGTGGAAACGTCAAGTCGGAAATGGCCCGGCCTGGACATGACTTCTGGAAGCCATGAGCTAACAGCTGGCTCTTGAAGCCATGGGAGTGGACAAGTTGACAGGGAGAGAGGCCCCCAGGCCTCAAACAGCAGATCTGTTAGAAGAGGAGGGTCCAGTGAGGAAGGAGGGAAAGCAGGAGAGGGCAGGGCCATGGGGGCCAAGCAAGAAGAGTGGACGTGGTCTGCTTGGGCCCGGGGAGGGCCGAGCCTTGACCAGTGGCTTTGGAAGAGGCCATCTATGACTTTGACCAGAGCAGTTGAATGGAGAGAAGCAGGCAAGACAGCCTGGGGAGGGAATTCGTGAGGAACGTGTGGCAGTAGAGGTGACAGCTCCTTCCCAAGTTTTGTAGTGAATGGGAGCAGAGAAACTGGGAAGGTTTTGTCTTTAAGCTGATGGCCTAGGCAGCATGTTTATGTGTTCAGGGCACATCCAGCTAAGGGAAGACAGATGATGCTGGAGAGAGAAGCGTGACCTGCTGGAAGAAGAATAGTCCTCGACTCGAGTGGATCCAGCACGTTCCATCATCCTTGATGCAATAAACAAACAACAGCTCAGCGTTTCTTCCTCTACAGGATTAACACTGCCTTTTCTTGCCTGGAGCCTGGGTGGCTGCAGGAGAGCCAAGACAGGCCAGCGCCCCGTTCTCCTTTACCTAAGGTCCTAGTTGTCCAGCCGGTTCTCCTCACCCCAACTGTGCTGAGTGACTTCCTTGCTGACTACAAGCCCTGGGGACCTTCCCAGCCTGAGCATCACTTCCTGCTGGGTCTTAGGCTTGGTGCTGGTGGCAGAGGGAGATAGGTCCTGTCTGGCACCATCTGTCAATTCCCTTTGTAGTCCTAGTCTGTGGGGAAGGTAACTCTGCCCTGAAAACTTGCCCTTCATTCCTGTTGCCTGTAAACTAGGACATGGACAAGCAGGTTCATGCCCTTAGACCCTGGGGGTGGGGGTCCAGGCCACAAGAGGGGAAGTTTGTACACCTCAGAGCTCACTGAAGATACCAGGCCCAATTTCTGGCCCTGCCCAGGCCCTGCCACAACCCCTCTCGAGGCCAAGGATGTAACAGGAGGGCACGTGATCAGGAAGTGCCATCAGGATCAAAGGAGGGAGCCAGAGGCCCACAGGAAATGGGATGGCCTGTGAGAACCGATTAACAACTGGAGGAGGAAGCACAATGGGCCGTGTGTGTGTGTGTGTGTGTGTGTGTGTGTGTATGCAAGGACAGATACCCACCCAGTCTGTGCCAGGACAAAAGCTGACTGGGGAGGGGGCCCTATGATGCTCTGCTTGGAGAGGGACAGACTTGGGGATTGGCAGACCCAGGTTCAGATCCCACCATGGTCCATCACTGGCTGTGCGTCCTGTGGCAGCTGACTTAACCCCTCTGAGCCTTTTTTCTCCGCCGTGAAATGGGTTATCAGTTCATACTGTGCAGGGCTGTCTGGAGTGTCATCAAGACAATGAAGACAATGACAGTCACAGCATTTTTGGGTGGGCTAAAAAAAAAAAAAATTTTTTTTAGTTTTTTGTGGTCAGGCTGGGGAGAGGCCATAGGTTAGGGAACCACAGGCCACCATGGCCGAGGATGTGGTCAGGGAGGTGGCGGGCTGAGGAGTTAAGGGCAGCCTCTCCTTGGCCAGGAAGGACCAAGGTTGAGCAGAGACTGAATTGCCGACGGTGAGAACAATGCCTTATGTGGGGGCCCTGGAGGGAGAGAGGGAGGCAGCTGAGCACTTTCCTAGATGTTTCTCACTTTCCTTTTGCAACATCCCGGGAAGGCTGCTGGGGCAATGGTGCTGAGTACTGAGTACTGCAGGCCTGGGGAGGTCTGGGGGTGGGGGAGATATGAGGGTTATGTGCTGGGGCACATCCGGCCTCTGCCAATTACAGTCCAGCTGAGCCTGGACTTGCCACATGGCCCGTGGTGCCTTAGTTTCTCCTTCTGTAAAATGGGGGTGATTGCAATGCCTTCCTCATGGGCATGCTGGAAGGAGTGATTGAGAGGGTGAACCTAAAGTGTATAGAACCGACGCCGGTATACAGTAAGTGCCCAATACATGTTAGCCATGACAATGATGCCACAGAGATGTTGACAGTGGGGCACAGGCAAGGGTGTGAGCATGGGCATGGCGTGTGCTTGTGGGGCAGCTGTGTGGCTACGTGTGTGTGTAGGGACATACAGGGAGCATGTAAGGCACCCCATGATGTGACTGTGTGTGTGTGGTATTCCCGAGTACAAGAGGGGCCTGGGGAGTGCAACCAGGGCCAAGGGAGGGCCAGACCCCGGGGCAACACCTTCCTCCTCCTTTGTCTGGGATCTCTGTCCATTTCACTCAGTGACCAGCACTCCCTCAGGGATGCAGAGGGGGCAAAGCCTGGCTTGGGGCTGCCCAGCAAGCCCAGCAGGGCAGGATGGGACCAAGTTCCCCAACTCCCTGTCTGGAGGGCAGGCCTGAGTCTGGTAGGAGCCTGGCCCTGCGGAAGCCAGGACTTCCTGTCTCCAGTCCCCACATTCCTTGCATCCTGTCAAAGTGTCCCAGGGAACAATGGGTGGGAGCCTTGGCCATCTGCGGGGCAGGAAGGTGGGTCAGGGGCCACCCCGTCCTGTCTCTTGATGGGGCAAACACACCAGCTCCAGCACTAGCTGTGAGCTTGGCGGCGCAGTAGCAGGACCAGAACCAGGTGAGCCCAGGACGTCTGCCCCCTGCCTGCCTGGGTCCCGGAGCCATAGCTCCTTGTCTTCTCTGTCTCAAAGACAAGCTTTTTCCAGGCCCCTCAGCACACACTGCCCCCTTGTCCTGAGGTAGGTTTTATGCACAAAGTCCAGCTAGGGGAGGGGGAATCTGAGCTGGTCATTGGAAGGATCCTGCCCAGGGAGAAACCAAGGCATATTGGCGGGAACCCATCACTCAGGCTTGTGGAGGCCTTGAGAGTTCTCCAGGCTCACCTGCCCAGCCTGCTGCTGAGAATCAAGAGGAAAGCAAGAGGTTCTGACCCAACAAAATAAACCCTCCCCAGTCCCTGTGCTAAAGCTCCCTTCTCGTAGGGCCATGTCAGATCCCGTTAACTCTTCCTTTACACACAGTCCTGACAAGCTGCTTCTCTAGGCCAGAGGGCACAGAGGTGAGGGCAGTGATCACAAGCTCTGCTACTGCCTGCTAATCAGTGTTTCTTGCCTTGGCTTTCTTATCTGTGAAATGGTGGTGACTGTCCACACCCTGTCTGAGAGGGCCACATGAGAAATGGATCTCCAAGAACTTTGGAGACTCTGAAGCCTGCCTCCTCCTCTGGCCTGTACCTATGCCATTAAGCCCAGCCGAGGCCAAAGGCAACAATATAAAAGGGGAGAATTGGAAGGAAAGAGGGAGCCCCAGGAGGGGGTACCCGTGTGAGCAAAGGCGAGGGGACTGGCAAGAGCAGAGCAGTGCTGAGGAAACCCTGCGGGAATTGCCTCTCTGAGGGCAGCCAGCTCAGATGAGAGGGAGCAGCTGGGGGTTCCTGGAGCCTCTTTCGTCTGTCAAGGACCCTTCAGAGGGGCTGTTCTTGTACCTCCTTTCGGATTCCGTGTCTGAGAACCTGGCTGCCACCTGGGGTTCCCCTGACTTGGACTGAGGTACCATCTCTGAGAACGACTCTCTCAGGCCTGTTTGTGGGAAAGTTTCCTTCTGTCTCTCAGATGGGGCTGGAGTCACTCACAGGAAAGATGTGGTGGTCCTTGGCTGGAGTGAGGGAGTGAGGGGTGCCTGGCCTCCTGAATGAACCACTTGTGAGTTCCCCAAGCTCCTCTTTGGAAAGTCAATGATGTGTGAAGTCGCCATCTAGTGGCCAGTGCTGAGAACCGACGAATATCTCCAGGACTCAGAACGACTTTTCCCAGAAGAATGCAGAGCAAAGCCAGGACTCAGTTGCTTAAAAAAAAAAAAAAAAAATCAAAAAACAAAAAACCAAACCCAGTGCCTTGGAGTCGATTCCGACTCATAGCGACCATATAGGACAGGGTAGAACTGCCCCACAGAGTTTCTGACGAGCGCCTGGCGGATTCGAACTGCCGACCCTTTGGTTAGCAGCCGTAGCACTTAACCACTTCGCCATCAGGGTTTCTTAAAGGGTTTCTTAGGCATTATTAGGAGACTTGGGCCCATTTCCTCAAAAGGCGTCCTTTGAGAAGGAGAGTGGAATGACGGTGGGTTACATATTTAATCTATGATTAGCGTTGGTCAGAAACCCCAGGAGAGCCGTGGGTCCCAGGCGGGGTCGGTGTTTTGAACTCACCAGCTGCTCCTCAGGAGAAAGATGTGGCAGTCTGCTTCCATGAAGATTTACAGCCTGGGATACTCTATGGGGCAGTTCTACTCTGTCCTATGCGGTCGTTATGAGTCAGAATTGACGGCAACGGGTTTGGTTTTGGTTTTCTATTGGAGTAGTACAAGACCTCATTGAAGTGTTAAAAAGCAAAGATGTGAGTTTGAGGACTGAGGTGACCCTGACCCAAGTCATGGTATTTTCAATTGCCCCATATGCATGCGAAAGCTGGACAACGAATAAGAAAGACCAAAGAAGAACTGATGACTTTCAATTACAGTATTGGCTAAGACTATTGAATATACCATGGACTTCCAGAGGAACAAGCAAATCTATCGTGGAAGTACAGCCAGGATGTGCCTTAGAAGTGAGGATGGTGACCAAAGATTGGACAGCCCCATAAAACAAAACGAATCTAAAGGGGCACACCAGACCAGGGGCAAGGACTAGAAGGCAAGAGGGGACAGGAAAGCTGGTAAAAGGGAACCCAAGGTCGAGAAGGGAAAATGTTGACATGCAATGGGGTTGTTAACCAATGTCATAAAAGTGTATGTGGACTAACTGTTTAATGAGAAATTAGTTTGTCTGTAGACCTTCATCTAAATTAAAACAAACAAAAAAAGAAGTGAGGATGACGAGACTTCGTCTCAGGTACTTTGGGTATGTTATCAGGAGGGACCAGTCCCTGGGGAAGGACATCATGCTTGGTAAGGTACAAGGTCAACAAAAAAAGGAAGACCCTCAAAGAAATGGGTTGGCACAGTGTCTGCAACAATGGGCTCAAACCTAGCAAAGATGGTGAGGATGGTGCAGGACCCGGCGGTGTTTCGTTCTGTTGTACATAGGGTTGGTATGAGTTGGAACCAAGTCGATGGCGCCTAACAACGAGTATTGGAAGGAACGGGCTCTGGTGGCGCAGTGGTTAAGCGCTTGGGAGACCCTGCTTGGAGCACTGTGTTCTTCCCGTTCAGCACAATCATAGGATGCCTGGGGAACAGCTAGAGGGAAGTGTAACCCAGGGTGGAATGGGATGCCAGGCAGGTAGAGAGCTCCTGGTCCCTGGGAATGCTCAAGCAGAGGCTGGAAGACCCCGTTAGGGCTCTTGTGAGGATGGGGACTAGAATAAATAATGTTTAAGGTCCCTCCATCCTCTGCAATTCTATAATCCTCTATAGCAACTTATTACTTTAAAATCAAGTTTGATATGGGAGAATTATATTTTTTACACACTGAATGTGCATTATTTATCACACGGCAGAGTTTCTCCTGTGACAAATACACACACGATATTTATTCCCAAGTTCTAGGACTTGTGACATAATTTTGCATGACCATTTAGGGTTTACCTTTCAGCTGATTATTAAGACATTTATAGTTATCGTACATTTATATTTATGACACGGTGTTAGTCATATTTTGACTACTGGATGCCCAGTCATTGGTCAGGAACCCACACTGAATTTCTTACATTGCCCCTGTGGGAAAACATGCCCGGCTTTTTGACAACTGATTTTATGATGTGGTTCCAGAAAGTCAGCGAATTTCCTTTGGGAAAAAAATGCCCCCAGCCACTGGGTTTAGGGAAGCCCATATACTTGGAAGTAGACAACCTGAGGTAGCTATGTGGCTGGGGTGAGTTTCTCAACATTTCTGTGCCTCAGTTTCCTCACTTAGGAATCGGACGGGAGGAGGTGGCCCCCTTGGGCATTACTGAGATGGTGTGCGTGGCAGTGCCCAGTGCCTCCTCTGCACACGGGAGGCACTCAGCTATGACTCTTTCTTCTCTCCTGTCCCCATGGTATTGATGGTGCTACCTTGGGTACCATGAGCCTTGAAGGCACAGCTCATCAGAGGGGGCTCCAGACTTTGGGAGGTTTCCCCGGAATCTTCTGGCCAAGTGGGGTTTCTTAGCAAATGTTTAGATTTTGCTCTGAGCCTCCCAACTAGTTTCCCCTCAAATAAATCAATTCTTGCAGTTCAGCTGTTGCTCCGAGATTGATTTGGCGTAAATTCTGAGACAGCCTGGCTAATAAGCAGGTAAGGCAGTGAGCGTTAAGAACCTGAGAGAGGATCGGGGCAGGCAGCTGGGAAGGGCGGTAGGGTCTCAACTCCCTTGTCAGTCTCCATTCCTGTTCCCAGCCTTGGCTTGGAGACCTTTGTCCATTGTGGGGTGTGGCTGCCTGATGTGTGTGGTGGATCTGGGGAAGTACGGGGTCTCCTGGGACTCATGGTTGCTCAGACCAACTGGGCAGAGCAATGGGAGTCCTGCTCCTCCCCTCTCTGGTCTGTGGTGAGCCCTAGCTCTTGAGCTGTGTGAATATGGGCAGGTGAATTAATCTCTCTGTGCCTTGGTTTTCTCAAGTGTGAAACCAGGGGTACTCTTGGCCGCATTGCCAGATGCAGGGACAGTGACACCCACAGTGGAGCACCACCACATGGCAGCTCCAGTTTCCATGCTGTGAGGGTTAAAGTAGGCATGTCTGTCACGGTCGGACCCCCTCAAGTCCTGGACACTGCCCCTTCTTCCACACTCTGTGTCTTCTGCAGCCCAGCTGCGGCCCCGGGATGATCCACTGGTCACATGCCCTTTAAGCTCTTGAACTTTCTCCTGATTCCCAGGCCTAGAGGTCAGGGTCCTCGACCTCTGCCTGATGCTCCCCTCCCCACCCTATCACTGTGGGCCTCTCTGGGCTTGGCGGGTCACAGTTGCTATGTCAAGGGGGCTATCAGGTTCTCCAGCCAACTCTGCATCCAGCTTCCCCAGGCTGGGAAAGGATGCCCTGGTCCTTGCGGCAGAGTTGGATTTTTGAGTGTGTTAGCAACTTCATCACCGGTTAATAGGAACCTGGAAGAAATGACTCTTCTCCCCATCTGCTCACTGGTAGGTGACGAGGGGAAAACAAATGCACGTTCAAAAAGTAACACGTTCCCCCAACGTGATTTCTGTCTCTGGCCATAAACTTCAGAGATGAATGAATCTGTTTTATTAAGAATCAGCACATTGGTGCAGGGAGGTCGCTGTGGGCTATGAATCATGAAGCCCCCAGAATTCACCCCTGCCCCACCCCTGTAAGGACTGCCTTTCTGCTTGAGTATTGGGGACCTTGGCAGAAGGAGCTGGGTCAAATCCAGGTCCTTCCAGGTGCTGTGCCCATTGGTGCAAGCGGCTTTGTCGTCCCAGCCTGACCTTCTCCAGGACCCTGAGCACGGCTGCCCACTCTACCCTCAGATTCAGAGTCAGGTAAACTGAGCTTCATGCCTCCTGGCTGTGTGACCTGGGGAGAATGGCTTGGACTCTCTGAGTGTGGTAGGCAGAACAATGGCCTCAGAGAAGACCACATCCTTGGGTCTTACATGGCAGAGGGAAATGAAGGTTGCAGATGGAATTAAGGTGGGTAATCTGCTGACTTTGACATGTGGAGATTATCCGGGATTATCTGGGTGGCCTCAATGTAATCACAAGGGTCCTTGTAAGGGAAAGGGGGAGACAGGAGGGTGAGAGTCAGAAAAGGAGATGTGATGAAGGAAGCAGACGTTGGAAAGGTGCGATTGCTGGATCTGAAGATGGAAGGGAGCCACGAGCCAAGGAATGCAGGCAGACTCCAGAATATGGGGGAAAACAAAGAAACAGGCTTTCTGCTGGAGCCTGCAGAAAGGAATGCAGCCCTGCGGACTCCTTGATTTTAGTCCCGTGAGACCCAGTGTCCGACTTCTGATCTACAGAACTGTAAGAGAATAAGCTTGTGTTGTTTTAAGCCACTAAATGTGTGGGAATTTGTTACAGCAGCAAAAGGACGCTCATACACTGAGCCTCAGCTTTCTTAGCTATAGAATGGGGACAATAGCCTGGAGTTGATTTGTCCATAGGCACAATCAGCACAGGGCCTAGGGCCCAGGAGACTTTCAGGGGCCTGTCTTAGTCATCTAGTGCTGCCTAAGAGAAATACCACAAGTGGATGGCTTTAACAAAGAGAAGTTTATTCTCTCACAGCCCAATAGGCTAGAAGTCCGAATTCAGGGGGCTGGCTCCAGGGAAGGCTTTCTTTCTCTGTCAGCTCTGGAGGAAGGTCCTTGTGATGCATCAGTCTTCCCTTGGTCTGGGAGCATCTCAGCTCAGGAACCTCAGGTCCAAAGGACGCGCTCTGCTCCTGGCACTGCTTTCTTGGTGGTATGAGGTCCCCAACTCTCTGCTTGCTTCCCTTTCCTCTCTTGTGATAGAAGATTGTGCAGGCCACACTCCAGGGAAACTCCCTTTATATTGGATCAGGCATGTGACCTGGTAAGGGTGTTACAATCCCACCCTAATCCTCTTTAACATAAAATTACAATCACAAAATGGAGGACAACCGCACAATACTGGGAATCACAGCCTAACCAAGTTAATACACACATTTTTGGGGGGGTCATAATTCAATCCATGACAGAGCCCATGCAAATATTCTAATTTCTTTTAAAATCAGAAGAAAAAAATGAGTATAATCCAGGCTGGATTACATTCACCTTTCTACCAATGCAGTCATAAAATCAAAATTTTAACCTTTGTTTTATGGAGGAAGGATCCCACAAAGGCAAGAGTGCTTAGGGCCTAGGGAAGTCATAATGTGGTCCTGGTAGTACCTACCTTGCAGGCTGGTGGTGGGCTCAAATGGGAGAATGCCGACAAAGCACCCACTAGGGCGCGCTGGGTAGACAGCAGGAGTCAGACGTGGTCACCAGAGCTGTTGCTTTTGTGGGTGTCTTAGTCATCTAGTGCTGCTATAGCAGAAATACCCCAAGTGGATGGCTTTAACAAAGAGATGTTTATTCTCTCACAGACCAGTAAGCTAGAAGTCTGAATCCTGGGCGCCACCTCCAGGGGAAGGCTTTCTCTCTCTGTTGGCTCCGGAGGAACGTCCCTGTGATGCATCAGTCTTCCTTTGGTCTGGGAGCATCTCAGCGCTGGAACCCCAGGTCCAAAGGAAGCGCTCTGCTCCTGGTACTGCTTTCCTGGTGGTATGAGGCCCCCAATTCTCTGCTTACTTCTTTTTTCTTTTATCTCTTGAGAGATAAAAGGTTGTGCAGGCCACACCCCAGGGAAACTCCCTTTACACTGGATCAGGGGGGTGACCTGAGTAAGGGTGGTGTTACAATCCCACCCTAACCCTCTTAATATAAAATTATAATCACAAAATGGAGGACAACCACACAATACTGGGAATCATGGCCTAGCCAAGTTGATACACACATTTTTGGGGGTACATAATTTAATGCATGATAGTGGTTAGGGTCAATTTCCCTTTCGAGCACCAAGGCTCCCTGTCGGGGGGCTGCCCTGTCCTGAAGCTTTGCTCCCCAGCTCACCCAGTGTTCAGGACTGAAACCTGTGTTGAAAACACCAAGAGCTGTGGGACTTCCCACTGCTGGGACACCTCCTGTCCTCTCTGGGACCCCACTGACAAGAGGTCTGTCAAATCCCAGCTTGCTGCGTACCTAATGTTACCTCTCTCCTGGTCCCCCTGAACCTGGATCCCATTGCTGAGTCTCCCATAACAAGAAAATCTACTTAACATCTGCTCTGTGCTTGGACTGGGGACCTGAAAGTTCGTTAGTCCTTCCCTAAAATAGCAACATCTCTGAGTCCTCAAAACCCCTGAAGAGGCAGGTACAGTGTCCCGACCCATCATCTGACCCAGTGTTTACATGACTCCTTCCTGCACCTTCCCTGACTTCTCTGATGGTGAGATTTTAAAAGAAATTCTTCAGATTTTAAAAGAAATTAAAAGATTTTCATGGGCCCCTAAAAGTCTCATGGTACTCATAAGAAACACAGTTCGCTAGTCCCACCCAGCCCCACTGAACCTGTGGGTAAGTGTCTCCCTCTGCCCAGCCTTGCCTTCTCACTTCCTTACAGATGTAACTCCTGGGAACATGCCCCAACCAACCTTCTGCATGCAACTCTCCATCCCAGCATCTGTTTCCTGGTAACGCACTCTTAGATACACATCTTCCTGGCAATTCTCTATCTGGCATCCCAAGAAAATCATCTTAAAACATCTGGGTCTTTTTATGGCTGGAAAAAAAAAAAAAGTGAGCTCCCCAGCTGTGGCTCGTGGCTGAGTGTCTGCTGTTGGCTGAACAAGTCCCTAGATAATTTGGATAATGGTGTGGCCACCGCAGATGTTGGCATAAAACAAGGAGAGGTGGTGAGAAGTACGCTCCATTCATAATCAAAATGAATCCAAATGCTAGTCTACCACAGCTGTTTAGACAGAAACTGCTCCAGCTCCCTGGTTTCCTCCAACTGTGGGCCTTCTGTCTTTTCCCAGCCAATGTTTGTCTTCTGGCTTTCACTTAGAAGTGCATAACTCAGGCTTCTGCCTCCTCGTTGACTAGCCCCACCAGGAAAGACATGCCTGGTGGGCCAGGTGAACCCTTCACCAACCACCTGAGTGATATTTCCAAAAACCAAGTCTGCCCTTGTCAGTCCCCTGCTCAAGAGCTCTCATGGGCACCCTGTCATCTTCAAAATAAAATTCAAGTTCTTTGGTCTGGGATTTTGGGCAGCCACAATCAGGTCCCTGAGTGACTCCCCAGCCTCCTCACGTGTCAGTTCTTAAACACTCTGTGATGGATTGAATTGTGCTTCCCAAAAAGATACGTTGAAGTCCTAACCTCTGATACCTGTGAACGTGACCTTATTTGGAAATAGGGTGTTTGAAGATGTTATTAGTTAATATGAAGTCATACCAGAGTAGAGAGAGTCCTAATCCACTTACAAAAGAGAAGAGACACAGGGAGACAGACAGATGGAAGACGGTCATGTAATGATGGAGTTACGCTGCAGCTTCAAGTCAAGGAGGCCTGGGGCTTCCAGAAGCTGGAAGAGACAAGCAAGTATCTTCCCCTTGATCCTTCATAGAGAACACAGCCCTGATTTCAGATTCCTAGCTTCCAGAAATATGATACAATAAATTTCCGTTATTCCGTTGTTGTTGTTAGGTTCTGACTCATAGATACCCTATGTACAACAGAACGAAACACTGCCCAGTCCTGCACCATCCTCATAATTGTTGCTATGCTTGAGTGTATTGTTGCAGCCACTGTACCTACCCATCTCTTTGAGCACCTTCCTCTTTTTCACCGACCCTCAACTTTACCAAGCATAATGTCCTTCTCCTGACAACATGTCCAAAGCCTGTGAGATGAAGTCTCATCATTCTTGCTTCTAAGGAGCATTCTGGCTGTACTTCCAAGACAGATTTGCTTGTTCTTTTGGTAGTCCATGGTATATTCAGTATTCTTCGCCAACACCATAACTCAAAGGCATCAATTCTTCTTCGGTCTTCCTTATTCATTGTCCAGGTTTCGCATGCTTATGAGGTGACTGAAAACACCATGGCTTGGGTCAGGCGCTCCTTAGTCCTCAAGGTGACATCTTTGCTTTTTAATACTTGAAAGAGGTCTTTTGCAGCAGATTTGCTGGATGCAGTGGGTTGTTTGATTTCTTGATTGCTGCTTCCATGGGCATTGGCTGTGGATCCTAGTAAAATGAAATCCTTGACAACTTCAGTCTTTTCTCCATTTGTCATGATGTTGTTTATTGGTCCAGTTGTGATGATTTTTGTTTTCTTTATGTTGAGGTGTAATCCCTACTGAAGGCTGTAGTCTTTGATTTTCATCAGTTAAGTGCTTCAAGTCCTCTTCACTTTCAGCAAGCAAGGTTGTGTCATCTGCATAGTGCAGGTTATTAATGAGTCTTCCTCCAATCCTGATGCCCCATTCTTCTTCATATAGTCCAGCTTCTCGTATTATTTGTTCAGCATATAGATTGAATAGTTATGGTGAAAGGATACAACCCTCACGCACACCTTTCCTGACTTTAAATCACGAAGTATCCCTTTGTTCTGTTCGAATGACCGCCTCTTGATTTATGTAGTTTCCAAATGAGTACAATTAAGTGTTCTGAAATTCCCATTCTTCTCAGTGTTTTCAATAATTTTCCATAATTATGATCCACACTGTCAAATGCCTTTGCATAGTCAACAAAACACAGGTAAATATCCTTCTGGTATTTTCTGCTTTCAACCACGATCCATCTGACATCAGCAATGATATCCCTCATTTCGTGTCCTCTTCTGAATCCAGCTTGAATTTCTGGAATTCCCTGTCCATGTACCGTTGCAACTGCTTTTGAGTGATCTTCAGCAAAATTTTACTTGTGTGTGGTATTAATGATATTGTTCGATAAAGTCCACATTTTGTTGGGTCACCTTTCTTCGAAATGGACATATTATAAGTCACTCAATTTGTGAGACTTTGTTACAGCAGTCCTAAAAAACAAATACACATTCCAAGCTCCAGCCACACCAAATCACCTAAAGTTTTCTTGAACATGCCCTGCTTATTTGTGTCTATGTGTCAATGGACATACTGTTTCTTCTGCCTAGAAATAAACCCCTCTACTCCTTGTGTGATTGGAGAACCTCTACTCCTCTGTCAAGACCCACTTTGACTATCACCTCCTCTGGGAAGTCTACTGTCAGTGCTCCAGACAAAATTAATCTTTACCCCCTGTGGGCTTCCAGTGGGCCTAAAGCCCTTTCTAGCATAGCCGTAGTCTCATGACTTTGACATTTGCTTTTTGTTAGGGAATGATGGGCACATGTCCAAGTTGACCTGTGGTAAGAGTCAGGGTTACATGCCTATCCTTTTGTCCTCTGGCTGGGGAATGGCCCCGTATCACAATGGAGAAAGGCTATTCCCTCAAAAGGTGGGCATTTGGAAGTTCTAAAGGAAAAACTCACATCCCGCCCCACGCACCTTTGGCTAAGAACTGTTCCAGAATGTCTATTCTGCTCTGGTCTAAATTTGCTCTTCTGTTTGTCCCAGGTGTTCTTGTTCTGGGACAATGTTAAGCTATACTAGTGGAAATCATCTGGAAATCTCATATTGAAATTGTTGTAGTTAGGTACTGTTGAATCAGTTCCGACTCATAGTAACCCTATATGTACAACAGAACGAAACACGGACCGGTTCTGCATCATCCTCACAATCACTGTTATGCTTGAGTCCATTGTTGCAGCCACTATGTCAATCCATCTTGTTGGATGTCTTCCTCTTTTTTGCTGACCGTCTACTTTATCAAGCATGATGTTCTTCTCCAGGGACTGGTCCCTTCTGATAACATGTCCAAAGTATGCAAGATGAAATCTCTCCATCCTTGCTTCTAAGGAGCATTCCGGCTGTACTTCTTCCAAGACATATTAAAATAGAATTTGAAAAATTAAGTAAGAAAACTCATTTTCCACCTTCCCTCCAGTTTCTGTCTGAGAGCTTCAGGGTGGAAGGGGTAGAGCAGCCTAACATCTTGACATCTCTCTTCTTCCTGGTTAAGTTAGAGCCCCTCTGGCCTGGAGGCCTGCAGTCTGACCATGTTTTTTCTATCCCCTTGTAAGTTCTTCCTAAAGGTTTCTACCTCCAAGACAAGTTTGGACACAGATACCACTTGACTCCCAAGGCATGGAGAACATCCTGTGACCACTAAATCTTCCAACTTTCTGTTTAGCAAACACTTAAATAATGCCTACTATGTGCCAGACACTTTTCTGAACACTTTACATATTGTCACACATTGTTCTTGCTGGGAAAGTGGATTCTGAGTCCAAGGTTAGAGTGCAGGGTATTTATGAGGTCAGGGTGTCTTGGGATCAATACCTGAGGAAGGAAGCAGTGGGAAGCAGGATTGGGCAGAAGGAGAAGTTGAGATAGTGCCAAGGAAGAGCTCAGCCAATCCCATAGGAAGCTCTAGAGCTGGGATGGTCCTCCAGAGTTGCCTGAGTTGGGGCAAGGGGGCCAGGCCTTTACACCTCTAAGATGATTAGTCCTTGGATTCAGGCTGCCCCTGGTAGGAGGTGTTACCCAGGGCAAGGCAGTTTTCTGCAACTGGGACAATCTCTAACAGAGGGCTGACATGTGACAGCATTCCTCAAAGCTAGGGAAGTAAGGCTTTCATTCCTGGAGGGGGAGGCACTTCACAATATCCAAGACCCATACATGATTGCATTTAATTCTCACAACAAGCTAGTGAAGTTGCTATTATTACTGTTTCTATTTTACAAAAGAGGAAACTGAGGCTCAGAGAAGTTATGTGCTTTGCTCAAGGTCCCATGGATCGTATATGGCAGAGCTGGAATTGCAGCCCAGGCGATCCCCAAAGTCTTTGCTTGGAACCAGTTTTTGTCTTGCTTAAACTTGTCCCAGGATCCCCACAAGATCCTGTCTTCTAAAAAAGGGGTCCCAGGAGTGTTTCCTCGTAGCTGTGTAGCATTAAAAATTATAAACTCCAAACCTTTTCACATCAGGCTTGATTAAAATTAAGTTGAGACCAAAGGCTTGAAGCTTCAGTAGCAGGTGCCTAGAGAGGGTATAAGCACTTTTGAGAATGCAAAGCCTGGGATTAACCATTAGTATTTATTTAGATAGAGGGAAGAAGTGCCATAAATATTTACATACCAGGTACCATGACGTTCAAGTTAAATCTGTATTTATTCTGTATCTTGTCATCAAGAAGTTCATTTTCTGTCCAAGTGTGTTTCCTAAGGGGACAAAGAGATTTCCTGAAATATTGAAAGGTTTATTTTAATAATTCCAAGGGCTGTAGACTTTTACATTCGAGGCTATGAATACTTGTTAGAGGAAAGGACATTTGCTAGAATGTTTGTTGGAGAATATTGTGTTTGTTCACTTAAAGTTATAAACTATGATTTTCCTAAGAGGTTGACTTTCCTCACAAACTCTGGGCAGACGAGCCCAGCGGACCTCCTGGATCTGGTTCTAATGATCCCGGTGACACAAAAGACTGGGCCAATTCCCTTCAGATCAGGAGCACAAATAAAACCATTCAGCCTTGGGAAGGAAAAAAAATTTACAAGAAAAATAAATGAGCAACCCTAACAAAAACTTTAAAACACAACTCAGAGCCTTGATTTTCCATGAAAAGTGTTGGAGGTGTTCAGTGCGGTGGTCCGTTGGCCCCTGTAACCGGGGCTGGTCTTTCTACCTGCTGCCCTGCTCCATCAGTGCTCAAGTTCAACCCCAAGGGTCTTTTTCAGTTCTGTTATTAAGGCTGTTTGGTCTGGGGCCTTTCCTGAGGCCTGTCATTTTTGTGCTGTACATTTTGGCAGGCTGCCCCTTTCTTCTCACTCTGCCTGCTCTGCCACAAAGGGGGAGAAATAACTTCCTGATTAGGGTCCAAGATGCCACAGTACTTTCTGGAAAACCATTTAATGCTTGCACCCATGCCTTTCCTCTTGCATATTTCAGAGGTGGCACCTCTGGGGCAGGGGTGGTGGCTCAGTGGTAGAATTCCCCCCTTCATGCAGGAGACCGAAGTCTGATTCCCGGGCCGTGCACCTAAGCACAGCTATCACCCGTCTGTCAGTAGAAGCTTGCGTGTTGGTATGATGCTGAACAGATTTCAGTGGAGTCTCTAGACTAAGGTGGACCAGGAAGAAGAGCCTGGCATCCACTTCCAAATCGTCAGCCAGTGGCCATCCTGTGGATCACAGCAGTTTGATCCTGTTGTACCTGGGGTCGTCATGAGCTGGGGGCTGACTGGACGGTAGCTCACACGCACCACCATCACCACCACCTCTGGCGCTATCATAACAGCATGTTGACGTGTCCTTGTTAAAGGGAGTTCTTCCCTCTTCTTTCCATCTGCTTCCCCTCACCTGCCCATCTTGCTGCAAAAACAGTCCTGACTTTTGCCCCAGTTCCCACCCCGTCCCTCCCTCGCTTCAGCCTTTCCTTTCCACTAGTGGTTAGTCTCAGCTCCAGCCCCATAGTCCTCATTCAGATAGTCTCTGCCCATGACCTTGCCTCCCAGCCACAAAGACAGGTATTACAGTGTCAGCCACCCTGTAGGAAGCCCTGGCATCAGTCCACCTGTAAGGGCTGAGATTCATTTCCCTTTCTAGGTTCTTGGTCTTTCTTGGGTGTCATTTTTTAAATGGAAATTGGCACCAGGTTGATGACAGACAATGTGGAAAGTGAGAAAAGAAATTCATTTTCCATTGGTGAGCCAGGAAGATGCTTTATATATAAGCTGTGGGTGCCACTGTGAAGTCGGGCATGGTGACCGAGAGCAGGCTGTGTGTGTGTAGATCTATGAATCCAGGTACGTTGCTGTCAGCGTACAGTGACCCATTTGTGTGTGCAAGTGTCTGTGCCTGCGTCTATCTATGGAAAACTGTGCATGTGACTGAGTGTGCATCATCTGGCCTGTGTGTGTGAGCATGTGCACACTGATGTGTGCGCAGATAGGTAGTGGCTGAGTCCACGTGTGTGCGTGCATGTTTGTAGGTGCACACGTGTGAGCGTGCATGGGCTGTGCTCTGGGGTCTGCAGCCGGCTAGGGAAGGAGCTGGAGTGGGACTAACTTGGAGGCGAGACCACGGAGGAGGCACGCTGAGGGATGGCCATCCAGATTCTTCTGCCAAGCATTGCCCAAGAAGTTGGATGCCAGGTCTGTGTTTGGAGGCAGATGTGCCAACTTCCCGCGCTCCCTCAGCGAGCCGTGTCTGTCCTCCTTGCCTGGTCTCAAGTTCACTGTCTCTGCTGGGAGCTTGGAAGCACAGGCAGTGTCCTTCTGCCAGGACCTGGCTGTAAAGCTCTCCCTCTTTGTATACTCCATTCTAAGAAGTTGGGGGGCACCCCATCTCCACTCACACCAGCCGCCTTCTGCCAGAGGCCCTGGGCACACCTACCTGTCACCTGAGCCTGTTCTGGACATGGCCCAAGAATGGCCCTTAGCTCCGTCATCACCTAGTCACTCCGATCATTGGCCTTTAGTATGACTGAGGGAAGTGATAGGCTGTGCACTCCACTCGGACCCACTCACTCTCTCCAGCCCTTCCATTTGGGGAGGTGATGCTGCCGATGGGGACCCACCTTCCTTCCCTGTGTTCAGAGCTTCACTCTGGGCTCTCGACTCTGCTCCCTCCCCAAACTCCAGCACTACTACCTTCTCCAAAGATGGCGTCTGCCAGTGAGCAGTGCTGACCTGCTGAGTGGGGCTGTCTGAGGGGAGCCTCCGAGGCTGGGTTTGACATTTTAAAGGTGCATCGAGGCCTCAGATGGCTTCTTCTGAGGGAGGGACTTTTCCTTTAAAGCTCTTCTGGAAGAAGTAGAGAACAAAACAAAAACTAAAACAAACAAACAAAACACACACACACGTACACACAGACACACACACAAACCCACACCCGTTGCTGTGGAGTGAACTCCGGCTCATGGCAATCCCGTGTGTATCAGAGTAGGACTACGCTCTGTAGAGTGTTCACTGGCTGGTTTTTGGGAAGGAGATCGCCAGGCCTTAGTTCTGAGGTGCCTCTGAGTGGACTCGAACCTCCTTACTGTCAGTTAGCAGCCAAGGTGTTAACACTTTCACCGCCTGGGGACTCATAGAGACTTACCATTCCTGGTTTTGGGGCTCCATGCTTGCCTCTGTGAATTTTTCAATTAGGCCTCGTGCCACACCCTCCCACCCCACCGGTACAGCCCCCTGCGTGGGGCAGAGCTGCGCTCCCCCAGCATCAGCCCATCCCCAGGCCTATCGGTGTCACTCTGAGGCTGTGGCCTGACGGCTGCCTCCTCGGCCCCTGCCCAGGCTGAGATGTGTGCAGACTGGAGGTGAAGGGTCCGCGGGCTCAGCGCATTACCACACACAGGCAGGAGCGGACGGTCTCAGGGACAGCTGTGCCAGGAGGTCACCATCCCTCGGCTGCCGCCCCGCAGGCCTGGTCCCCCGCTGTGGAATGATCGGGCTTGACATGCTCATTTGCTGCCTGTTAGACGTCCATTTGCTGAGCCTGAGCTGGCGCCGGTGGGGCGGGTTTGAAGGCCTGACCGTGGACCAGCTGCCCCAGCTGCTTAGCATTCAGCATGAATATTAGTCTCCCCGAGAAGGAGGCTCAACTGCAATTGTCTTTGGCTGATGGACGTGACTGGGCTGTTTGCCCACATTCCTCCCCGACCCTGCCTGGCTCACGGACGCTCCCAGAACCCTAGAAGACTGGGTGTTGGCTGACCTCAGTCCAGCTTGGGATTTAGCCCTTAGAGCCCCTGTGGAGGCCCATTCCACCCTGGGCAGAGGAGGGAGGGAGACAGAGGGCATGTGTGGGGGGCACGCCTGATGTTTATTTCCTGGGAAGCCATGAGCCCATGGCCTCAGCGCCTGGTGTTTCAGTCTCCTCATCTGCAGAAGAGAACCACCACCCCACCCAGCTTCCGAAGGGCTCCTTTTTTAAAAAAATAATTTATTTTTTGTTGTTGACAATGTACAGAGTAGAACATGCACGCATTCAACAATTTCTACATGAACAATTCAAGGACATTGATTACATTCTTTGAGTTGTGCGACCATTTTCTCCTTCTTTTTCCAAGTTGTTCCTCCCTCATTAACACAAACTCACTGCCCCGTGAGATTCCTATCTTTCAAGTTGCTGTTGTTAGTTGGATCCCATATAGATAGATCTTGAAAGAGCTCAGTGCTCAGGGCAGAATTCTTTACTAGTAAACTAAACTATCGTTTGATTTAAAGAAGACTCCAGGGGATATTTTTGGTTTAAGGTTTAAAGATTGTCTCAGGGCAATAGTTTTGGGATGTCATCCAGCTTTAATGGCTCCAGAGGTCTGGATTCCATAAGAATTTAAAATTCTGTTGTGCATTTTCCCTCTTTTGATCAGGATTCTTCTATAGAATTTTTGATCAAAACTTCCTCAGCTGGTTCCTTTGACTTGTGGCATCGTAAGGGCAGACATGATGTCTGCTGATTCCTTCCTGACTCAGTGCTGGGTGGGCCAGCTTCCCTGGCCCTGAGTACCCCATGGCCCTGCCCTGGGACTCACCCCCATCTCAGGACAGCCCTGGAGTCTCCAAACCTGTGTGTGCCTCCTGACCTCACCATCTCCATCGTTCAGCCAAATTTACTCTGTGCCAGGCTCTGTGCTGGGTGTGGGGTTGGACAACAGACAAGGTCGGTAAGGTCTCTTGGAGCCTACATCCTGGGGGGCGTGGGGGGGAAGGCAGATGAGAAACACAAACATGTTACTAAATAAGGCAATTTTAGAAAGTCCCAAGTGCTGTGACAGGGGGTGACTGGGGCTACCCTGGCCTGGTGGTCAGGGGAAGTGACCCATTTGAGCTGAGACCTGGGGATCAGCTTCCTAATCTGTGAAATGGTGATAAAGGAATCCCCCCCTGCCCCCTCCCTGCCATAGCCTCTCACCATGGACAGATCAGGGCTTCCTAAACTTCTTTGTGAATAGCAATCGGGGGGGGGTTCTTGTTAAAAATACAGATTCCCAGGCCTCCCCCAGGGTCTGATTCAGCTGGGCTAGACTGGAACATTGGAATCTGCATTTTTATGGGCACTATAGGTGACACAGGTGGTATACGGAACACGCTTTGAGAATCATGGTGTAGACATCCCGTAAGACCCAGTATCGCCCTCATGAAGACTCGACTCTAAAAACCAGTGGGGTGGTGGCTTTGGAGACAATTCTCTGTGCCCCAGCAGACCTGGAAAAGCTGCTCTGATAGCCGAGGGCTGTCTGGTCCCCATCCTGGGCCGAGCTTGCCTGTTGGACTGTGTGAAACGTTGCTTTGAAATCACCAGCTGCTCAGAATACCAAAGTGTCGTGAATTTATTAGCACCCAGAATGTCTTCTGAGAGCCTGATGGAGAATATTAAGTATCTGTGGTGCCTGGAATGATGCTTTGGGGGAAAGTGGATGTTGGGTGGGCAGGCTGAGGGGGTGGCGGGGCATGGTGCCTCTGGCAGGAGGGACACTGGTCCCCCGGGGTTGGGCGGGGTATGTCCTGGGCATATTGCAGCCACTCTGAGAGGTCCAGAGGCTCAGCCAGGGATCCCCCCACCGTCACCCACCCCACCATCTCCCTTACTCACAGATGGAGATTGGGGTGCAAGTGGTTCTTCTTTCCATGGTAATGACATCTAATCAGCGTGTATCACACGTGTTAATGTAATAACAGCTGCTAATTATATATCCCTGCTACTACTCTGCTGCCAGTAGTGGGGATTGAAGCAGGAGCATTGGGGGCCAGGAGAACCCCCCCGCCACCTCCCCCATATGTTATTTTATTCACTGGGCTGCTATGTTTTTAAAGAAAATTTTTAATAGCAAAATTCCTCCTGTTTGCAATTTGTTTCTCTGTCCTTCTTGGATGGGCTTCTCTGACTTCCTGCCTCAGCCCAGCCCACCACCCAGCAGCTTTGGGCTCCAGCTTCTAGCCTGGCCTGGGGGACTGAGAGGACCCACCATGGCCTCTGCCTGGGGCGGCCTCTGGCTAGTGCCATGGGAGGTTGACACACAGCAGGCAGGGACACCTGCCTGGGCTTCCTCCTCCTCTGCTGCCTGCTGGTGGCTCCACTCACAGCTGGTGGCTTGCCAAGGCAGCCCCTGCACCCTCACCTCTAGTCAGGATCTGCTCAGACATGGATGACGTGGGGGCAGAGCTCCCCCTCCCAGCAGTAGCCAATGATTCAGTCTGGGTGCCCCTGGCTTTGTACCCCCACCTCCTGCGTCCAGCTCTTCCTGAAACCCCTGGGCCTCAGTCTCCTCATTTGTCTAATGGAGACACTATCTATACCCTGGCGTCCCTGGGCGGCACACATGGTGAGGCGTTTGACTACTAGCTGAAAGTTTGTTGGTTCAAACCCACCCAGAGGTGCCTGGTGAGCTGCTCCTGAAAGATCACAGCCTTGAAAATTCTATGGAGCAGTTCTGCTCTGCACATATGGGGTCGCCATGAGTCAGCATTGGCTTGGCAGGAACTAACAATAACAACATCTACACCCAACTCGGAAGATCCTATCGAGGACTGATCAGTGGTCCCCAAACCTGGCTGTACATTTAGAATTCCCCAGGGTAATTAAAATGCCAGGGTCCACCCTGAGTCCCACCTGGACCAATTTCATCAGAACTTCTGGGGAGTGGGACCTGGACAGGGGTCTTTGAAAGCTTCCAGAAGATTCCCACGTGCAGCTAGGAATGAGAACTACTCCTGCCTGGGAAGCGTCTACGGTAGGGTCGGCATGGAGCAGAGCTGCCACCAACGAGAGGCCTTGCTTCATCATTACTTATTGTGTTATAAATAAGTGTTAAACGGTATTACATTTCAAGCCACTCTTGGAACCAGTAGACTAAGAAGGGCTTTATTAATAAATAAGTCCTTAATAAAAGAGAAATATAAATGTGCCTGTGTTAAAGGTGAGCTGGTAAGGAAAGGCATCTCTTTTCCCCATCCCTCGTCCAGGAAAGAGGCGGAGGGGATGGAGGGATGGCTGGGCTGGGAGGGTGGAGGTGGGGTAGGCTGAGGCGGCCTGTGAGAAAGAGGAAACTCCGCAGGACCAGAAAGGACATAGGGTTTTGGTGGACTCCTCATAGTATTTGGGCTGGGGGTGGGGGTGGTGGTGGCGGCTGGACCTAAGAGGACTGGATTTGTGGGGCACTTAAGGAAGCTGGGTCCCAGGGGTGCCTGAACCAGTCCCTCAGGGTGCAAAAGAAGAGGCTTGAACAATGGGGCCAAACTCAAGGCAATTAGAATGCTCTGAAGACCAGAGGTGTTACCCCCTTTCCCAGACTGTACCCCCCTTCCTGGTCAAGATGGAATTTCTCACCACCTGGGAGGGGGAGAGGGGATTTAACTGGCTATTAAAAAAAACCAAAAAAAGTAATATGACATTCTTGGCACTGCAATAAAGTGGAGTAAAATTCATACGTAGTAGCCCTGGTGGTGTGGTTGTTAAGAGTTTGTCTGCTAACCAAATGATTGGCAGTTCCAATCCACCAGGCGCTCCTTGGAAACCCTATGGGGCAGTTCTACTCTGTCCTATAGGGTCGCTATGAATCAGAATTGACTTGACGGCAATGATTTTTTTCTTCCTACAAGGGGGCAGTGGTGGTTCCGTGGTAGAATTCTCACCTTGCATGTGGGAGGCCCGGGTTCCATTCCGGGCCAATGTACCTCATGCACAGCCACCAGTCAGTGGAGGCTTGTATGTTGCCATGTTCCTGAATGGGTTTCAGTGGAGCTTCCAGACTAAGATGGACTAGGAAGAAAGGCCTGGCAATCTGCTACCAAGAAACCAGTGAATGAACATCTTATGGCTCACAATGGTCCGATCCCATTGTGCATGAATGAAAGTTGACACAATAGCAACTAACAATGGCAACAACTCCTACAAGACAAAAACTAGCAGAGTTAACCATGAAATAATCACCGGAGAGCTACGGTAGACCCCAGCGGAGAGGTTCGGGGCCCCGTGTCTGGGGTCAGTTGGCCTGGAAAGGAGCATGGGGCTTTCAGAATGAGGCACTGGAGCCTGCGGGCAGGGGGCCCTGGGGTCCCTAGAAGTGGGCCCAGGAGGAGAGAGAAGGCAAGTCCCTCCAAATGAGAGGGCAGGGGTGGTGTTTTAGATGTGTGTTTCCCAAACCCACCTGGGCATTTAGGATGACCTGGGTTGGGGGAGGTGCTTGTTAAAAATGCAGATTCTCAGGCCCCACCCCAGAGATGTGGCTACAGTAGGTCTGGGGGGAGTCCAGGAATCTGTATTATCAACTAGCTGCCTGGGTAATTCTGATGATCCCCAGGTTGGAGAGGCACAGGGGGCAGGACCCAGGGTTCCCAGAGCAGGCGTGGAGAATCCCAGGTAACCCCACAGCAGCCCTGTGCCCCTGGGAACAACTTCCAAAGCCCCTCCCTGTTTTCCGAGCCTCCCACGTTGGGCTGTGTCTTCACAGCAGAGCTTGAGCTCTGCAAAGGGCGAGTGTGTGTTGGCGCCACATTTGTTTTGAATAAACCTTTCGAAATGCCGCCCTGCGGTTCTGTGTGCAGGCTACTTTTCTCTCTGATGAGCAGGGTGTCACAGACACCAAGTAAATGACGGTGAAAAAGAAAAGCGATAATTTACAGGGCTCAGATGGTTAAGTGTTCGGCTGCTGACTGAAAGGTTGGTGGTTCAAACCCACCAAGAGGTGCCTTGGAAGAAAGGCCTGGCGATTTGCTTCCAAAAGGTCATAGCCTTGAAAACCCTGTGGAGCACAGCTCTGCTCTGACACACATGGGGTCGCCATGAGTTGGAATCAGCTCGATGGCAACCGCGTGTGTGTGTGTGTCTGTCTGTGTGTGTGTGTGTGTTTAAATTATGAAGTGAATCTTTGAAACCTGGTGCAGGCAGCGAGGCTGTGCCTCGGGAAGCTCATCCTATGACCAGCAGCGGGGGGCTGCTGGCTCTCTGTCTAGTTGCAGGAGAAGTGGTTACCTCAGGCTGATGGAAGGCAGGGTTTTACCCAATGCTCAAGGAGCCCTGGTGGGCAGTGGTTAAGTGCTTGGCTGCTAACCGAAACGTCATTGGTTCAAACCCAGCAGCGACTCTGCAGAAGAAAAGACCCGGCAATTTGCTGCTGTAAAGATTAATCAAAAAATCCCATTCCCATTTAGTCAATTTCAATTCATAGCAACCCTACAGGACAGAGCAGAGCTGTCCCACAGGGTTTCCAAGGCTGTAATCTTTATGGAAGCAGACTGTCACATCTTTCTCCTGTCATGAATGCTTAACCACTGTGCCACAAATGCTCCTTCCGATAGCGATTACAGCCTGAATCGGATCAACTCAGTGACAACCACCACCACCACCACCACCCAATGCTCACGGGGTCCTTGGATGACGCAGATGGTTAAGCACTCAACTACTAACCCAAACGTTGGCAGTTAGAACCCACCCAGAGGCGCTTCGGAGGACAGGCCTGATCTGCTTCCAAAAAGTCACAGACTTGAAAACCCTATGAGGCACAGTTCTACTCTGCACACATGGAGTGGCTATGGGTCGGAATTGACTTGATGGCAACTAACAACAACCCAAAGCTCAGCATCTGTCTAACCAAACCTATCTGCTCCTCCCCGCATCAGCTTCCGTAGTCACTTACCCTGTTATTGCATCTGACACCTACGTCTTTGCAATCACCTGCTCAAGACCTTCCACTCCTCCCCATTGTCCTGAGGCTAGAATCCACATGGCCAAGCTTCAAACCGCCTGCCATGACTCTCTTTCGTTGTTTGGGTCTTTGCTAAGTTATTTGCAACACCCCCAGCCTTGTCTTGGATAGACCCATCTTCTCCACCTCTTTGCCCCTGCTGTTTCCATGGCCTTGCGAGCTTCCTCTCTCAACTCCACACACCCACGGCCTACCTGCCCCAGTTCTAGCTGAAGTGCTTCCTCCTGGCCCAGCCTCCTGTGACAGTTGTCATCCCCCAGCTGGAAGCGAGCCTCCTTTTGGTGCTTCCACCTCAGTTTGCCTGAATCATGAGCATCTTTTGTAGCCCATCCTCCTCTATCATTGCCCATTTATGTGCCTGCTTCTTCCTTTTTAAGTTTTATTTTATTGCTGTTGTTGAGAATACAGACAGCAAAACATACACAAATTCAACCATTTCTGCATGTACAATTCGGGGACATTGTGTACATTCTTGGAGTTGTGCGACCGTTCTCACCCTCCTTTTTAGTTGTTCCTCCCTCATTAACATAAACTCACTGTTCCCTAAGGTTCCTATCTAATCTTTCGAGTTGCTGTTGTCACTTTAATACCATATAGATAATTCTTGTAAGAGCATAATGCTCAAGGCCGGCTTTTTTACTAGTTAAGCTAAACTACTTTTTGGTTTTAAGAAGACTTCAGGGGGTATTTTTGGTTGAAGGTTTAAAGATTATCCCAGGGCAATAATTCCAGGGGTTCATCCACTCTCCGTGGCTCCAGAAAGTTCGGAGCGCGTGAAAATTTGAAATTCTGGTCTGCATTTTCCCCCTTTGATCCAAGTTCTTCTATAGAATCTTGGATCGAAATGTTCAATAATGGTAGCTGGGCACCACCCAGTTCTTCTGGTCTCATGGCAAAGATGCCTGCTTCTTCTTCATAGTTTCTGTGTGTCTCGTATGGTGCCTGGCACACACTAGGTGCTCAGCTACTGTTGACTGCAAAGACCATGGTGCAGAACACACGCAGCTTTTGAGATCTTGAGGGAGAACCTGGTGTTTGCCTGAAGGACTGAGGGCTCATTGCCTCAGGTGATGAAATAAGAAAAGTGGCCTCCCTTCTCCAAGGGGCATACCCCAACCCTCTGTTCCTACTGAGTGGGGTCTCACCAAATCTCCAGTGAGGCTCAGCCATCTGTGGACCTGGATGGTACACCCAGGAAGACATGGCTTCTGACTGTGTTCCTGGAAACTGAGGCTGAGGGATCAGACTCAACCTCATCTAGCTGTCCTCCCAAATGGGGACAGGGACCCCTCAGGAGATATGTTGCATTGTAAGGACATGGGCTGTGGAGGCAAATATCATTGCATTCCTATCTTATGTTTGTATTAATTGGCTGTGTGACCTCAGACAAATTCCTTAACCTCTCTGAACCTCAGGTTCTTGGTTTGGAAAATGATACTAAGTACAACTTTTAGGGCCATTAAGAACGTTGGGGATAATATCTGCAAAGCTACGTGGCACCTCATAGGAGTTTGATGTTAAGTGTTCAGCTGCTAACTGAAAGTTTGGTGATATAAACCTACCCAGCGGCTCCACAGGAGACAGTCCTGGAGATCTGCTCCTATAAAGATTACAGAAAACCTTACTGGGCAGTTCTACTCTGTCACATGGGATCACTATGAGTCAAATTGGATTAGATGGCACCTAACAACAACACCAGTATTATTATCCTTGTTATTACCATCCCTGATTTTTAATATTTTTGTAGTCTTTGTTGCTCTCTCCAGCTGTTGGTGCCTGTGCTGGGATCACCCAAGGCCTTGAGCTAGCTAGGAAGAGAGCTGCAGTATTTTATAATGAGGTTGGCAGATGCAGGATGCAGCGGCCCCCCTGCCAGGGATCACAAATCAACTAGCATCCTTTGTGGAGAGGAGGACCTTTACCAGGCTTGGTAGGGATAGGCCAACCTGATGGGTGTCTGACCTCAGTCCATGTGGCTCTGGGGAGGGATGAACTCTATTAACCTTAGCAGGGGTGGGTGCTTCTAGGTTCTGCAAGGGACCTGAGCCACAGAGGCTGCCCCTGCATGTAGGGCAGGCAGAGCTGGTCTCAGTTACACCCCGTGGGTTCAGGGAATCCCCAAGTTTCAGGAAGACCATGGATAGAAAGTCTTCCCCACACCCCCTGTCCTGATGTATGACCTGAGCATATGCCTCAGTTTCCTCACTCAGCAGTCCATCTGCTTTCCAAGTCTATATGTGCCCTGGCCTGGTCCCTTCTCAGGGCTTGGCCACCTGCTCTACGTGCTGAAAATTCCCACAACACATCAGTGGGCAGCGCCCAAGTGTCTAGTCCTCGCAGCATCCAGAAGCCCAGAAATCATGACTTGCCCACAAGCAGCAACAGCAATGTCTGTTCGTGTCTGGGGACCAGGAGGGAGACAGGGCTCCCAGCACAGCTTTTCCCAGGATTCTGGAGCAGTGGGTGGGCTGGTGGCCTATCCGCCTGGCTCATTCCTTGTCCTCTTCCCTGCCTCTGCACATACCAGGGGTCATCCTCACCTGCACCCTCACTCTACTTGCTTCACTGCAGGAACTTGGGCAAGCTTTTATTCAGTTAATATTTATTGCGTGCTTTTCCAAGTCTCAGGTGCTGAGCCAAGCTCTTCACACACACTAAGTTTTCACTTAATAGCCAGGTGTGCCCAGGTAAGAGCTAGTATTATGCCCATTTTATAGGCAAGGAAACAAGAGTCTTACAGATTAACCTGGGTCACAAATGTGGTAAGGGATGGAGCCAGGATTCAAACCCAGACGGTCTGACTACACATCTTTTTCACATTGAAGGATAATGAAAATACAACCAAATGTATAGATCTTAGGTGTTCAGTTCAACGAGTTGACAAATGTATTCATCCATGTAACCAGTGTTTCCAGCAAGATACAGAACACTTCCATCATCTTGCAAGTCTCTTCCCAGTCAATCTCTACCCCCCAAGTGAAGGCACCCACTATTCTGATTTCTATCACCATAAAAAAAATCACCATAGACAAGCTTTATTCTTTGATTTCATAGGAATGGCATTACACAGTATATACTTTTTCATATATACTGTATGTACTTTTGGAAACCCTGGTGGTGTAGTGGTTCAGAGTTATGGCAGCTAACCAAGAGATCTGCAGTTGAAATCTATCAGGCGCTCCTTGGAAACTCTACTCTGTCCTATAGGGTCGCTATGAGTAGGAATCAAATCGACGGCTATACTTTTGTATGCTGCTTTCCCTCAGCATCATGTTTTTGAAATTTATCCATATTGTTGCACATATCAATAGCTTGTTACTTTTATTGCTGAGTAGCATTGCATTGGGTAGGACATCACAATTCATTTATCCCTTCACTTACTGATGGACATTTGGGTTCTTTCCAGTTTTGAGCTATTATGAATAAAGCTGATATGAACATTCATGTACAAGGCTTTGTGTAGATATATGTCTTCATTTCAGTCGGGCAAATACTTGGAGTGGAATTGCTGAGTCAAAGAGTTGGTGTATGTTTAACTTTATAATTGCCAAACATTTTCTAAAGTGGTTGTGCAATTTATACATTCATCAGCAATGTAAGACAGTTCCAGGTGCTCCACAACCTCACCAACATTTGATGTTGTAGTCTATTTTAGCCACGCTTGTGGTGTAGTAGTGGTATCTCATTTTGGTTTTAATTTGGATTTCCATGATGACTAATAATCTTCAGGTTTTTTTTTTTTATTGGCCATCCATATATTTTCTTTTGTGTTGTTTCTGTCCTAGCCTTTTGCTCGTTAAAAAAATTGGAATCTGGATGTGAATATTTTTCCTAATCAGTAGCTGTCCATTCATTTTTTTTTTTTTAATTTTTATTAAGCTTCAAGTGAACATTTACCATTCCAATCAGTCTGTCACATGTAGGTTTACATACATCTTACTCCCTTCTCCCACTTGCTCTTCCCCTATTGAGTCAGCCCTTACAGTCTCTCGTTTCGTGCCAATTTTACCATTTTCCCTCTCTCTCTATCTTCCCATCCCCCCTCCAGTCAAGAGTTGCCAACACACTCTCCCGTGTCCACCTGATTTAATTAGCTCACTCTTCATCAGTATCTCTCTCCCCCCCACTGACCAGTCCTTTTCATGCCTGATGATTTGTCTTCGGGGATGGTTCCTGTCCTGTGCCATCAGAAGTTCTGGGGAGCATTATCTCTGGGATTCCTCTAGTCACAATCATACCATTAGGTGTGGTCTTTTAATGAGAATTTGGGGTCTGCATCCCATTGGTCTCCTGCTCCCTCAGGAGTTGTCTGTTGTGTTCCCTGACAGGGCAGACATCGATTGTGGCCGGGCACCAACTAGTTCTTCTGGTCTCGGGATAATGTAGGTCTCTGGTTCATGTGGCCCTTTCTGTCTCTTGGTTTCTTAGTTGTTGTGTGACCTTGGTGTTCTTCATTTTCCTTTGCTCCAGGTGGGTTGAGACCAATTAATGTATTTTAGATGGCTGCTTGTTGGCATTTAGGACCCCAGGTGCCACAATTCAAAATGGGATGCAGAGTGTTTTCATAATAGAATTGTTTTGCCCATTGACTTAGAAGTCCCCTCAAACCAAGTTCCCCAGACCCCAGCCCCTGCTTCGCTGACCTTTGAAGCTTTCATTTTATCTCGGAAACCTCTTTACTTTTAATCCAGTCCAATTAGGCTGACCTTCCTTGTTTTGAGTGTTGTCTTTCCCTTCACCCAAAGCAGTTCCCATCTACAGATTGATCAATAAAAAGCCCTCTCCCTCCCTCCCTACCTCCCTCCCCCCTTTGTAACCACAAAAGTATGTGTTCTTTTCCGTTTTTTCTATTTCTCAAGATCTTATAATAGTGGTCTTATACAATATTTGTCCTTTTGCAACTGACTCATTTCGCTCAGCATAATGCCTTCCAGATTCCTCCATGTTATGAAATGTTTCAGAGATTCGTCACTGTTCTTTATCGATGCGTAGTATTCCATTGTGTGAATATACCACAATTTATTTACCCATTCGTCCTTTGATGGACATCTTGGTTGCTTCCAGCTTTTTGCTATTGTAAACAGAGCTGCAATAAACATGGGTGTGCATATATCTGTTTGTGTGAAGGGTCTTGTATCTTTAGGGTATATTCCGAGGAGTGGGATTTCTGGGTTGTATGGTAGTTCTATTTCTAACTGTTTAAGATAACGCCAAATGGATTTCCAAAGTGGTTGTACCATTTTACAATCCCACCAGCAGTGTATGAGAGTTCCAGTCTCTCCGCAGCCTCTCCAACATTTATTATTTTGTGTTTTTTGAATTAATGCCAGTCTAGTTGGTGTCAGATGGAATCTCATCGTAGTTTTAATTTGCATTTCTCTAATGGCTAATGATCGAGAGCATTTTCTCATGTATCTGTTGGCTGCCTGAATATCTTCCTTAGTGAAATATGTGTTCATATCCGTTGCCCACTTCTTGATTGGGTTGTTTGTCTTTTTGTGGTTGAGTTTTGACAGAGTCATGTAGATTTTAGAGATCAGGCGCTGGTCTGAGATGTCATAGCTGAATATTCTTTCCCAGTCTGTAGGTGGTCTTTTTACTCTTTTGGTGAAGTCTTTAGATGAGCATAGGTGTTTGATTTTTAGGAGCTCCCAGTTATCTGGTTTCTCTTCATCATTTTTGGTAATGTTTTGTATTCTGTTTATGCCCTGTATTAGGGCTCCTAGGGTAGATCCTATTTTTTCTTCCATGATTTTTATCGTTTTAGTCTTTATGTTTAGGTCTTTGATCCACTTGGAGTTAGTTTTTGTGCATGGTGTGAGGTATGGGTCCTGTTTCATTCTTTTGCAAATGGATATCCAGTTATGCCAGCACCATTTGTTAAAAAGACTATTATTTCCCCAATTGACTGACACTGGTCCTTTGTCAAATATCAGCTGCTCATAAACGGATGGATTTATATCTGGATTCTCAATTCTGTTCCATTGGTCTATTCCATTCATTTTTATAATGGTGTTTTTGGTGAGCAGAAATTGACTGCAAATCCCTCATTTTTGATTGTTGATTCTTTGTTGTTGTTGTTGTTGTTAGGTGCCGTCCAGTCAGTTCCGACTCATAGCGACCCCATGCACAACAGAAGGAAACACTGCCCGGTTCTGTGCCATCCTTACAATCGTTGTTATGCTTGAGCTTATTGTTGCAGCCACCGTGTCAATACACCTTGTTGAGGGTCTTCCTCTTTTCCGCTGACCCTCTACTCTGCCACGCATGATGTCCTTCTCCAGGGACCGATCCCTTCTGACAACATGTCCAAAGTATGTAAGACGCAGTCTGGCCATCCTTGCTTCCAAGGAGCATTCCGGCCGCACTTCTTCCAAGACAGATTTGTTCATTCTTTTGGCAGTGCATGGCATATTCAATATTCTTTGCCAACACCACAATTCAAAGGCGTCAACTCTTCTTCGGTCTTCCTTAGTCATTGTCCAGCTTTCACATGCATACGATGGGATTGAAAATACCATGGCTTGGGTCAGGCACACCTTAGTCTTCAGGGTGACATCTTTGCTCTCCAACACTTTGAAGAGGTCCTTTGCAGCAGATTTGTCCAATGCAATGCGTCTTTTGATTTCTTGACTGCTGCTTCCATGGGTGTTGATTGTGGATCCAAGTAAAATGAAATCCTTGACAACTTCAATCTGTTCTCCGTTTATCATGATGTTGCTCATTGGTCCAGTTGTAAGGATTTTTGTTTTCTATATCTTGAGGTGCAATCCATACTGAAGGTTGTGGTTTTGGTCTTCATTCGTAAGTGCTTCAGGTCCTCTTCACTTTCAGCAAGGAAGGTTGTGTCATCTGCATAACACAGGTTGTTAATGAGTCTTCCTCCAATCCTGATGCCCTGTTCTTCTTCATACAGTCCAGCTTCTCGGATTATTTGTCCAGCATACAGATTGAATAGGTACGGTGAAAGAATACAACCCTGACGCACACCTTTCCTGACTTTAAACCAATCGGTATCCCCTTGTTCTGTACGAACAACTGCCTCTTGATCTATGTAAAGGTTCCTTATGAGCACAATTAAGTGTTCTGGAATTCCCATTCTTCACAGTGTCATCCGTAGTTTGTTATGCAAAGTCGAATGCCTTTGCATAATCAATAAAACGCAGGTAAACATCCTTCTGGTATTCTCTGCTTTCAGCCAGGATCCACCTGACATCAGCAATGATATCCCTGGCTCCACGTTCTCTTCTGAAACCAGCCTGAATTTCTGGCAGTTCCCTGTTGATATACTGCTGCAGTCATATTTGAATGACCTTCAGCAAAATTTTGCTTGCATGTGATATTAATGATATTGTTCTATAATTTCCACATTCGGTTGGATCACCTTTCTTGGGAATAGGCATAAATATGGGTCTCTTCCAGTCAGTTGGCCAGGAAGCTGTCTTCCATATCTCTTGGCATAGATGAGTGAGCACCTGCAGCGTCACATCTGTTTGTTGAAACATCTCAATTGATATTCCATCAATTCCTGGAGCCTTGTTTTTTGCCAATGCCTTCAGAGCAGCTTGGACTTCTTCCTTCAGTACCATCGGTTCCTGATCATATGCCACCTCTTGAAATGGTTGAATATCCACTAATTCTTTTTGGTATAATGACTCTGTGTATTCCCTCCATCTTCTTTTGATGCTTCCTGCGTCGTTAAATATTTTCCCCATAGAATCCTTCACTATCGCAACTCGAGGCTTGAATTTTTTCTTCAGTTTTTTCCGCTTGAGAAACACCGAGTGTGTTCTTCCCTTTTGGCTTTCCATCTCCAGCTCTTTGCACATGTCATTATACTACTTTACTTTGTCTTCTCGAGAGGCCCTTTGAAATCTTCTGTTCAGTTCTTTTACTTCATCAATTCTTCCTTTTGCTTTAGCTGCTCGACGCTCAAGAGCACGTTTCAGAGTCTCCTCTGACATCCATCTTGGTCTTTTCTTTCTTTCCTGTCTTTTCAGTGATCTCTTGCTTTCTTCATGGATGATGTCCTTGATGTCATTCCACAGCTCGTCTGGTCTTCAGTCCTAGTGTCCAATGCGTCAAATCTGTCCTTCAGATGGTCTCTAAATTCCGGTGGGATGTACTCAAGGTCATATTTTGGCTCTTGTGGACTTGCTCTGATTTTCTTCAGTTTCAGCTTGAACTTGCATATGAGCAATTGATGGTCTGTTCCACAGTCAGCCCCTGGCCTTGTTCTGACTGATGATATTGAGCTTTTCCATCGTCTCTTTCCGCAGATGTAGTCAATATGATTTCTGTGTGTTCTATCTGGCGAGGTCCATGTGTATAGTCACCGTTTATGTTGGTGAAAGAAGGTATTTGCAATGAAGAAGTCTTTGGTCTTGCAAAATTCTATCATTTGATCTCTGACATTGTTTCTATCACCAAGGCCATATTTTCCAACTACTGATCCTTCTTCTTTGTTTCCAACTTTTGCATTCCAATCGCCAGTGATTATCAATGAGTCTTGATTGCATGTTCGATCAATTTCAGACTGTAGCAGCTGATAAAACTCTTCTATTTCTTCATCTTTGGCCCTAGTGGTTGGTGCTTAAATTTGAAAAATGGTCGTATTAACTGGTCTTCCTTGTAGGCGTGTGGATATTATCCTATCACTGACAGCGTTGTACTTCAGGATAGATCTTGAAATGTTCTTTTTGACGATGAATGCAACACCATTCCTCTTCAAGTTGTCATACCCAGTATAGTAGACTATATGATTGTCTGATTCAAAATGGCCAATACCAGTCCATTTCAGCTGCCTAGGATATCGATGTTTATGCATTCCATTTCATTTTTGATGATTTCCAATTTTCCTAGATTCATACGTCGTACATTCCAGGTCCGATTATTAACGGGTGTTTGCAGCTGTTTCTTCTCATTTTGAGTCATGCCACATCAGCAAATGAAGGTCCTGAAAGCTTTACTCCATCCACGTCATTAAGGTCAACTCTACTTTGAGGAAGTAGCTCTTCCCCAGTCATCTTTTGAGTGCCTTCCAACCGGGGGGGCTCATCTTCCAGCACTATATCAGACAATGTTCTGCTGCTATTCATAAGGTTTTCACTGGCTAATGCTTTTCAGAAGCAGACTGCTGGGTCCTTCTTACTAGTCTGTCGTAGTCTGGAAGCTCAGCTGAAACCTGTCCTCCATGGGTGACCCTGCTGGTATCTGAATACCGGTGGCATAGCTTCCAGCATCACAGCAACACACAAGTCCCCACAGTATGACAAACTGACAGACACGAGGGGGAAAAAAAATACTTACATACACCTTGGTATATATTCATAATTGCCCTCCCCCTAATGAGATAGCCCACTACTTCCCTCCACTCTCTTTTTTCGTGTCCATTCAGCCAGCTTGTAACCCCGCCTGCCTACTCATCTCCCCTCCAGATAGGAGATGCCAACATAATCTCAAGTGTCTACCTGATCTAAGAAGCTCAGTCCTCACCAGTACCATTTTCTATCCCATCGTCCAGTCCAATCCCTGTGTGAAGAGTTGGCTTTGGGAATGGTTCCTGTCCTAGGCTAATAGAAGGTCTGAGGACCATGACCTCTGGGGTCCTTCTAGTTTCAGTCAGACCATTAGGTCTGGTCTTTTTATGAGAATTTGGGGCCTGCATCCCACTGCTCTCCTGCTCCCTCAGGAGTTCCCTGTTTTGTTCCCTGTCAGGGCATCATAGGTTGTAGCCAGGCACTGTCTAGTTCTTCTGGTCTCAGGCTGATGTAGTCTCTGGTTTATGTGGCTTTTTCTGTCTCTTGGGCTCGTAATTACCTTGTGTCCTTGGTGTTCTTCATTCTCCTTTGCTCTACGTGGGTTGAGACCAATTGATGCATCTTAGATGGCCGCTTGCTAGCCTTTAAGACCCCAGACAATGCTCTCCAAAGTGGGATGCAGAATGCTTTCTTAATAGATTTTATCATGGCAATTGACTTAAATGTCCCCTGAAACCATGGTCCCCAAACCCCTGCCCCTGCTTTGCTGGCCTTCGAAGCATTCAGTTTATTCAGGAATCTTCTTTGCTTTTGGTTTAGTCCAGTTGTGCTGATCTCATCTGTATTGTGTGCTGTCTTTCCCTTCACCTAAAGTAGTTCTTATCTACTATCTAATTAGTGAATAACCCTCACCGTCACCCCCTCCCTACTCTCGTAACCATGAAAGAATATTTTCTTCTCTCTTTAAACTATTTCTCGGGTTCTTATAATAGTGGTCTTATACAATATTTGTCCTTTTGCAACTCTCTAATTTCACTCAGCGTAATGCCTTCCAGATTCCTCCACGTTATGAAATGTTTCACAGATTCGTTATTGTTCTTTATCGATGCGTAGTATTCCACTGTGTGAATATACCATAATTTATTTATCCATTCATCTGTTGACGGCACCTTGGTTGCTTCTGTCTTTTTGCTATTGTAAATAGGGCTGGAATCAACATGGGTGTGCATATATCTGTTCCTGTAAAGGCTCTTATTTTTCTAGGATATATTCCAAGGAGTGGGATTGCTGGATCATATGGTAGTTCTCTTTCTAGCTTTTTAAGGAAGCACCAAATCGATTTCCAAAGTGGTTGTACCATTTTACATTCCCACCAGCAGGGTATAGATGTTCCAGTCTCTTCACAACCTCTCCAACATTTATTATTTTGTGTTTTTTGGATTAATGCCAGCCTTGTTGAAGTGAGGTGGAATCTCATTGTAGTCCTGATTTGCATTTCTCTAATGGCTAATGATCATGAGCATTTCCTCATATATCTGTTAGCTACCTGAATGTCTTCTTTAGTGAAGTGTCTGTTCATATCTTTTACCCATTTTTTAATTGGGTTATTTGTCTTTTTGTAGTTGAGTTTTTGCAGTATCATATAGATTTTAGAGGTCAGGCGCTGATCAGAAATGTCGTGGCTAAAACTTTTTCCCAGTCTGTAGGTAATCTTTTTACTCTTTTGGTGAAATCTTTGGATGAGTTTAGGTGTTTGATTTTTAGGAGCTCCCAGTTATCTAGTTTTTCTTCTGCATTGTTAGTAATGCTTTGTATACTGTTTATGCCATGTATTAGGGCTCCTAACGTTGTCCCTACTTTTTCTTCCATGATTTTTATCATTTTAGATTTTATATTTAGGTCTTTTATGCATTTAGAGTTAGTTTTTGTGCATGGTGTGAGGTATGGGTCTTGTTTCATTTTTTTGCAGATGGATGTCCAGTTATGGCAGCACCATTTGTTAAAAAGTCTGTCTTTTCCCCATTTAACTAACTTTGGGGCCTTTGTCAAATATCAAATGCTTATATGTGGATGGATTTATGTCTGGATTCTCAATTCTGTTCCACTGGTCTATGCATCTGTTGTTGTACCAGTACCAGGCTGTTTTGACTACTATGGCGGTATAATAGGTTCTAAAATCAGGTAGAGTGAGGCCTCCCACTTTGTTCTTCTTTTTTGGTAATGCTTTATTTATCCAGGTCATCTTTCCCTTCCATTTGAAGTTGGTGGCTTGTTTCTCCATCTCATTAAAAAATGTTAATTAAATCAGGTGGACACTGGAGAGTGTGTTCGCAACTCTTGACTGGAGAGGGGATGGGAAGATAGAGAGAGAGGGAAGATGGCAAAATTGGCACGAAACGAGAGACTGTAAGGGCTGACTCAAGAGGGGGAGAGCAAGTGGGAGAAGGGAGTAAGATGTATGTAAACCTACATGTGACAGACTGATTGGAATGGTAAATGTTCACTTGAAGCTTAATAAAAATTAAAAAAAAAAATGTTGGAATTTAGATCGAAATTGCATTAAATCTATAGATTGCTTTTGGTAGAATAGATATTTTTACAATGTTAAATCTTCCTATCCATGAGCAAGGTGTGTTTTTCCAGTTATTTAGGTCTCTTTTGGTTTCTTGCAGAAGTGTTTTATAGTTTTGTTTGTGTAAGTCTTTTACTTCTCTGGTAAGATTTATTCCTAAGTATTTTATCTTCTTGGGGGCTACTGTAAATGGTATTGATTTGGTGATTTCCTCTTTGATGTTCTTTTTGTTGGTGTGGAGGAATCCAACTGATTTTTGTATGTTTATGTTGTATCCCGATACTCTGCTGAACTCTTCTATTACCTTCAGTAGTTTTCTTGGGAATTCCTCAGGGTTTTCTGTGTATAAGGTCATGTCATCTGCAAATAGAGATACTTTTACTTCTTCCTTGCCAATCTGGATGCCCTTTACTTCTTTATCTACCCTAATTGCTCTGGCTAGGACCTCCAGCACAATGTTGAATAAGAGTGGTGATAAAGGGCATCCTTTTCTGGTTCCGGATCTCAAGGGGAATGTTTTCAGGCTCTCTCCATTTAGGATGATGTTGGCTATTGGCTTTGTATAAATGCCCTTTATTATGTTGAGGAATTTTCCTGCTATTCCTATTTTGCTGAGAGTTTTTATCATGAATGTGTGTGAAACTCTGCCAAATGCCTTTTCTGCATCAATGGATAAAATCATGTGATTCTTGTCCTTTGTTTTATTTATATGATGGTTTACATTAATTGTTTTTCTAATGTTGAACCATCCCTGGATACCTGGTTTGAATCCCCCTCCGTTACGGTGAATTATTTTTTTGATATGTTGTTGAGTTCTGTAAGCTAGAATTTTGTTGAGGACTTTTTATCTAAGTTCATGGGGGATATAGGTCTCTAATTTTCTTTTCTTGTGGTCTCTTTACCTGTTTTTGGTATCAGGGATATGCTGGCTTCATAGAATGAGTTTGGGAGTATTCTGTCATTTTCTATGCTCTGAAATACCTTTAGTAGTAGTGGTGTTAAATCTTCTCTGAAAGTATGGTAGAACTCTACAGTGAAGCAGTCCAGTCCAGGGCTTTTATTTTTTGTTGGGAGTTTTTTTTTTTTTTTTATTACCCTTTTCAATCTCTTCTTTTGTTATGGGTCTACTTAGTTGTTCTACCTCTGTTCGTGTTCCTTTAGGTAGGTACTATGTTTCCAGGAATTCATCCATTTCTTCTAGGTTTTCAAATTTGTTAGGGTACAATTTTTCATAGTAATCTGATATGATTCTTTTAATTTCAGTTGGGTCTGTTGTAATATTGCCCGTCTCATTCCTTATTCGGGTTATTTGCTTTCTCTCCTGTTTTTCTTTTGTCAGTTTGGCCAGTGGTTTATCAATGTTGTTGATTTTTTCAAAGAACCAGCTTTTGGTCTCGTTAATTCTTTCAGTTGTTTTTCTGTTTTCTATTTCATTTAGTTCTGCTCTAATTTTTGTTATTTATTTTTTTCTGGTGCCTGAGGGTTTCTTTTGTTGCTCTCTTTCTATTTGTCCAAGTTGTAGGGATAATTCTTTGATTTTGGCTCGCTCTTCTTTTTGTATGTGTGCATTTATTGATATAAATTGACCTCTGAGCACCGCTTTTGCTGTGTCCCAAAGGTTCTGATAGGAAGTGTTTTCATTCTCACTGGATTCCCTGAATTTCTTTATTCCATCCTTAATGTCTTCTATAATCCAGTCTTTTTTGAACAGGGTATCGTTCAGTTTCCAAGTGTTTGATTTCTTTTCCCTGCTTTTTCTGTTATTGATTTCCACTTTTATGGCCTTATAGTCAGAGAAGACACTTTGTTAATATTTCAATGTTTTGGATTCTCCTAAATCTTGCTTTATGACTTAATATGTGGTCTATTCTAGAGAACGTTCCATGTGCACTATTAAAGAAAGTATGCTTGGCCGCTGTTGGGTGGAGCGTTCTGTATATGTCTATGAGGTCAAGTTGGTTGACTGTGGCATTTAGATCTTCCATGTCTTTATTGAGCTTCTTTCTGGATGTCCTGTCCTTTATGGAAAGTGGTGTGTTTAAGTCTCCTACTGTTATTGTGGAGCTATCTCACTTTTCAATGCTGATAGAGTTTGTTTTGTGTATCTTGGAGCCCTGTCATTGGGTGCATAAATATTTAATATGGTTATATCCTCCTGGTATACTGTCCCTTTCATCATTATATGCTGTCCTTCCTTATCCTTTATGATGGATTTGACATTAAAGTCTATTTTGTCAAAAATTAACATTGCTACTTCTGCTCTTTTTTGATTGTTGTTTGCTTGATACATTTTTTTCGATCCTTTGAGTTTTAGTTTGTTTGTGTGTCTAAGTCTAAGGTGTGTCTCTTATAGACAGCATATAGACGGATCACGTTTTTTAATCCAGTCTGCCACTCTCCGTCTCTTTAGTGGTGCATTTAGTCCACTTACATTCAGCATAATTTTGGATGCGTATGAATTTAGTGGTATCATTTTGATGTCTTTTTTTGTGTGTTGTTGACAGTTTTTTTCCCACTTAATTTTATGTGCTGAGTAGATTATCTTTATATATTGTTTTTTTCTCATATTCATTGTGGTTGATTTTGTTTCTGCCGAGTCTCTATTTTTTTCTTGTAGTTTATTTTGATGTGTAGGATAGTTTGTCTCCTTTGTGGTTACCTTATTATTTACCCTGATTTTTCTAAATTTAAACCTAACTTCTATTTCTTTGTATCGCATTGTGTTCCTCTCCATATGAAAGATCTATGACTACATTTCTTAGTCCCTCTTTACTGTTTTATTGTTGCCTTCTTTTACATAATAACATCGGTGTTTCCCTGTTTTGAACTTCTTTTAATCTTGATTTATTTTTATGATTTCCCTGTCTGGTTGACATCTGATTGCTCTGCCCAGTGTTCTAGTCTTGGGTTGATACCTGATATTATTGATTTTCTAACCAAAGAACTCCCTTTAGTATTTCTTGTAGTTTTGGTTTGGTTTTTACGAATTCCCTCAAATTGTGTTTATCTGGAAATGCCCTAATTTCACCTTCATATTTGAGAGACAGTTTTGCTGCATATATGATTCTTGGTTGGCAATTTTTTTCCTTCAATTTTTTATATAAGTCATCCCATTGCCTTCTTGCCTGCATGGTTTCTGCCAAGGAGTCCAAGCTTATTCTTACTGGCTCTCCTTTGTAGGTGACTTTTTTTTACCCCTAGCTGCTCTTAAAATTCTCTCTTTATCTTTGGTTTTGGCAAGTTTGATTATAATATGTCTTGGTGACTTTCTTTTAACATCTACCTTACGTGGAGTTCGATGAGCATCTTGGATAGATATCTTCTCATCTTTTATGATATCAGGGAAGATTTATGCCAAGAAATCTTCAACAATTATTTCTGTTATCCCTCCCTGTTCTGGTACTCCAATCACTCGTAGGTTATTTCTCTTGATAGAGTCCCACATTATTCTTAAGGTTTCTTCATTTTTTAAAATTCTTTTATCTGATTTTTCTTCAAATATATTGGTGCCAAGTGCTTTATCTTCAAGGTCACAGATCCTGCCTTCCACTTGCTCAATTCTGCTCCTCTGACTTTTTATTGAGTTGTCTAATTCTGTAATTTTGTTGTTAATGTTCTGAATTTCTGATTGCTGTCTGTCTGTGGATTTTTCCAGCTTATTAAATTTTTCGTTATGTTCCTGAATAACATTTTTAATTTCTTCATTTGCTTTGTCTGTGTGTTCTTTGGCTTGTTCTGCGTATTGCCACATTTCCTTCCTGATGTCTCAAAGGGTTCTGTATATTAATCTCTTCTATTTATTCTGCCTCAGGTAATTCCAGGAAGGCATTTTCGTCTAGAAGATCCCTTGATTCTTTCTTTTGAGAGCTTGTTGAGGCGATCATGGTCAGTTTCTTTATGTGACTTGATATTGACTGTTGTCTCCGAGGCATCTATAAGTTATTGTATTAGTTTATTTTATGTTTGCTTACTGTGTTGTAGCATCTTGCTTTGTTTTGTTTTGATATGCTCAGATGGGTTGCTTAAGTGAGCTAGCTTGATTATTTTTGCCTTTGGAGCTCTGACGTTCTGTCTCCGGATGGCTAGAGTTGTTATCAGGTATATCAGTCTAGGAGTCCATTCACTTTTCTTATATGAATTCAGCTCAGGTGTCCAGTTAGCTGATCATCAAGTGTGTGGTACGAGCTCTCCCCTACAGTCTTAGAGGGGCTAGGGGTTATCGGTGTAGTTACTGGTATCTGTTTGCAGCAGGGGGTCATGCTCTGAACAAGGCAGGGGGCTGAGAATCTTCCCCCAGGTGTCTCTGAGGAAAGCGTGACCCTGTTCCCTGGAGCGTACAGGTTGGTGGTTTCTGCAGACAGACCATGGGCTTCCAATGTTTTTGGTTGTAAGGACTGGGAGGTACCAGTTATCCTTGGACCCCTGTGGCGGGTAGCCGGGTTACCTGAGTGGAGCCACCAGTACTTAGGGCCCTGATGTGGGTAGGTGAGCACCCTGTTTAATAGGCAAAGTGGTGTCAAACATCAAACACCCACCTCTCCAGCGCACAGCTGAAACAGTTGTAGTCTGCCAACAAGGGCCTATTCTCCTGAAGTAGGCCCACACAGGTCCATGCAGAAAAGAAAGGTACTCAAAAGCCACGGACCTTTTATGCCTGGACAGGAACCACTCTGTCCTGAGCTCCCCGTTAGTGGAGCTGGCAAATTATCTCTTCCCCCAGTTGGGAATTTATTCCTTCTGCAGGGCCTGGAGGATGGCTCTAGGGACTCAACAGGGCCTATCTCAGTCCCAGGGAAGCTGGCTTGGGTGAGGGGGGTGGGGTGTGTGGGGTGGGGTGGGCAGGGACGTGGTAAAATATACGTAGGGACTTAGCTTTTGCTGAGAGCTCCGTTCTTCTCTGGGTCCTGAGGTGTGAGTAGGCTGTGTGGCTGGCTGCTTCTCCCTGAGGAAACTGCAGCGAACACTAGTACCAGTCCACTGCCGCCACTCCGGGAATGGTGCCTGAGGGGTCCTCGCAATTCAGGTCTGGTAACTCCTCTCCGCTTCTGAACAGTGTCTTCCTTCCCCCGCCCCTCTGTTCATTTTCTAACCTTGCCTTTGATGTTTAGGACTCCTCGCTTGTCACAAATATACTCATTTCACTTCTTTTTTTGGGTCTTTGTTGTAAGAGGGCTCGCTGGAAGCATCCGTCTATTCCACCATCTTGGCCCCATCTCCTCGAGTTCCCTCACTTCTGCACATCATCTGGGACTGGCGCTTCCATTCATTGTTTACCAGCCCATGTGCACGAACATACCCTTGTGTTTGTATCATAGCAAAGAGCATTACTGGCCCTTCTGGCTGGAGTTGCTGCATCAGCTTACGTGGGTGTACAAGATGGTTCTCTCAAAATGGATCAGAGACCTGCCATCTATTAATATAATCCGTTCTTGCCCAGTAACACTCATGTTGGATCCAGTTGCATAGTGGGTGAAGGTAGCGAGAGTTAGACTCGATGGCCCACCCCCACCTCTTGTTCATTAGAAAGAAATCGTATACTCCCAGGAGACCCGTCAAGATAAAGAATTTCAATTACAGGGGAGGGGACTATAGGAGACAGATGTCCAAGAAGATGTTGAAGTGGTAGAGGCCTCATAGCTTAAATAGCTCTGCCAGTTCCTTTCCACTGTGGCACTTGCTTTTCCTTGTGTCCTATCTGCTTGGTGTCTATGCATCTTTGCTTTGGACAGCTGGTGCCCCTGTTTTGTTGATGCCCTAAGCATTTATCTTGCTTATTGGGTAATCCATCCCTGGGAGGCCCAGTGTGGGTTGCTGAGTGTACCACTGTACTCCCTGGCTGCCTGTGGCCATGGGAGGCCAGGCCTGTGAATAGCACCTCGATTGCCAGGAAAACACTGTAATTACTGAAACCCAGAAAACTTTCTGCCTTACCTCTCAGACAAAAGGAGGCAAAAAACCTCTGATAAGTGACTTAATTAGCGGCTGCCATTGGCTTAACAACAGCGATTAAAATGATCGATTATTTAGATGTGGGAAACTGGTGGAAAAAGCTGTTAGGGGCACTTTTAAAGCCTGCACAGTGTTTCAAGCTCTAAGATAGTATTTAAAACAGTGGTTATGAGACTCCTCTGAGGGGAAAAAAGGCATCACGAACATTTAGATTCTGAGCTAATGAAATTTCCGTGAGCCTCCAGGGCGCACTACAGACCCTGCCGTCACCACTGGCTACTGTGGGGTGTCCGGCTGGGGCGGCCTCAGGAGCGATGCCCCGGGATCCAGCCCGTTGCACTTGACCTTCCCGTTCTCAGGCCAGAGCCATTGGTTGGGCTGCAGAGCCACATTCCAGGTGGGCGCTGCTACCCTTGATGGTCGCTAGGGGGAGCCGAAGTTCTTGGCAAAGTGCTTCTCTCTCAGCATAAACCCCAGGAATGAGTTCTGCTTCTGTGGCTTTGCCATCCCGGATTCTGACAGCGGGCAGGAATGGGGACAGCGTGGCTGCTAACTGGCCTGGCGGAGGTGGACAGTGAAGATGCCCGAACTCTAAGCTATGTCCGGGTTCCTCCCTCGTCAGTCGTCAGTCCGGCTCCGTCTCAAACAAGAAAAGCAGTGCAACATTTTGAGCAAAGCACGACCAACTTCACGATTACTGTTCCAGAATACCTTCCGGAGGAGTCCCCCATCCCTTTCCGTGACCCCTGGGTTGTTAGGGACCTGCCTCATGTCTGCTCCTGGTCCCAGCACATTGTCTCCCCAGTGAGAAGACAGCCAAGGACTGTATTCTATTTCTTCCTCCCTCTGCTGTTAGCATCCTACCCCGCCCTTTATTTAAGCACCTCTGGTTTGCAGGAAACCGTATGCTTGGTAGGACCCTGGGTGGTGCAAACGGTTTGCACTTGAAGAGGAACCTAAAAGTTGGTAGTTTGAACCCACCCAGCAGTACCAAGGAAGAAAGGCCTGGCAATCTTCCTTCAAGATTTTAGCCAAGAAAACCCTATGGAGCAGTTCTGCCCTGTAACAGATGGGATCATCATGAGTTGGAATTGAGTCAATGGCCACAGGTTTGGCTTTGGCTTTTGGTGGGCATGGTGTCGGGGGCAACTGGAGGATGGTGGGGAGAGAGATAAAGAAGTCCAGGAAATGGCTACTGCATCCAAGGGCTTTCTGCTCCATCTGGAGATGAAGGTATTTCATGCAAGCCATTGAAGGTTTGCTGGGTGCTTGTTTGAGAAACAGTGGGAAGCGTTGGAAAAAGGCAAAGGTTGGCTCCACCACAAAGAGCCGGTATGACATTGTGTTACTTGAAGCTGCTAGGCCTCTATTTCCTCCTCTGTAAATGGGGCCAGAATTTACTAAGCTAACCACAGCATGTTCTGAGGATCAAACTGGTGATGGGAGAGAGAGGTTTTCTTACCTACTAATTAAGCATCACCTCCTTCGTGAACCTACCTAAGCACCCCCAGGTAAAACAGCTCTCCCCTTGTCTGTCTCCCAAAACCTCCCCCTGACCAATTAGAGCTGTCTGGGGTGCATAGTCGTTATTTACCTGTCCTGAACCTGTGAACTCCTCCAGGGCTGGATGGTGAGTAGGCTCTGATTCATCTCTACCCAGCTCACAGCCTGGCACAGGGAAGTCCCAAATTTGCAAATTGACTGAGATGTTGAGGGTGAGATGCTGGGGGAGGGAGAAGACTGGAACAACTCCCCTTTTTCCAGTTGGGTCCCTGGGCTGTGCATTGTTGCCTTTCAGGTGTGTGGGGGCTCAGGTGTGGGTGTGTGTATACACTGCTGTGGCTGGAGCTTGGGGTGAACCCAGGTGAGAACCTGACCATTGAGCCGTTGGCCACAGGGATCTGGGCTGCAGACACACAGATGGGGACCCTCAGAGTGGGGCGGGTATTGGAGCCCTAGAAATGGTTGTGTTCCAGGACAGCACAGGACAATTCCACAGAGTGGCCCATAAGTCACTGAGGGTGGGTGGGTCACAGGGGGATGTTGTCAGGGGCCCAGACTGAGCCTTCACAGTGCTGGGTCACAGGGTGACAAAGGCCCCTTTGCGAGTTCCATCAATCCTGTCTTGGAGAAGGTGGCAGTTTGGTGACAAAGTCTCACTTTGGACTGAAGAGTGGGGCAGGTGTCTCCAGCAGGTAGTAAGATTCAGTGGTAATTCTTGCTCAGTGTTTTGATAAGTGATACTATTTTTCATATAAAATCTAAAGCGAGTCCGTTGCAGTTGAGTCAGTCCTGACTCATGGTAACTCCGTGTGTTACAGAGTAGAACTGCTCCACAGAGTTTTCTTGGCTGTAATCTTTTATGGAAGCAGATTGCCAGGCCTTTCTTCTGTGGCACTGCCGGGTGGGTTCGAACCACCAACCTTCAGGTAGTGCACAAACCGTTTGTGCCACCCAGGCACCTCCATTTTTACATACACTATAGTGATATATTGTTTCCTTTAAATGCACTTATTTATGTCAAAAATAAAGTCAGTTTAAATAAAAATATTAAGTAAAGAATAGGAAAGGTGGTGCACTGATAAGGCAAAATCCTGATGCCTGCACAAGACTGACTGTAGTGGGGTTGAGAGCACAGGCTTCAGAGTCACAGGTTGAGATCCTGGCTCTGACTCTTCCAGTGGCGTGGACCTTGGGCCTCTCTGAACCTCAGTATCCTCATCTGTAAAACGGGGCCCACGATGCTCTCAGGAGGGCTGCTATGAGGAGCAAATGAGCTAATGTATATGAAGCGCTTGTTACAAGGCCAGACACACAGTAGGTGCTCAATAGTTGTGCATCGTTAGAAGTCTTAGTTTGCAGCAGGGTTAGATGGGGCCTGAAGAGCGAGGGAGCAAGAATCTAAGCCAGAACCCTGGGTGGGAGGGGGGCGTGACCTTGGGGTTGGAGAGTGAAGGGAAGCAGGGCCTCTGATGAAGGGTCTGGAGGGTCCGAGGAACCCAGAGGGCATGACCAAGGGGCAAGAGTCCATCTCAGCTACCCCTGCCCTGAGCAGGAGGCCAGGGGCTCCATGATAGAGTTCTCTTTTGGCTTGGAGAAATTTCCTCCCCCTGCCCTGCTGCTCCAAGTCCCATTCTTCCAAGATTTAATTCAGAATTAACAGTGTTCATAATAAGGTCCCGGCAATGTTGACCTTGAAGTTGCCTAGCCTGGAAGGTCGCATTTTCTACTGACGCTCAATATGAACAGGCTCCTCAGGGAGCCAGGGGGCTTCAGCTGATGAGAATTACAATTACCCTCCAACTTGCAGGCAGGGGCGGTGGCCTGCAAAAATATTAGCGAGCTTTCCAATTTGTTTCTTCATTCACTCATTCATTCATTTTTTCATTCATTCAACAAGTATTTATTGAGGGCGTAACGGGCATTGTTATCTTCCAAAAACCAAACCAGTTGCCATTGGGTGGATTCCAACTCACGGCGACCCCTTTTGTTTCAGAGTAGAACTACGCTCCACAGGGTTTTCGTGGCTGTGACCTTTCAGAAGCAGATTGCCAGGCCTTTCTTCTGCGGTACTTCTGGGTGGGTTCGAATCTCCAGCCTTTCAGCTGGCAGCACAGCTCTTAGCCATTTGTACCACCCATGGACTCCACTAATATTTAGGCCTTTGTTAAAACCAGCAGTGCCTCCTCCTCTGACAAAGGTCTGACTTAATTTTCTAAATACAAGCAAAAGGCAGAAATTTCGCTTGGAACAAGCAAAAAATTCTTCTCCTGTCCATTTATTTGCTTCTAGTGTTTGTAGAACACTCAGGTCACACACACACATTGCACTGAGTCATCTGCCTGTGAGAATTATTCTTATTGGTCTGTTTGCTTAGTTTAAAATGTCAGGCAGGAGAGACCAAACCCCCAGGAGCACAGCCCTAGGCCCAGGAGCTGGACTCTGGAACCTTCCAGGAGCCAGTCTACCCTCCCGAGCTAGCCTTTCTTCCTTCCCTTTGGTGGCTGTGAGGCCCTCTGCCTGACTACACTTGGCCCTGACAGTCCCCACAGCCACCAGGCAATTCTTGTATCGGTGCCAGCTTCTGGAGTGCTGTCTTTGGTCCTCTTCACTTTGAGACACTCAGGCCCTTCCTCTCCTTTGAAGTCCTCCTGAGACCTTCCAACCCTTCCCCGCACTGAGGCCATACCCTGGGCCAGCAGCCCTATAATGTCTGAGTCCCCCAGGTCTCCCCAGTGGAGTCACAGACTCCTGGATTCAGGCCCTGGTCTTCTCCCTGATACTTGTTAAGCATTCATTACTTGTAAGCTCAGTGATTTTCATCCATGAACTCAAAACCAACCTGCTGAGGCAGGGGCTGCATGGACCCCATTTCCTGTGCTAGAGGTGAAGAGGCTTGTTCAAGGTCACACAGCAGAAGTAACGGAGTGATGACGTGAATACAGGTGAGCTGGCTGCAGTGTCCTGCGCTCTAAAACACTCCCCTACTTGGCCTGCCCTTCACCTTGTGCTACAGAGTAGAACCGCCCTATAGGATTTTCTTGGCTGTAATATTTACAGAGGTAGAGTCAGGCCTTTCTTTCCTGTCGCCACTGGGTGGGTTTGAACTGCTAACCTTTAGATTAGTAGTTGAAGGCAAACTCTTTGCCCTACCTAGGGACTTTAGATGCTTAGTAGGTGCTCACGAATCATTTCTGCATCAATGTACGATGGAGTGAATTAATGAAGGCGTTTTATTCCTTCTTGCCAGCTGCGCACTTCCCTGACCCCAGCTGGGGACTTTCATATTTATGTTGCCACTTCAGAGATCTAGAACTCTGATTGTACTGCTGAGATTCATCCTCTATTTTCATTCTACATGTTCCTTTTTCTGGCTGTTCTATTCTACCGCCTGGTGCACAAAAGGCTTCCACTTTTCTGTACCCGGGAGCCCACCCACTCCGTTTCTGAGGCCCGAGATGCTGATTCTTCAACAGAAGGACTTGAAATCTTCCTGGGCACAGCCGTTTCAGAAACTCTTCATTTCAAAGCTGCGTGAAAGCGAGAGGCTGTGGCTTTGATGTCTCTGTTAGCTCCTCTGTAGGGGAGACAGGCTGCCTCACTGAGGTTGCCTGGGGTCTGAGGACAGGGGAGGTAGTGGACTTTTGGGGTTTCAGGGAGGGGTGGAGGACCCTGGGATCAGTCTGCTGGGACTGGAGGTGACAAGGAGGCACCCCCATACCCATCTCCATTCACTACCTGCCTCCCACTGTGGTATCAGCACAGACCCCGTCTGCAGGGTCTTGGCACCCATTCCCCAGAGCTAGGAAAACCTCCCAGCTGCATCCCTCACTGGACCTGCTGCTTGGGTGTGGGGAACTGTCTCACCCACTTCCATACAATGACTGGCTGATGGGGGAGCTGAGAGGTCTGGATTTAGGATAACTCGGAGGGCCATCCTGACTCCAGAGCTCCCTGAGGGATGAGCTGAGCCTTCAGCTGCTTCTGCATGGGGGGTCAGCCTTTTCCTCTGCCCAGTCTGTCCTTCCTGGCTTTCCTTCAGGTGGATCTCCCGGGACCACGCCACACGAGGTGCTCTGCGTGCAGCCCTCCCTCCCAGAGTCTGTTTCCAGGGAGCCCACTCTAAGATACCCTCTCATCTGAGGCCTAGTAGGGGCCTCCTGGCCACCAGCTGGGGTGGTGCCATCGAGAGGTGTGCGTGATGCAGCCCCACAGGAAGCACATCTCTGAGCTGGACACCTGGCGTGTTGCAACCATGGACCTGTCTCCCCCTCTCCTTTCCTGGACCTGGTTTTTTTTTTTTAATTTTTACTGTGCTTTAAGTGAAAGTTCACAAATCAAGTCAGCCTCTTATACAAAAATTTATACACACCCTGCTATTTACTTCTAGTTGCTTTCTCCCCAATGAGACAGCACACTCCCTCTCTCCATCCTCTATTTTCGTGTCCATTCGGCCAGCTTCTGACCCCCTCTGCCCTTTCATCTCCCCTCCAGACAGGAGTTGCCAACATAGTCTTATGTGTCCACCTGATCCAAGAAGCTCACTCCTCACCAGTGTCATTTTCTCTTATAGTCCAGTCCAATCCCTGTCTGAAGAGTTGGCTTTGGGAATGGTTCCTGTCTTGGGCTAAGAGAAGGTCTGGGGTCCTTCTAGTCTCAGTCAGATCATTAAGTCTGGTCTTTTTACAAGAATTTGAGGTCTGCATCCCACTGCTCTCCTTCTCCCTCAGGGGTTCTCAGTTGTGTTCCCTGTCAAGGCAGTCATCAGTTGTAGCTGGGCACCACCTAGTTCTTCTGGTCTCAGGCTAATGTAGTCTCTGGTTTATGTGGTCCTTTCTGTCTCTTGGGCTCATAGTTACCATGTGTCTTTGGTGTTCCTCATTCTCCTTTGGTCCAGGTGGGTTGAGACCCACTCATGCATCTTAGATGGCCGCTTGCTAGCGTTCAAGACCCCAGATGCCAGTCTTCAAAGTGGAATGCAGGGTTTTTTCTTAATAGATTTTATTATGCCAATTCACCTAGATGTCCTGGACCCTTGAGTGGGTCTTCACTGCAGCGTGGGACTTCTTCACTGCAGACTGAGCCCTTCTGTCCAGACAATGATCAGTAGCAGCTCAACATGGGGCTTGGATTTCCTTTGTCCTGGGACTTTGGCCTGAGTGAGGGACACACTCAAGGAACAGTAGCCAAAAAGGAAGCAATGCACAGGCTTGCTAGGAGCTGGGCAAGCACACACAAGGCCTTTGGTAAAAGCTGGGTTGGGAATGCAGCTTGGCCTTGAGGCTTAAAGGAAGCTTCCTACATCCTGTGATGAATCCAGGATGGCCTCCTCTGCAGAACAGGCCCCAGGTGCCTGCATGAACGAGGACAGCTATCCTGCCTCTTCCTGTTTACTCATGGACACAGGAGGGACAAGAGCATGAGCCATGTGGGCCCAAGCACTGAAGTCTAACACACACAGTGACCCTGCTCACTGGTAACATTGTACCCAAGTCTCTGGTTTGACCAATGGGTGACGAACCCCGCTTTCCTGGGGGGAGTGGCCATAAGGGCATGGGGGTGAGCAGAAGGGTAGAGCCATGACGGAGACACTCCTCCTGACAAATGCCTCTCGACTCTGCTGTTGTCCACCCTTGCCTTCTGCACCATGGCCACCTCCGCTGCCTCTTGAGTGGCTCTCCTGCTGGGCCTTCTCCCTCTGATATCAAGCCTTCTCTCCCCAGCATGATTATAGCTACACCAGCTTCACCATCTCTGTCCCCTGCATCTGGCTGACCAGCAGTGGAATGTGGGGGGCTGCCTGTTGCTCAACCTGAAGACTCTTCACTAAGGCCAGTTCTTCCCTTAATCTGAGACAGATATGTAGCAAACACCACCTACCCACCAGTCTCTCACTAGTCATTCTGCACGCAGGGGCACCTTCCACCCATGCCCCAGAGTATGAGAGGGAGGTCCATTTTACAGATGAAGCAGTAAGGGGCAGAGGGCTTAAATGCCATGTCCAATATCACCCAGGTGATTGACGGCAGATCCGGGTTCAGAACCCAGATCTACCTGACTCAGAGCCCTGCTCCTCCCTTTGAACATCTTGGCAAGTTCAATACCGATGAGGTGCTATGTGGAAGAGTCAGGACTCAAAGCGAGGTCCTGACTTTGAGAGCTCCTTAGCTTCCACCTAAATGATAATGATCGTCACTGCCATTTATGGAGGGTCTAAAGGTGCCACGTGTTGAGTTTGGTGCTTTGCACACGTTTTATCTTCAGTGTAGTCTTTCTGTGAAGTGTGGTTTATAGCATCCTCATTTTCTAAAGCACAGTTAAATGCTTGTTGTCGTTGTTGTTAGTTGCTGTTGAGTTGATTCCAACTCACGAAGACCCCATGTGTGCTGAGTAGAACTGCTCGATAGTGTTTTCAAGGCTGTGACCTTTCAGAAGCAGGTCACCAGGCCTGTCTTCTGAGGTACCTCTGGGTGGGTTCGAACAGTCAACCTTTCATAACCATTTGCACCTCTCAGGAACTCTGTAAAACAGCCATCATTTTATGAATGATGAACCTGAGTCTCCAGCTGCCCCTCCCACAGCCCGCTTTGGCCCTGGCCTGGTTTTCCAGTGGAGCTCGGAGATTCCTCCTCCTCCAGCCCCATCAGGCCCCCAACAGCCCAGCCTCAGTTTTCTAGCCTTACTTTAGGGGGGATGTTGCTGCCAGTGTGGAGAAAGAGAACCCCATGCTGAGATTTCTGGCAAGCTCCGGGGAGACGGTACTGGAGATCTCTGGATAGGGCATCCCACTGTTATATTGACCAGCATTTTGATGAATTCAGCTCCTGCTCAGGGCTGGGCTGGTTCTCACCATGTTCCCCTGGTGGGAATCTGGGAGCAGGGCCAGAGGGTGAGCAGAAGGGGCTGGGGCATATTTGGAGCCCCCACTAGCAGTGTAGGTTCATTTTGGGAGCCAGTAACTGGAGAGTCCTGGTGGGGCCCGTGTCCCTGTCAGTTGTCTCTATGGGCTGCTCTCAGGGAGGAACTTAGCAGCACTCTCTGTGTTTCTTGGCAGAGGAGCTTGGTGTGGCCTCCTCCGGAGACCTCAGAATTGCATTATGTGTCTGAACTGAGGGTTAGCAAGCAGCAAGTTGCCACCAGGTGAGCATCCTTGTCATGGGGGAGTGGAAAAGGGGCAGCCTTGGGGGTCAGGTGGCTCTGGTTCCAACCCTGGCTCTGCCACTTACAAGCTGTGTGACCTTGACCTTACTTAATCTTTCTTGGCCTTAGTTTTCTCAACTAATAAAAGTGAGTTACTCCCACCTTGGCCCTTAAGTTGATGTGGAGCTTCTGTGAAACAATGCCTAGGGGAAGACCTAGTAGTTTCTCCACAATGGATTCCTGTCCTTAGCTATCCATGCCCACCCACATCCCTCAGGCCCTGAGCTTTCAGCAAGCACAGTTGACTTCCCATTCCATCTTGTACCTGATGACTTTCCTGGAACCTGGAAGGCCTGATCCACCTTTCACCTGAACCCCACTATGGAACTGTTGGGGTTGGTGTATCAATATCCCAGCTCCCTTGACCCTTAGCTGGGCTAACTCTGAGGTGGGCTCTGCACCATTTCCCAGGGTTTCCTCATCTGTGTTGGTTTCCTATTGGTACTGTAACAAACTACCTGCAACGTAGTGGCTTACCAGCTTATGGCTCTGGCGGTCAGAAGTCTGAAATATGTCTTGCTAGGCTAATATCAAGGTGTGAGCAGGGCTGTGTTCCTTTCTGGAGGCTCCAGGGGGGAATCCATTTTCTTGTCCTTTCCATCTTCTAAAGGCTTCCTAAATTCTTTGGTTTGTGGCCCCTTCCATATTGAAAGCCAGCGATGGCCAATTGAGTCTTTCTCACATCACCTCATTCTGACCCTAACTCTTTGGCCTCTGTCTTCCGCATTATAAGGACCCTTGTGATTACATTCAGCCCATCTGGATAACTGGGAAAATGTCCCTACCTCAAGGTCAGCTGGCTCACAATCCTTAATTTCACCTGTAATCTTAATTCCTCTTTGCCATGTAATGTAATATAGTCACAGGTTCTGGGGATTAGAATGTAGACATCTTTGCGGGGGAGGGGGGCATTGTTCTACTCACCACCTCACCCCTGTGGTGGCTGGCTTGATGTTGTTGCTAGTTGCTGTTGAGTCAATTCTGTCTCATGGTGACCCCATGTGGGCAGGGTAGAACTAACCGCTCCATAGAGTTTTCAAGACTGTGGCCTTTTGGAAGCGGATCGCCAGGCCTGTCTTCCAAGGTGCATTTGGGTGGGTTTGAACTGCCAACCTTTCAGCTAGTAGTTGAGTGCTTAACTGTTTGCACCACTTAGGCTGTCTCCTCTTTCTCTGTGCCACTTTCCCAGTCCCCTGCTGGTGGTCTCTGTACCTCCCAACTGACGTACTTGCACTTGAATCCTTATCTCAGGGTCTTCTTCTGGAAGGAACTTGGACTAAGACAACGAGCAAATCTTTAACATTAAAGACACAGTGCAAAGGTAAAGTCAACCTGAGCTACAAAGACTCGAGACTGAAACCAATGAGCTCTGGTTGGGCATGCCCCCGTCAGAGTGGCTGGGCTGTGAGCAGGCTCCCCATCTTACAGATGGAAACCCTGAGGTGGAGGCAACATCTACCCTTTTCCACCACACATCCCTCTCCCTCCCCAGGACTCCCTGCTTCTGCCAGGATTTGGGTGTCACTGTGCTAATGAACGACTCATTCCCTTCACTTGGCAAATTTCAGTTTTAACTAATTGCTTCAATCCAAGTTATTTATTGGATCCTTAATACACCTCAGATTTGAAGCTGGTTTTGATTAGTCTCCATCATTATTAAAATTGAAAATATGTTTTCCATTTTGGGGTGATTTTCCTCAATAATGACATGGTTGCTAATGAATACAGCTTTAGTCATCCCTGACTTGAAGCAATTTCTGGATCTTCCACTCAGCTTCACTCCTTTTCTGTCTTCAAAAGGGTTTTACATTGTCATAACCCAGGTTCCCAGTGGCCACTCAATAGGTGATTGAATAATTCCTTCTGGCTATTTTAAAATAAAATTTACAACATATTGAAAAGCATCAAGTCTAAAATAACAACCCTCATATTTCCGCTGTTTAACATTTATCATATTTGTCCCGACTTTCACAGGTGCTGTGACTACAGTGCTCCATTGTCCCTGTCTTAGTTATCTCGGGCTGCTATAACAGAAACACCATAAGCGGATGGCTTTAACGAACAGGAGTTTATTTTCTCAGTTTAGGAGGCTGTAAGTCCAAATTCAAGGTGTCAGCTCTAGGGCAAGGCTTTCTTTCTCTGTTGGTTCCGGGGAAAGGTCTTTGTCATTAATCTTCTTCTGGATAAGGAGCTTCTCAGCGCAGGGACCCTGGTTCCAAAGGACACACTGTGCTGCTGGAGCTACTTTCTTGGTGATATGAGTTCCCCCTGTTTCTCTGCTCGCTTCTCTCTTTTATATCTCAAAAGAGATTGACTCAAGATACAACCCAATCTTGTAGATTGAGTTCTGGGTCATTAACGTCATAGAGGGAGGATTTACAACACATAGGAAAACCACATCAGATGGCAAAATGGTGGACAAGCACACAATACCGGAAATCAGGGCCTAGGCAACTTGACACATATTTTTGGGGGACAGAATTGAATCCATAACATTTACATACAATATGTCCCCATCTCCCTCCAAATCTTCATCTTTTCCCTCTCTTCCCAGTGGTATCCTCCACAGTGAGTTTGCTGTATAGCTATTCGGCGCTTAAAAGACCAAAAAAAAAAAAAAAAAAAAACCCACCAAAAAACAATCAAACAAAAAAGAAACAAGCCTTTCACATACACTCACACATCCATTGGAAATAATAGTATTTTCTTATGTATTTTTATTTCATAAATGGCTTTATACTCTTCATATCATTCTGCAGTTTGCTTTTTTTTTTTCACTCAACAATGTGATTTTGAGGTTATCTGTGTCCAAACCGATAAGTCTAGTTCTTTCCTTTTAACTGCTGTTTTGTCACATGATTAAAAAAATCCGTCCTACTATTAATGATTGTGTAGATTATTTCCAGTTTCTTTTTGCTGTTATGCACAATGCTTCGTGTCCTGTGCACGTTTATGTGGGTGTCTCTAGGGCAGACGTCTTGCAGGAGAAACACCAAGTCATAGCCCAGTTTTAGTTTTAATGGATGCCACTATACACAGTGCCTGTACCAAGTTACATCCCCTCCAGCGGTGTGTGAGACTTATGCTTTCCCTGTACTCTCACCAACACTTGATAGTGTCAGACTTTTTCATTTTTGCGTCTGATAACACCCATCGCCTGATTTGAAACTAGAGAAGTCAAATGACTTCCTGGAAACTACACTGATGTTCTTCGTCTTAATCCAGAAGAATGATACAAAGTACCCATTTTATATGCAGGTTTTTTATCAACCAACCAAACCAAAAAAATCAAAGCAGTTGCCACCAAGGGGGTTATGACTCGTGGTGACCCCATGTGTGCAGAGTAGAACTGCTCCATGGGGTTTTCAAGCCTGTGACCTTTCGGAAGCAGATCACCAGGCCACTGGAGTCACTAGGATTGGTATCATTCGATGTGGTAACTCATGGTGTTACAGCCCTCCAAACCCCTTTGGGCAGGCCAGCCCGGAAACCCTCCCTCTCTTGGGTGATGGGCCTGGCCCACTTCCAGCAGCTCCCCACAGCTCCTCCCCTCTCTCGCTGGTCAAGGTAGAGACCTTCTTCCCCCCCAATGTTGGGCACTATGGGCCACTGGCACCCTGACTAGCACGTAGGGGTGCAGGGGTATAGAAGATGGAGTGGTGGTGGTGCACTGGATGACAGGTGACACCAACCCTAGTGACAACCCTGCCTTGGCAGCCCCTTCTTCAATGGTGCTGGCCCGCATGCCACTGCTGCCTCAGACCCTGGGGTCATTTTGGTGTTACCCCTCTGACAGTGTCAGGGGGTATAATCTGTACCCTCCACACCCCACCTTAGTGATGCCATTGCACCAGGCCTTTCTTCCCAGGAGCCTCTGGGTGGGTTTCAAATTGCCAACCTTTCAGATAGTAGCCCAGCGCTTAACCATTCACGCTACCCAAGGTCTCCTAACCCTCTCCAAAGAGTGTGCTGAGCAGACTGGCATGGGCTGCTTCTGGAGAGCCTGTGTCCCCTAACCAACCCCATTACTATCTGGCTGCGAGGCCGGACACAGCCCTAGAACTTTCTCCTGGGAGCTAATTTGGCTACTGATACCCCGAGAGCCAGAGCTCCGTGTGGGGCCATTCAGCGGAGTGCAATGAGACAGCGGCGTTTATGAAGTGCTCGGCTAGTCAGCTGCGATGGCTCTTGCTCAAAACCAGCTCTGAGTCAATCAGTCGAGAGGGGATTATTTTCTTTTTTCATACCCTAGGGATGTTGAAGTAGTTTGAAAAGAACAAGCCCTCATATTTGCAACAAGCCTCACTGAGGCGGAACCGTTCATTTTATAGGTGTCTGCCTCTGAGATATGAGGAGCCCTGGTGGCGCAGTGGTTTAGCGCTTGGCTGCTAACCGAAAGGTCGATGGTTAGAGCCCACCAGTTGCTCCTCGGGAGAAAGTTGTGGCGGTCTGCTTCAGTAAGGATTACAGCCTTTGAAACCCTATGGGGGCAGTTCTACTCTCTCCTATAGGGTCACTATAAGTCAGAATTGATGGCAATGGGTTTGGTTTGGTTATCTTGGCCTCTAAGATATTATTTACCTAGTTAACAACCAGTCACCACAAGCTAACAACCAGTCACCACGAGCCTGTGTTCAGCACCTCTGGCTCCACCAGTTGGGAGTTGTAGAGGGACTGGCCGAGAAGCGAGGCGCTGCAATGCAGAGGACTCAGATGAGAATGGGACCAAGAGTGGTCGGTTTCCAGTGGGATCCTGATGTGGCTTCAGAGAATTGACTGCAGGTGCTGTACTCCAGAGGTGAGTCTGGAATCACCCAGCCGGGTTTTGGGGGCTGCAGCTGGGGTGGGTGGGGGTAGGGACGATATCCTCCCCATCCTGAGCCTTGCAGCAGGAGGGGCTGTCCCCGTCCTTGGGTGATGTCAGAGGCCATTTGAATTTGCAGATTTTTGTTTTCAAAACATGCCATAGAGTCATCCTATAGAACAGGTTTCTGTTTAACATGAGGCTGGGGAAATGATTCTTGTTTATTAAAACACACACAGACACACGACAAAACCTGCTTACTTTGTATCACCAGAATCGGCCTGGAGGCCAAGGTGAGGCGGAGGAGACTTTATTCGAGGAAACATGTTTCTTACCTGTTTCTTGGCTTGAGGGGCAGATCCCTGAAGAACTACTGAGTCCCAGAAGATGAGAATGTTTTCTTGGAGGGAAGGGGGAGGAAGCCAAGGCTTGTCAAGTCTCTGCTGTGTTCCTGACACTTAGATCATTCCGTTTCCAGGGGGACGGGGCCACATGAGTGCTGTTCCTTGTGCCTGGCACTTGGCAAGGGCTCAGTAACTCTTTTGTCAACAGGTGACTGAATTATCTCTTCAATCTCCCAACAACCTTCTCTGTTGTTGTTGGGTGCCATTGTGTCAATTCTGATTCATAGAGACCCCATGTGACAGAGTAGAAATGTCCCATAGGATTTTCTTGGCTGTAATCATTATGGAAGCAGATAGCCAGGTCTTTCTGCCTTGGAGCTGCTGGGTGGGTTCAAAGAGGCAATGTTTCAGTTAGCAGCTGAGAGCTTAACTGGTGCACCCCCAGGGCTTCTTTGCCCCAGTCTGGTAGGTAATAGTACGTCCCTTTTGTAAAATCCTGGACTTCCTCATGCCACCCAGCTTTAGTCATGTTGCCCAAAACCAAACCCACTGCTGTTGAGGCAATTCCAACTCATAGTGACCCTATAGGGACAGAGTAGAATTGCCCCGTAGAGTTTCCAAGGAGTGCCTGGAGGATTTGAACTGTTGACCTTTTGGTTAGCAGTCTTAGCACTTAACCACTATACCACCAGGGTTTCCAATCACGTTGTAAAAACGTTGTAGCCACCCCTCATTTCTCTGGGTTTTGGCCCAACCTGCTGGTTTCGGATCTCAGGCTGCTTCAAACCTCACCTGGAGATTTCTGGGGCTGGGCACTGGACTCAACTGATGAAGGCACTTCGTCATACATTGGACTGTCAGTCCTTCTCCTTGGGGGTCAGCCTTACAATGTTCATTCATTCAGTCACTCATGGATTCGGCAGACAATTATTTGGTCCCCACAGAATGCCAGCACTATGCTAGGCACTGGGGAATCAATGGTGAGAAAACAAACAGGCAAAGATGCACATGGCAGGAAGTGGACGCCTCTGGCACCCTGCACCACATCCCTTGGCCCAGCTCTGATTTCAGCTCAGTTACAGTGGATGGTGGCCAGTTCCACGGCATCTCAGACTCACCTTGCTCCTACAGCCTCCCCTGCGAGCATGCACCAGGTGCCTTTTCCTTATCTGCTTCTGTGGGACCCTCTCAGCCCATGCAAGCCCAGCCTGGCTGAATGTGTGTGCATGTGTGTGTGTGTGTGTGCGCGTGTGTGTGGGAGGTGTTAATCCCTCCCACGGGGCAACCCTCCACAATGAGGGATGGAAGCTTGTGAGTAAATCCCCCAACTTCCTGCCCCTTAGGGATGATTCTGGGGCCTTCTCAATGCTTCTTGGGAGGTCCCAGCAGAATGGAGCCTTCTTATTCTTCCCTGTGTTCCTCTCCCTGCTCCTTTTCTCCTGCTCCCCGGGACTTTCTCCCAAATAAACTACCTGCATCCAAGTCTTGGTCTCAGGCTGCGCCTTCTGGGAGCCCCACACAAGCCACCTGACCCCTGCTGCCTTAAAGCTTTGCACTAGACTACAGGGAGATATGTATCAAGGAAAGCTTCTTTGAGAAAGTGGCATTTTTACCGTCACCTGAAGAAAAACTCATGTTTCATGGGTGAAAGTGTTGAAGGGGGAGCAGTCCAGGCAGACGGAACTGCAGGTGCAAAGGCCCTGAGACTGGCAGCAGGAGCATGGCCTGTTCTAGGGATACCCTAAGAGGTCCCCCAGGCCCCCCCCACTCCTGCCAGTTCCACACTCTTCCTGTTCCCATGGATCCACAGAACCAAGGTCCCAGCATGTGTTGTACCAAGCTCCAGCCAGTTACAACAAAAACCTGTTGCCATCAATTCCAACTGATAGCGACCCCAGTCATGACAAAGGGGAGAGTATATCTGATTGTAGGCACGCACATTCCCTTTTAAATTCTGGGGTATTCTGGGACAGTTGGTGGGTGAGTTCCCACAAAGGGAAAACTTGCAGGGAAACTCAGGTAATTTGTTTTAATAAGCAACTCAGTTTGGCCTCTTTCTCCAGGGTAGTGGTAACAGCAGGGAGCAATTAGCTTGATGGGCTGTGTGTAAATGGCTGTATGCCTTCCCTCCACTTGCCCCCCTCCCTCCCATGATTTCGCTAAAATTCATCCTCTCTGGGTTCTGGGGCTTTGGGGCCAGTTGGCACAGAGGAGGCCTTGCCTGGCTTCAAACCGTGCTCACCCATGAAGGGAATTGGGCTGCTTTGTTAGTCTTTCCACCGCAAAGATGATTCCAGTTGTCTGGTGACCAGCCTGGAAGAAGTCCCTCTGGCTTTCTTGCTCTGGTTCCCGGGTACTCCCCTGCTGGCCAGGCCACTGTGCTGACCTTGGCCTGGGCAGGCTTTACAATAGCTTGACTGGAAAACTTGGAGACTTAAGATCTCGGCCAGGGAGGAAGGCTTTGCAAGTCAGACACCAGCCCACTTGTGTTTGAGGCCAGGGGAGAGACCAGGGGGCCAGTGAGGTTCTATCCTTGCATCTTTGCTGGAGATGGGGCAGGGGGAAGGGAGCAACAGAGTTGAGTTTGAAGCCACAGGGAGTGGGAGCTACTGCACTGTAGGCGTTTCATGGAGCTTGGAGAAGTCATTTTGATGGGCAAAACCTCCATCTCCCCTAAGCCTTCTTTCTTCTCCATTTTTGTGGAATCATCCTCAGGCCAGTGGAGATGGACAGAGAGGCCGGAGTAGAATAGGGTGGGGGTGGGGGGGAAGGGTTCCTGAACTCCCTGCCCTCCGGTCCTTTAATCCAGCTGCCCAAACCACCATGCTCCTTTTCCCATCTGTATGGGGATGATAATCCAAGCCAACCCCGTATTCCCACTCGTAGTGACCCTATAGGACACAGTACATCTGCCCCATAGGGCTGTGATCTTTACAGAAGCAGACTGCCACATCTTTCTCCCTTGGCCTGGCTGGGGAGAGACCAGGGGGCCAGTGAGGTTCTATCCTTGCATCTTTGCTGGAGATGGGGCAGGGGGAAGGGAGCAACAGAGCGGGTTCCAACCACCGCCTTTCGGTTAGCAGCTGAGCGCTTAAGCACTGCATCACCATGGGGCTTTACGGGAATAATACGCTTGATATGAGGAATAATACCTGGAAAGTGTACTAAGGTCAGGTGAGGAGAAAGGTCACAGTAGAATTTGGGATTCCCTCTTTTTTTCTTTAGCTACCACTGTTTGGGGGAAGAAATAAAATTGCGAAGGAAAACATCCCTCTCCGATGGGGAGTGGGCGATCGCAGCGGGCAGCGCGCCCTTTTACATATATAACACATTAGACAAGAGGCAGGGGGTGCCCTATTCGCTTAGGGCCTGACTCCAGAGGCAGAGGATTCGGTGCGCTGGGAGTTTCCAGGAAGTCCCCGGATTGCTCGGCGGGGGGCGACCCTGCATCCCTCCGGGAGGACCGAGACCCGGCAGCTGCGCGCAAGGAGCCCGCGGGCCGCCAGGGGGCGCTGTGGCCACGCAGCCACCCGCTGGCCTCTCCCCGACTGGGGAGCGGCGCCTCCCTACAGCCCTGCGGGCCGTGCCCCTGCTAACCGCGCCCTAGAAGAGCGCAGCTTTGGCCCAGTGCTAGCACCCTCACCCCCTCACCCAGCCCCGTGGCCATAGTCTCCGCGGAGAACCGCCGGCTCATTGCCGAAAGTGGGGCCCTGGCAGAGATCACCGCCTTCAGGCCTCAGTTTGCTCATCTGCCAATTGGCGCTGGTCGCTCCCTCGCGGCCCTGCCTAGGCCCCAAGCCTTTGATTCCGTGTTGTCAGGGTCACCAGGCCCTGGAACTCAGTGCCCACCCAGACCCTGCCCTTCAGCTACCCCTTCAGAGCTATCTAGTTCTCCCAACCTCTTTCTTTTCTTCTTCCCTCTCCTTCCCTCATTTCTCCTCCCTCCCATCTTCTCCTGTCTCCCTCCATTACTTCCTTCTTCTCGCCTTCCTCCCTCATGTCTTCTCTCCGGCCTTCCTCACATTCTTCGCTCCTTTCCCTCTTCCTTCTCTTCCCCCCTTCTCTCTCTCTCCCCTCCTTCCCTCCCCTCTTCTCCCTTTCCCCTTCCTTTCTCTTCCTTCCTCCCTCCCCTTCCCTTCTTCCCTTCCTCCCTCTGTCTTCCTCTGGTCTCTTCCTCACTCCCACCCTCCTTTCTCTCTCTCATCCCCTCTCTTATTTTACCTCTTGCTGCTGTTCCCCCTCCTCCCCCCTACCCTGGCTTTGAAGGACAGGAAGCAGGAGTGGGTGTGTGCACGTGTGTACATGTGTGTGCGAGGGCAAGTGTGTGCTTGTGGGTGGCAGGTCCTGAAGTCCTGACCGCCCCTGAGCCTGAGCTCTGACTGTTGGAAGCAGAGAGGACCCCGGGCAACTAAGCTTTCCCTCTCTGCTGACTAGCAAAACCTCGTGCCCTGGAGCAGGCGGAAGCTGAGTTAGCACCTCAGGGCTTAGGCTGCTGAACCGCACAGACCTGGGTTTCCCTTTGGGCTTGGTGGCTCAGTGGGTTTACCTGGAAATGGGCTAGTAACATCTATTGTTAGAGGGCTTCAGGGAGAGAAGGTGTGTAAGCGTGTAAGTGGCTTGGGGCCTGGCCACCCTGTGGAAACCATGATGCAGAGAACAGACCACAGTGCTATGGCTTCAGTGGCCTCACCTGCCAGGCCCAAGGTCCAGGGCTAGGTGAAGCCTTCCTGTGGGGCGCAGAGCCAGTGAACGGCCTGTGACAGAGTGTAGGGTGGGGTGTGAGCACTCAGCAGAGCCTGGAAGAAATACACTGACCTTCCTGGAGAGATTCCTGATGTGGTTTGAGAGGAATGTCGCAGGGCTGTGGGCCGTGGGGCCTGGGAGCTTTCGGTCTTACCGCTAGGTTCTCCAGCCAGGACTGCACATCTGGATGTGATTTCCAGCTGCCGGGGTGGGTCTGAGGCTCTGGTCAGGGCCGAGGTCCTCATTTTGGAGACCTCTGGGGCTGGGAGGCTCCTGGCTCAGACCGAGACGCCCAGTCAGAGTGGGAAAGGAAGGCCAAGGAGAAAGGAAAGGAAGGACTATGCGGGCGGCAGGGGGAGCAGGGGGAGCAGGGGAGAGGAGTTTTGTTCTGAAGAACTTTTTGGTTTTTTCCAAAAAATCAGAAAACACAAAAGGAGAAACTGTTTTTATTCTCCTTGGCCCATGTCTTAAATCAAACAAACCTAAGACACACCCGTGTTTGTGTTCCGGAATTAACCAAAGGGACTAATCAGGGTCCTAAAAATACATATTGAGAACTGGTCGTGTTCTACTCAGTTCCCTGAAAGTTGTTTTCATGACTGAAAAACTTCCAGAGATTTACCATCTCTTGCTCTGACCTCAAGCACCATGGGTAGTGCCAGTGTGTGGACATTGGCTGAGGGCTGGGAGGAGCGGAAGTGGGGGGGGGGGGAGCTGGCAGGCCGGGGGTGAATGAGGTGGATTGTCCTCTGGTCACACAGGGAGAAAGAACCATCTAGTTCTACCCTCTCATTTTATACCTGGAGAAACCAGGCCCAGAGAGGAACAGGGACCTGCCCTAAGTCACAGGGCCAGGAATGACACAGTGAAGCACGTGGGCAGGGCTCTGGCTCTGGGCTGTTCTGTAGCTCCCATGGGCTACAAGAGGAAAATGGGTCTTAGGAGCCACATCAGTACAGAACGTGAAGGCTTTGTCGTGGGAGGCACCGCATGCAGCTGGCAGAGTGGGGACCTGACTCAGCACCCTGGGATGGGGTCTCTCAGCTTACCTTCCTGCTGTGTGCTGTTGGCTGTGACTCACCTGGGCTCTCAGTTTCCCATTGGAAAATAATGATAGCAACTGTAGTAGCCATGATACATTTGTCATATAATGCACACTTCCCACATTTCATCCCATTGATCTCACAACCCTTCCAGTCAAATAGTATTATTAGCTCTACTCTTCAGACAAGGAAACTGAGGCCCAGGTGAGTTCAGTGACTTGTCAAAGAGGTGGAGTTGGGAGTTGAACCCAGGTGATCAGGGGGCTCTTAAGCTTCTTACTGGTAGCCATGCCCCTTGCCACACAGGCTTGAGGGGGAGATTCATGGAGGCCTTGGATGGGGTGAACAGAAAAGGCCTGTGCTCACTGGTTTTGTAGCAGGGCCCTGGGGGTGGTAGGGCCAGTGTAGATGGGGCGGGGGGGCAGGTGGACAGGGGCAGGTCTCAGAAACGCTTCTCTCCTGCAGTCCCAGGGTCTCGGCAGCTGGACCCTGATACCTCATGCCTCCATTATATTGAGAGTTAATTCCCTGCACTCTGCTTGCAGAGCAGGCCCTTTTGAGTTCAATCAGGAGGACAGAGGCCCAGGGCAGCCGTTCCCCACACTCCACCCTTGGCTGCTGGCTCTGTGCTTCCAACCCCCACGATGGCTGGAATGTTGGCCCCCAGGGCCCCTGCCTAGGCTAAAGTAGAATGTTCCTCATCTATGGAGTGGATGGATTTACTCGGGCCTCTTCTGGCTGGCCTGCTCAGGAGGTCGGGGAGAGAATCCAGGGTCGGTGCCCATGGCATTCCAGCGACAAGGACGTCGTCTCCAGCTGTGCTGCTGCAGCTCAGACCCACAGTCTCCTTGCGAGCCCCTGTCCTCCAGCCTGCCCCCCATGGCACCCACTGTGCAACTGGATGAGGATGCTAGGGCTTCCAGATGGGGCATGGGGGGGGGGGGCGGTAGGGAGAGAGCCTGGAAGCCCAGCATCCAGACGGGGCTGTGAGTGCTGTGCTGCGTACCCATGGGTACCCCTTCCTGCCCTGACAGCTGGGCTGAGTGCAAGACTCACTTGGCTGGTTTATTTTACTAGGTTTAAAAGAATTTTGTCTCCTCCCTAGGGCTGGGCCTTTATCTATTATAGATAAGACATGGGAGCTCAAGTAGGAGAAGGTTGTGTGTCAGTAACTGGAGGGCCGTTGACCTCTCCGCGGAGCGGTCTTGTGATTTCTGTCGTCTGTTTTGTTCTGCGGCACTTGGGGAAACAGCCATGGATGTGATTTGCAGGTTTGCTTTTCTTGCAGCCTAGCAGTAGCAGCCTCAGAGGGGTGGTGGTGGTGGGGGGATCTGGGCCTTGGATGCAGGTGAGGAGGTGACACTTCTGGGGGGGTTCCCCAGAGAGTGGTGGGGGCAGGACCTCATCTTTAGCAGGTGGCTTGCTGCTCTGGCCCCAGCATCCGGGCAGAGCTGGGTGGGACATGTGGCATTGACCGTGGGCTCTGTTCTGGCTCCAGTTTCTTTGGTCTCTCTATGATCAGTCACACACAGACTGGTTCATGCCAGCTCAATGCTAAGACCGTAGACTCTCCTGTCCACCCAGCCTCCCAACACGACTCATTCTGTCTCTTCCTTTTTGGTATGGCAGTGCCAAGTTTGGGGGGGTCAGGTTTGGGGCCTGAGGACATCATGGGAGAGGCATCTGGAGCCCAGCACAACAGGAGAAAGTCTGGAGCAACTTGAGGGCAACCCAAGCTCAGCGGATACGCCGTTTTGAGCTTTTCCTCCCATAGTGAGGTGCTCATTTATCAGGGAACGTTTGCTCCAAAGGACAGTGAAGCAAGAAACAGGGGGTGTCAGGATATTCATGTTTGCCCTTCCAGATCTTTCTCCACCCTGCTCTGTGTCGGAAGCTGCCCTTCTGCGTTCTCGGGCTCCCTCACACTCTGGCTTCTGGTTCCATTTGGTCAGTGGGAGGCGGCAGCAGATCAGAGGACAGAAGGGAGAGTACAGGGTATTTCTTCCTGTGCCTCCCTCCCTGCAGGGCTGAGGGTTACAGTGGCTCCTGTCCCGTGGCTACAGCTGCAGCTCCCTCCTTGGTCCAGTCCCTTCCTCCCCAGCCCCCACCCGCAAGGACTAGGGGTGGTAACTCTCCTGGCTGTGTCCAGCCCCTGGGTGCTCCAGGCTCCCTTAAGCCTACCCAGATTTTTGTAAATAGCCATGCAGTGCATTGAATGCTGACCCCCTCAAATAAACGTCCACACCCTACTTCCCAGAACCTCTGAGGGTGACCTGATTTGGCGATGTAATGAAGGATCTTGAGATGAGACCATCCTAGATCAGGGCAGATTAACCAATAAGCCACGTACTCACGAGTTTACATGTGAACCCGTAGTGAACAACTTTACATGAGTTTTACCACATCTTCAAAAAACAGGTGGAATTCTTCACTGCAGATTAGTAAATACGCACAAGTAACCCGTGTGTACCTTGTTTATTAGGTAATCTGGCTCCGTCCTAGATTATCTGGCTGGCCCCTAAATTCAATGACCAGTAGTATGTCTTTGTAAGAGATGGAAGAGGAGAAAGCCATGTGAACCCCCAGCCACAAACTTCCACCTAGTTTATAGGTCTTGGGTGGTTTGACTTAAAATATTAGTCTCTGTTTATGTGCAGAGTTCATATTGATGGATCCTGGGGGCGAGTGCCTCAAAGAGGTGGACAGTCAACCCCAGAATGGCTGAAACTGGGGCGGAGAGAGGGATCTTTAATAAGCAAGGCTTCAGAACCACATGGCAAATGCTCAGTCCTTTAAAAGCTGACCAGGGTCAGCCAGGAGCAGAATTAAATTCAGCCACCACATGTCTGCCCTCCTTGAGCCTCTGCTTCCTCACACTTCTAGAATGTTCTCCACTTGCCTTTTGGAATCTTGTATTCTGATCTCCAGACACCAGTAGGTCTCCTCCCCATCTCTCACCTCTGTCCTGAGAGAAAGGGATCTTCACCCCCGTCTCACAGAAGGGCAACCAAGGATCCCAGGGCATGTACCTTGCCCGTGGTGGTAGTTGGGGAGTCATGGAGTCTGGCTTCAGAGCCTGCCCTTCCTGGCTTTAGTGCCCATGATCCTTCTTGTCCTGCTGTAGGAGGGAAGAATGCCTCCAGGCCTGGAGAAAAGCTTGGAGCAATAGCGCCAGGCCCAGGGAGCCTGGAGCCCCACTAGGGGTGAGCAGGGTGCTTGTAAGGCCAGGTGACTAATCCTGCCATTTCTCCAAGATCAGATGCATGTCCCGTGGAAAGAGACGTGCTTGACAGCAGCATCAGAGGGGAATCGATGGGTGAGGAGCCCGGATTCAATGGTGTTAAGCTGAGGATTTCATAGTCTGTCTTTCTGCCAGGAGGGTCAACAGTGGGCCGGGGTTGTTTAATCTTCCTGAATAAACAAGCAGGTGAGTTGCAGAAACAGCAGCTGTAGCCCAGTTGTGAGTGTCTGCATGTGAGTGTGCTCGTGTTGGGAAACGTGCATTTTCACTCATAGGTGTGCATGTCTGTATGTGAGTCTGTGTGAAGGGAAGAATGGGTGCACTGTGTATGGATGTGTGTGAATGCACATGTGTGCGTGAGTGTATGTGTGTGAGTGCATGTGTGTGAGAGGGTGTGTGTATGTGTGTGTGCTTGTGTGGGGGCAAATACGTGTGTGGGAGAGTGTGTGTGTGTTTGAACCTAGATTCTGGGCACATGGACATCCAGTAGGGGCCAGAAAATGCTAGCTAGCCGTGTGCTTACCGGTAGTAGCCTGAGTGTTTATGCTTAGCTGTAACTGTCCCTTATCCCTTGTCCCCTGTGTGGCTGGAAGAGATTTAGACAGGAGCAAGGGCACAAAGCATGGGCAGGAGTGATCTTTGTCCTGCAGTGACTGAGAGAAGGGACGTGATGGTTTGAGCCTATGCTGAGTTCAGCTGCACCTTCCTGTCTTCTGGAGCCGTGACACAGGACAACCTGGGGCGGCTGCCCGCAAGGTGGTTAATTCATTCTTCCCTCTCAGCTTGTCCAGGGATCCACTAAATCATTACCCCATGCCATCAGGGAAAGGCACGGTTCTAAGTTCCAATCCTTTCTCACGTTGCCGAGGTGCCAATGGTCTCCCAACTGCCCACTGGAATGAGAGAGCAGGCACCTGGCTTGTTAAGGGAAAGTCCTGCTCCTCTGGCCTCCCACAGCCTGGGCTGCAACACCAGGTGACAAAGGCATGATTGTGATTGGTCGACACAGAGTTCTTCCTTGGAACTACATGTTCTTTGGGCCAAGTGGACGGTGGATTTGCATAAAAAGATTGTACTGCTGGGTGGGGTGAGAGTGGGGAGACAAGGACGGCTCCTAGTAAAACCCCGGGAGAGTGTCATCAACACCCCCCTCCCCGCAGCCCTGGGACTGGCCACCACACAGTCTGCCCCCCCGCCCCCGGCCTTTCTAATGTTGGTGGCTGGGCCGTGACCAGGGCAGGGGCCAAAGCTGAGGTTTCAGCCTCAGCAGCTGGTGAAGCCCGCAGTGGGGCTTCCTGTTGTACAGCAGGTGAGAAATTTGCCTGGGGCTGGTGAACCGATCAGCAGCCTCTTCCTTGTCTTCCTTCTTGATAAAAATAAAATAAATAATAGCAGATGCCATTTCTTGTCCATTCATTGCCAGGCACGTTGCAAACATCATCTCATTTAATTCTCACACAGCTCCATGAAGTGGTTCTTCTTAGTACCCCCATTACACAGATTAGAAAACTGAGGCTTAAAGACTATATACATGATGACAATAGCTTAGACACACTCAGCTATTGAATAGGGGAGCTGAGGCTCCAACCCAGCTCTTTTTATATCCATGGACACGGTTGTAGTTTTCTAGGGCTGCTGTAACAAATGACCATAAACTGGGTAGCTTAAGGAAACCCTGGCGGCGTAGTGGTTAAGAGCTATGGCTGCTAACCAAAAGGTTGGCAGTTTGAATCCACCAGGCGCTCCCTGGAAACTCTATGGGGCAGTTCTAATCTGTCCTATAGTGTTGCTATGAGTCGGACTCGACGCAACAGGTTTTTTTTGGGTGGCTTAAAACAACAGAAATTTATTCTCTTGCAGTTCAGAAGGCCAGAAGCCTGAACTCGAGTTGTCGCGGGGCTATGCTCCCTCTGAAGGCCTTGAGAGCTAGCCTCTGTTCCAGGCCTCTCTTCTAGCTTCTGGTGGTTGCTGGCAGTCCTTGGAATGCCTTGGCTTGTAGCTGCATTGCTCCACTCTGTGCCTCCGTCTTGCCTGGCCTTCTGCCTGTATGTATCTCTACATCCAGATCTCCCTGTCCGTGTAAGGACACCAGCCATTGGATTTAGGACCCACCCCGATTCAGTAGAATCCAGAAGAATTGACGCCTTTGAATTATGGTGTTGGTGAAGAATATTGAGTATACCATGGGCTGCCAGAAAAACAAACAAAACGGTCTTGGAAGAAGTGTAGCCAGGATGCTCCTTGGAAGTCAGGATGGAGATCAAAGATTAGACAGGTCCATAAAACAAAACGAGACTAAAGGGGCACACCAGCCCAGGGGCAAGGACTAGAAGGCAATGGGGACAGGAAAGCTGGTAAAAGGGAACCCAAGGCCGAGAAGTGAGAGTGTTGACATGGGGTTGTTAACCAGTGTCATAAAACAGTATGTGTACTAACTGTTTAATGAGAAGATAGTTTGTTCTGTAGACCTTCAGCTAAATTTCAATTAAAAAAACAAAAAAAAAGGAAGGATGACGAGATATCATCTCACATACTTTGGACATGTTATCAGGAGGGACCAGTCCCTGGGGAAGGACATCATGCTCGGTAGGGGGTCAGCGAAAAAGAGGAAGACCCTCAACAAGATGGATTGACATAGTGGCTGCAACAATGGGCCGAAGCATAACAATGATTGTGAGGCAGGTGCAGGACCAGGCAGTGTTTCGTCCTGTTGTGCATAGGGTCGCTATGAGTTGGAACCGACTTGAAGGCACCTAAAAACAGCTAGTCCAGTATCACCTTATCTTCACTGGATTAAATATGCAAACACCCTATTTTCAAATATAGTTACATTCACACATGCCAGATTAGAACTTCAGCATATCTTTTTGGGGGACACAGTCCAACCCACAGCAGGCAGTTTGTTAGCCACAGCTCTTGCTTGGGAGCAGTGGGCCCATGCTGCTTCTTCCTCTGATGTCCCCCTGTGTCTCCAAGAGTGCCTTGCACATACAGCCAATTAAAACATTGATTTGGCATCCCTTAGTGATCTCTTAAGTCTTGACGAGAGAGTTAGGTTCAATCAAAACTTTCGACAAATCCCAAACCAATTTTTCCTAGTCTGTTGATTTATTTATTCTGTAAACATTTGCTGAGAATCCATGTATACCTAGGATATCCTGTGGGGCTATTTTCTCAGTCCCACCCAGTATAGACTCTAATTATACAAAGGCAATGTTTTCCCTGGTATTTGGGTAAAACACCCTGACTACCTACCGGGGTATCCTCACCCTTTGGATGGGGAGTGAGACCCAGTTTTCAGAGTCTCTTCCCCACCATGGTGAAATGCAAACAGCACAACTTCTCCAAAGAGCAATGGAATTTTTTTAAAAATAATTTTTATTGTGTTTTAAGTGAAAGTTTACAAATCAAGTCAGTCTCTCACACAAAAAACCCATGTACACCTTGCTACACACTCCCAGTTACTCTCCTCCTAATGAGACAGCCCACTCTCTCCCTCCACTCTCTCTTTTTGTGTCCATGTCACCAGCTTCTAACCTAACCCCCTCCACCCTCTCATCTCCCCTTCAGGCAGAAGATGCCAACATAGTCTGAAGTGTCCACCTGATCCAAGAACCTCACTCCTCACCAGCACCCCTCTTCAACCCATTGTCCAGTCCAATCCATGTCTGAAGAGTTGGCTTCGGGAACGGCTCCTGTCCTGGGCCAACGGAAGGTCTGGGGGCCATGACCACCAGGGTCCTTCTAGTCTCAGTCAGACCATTAAGTCTGGTCTTATGAGAATTTGGGGTCTGCATCCCACTGCTCTCCTGCTCCCTCAGGGGTTCTCTGTTGTGTTCCCTGTCAGGGCAGTCATCGGTTGTGACCGGGCACCATCTAGTTCTTCTGGTCTCAGGATGATGTAGTCGCTGGTTCATGTTGGCCTTTCTGTCTCTTGGGCTTGTAATCGCCTTGTGTCCTTGGTGTTCTTCATTCTCATTTGATCCAGGTGGGTTGAGACCAATCGATACATCTCAGATTGCTGCTTTCTAGCGTTTAAGACCCCAGGAGCCACTCTTCAAAGTGGGATGCAGAATGTTTTCATAATAGATTTTATTATGCCAATTGACTTAAATGTCCCCTGAAACCATGGTCCCCCTACCCCTACCGCTGCTACGCTGGCCTTTGAAGCATTCAGTTTATTCAGGAAACTTCTTTGCTTTTGGTTTAGTCCAATTGTGCTGACCTCCCCTGTATTGTGTGCTGTCTTTCCCTTTACCTAGTAGTTCTTATCTACTATCTAATTAGTGAATGTCCCTCTCCCACCCTCCCACCCTCCCACCCTCCCCCCTCTTGTAACCACGAAAGAATGTTTTCTTCTCAGTTTAAACTATTTCTCAAGTTCTTATAATAGTGGTCTTATACAATATTTGTCCTTTTGCAACTGACCGTTTCACTCAGCATAATGCCTTCCAGATTCTTCCAAGTTATGAAATGTTTCACAGATTCCTCACTGTTCTTTATCGATGTGTAGTATTCCATTGTGTGAATATACCATAATTTATTTATCCATTCATCCGTTGATGGGCACCTTGGTTACTTCCATCTTTTTGCTACTGTAAACAGTGCTGCAATAAACATGGGTGTGCCTATATCTGTTTGTGTAAAGGCTCTTACTTCTCTAGGATATATTCCAAGGAGTGGGATTGCTGGATTGTGTGGTAGTTCTATTTCTAGCTTTCTAAGGAAGCACCAAATCGATTTCCAAAGTGGTTGTGCCAATTTACATTCCCACCAGCAGTGTGTAAGTGTTCCAATCTCTCCACAGCCTCTCCAACATTTATTGTTTTGTGTTTTTTGGATTAATGCCAGCCTTGTTGGAGTGAGATGAAATCTCATTGTAGTTTTGATCTGCATTTCTCTAATGGCTAATGATTGTGAACATTTCCTCATTTATCTGTTAGCTACCTAAATGTCTTCTTTAGTGAAGTGTCTATTCATATCTTTTGCCCATTTTTTTAATTGGGTTATTTGTCTTTTTGTAGTTGAGTTTTTGCAGTATCATGTAGATTTTAGAGACCAGGCGCTGATCAGAAATGTCATAGCTAAAAACTTTTTCCCAGTCTGTAGGTAGTCTTTTTTACTCTTTTGGTGAAGTCTTTGGATGAGCATAGGTGTTTGATTTTTAGGAGCTCCCAGTTATCTAGTTTTTCTTCTACATCCTTTATAATGTTTTGTATACTGTTTATGCCATGTATTAGGGCTCTTAACTTTGTCCCTATTTTTTCTTCCATGATCTTTATCATTTTAGATTTTATATTTAGGTCTTTGATCCATTTTAAGTTAGTTTTTGTGCATGGAGTGAGGTATGGGTCTTGTTTCATTTTTTTTGCAGATGGATATATAGGGTCGCTATGAGTCGGAATTGACTCGACAGCACTGGGTGGGTTATCCAGTTATGCCAGTACCATTTGTTAAAAAGACTTTCTTTTCCCCATTTAACTGTTTTCGGGCCTTTGTCGAATATCAACTGCTCATATGTGGATGGATTTATTTCTGGATTCTCAATTCTGTTCCATTGGTCCATGTATTCTGTTTTGTACCAGTACCAGGCTGTTTTGACTACTGTGGCGGTATAATAGGTTCTAAAGTCAGGTAAAGTAAGGCCTCCCACTTTGTTCTTCTTTTTCAGTAATGCCTTATTTATCCAGGGCCCCTTTCCCTTCCACATGAAATTGAAGATTTGTTTCTCCATCTCATTAAAGAATGTCTTTGGGATTTGGATCGGAATTGCATTAAATGTATAGAAAGCTTTTGGTAGAATAGACATTTTTATAATGTTAAGTCTTCCTATCCATGAGCAAGGTATGTTCTTCCACTTATATAAGTCTCTTTTGGTTTCTTGCAGAAGTGTACTGTAATTTTGTTTGTATAAGTCTTTTACATCTCTGGTAAGATTTATTCCTAAGTATTTTATCTTCTTGGCGGCTACTGTAAATGGCATTGATTTGGTGATTTCCTCTTCAATGTTTTTTTTTGTTGGTGTAGAGGAATCCAACTGATTTTTATATGTTTATCTTGTATCTGGATACTCTGCTGAACTCTTCTATTAGTTTCAGTAGTTTTCTTGAGGATTCCTTAGGGTTTTCTGTGTATAAGACCATGTCATCTGCAAATAGAGATACTTTGGCTTCTTTTTTGCCAATCTGGATGCGCTTTATTTCTTTATCTAGCCTAATTGCTCTGGATAGGACTTCCAGCAGAATGTTGAATAAGAGCGGTGATAAAGGGCATCCTTGTCTGGTTCGCGATCTCAGTGGGAATGTTTTCAGGCTCTCTCCATTTAGGGTGATGTTGGCTATTGGCTTTGTATAAATGCCCTTTATTATGTTGAGAAATTTTCTTCTATTCCTATTTTGCCGTGAATTTTTATCAGGAATGTGTGTTGAACTTTGTCAAATGCCTTTTCTGCATCAGTTGATAAAATCATGTGATTCTTGTCTTTTGTTTTATTTATGTGGTGGATTACATTAATTGTTTCTCTAATGTTGAACCATCTGTGCATACCTGGTATGAATCCCACTTGGTCATGGTGAATTATTTTTTTGATATGTTGTTGAATTCTATTGGCTAGAATTTTGTTGAGGATTTTTGCATCTACATTCATGAGGGATATAGGTCTATAATCTTCTTTTCTTGTGGTGTCTTTACCTGGTTTTGGTATCAGCGATATGCTGGCTTCATAGGATGAGTTTGGTAGTATTCCTTCCTTTTCTATGCTGTGAAATACCTTTAGTAGTAGTGGTGTTAACTCTTCTCTGAAAGTTTGGTAGAACTCTACAGTGAAGCCGCCTGGACCAGGGCTTTTTTTTGTTGGGAGCTTTTTGATTACCTTTTCAATCTCTTCTGTTGTTATGGGTCTATTTAATTGTTCTACCTTTGTGTTAGTTTAGATAGGTAGTGTGTTTCTAGGAATTCATCCATTTCTTCTAGGTTTTCAAATTTGTTTCAGTATAGTTTTTCGTAGTAATATGATATGATTGTTTTAATTTCATTTGGGTCTGTTGTAATATCGCCCATCTCATTTCTTACTCGGGTTATTTGCTTCCTCTCCTGTTTTTCTTTTGTCAGTTTGGCCAGTGGTTCATAAATCTTGTTGAGTTTTTCAAAGAACCAGCTTTTGGTCTTGTTAATTCAATTGTTTTTCTGTTTTCTATTTCATTTAGTTCTGCTCTAATTTTTGTTATTTATATTTTTCTGGTGCCTGTGGGTTTCTTTTGTTGCTCTCTTTCTATTTGTTCAAGTTGTAGGGATAATTCTTTGATTTTGGCCCTTCTTTTTGTATGTATGCATTTATTGATACAAATTGACCTCTGAGCACTGCTTTTGCTGTGTCCCAAAGGTTCTGATAGGAAGTGTTTTCATTCTCACTGGATTCTCTGAATTTCTTTATTCCATCCTTAATGTCTTCTATAATCCAGTCTTTTTTGAACAGGGTATCGTTCAGTTTCCAAGTGTTTGATTTCTTTTCCCTGCTTTTTCTGTTATTGATTTCCACTTTTATGGCCTTATGGTCAGAGAAGATGCTTTGTTAATATTTTAATCTTTTGGATTCTGCTAAATCTTGCTTTATGACTTAATATGTGGTCTGTTCTAGAGAATGTTCCATGTGCACTAGAAAAGAAAGTATACTTGGCTGCTGTTGGGTGGAATGTTCTGTATATGTCTATGAGGTCAAGTTGGTTGACTGTGGGGCATTTAGATCTTCCGTGTCTTTATTGAGCTTCTTTCTGGATGTCCTGTTCTTTACGGAAAGTGGTGTGTTGAAGTCTCCTACTGTTATTGTGGAGCTATCTCACTTTTCAATGCTGATAGAGTTTGTTTTGTGTATCTTGGAGCCCTGTCATTGGGTGCATAAATATTTAATATGGTTATATCTTCTTGGTTTATTGTCTTTCCTTATTCTTTCTGATGGATTTAACTTTAAAGTCTATTTTGTCAGAAATTAATAGTTCCACTCCTGCTCTTTTTTGATTGTTGTTTGCTTGATATATTTTTTTCCATCATTCAAGTTTTAGCTTGTGTCTCTAAGTCTAAGGTGTGTCTCTTGTAGGCAGGATATAGATGGATCTTGTTTTTTAATCCATTCTGCCACTCTCTGTCTCTTTATTGGTGCATTTAGTCCATTTACATTCAGGGTAATTATGGATAGGTGAATTTAGTGCTATCATTTTGATGTCTTTTTTTGTGTGTTGACAGTTTCTTTTTCCCACTTGATTTTATGTGCTGAGTAGGTTTTCCTTATATATTGTCCTTTCCTCGTATTTGTTGTTGTTGATTTTGTTTCTGCTGAGTCTCTATTTTTCCCTTGTATTTTATTTTGATGAGCAGGATAGTTTGTCTCCTTTGTGGTTACCTTATTGTTTACCACTATTTTTCTAAATTTATAACTAACTTTTATTTCTTTGTATCACCGTATCTTCCTCTCCATATGGAAGGTGTATGATTACATTTCTTAGTCCCTCTTTATTATTTTAATGTTGTCTTCTTTTATATAATACCATCGCCGTTACCCTGTGTTGGGCCTTTTTTTGTTGTTTTTTTTAAATCTTGCTTTGTTTTTTTTTTTTATTTTCCTGTCTGGGTTGACATCCGGTTGCTCTGCCTAGTGTTCTAGTCTTGGGTTGATACCTGATATCATTGATTTTCTAACCAAAGAACTCCCCTTAGTATTTCCTGTAGTTTTGGTTTGGTTTTTATGAATTCCCTCAACTTGTGTTTATCTGGAAATGTCTTAATTTCATCTTCATATTTGAGAGACAGTTTTGATGGCTACATGATTCTTGGCAGGCAATTTTTTTCCTTCAATTTTTTAAATATGTCATCCCATTGCCTTCTTGCCTGCATGGTTTCTGCCGAGTAGTCCGAGCTTATTCTTATTGGCTCTCCTTTGTAGTAACTTTTTGTTTATCCCTTGCTGCTCTAATAATTCTCTCTTTATCTGTGGTTTTGGCAAGCTTGATTATAATATATCTTGGTGACTTTCTTTCAACATCTATCTTATGTGGAGTTGGATGAGCATCTTGGATAGACATTTTCTCATTTTTCACAATATCAGGGAAGTTTTCTGTGAACAAATCTTCAACAATTATTTCTGTATTTTCTGTTATCCCTCCCTGTTCTGGTACTCCAATCACTCGTAGGTTATTTCTCTTGATAGAATCCCACATGATTCTTAAGTTTTCTTCATTTTTAAATTCTCTTATGTGATTTTTCTTCAAATATATTAGTGCCAAGTGAATTACCTTCGAGTTCAGAAATTTTAGCCTCTACTTGCTCAATTCTGCTCCTGTTTCTATTGAGTTATCTAATTTTGTAATTTTATTGTTAATCTTCTGAATTTCTGATTGCTGTCTGTCTATGGATTTTTCCAGCTTATTAAACTTTTCATTATATTCCTGAATAATCTTTCTAATTTCTTCAGTTGCTTTATCTGTGTGTTCCTTGGCTTGTTCTGCCTCATTTCCTTCCTGATGTCTGGAAGGGTTCTGTATATTAAACTTTTGTATTCTGCATCTGGTAATTCCAGGAATGCACTTTCATCTACAAGATCCTTGGATTCTTTGTTATGAGAGCCTGTTGAGGTGATCATGGTCATTTTTATGTGACTTGATATTGACTGTTGTCTCAGAGCCATCTATAAACTATTGTATTAGTTTATGCTTGCTTGCTGTGTCGTAGCTGCTTGCTTTGTTTTGTTTTGGTATACCCATATGGGTTGCTTGAGTGAGCTAGCTTGATTATTTTCACCTTTGGAGCTCTGGTGTCCTGACCCAGCTAGCGAGAGCTGTTATCAGGTATATCAGTCTAGGAGTCCATTCAGTTTTCTTGTATGAATTCAGCTCAGGTTTCCAAGTGCTGATATCAAGTGTGTGGTATAGGCTCTGTCCTACAGTCTTGGAGGGGCAGGGGTGATTGGCGTATATACCAGTATCTGATTGAAGCAGGGGGCCATGCTCTGAACAAGGCAGGGGGCTGAGAACTGACCCCTGAGTGTCTCTGAGGAAAATGCGTCTCTGTGGGTGGGTTCTGCAGAGGGACCCAAAGTTTTTGGCTGTAAGGACTGGGAGGTACCAGTTATCTTTGGACCCCTGTCACGGGTGGCTGGGTGACCTGAGTGGAGCTACTAGCCCTTAGGTCCCTGATGTGGGTAGGTGAGGACCTCGTGTAATAGGCAAAGCAATGTCAAACGTCAAATACCCACCTCTACACCGCACAGCTGAAATGGTTGGAGTTTGCCAACAAGGGTCTATTCTCTGGAAATAGGCCCACACAGGTCCATGCAGAAGGGAAAGGTACTAAAGGTCCATGGATGGTTTATGCCTGGACAGGAGCCGCTTCTGTCCTGAGCTCCCCCTGTTAATGGCAGTAACAAATTATCTTTTCCCCCCAGGTGCAAATTTTTTCCTTCCCCAAGGCTGGCAGGGTGGCTCTAGGTGCTCACCAGGCCCAGGGATTCAGCCCTGAAGCCGGCTTGGGGGTGGGGGCGGGGGCGGGGTGTGGTAAAATATCCGCAAGTGCTTAGCTTTTGCCGAGAGCGCCCTTCTCCTCAGGCTCCGGAGGTGTCAGTGGGCTGTGCGGCTGCTGCTGCTCCCTGAGGAAACAGCGGCCGAACGCCAGGACCAGCCCGCTGCCACGGCCGCTCCGGGAATGGTGCCTGAGGGCTCCCTGCAATTCAGGTCCGGTAACTCCTCTCCACTTTTGAATGGTCTCTTCCTCCCTCGGACCTCAGTTCCTTGTGTAAGTTTGCCTTTGATTCTCAGGGCCCATAAATATACTCGTTTCACTTGTTTTTTCAGGTCTTTGTTGTAAAGAGGGCTTGACGGGAGCTTCTGTCTGTTCCGCCACCTTGGCTGCACCTCCGCACAGCAATGGAATTTTATTTACTGAAACATTTTAAACTACTTTCAGTGGTCAAATAAAATGGAAGACAGAATGACCAAAACCAAAACCAAACCTAGTGCCATTGAGTCAATTCTGACTCAGAGCGACCCTACAGGACAGAGTAGAACTGCCCCATAGAGTTTCCAAGGATTTGAACTGCCGACCCTTTGGTTAGCAGCCGTAGCACTTAACCGCTGTGCCACCAGAGTGACAGTTAATTCAAATACTGAGAGCATTAGCTAGATAGCTTTAGGAAGAATATTACTTCCTTCCTGAGCCAACCAATATTTATAAAATTTAAGTAATAATACAGAAAAGAATAATAGAAATTAGATTATATCACAATTATAATTTTTGAAGAGTTATTATTGTACCAGCATTCATAACATTAAACAAAATAACACTTTAATAACTGCATTTAATTTTTAGTTTCTTAATTCTGTTTAGGAATTCTTCTTAGGCCATGAGGATTTCAAGAAGATGTTTGGGAATTTTTCCTACCCTGAGTGGACAATTGGAAATGGAATGCCAACTTTGCCACCTCAAAACAGGAGGAAAAACTCCAAAATCATGTACAGGGTTCATGATGCATCTTTAATTGAGATGCAATAAAGAATATACAGTATAATGAAAAAGAAGAAAAAGAAGAAATCATTAGAGAAAGAGAAGGCAACCCAAATGTCTTGCTTCTCTTCTGACCTCAGTTGAGCGCTTTTAAATATCACAAATGAGAGGTAAGAGATCATAGGGGCCACCTGACTGCTGACATTGATAAAATGTTACTGCACCTGTCCTAAAACATCAATGTTCAACATGTGACTACTAAAACATGTCATAAAATTATAATAATTTTAAAAATAAAATGTCAGAAGTGTTCTTTTATACAAGAGGTTCTTTCCAAGGTGGTGTCATTTGACTTCAAACAAAACCAAAACCAAACCCAGTGCCGTCGAGTCAATTCCGACTCATAGTGACCCTATTGGACAGAGTAGAACTGCCCCATAAAGTTTCCAAGCAGCGCCTGGTGGATTGAAACTGACAATTGGCTTGACTTCAGTTGGGACTAAATACTAATTTTGACACTTCGCCATTTGGCCAATGTGTGTGGTTTGTAATTTCTGGTTTGCTTGCTGGCATTTTCCCGTGGACTCTGACATGTCTGAGTGCCATCTTGCTGCCCTCTCCCCAGCCATACATTTCCTGGCACATAAGAAGTGCTCAATCAATTCTTGTTGAAGGAACAAAGTGCAGCCCAAGGCCTTATTATTCTTATAACCAGGGGGCAGCTGTTAACTCAAAACTAATAGATTAGGCACTTTAGTTATATCTACGAAATCTCTTCACCTTTGCCATATAATGTGACCTAACCAAGGCAGCCAACACCCATCTGTCAGTTCGTCCTACTGTTGTGCCTTGTGTGTTGCTTGATGCTGGAAGCTATGCCACTGGTGTTTTAAATATCACTCACGGTGGACAGGTTTCAGTGGAGCTCACAGACTAAGACAGATTAGGAAGAAAGACCTGGATCACAATAAACCCCGTGGACCACAACAGAACATTGTCTGATATAGTGCTGGAAGATGAGCCCCCTAGGCTGGGAGGTGACAGTGGACTCAAGCATGCCAGTCATCATGAGGATGGTGTGGGGCCAGGCTTCTTGCTCTCATCCATGGGGTTGCCATGAGTCAGAGCTGACTCGACAGCAATTAACAGCAACAGCCACCACAACCACAACTGAGTAATACTCCCCACATTCCTGATCCTACTTCAGGTCTTGTCCAGATTTCCTGAGCCCCAGCGCTCCCTGGGACATCTGTATCCTTTCAGCCTGGAAACACCACCAAAGGGAAGTACCACTATCCCTCCTGCCCCCACCTCTGCTGGGTGCAGACCGTCTAAACCCGGAAGAAGCATCAGACTCCCTTAGCCTGTGGATCTCAGCCGCTGGGAGAGCTGTCAAACCCAGCACTGACCAAGGCCTTCTGAGGCCCAGAACAATGCCTCCAAAACAAACTGTGTAGTCTTTAGGTACTAGGTCACTTCTCTGGGTTCTTACTAGGTGCCAAGCATTGCTCCAAGCATTTTTCCCCTATTATCCAATTTGACCACCCCAACAACCCATGAGATTACCATTATCCATATTCCCATTTTCCAAAAAAGAAAAAAAAAAAAACAACGGGTAAGGGCTCAGACAAGCTAAGAAATTCCTCCCAGGCCATACAGCCGGTAGGTGGCAGAGCTGGGACTTGAACGCTGGTCCTGCTGACTCCAAAACACATGTGCTTAAATTGCTCTGGTAACATTCCTTCTCCCAGAATGTTCCAGACCACGAGCCCAGCTTTCACACTTTGCTGATGGATAAAGGTTCAAGGTTCAAGGCCTCCATCCAGAAGGTCAACGACATTATTGGTTTAATTTCAAGCCTGAGCCTGGGACCAAAGCCAAAGGCAGGGAACAGTCTCTGCTTTCTTCATTCTCCACCGCTGGCAACGTTATGGTTGTATCTGCTGGGATAGATCTTGCCGGCTTTCGAGAGCTCTTCGCAAGGGAAATGTGCGCAGAAAAACAATCCATTTGGTGCCGCTTGGAGAGGAAAATGCTGGTTGCTTTTTAATTTACCTCGTGAAATGGCTGCTGGAGGACGTGCGTTACGGCCACTAGATTACGGGGCCAAGAGCCAGGCACTTTGGTGTCCAGTCCTTACCCTGGATAACAAGGGGTATCTAAGAACACCTCCTAGAGGCCTCTTGAAGAAACGACTTGGCCAAACTCTCAGGAGCCAGGCGCTTTGCTTCAAGGCATTTTAATTGCCCAGTGAACCTGCAGCAGGGAGGCAGGGCCGGGCTGAGAGGACAGCAGCAGTCTGGCTGGAACAGCAGGGCCCAGAGACAGTTGTTCCCTCCTGCCGCTCTGTCCTCTGATTCGTCCAGCAAACACTCCGGGGCAGTGTTGTCCAATAGAAACGGAGCGGGAGCCACGGGTGCCATTTTTCATTTTCTAGTAGCCGCATTAAAAAAAAAAAAATTAAAAGTGAAAATTTAAAAAGTAAAATTAAATTAAATATACTTTATTTAATCCACTATATTCAAAATACTATTTCAGCATGTAATCGATATGAAAGTTGTTAATGAGGTATTTTATATTCTTTTGATGGTACTAAATCTTTGAAATCCAAAGTTTATTTTATACTTACCAGTAGATCAATTGCTGTCACGTGCGCTCTGACTCAGGGTGACCCCATGTGTGTCAGAGTAGAACTGTGCTCCCTAGGGTTTTCAATGGCTGATTTTTTGTAAGCAGATCACCAGGCCTCTCTTCCAAGGCACCTCTGGGTGTTCTTGAGCAGCCAAACACTGAACTGTTTGTACCACCCAGGGACTCCTTTACACTCCCATCAGATCTCAATTAGAACTAGGCTTGTTTCAAGTGCTCAGTAGCCACAGACCAGGTTGGCCTGTAGTATAGCTCTGGTCATCACCTGCCTCTGCTCAAAGACCTTCAGTGGCTCCCCATTGCCCAAAGGCTGGAGCCAGCCAGATGTTACAACAGTTTGGGACCACCTCTGCCTCCAGCACTGAGTTTTTATGGGGTGTGAATGGGCATTTATTGTGTACCTACTATGTCCCGTGGGTGGTGGTGCAGACTCTTAAGTGCTTGGCTACTAAGCAAAAGTTTGGAGGTTCAAATTCACCCAGAGGTGCCCCAGAAGAAAGGCCTGGCGGTCTATTTATGAAAAATCAGCGGCCGAAAACCCTATGGGACAGAATTCTGCTCTGACATACATGGAGTCACCCTGAGTTGGAGCTGACTGGACGGCAACTTGCGTTTACTGGTGTCACTCTGTCCTCGCCTCAAGGTCTCTGAGCTCCGTTAATCATATTTCTGTGGGTCCTCACTGAATCTTGTCAGACATGTGGACGCATCAGGCATTGTGTTAGGCGCTTTGCATAATTCGCTATTGTAATTCTCACGTTAACCCCATGGTATAGGTATTTAATTTCCAATTCGCTATTGTAATTCTCACGTTAACCCCATGATATAGGTATTTAATTTCCAATTTGCTATTTTAATTCTCACGTTAACCCCATGATATAGGTATTTAATTTCCATTGTACAGAAGGAAAAATGAAGGCTCAGAGGAATTAATTTAAATCCAGATTGATCAGACTCCAAGTTGCTTTTTCAGCTACCTTGAGCCTGGCACCTTAGCTGGACACATTCTGACCAGCTGCCTCCCAGTTGACCCTGAGTTACGGTGACCACATGTGTGTCAGAGTAGAACTGTGCTTCACAGGGATTTCAGTGCTTGGTTTTTTTTTTTTTTTGAAAGATCTTTCTTCCAAGCCACCTCTGGGTGAACTTGAATCTCCAACCTTTTGGTTAGCAGTTATTAACTCTTTGTACCACCCAGGGACTCTGGACACATTTTAAGTTCCAGTATTTACCGGATTGAATTGAAACAAGTTTCTCGGCTCATCCTTGGGACCCACGGCGGGGACGTGGAAGCGGCAGGATGTGTACTGTTTGGTATCCTCCTTGGTCAGTGTGATGCAGTCTCAGGTCGGCCCCCAAGAGTGCTGACAGCGGCCTCTTTGGGATCTGGGTCGAGCGGAACCAGCGCTCTCGGCAGCCAGGCAGCAAATTGCAAGGCCTCTGACTGCATGCCATAAAGGCCCCCTCCCTGCATCGGGCTGATAACTGACGCTCTGCACCTCAGGCTCCCTGAGCCACTGCTGTTTATGCGACGCATGATTCACACTCGTTTATTGCCAGAGTGTGACGCTTTGCCTTCGTACCTTATTTCGAGCACAATAAAAATAAGGATGAGCTCCTAATCAAATGTCAGGAGAAAATGTCAAAACGGATTACCAAAAAAAGAGCTGACGTTATTGTTCATCCTGTCTGTGAATTCCCTCTAATTAGTCAAATAAATATGCAGTCCTCCCACTCGGGTGTGTGTTTGTTTGCTTTAAAACATTGTAATTACAGCCCCCGCTTTGGAAACTTCTGGGAACCGGAGCCTGGGCTTTGGCTAAGGGGCCGGGAGCCAGCGCTCGGGCTGGGATGAAACCACCGCCTGTATAAGTTACTGGGGCAATAATCATTCAGTCAGAAGCAGGCTGCGTTTGGCACCACCTTCACTCAAACACCGTCAGTGGCTCCCTAGGCTTGCTGGCATCAGCACCAACTCCACTCTACACAGGAGAAAGAGAACCGGGTGGGGAGCCTGGAGGGGTGAGATCTGCGTGACCTTGAGCAGACCACTGACCTCTCTCTGTGCCTCTGCCTCCTCTTTAATGAAAAGGAGGAGGCAGGTCTATCTGGCCCCCAGGCCTGAGGCTATGCTGGTTTTCGGTCTCTCAGTGGGCTTGCCCCTTCTCTCCAGCTAATTCACACGTCCCTGTTCCTGCAAGAAAACCCTAGAACTTCAGCGAGAGAAAACCGTAGAACTTCAGAGAACATTTGTTGGCCTTAGTTTTCACTGAGTCGGTTCTGCACCATCTTCATGATCATTGGTATGTGGGAGTCCTCTCTTGTGGCCACTTTGTATTTTGAGTGTCCTCCAACCCAGGGGGCTCATCTCCTGCACTAAGTCTGACAATATTCCTGTTGTGATCCATAGGGTTTTCACCGGCTAATTTTCGGAAGTAGATCACCAGGCCTGTGTTCCTAATCTGTCTTAGTGTGGAAGCTCCACTGAAGGCCATCCCCCATAGGTGACCCTTCTGGTGTTTGAAATACCCATGGCATAGCTTTCGGCATCATGGCTACCTGTAAGCCACTACAATACAACAAACTGACAGCTGGGTGGTAGTCAGTATATATTTAGTTCTTATCTATTCCTTCTATTTTTGTGTATGTTTGAGACTATATATGATATTAACAGGACATGTGTATGACCAATAAATAAATCCTGATATGGAGTTTGTGACATGTCCTGAAAATACATTTTACTAAAAAGTCTGTGTGACTGAAAAAAAAAAAGAGACAACTGGTTTAAAGAATGGGGGGTTTAGATGAAATAAACTGGAGTCAGAAGGCCAGCTTTAGAATCCTGGTCCTCAGGCAGTGTCCGGCCTCCCTTGTTCTGAGATGGGACTAATCCTGTCTGGATGATTTGTTTTATGGGCGCTGATGGTTCAGTAATAGAATTCTTTCCTTCCATGGAGGAGACCCAGTGTGATGGTTGAGGTTAAGGTTGTGTGTCAACTTGGCTGATTTGCAGTGGTTTGGCCGTCATATGATGATGTGATCACTTCCATGATGAGATTTGGTGTGATGTGATCACTTCCATGATGGGATCTGCTATGAATAGCCCATCAGTTGAAAAGGCATGTGGCCTCCATTGAATATAAATGGACATTCTGGTAAGGCTTGTGGCTTTTTGTTAGTTCTGGATCCTGCAGCTGACTCCTGTTCATCTGACCTCCAGTTCTTGGGACTAGAACTAGCAACTTGCCTGCCGATCTTGGGACTCATTGATCTTTGCAGCCTGTGAGCAATAGCCCTGCTCTCTGACCTACTGATCTGGGGTTTGCCAGTCCCTGTGGCTACGTGAATCAGGAGAAGCCTCTGTTCTGACCCATGGACTTGGGACATTCGAGCCTCTACAAATGCTTGAGCCATTTCCTTGATATAGATCTCTCTATGTATTTATATGGAAAGCCTGGTGGCATAGAGGTTAAATGCTATAACTGCTAACCAAAAGGTCGGCAGTTGGAATCCACCAGGCGCTGCTTGGAACCCCTATGGGGTAGTACTACTCTGTCGTATAGGGTCTCTATGAGTCAGAATTGACTCAATAGCAAAGGGTTTTTTTTTTATGTATTTATACACTTTGCTAGTTTTGGTTCTCTAGAGAACCCAGACTTAAGTGCCCAGGTTCGATTCCCAGCCGATGCGCCTCATGTGAAGCCACCACCTGTCAGGGGAGGCTTGTGTGTTGTTATGATGGAATAAGTTTCAGCAGAGCTTCCAGACTAAGATGGACTAGGAAGAAAGGCCTGCTGATCTACTTCTGAAAATGAGCCAATGAAAACCGTATGGATCACAGCAGACCCACCACCATTCAGGAGGATTGTTTCATTCTGTTGCGCATGGACTTACCAGCTTAGCTTGATGGCCGCTAACAACAACCATTCTGAGGCCTGACTTATGTAATGTATCTGAACATGCTTTGTAAAGTCTACCTCCTCTGCATGATGAGGGAGACAAATCGGTTGGGGCCAGCACACAGGAGCACCTATCCCTATTGTGAGCCAGGCAGTGTGCTGGGCTTTACATGAAGGGCCACAAAGCTCCACGGAGAAGGAATTGTTATCCCCATGAACAGATCAGGAGACAGGCTCAGAGAGGCGGAGCCAACGGCCAAGGTCATACAGCTTATGTGCTTTAGGGTCCAGCTTTGAGTCTGAAGCTCCAGGTCTCAGCACTGTATCTGACTTTTCGTCATCTGTAGCCTGATCTTCCAGCCATGCCGTCTTCTGTAAGTCAGTCTGACCATTTCCTTCATACCTTGTTGCCAGGCTAAGATAGATTTGTTGGTGTAAGATGCCATTGACCTTATCTAATAAAAAGAATCAGGACTGAAGGAGTCTGTTTAATCCATTATTAAAGATCATTTAATCGTCCCTGTAGCAAAATTAGCTGTTAACCCTCCTGTTAGCATAACCCAGCCAGTATTACTAGGTAATTAGGCAAAAAATCAGTTCAGTGGTACGTGAGCTGAGCTCAGGGAATTCCCCATTGTTGGCGCATATTAATGTTATACCTTAGAAGTTGAAGAAATATTCTGTTAAGTGGAAAAAGAGTTGCAGAAATTTTATTGTCAAAAGTCAAATAAAAAGTCCCTTTTTTTTCCTAAGTCAAATTAATTTCTGTCTCAAGGCAAAAAAAAGTAAATTAAAAATCACAGGCTGCCGCCTCTTCCCAGGCCCTGTTTCCTCCTGGGTTTCCATCCCTCCTGGCTGGAGTTTCCGGTTTCTCTGGCCCACTTTGGGCCTCGGAGGATGCCTAGCTTGAGGGCTTTCTGCTCCAGGGAGTGCCTGACTATGGTGGGTGGGCTGTCTGCCCTTCCCTCCACCTGTCCACCCTTCTGGTTCCTTCTCTTCCTCCTGGGCAGTTGTTGGGGGTGAGGAGGGAGGGCAAGGTCTGAGACCCTAAGACACAGGGAGGGCCTGTGTTTCATGATGTGGAGTGGCCCTATCACAGACACGGGGTTGCTGGGACACTGACCACCCTCCACTGGGCAGGGAGGTGCCCATGTAGCTGTGAGTGGGCATGGAGGAAGTGGGGAGCGCTGGACAAATGGAGCAGACAGTGATCAAGTGCTCCCAGGTAAGTGAAACACAAATGCATTAGAGGCAGGCATTCGCCTGCTGCACTAATGGGGGCCCACACTGGGGTGAGTGTGTATGTGTGGGTGGTGGTGGTGGGGAGGAGGGTACATAGTAGCCTGGTGCAGCCGAGGAGCTGCCAGACTTGGAGTAGACAGGTGTGGGTTGAGTCTTCACTCCATTACTCAACGTTCTTGTGGCCTCAAGCAAATCTCATACCTGCTTTGGGCACTGATTTCTTCACCTGGACAATATAAATTTGCCAACCTCTGGGACTGTGGTGAGGGCTACATGTGATAATATTCCTGAAGCTTCACCAGTGGGAAGAATTCCAAGGTCTCAGAGCGGCCAGAGTTGACAATGCTTGGCCAAGAACGTGGGAAGGGGCTGACATTTACCAACCTACTGTGTACTGGGAGCCCTGCTAGGCCCACAACACGTTTGTGATGGCTCATGGGTTCACTTGAAGAATTCCCAAGGATATTAGAGTTCTTCAGGATAATTGTAGACTCTTGACCCTGTGAGGGACTTTTGGATGCCCAGTAGGGTGACCAACTCATCCCAGTTTGTCTGGAACTTTCCTGACTTAAACACTGAAACTCCCACATTCTAGGAAACCCCTCAGTCCTAGGCAAACTAGGATAGCTAAATCGAAAACCAAACCAAACCCAGTGCTGTCGAGTTGATTCCGACTCATAGCGACCCCACAGGACAGAGTAGAACTGCCCCACAGAATTTCCAAGGAGCGCCTGGCAGATCCGAACTGCCAACCCTTTGGGTAGCAGCCATAGCACTTAACCACTATGCCACCAGGGTTTCCTACCAGGGTTTCCTACTAGGATAGCTAGTCTACCTAAAAAGCAGTCCTGGGTCCAGGTTCCATGGCAAGGCAGCGGCAGAACTGCTTTTGACGTGGACCCACCTTTTTGGGCTAAGATGGAATCCACCCTGGTGCCTACCTGAGGAGGACCCACATTCCACGTGTAGCACCCCAAAGAGACGAAGTTTTCTCATTCTCACCTGTTGATATCTGACTCACAATTGTTCTTTGTCAACTCCATTATCTTTAATTGGCAAGAATGCAGCCAACAGGAAGCCTCTGGACATTTTCTCTTTAATGAAACACAATTTGATTACAAATCATCAGAGTCCCCTGGCAGACAGCCTTTTCTAGAGGGTTTCAGACTGCCTTGGCTACCTTAGCACCATCTCTGCCCATCAGGGGTCCAGTGGAGGCTGCTAAAGTCCTCTGCTGGGGGGAGCCACCACCCCCAGCCAGCCCATGTGTTAATGCCAACTTGACTGTGCGGGTTGGGGGGGAGGGGAGAGGTTTGAAAACATCTTTCTTCATTTCCTTTGGAGGAGCCCTGGTGGCACTCAGTTGCTAACTGAAAGGCCAGCAGTTTGAACCCACCCAGTGGCTCTGTGGGAGGAAGACCTGGTGATCTGCTCCCATAGAGGTTACAGCTTAGGAAACCCAGGGGGCAGTTCCACATTGGCAGTTCACATTGGGTCGTTATGTGAATCAGCTCCATGGCACCTGACAACAACATCTCCTTTAAGCCCCTGCACGAGGAGTACTCTTTGTGGGTCCCTGGACACATACAAAGTTTTGATCAATATGTAACATTTATTTTTTGCTGCAACTGCTAACGGACACCGTCTTGGCCAATGTCAAGCTGACCAGATATGGGGCTGCGGTGAGTCAGCTGCTTGAAAGTAAAAGGGGAGAGCTGTGCAGCCCAGTCACGCGAGCATGTATGTTTACCAGGAGGTTGGAGAGCTTGGGCTTGTGGATGTAGAAGGCAGCGCAGGCACAGCCTGGCTCCAAACAGCCTTACAAGGCCGACAGGCAATACCAGTGGGCAGTGTGGTCACTGAGGCACTTTAATGGACCCGGTGAAACCTGGTGACACTGAGCCTGGGACAGAGTGGTAATGACTTCTGAACATTGTTTGGAGTTTTTTCAGTCTGGCACATGTGCCCGCCAAATTTTTATCACTTAATGCCATGCCTGCCACAAACACAAGGCAGTTGAGAACCAGGGTCCCCAATCCTTATTTCCTTTGGTCAGCTCAGGCCTCTCAGATCCTATACTCACCTCCAGACTTCCACCTTCACTGACCTATGCATCTACCTTCCCCACCCCCAGCTAAATGTAAGCCACAGCATCGGAACCTGTTGGAATCAGCAGATCATCAGATGGCTTCCCAACAAGGACTCAGGCTCTCACCGATGGATTCCTGAACCCAAATTTGCTTGGTATTAGTTTCGTGTTCTTGAGCAAGTCATTTAGTCTTTCTGAGCTTAGCTTCCTTAACGGTGAAATAGGGTTAATAATAAGTACCCATGGGGGTCATGGTGATGAATGGATGAGATGATGTGAGGGAGAAGGTTAGGGGTTTGTCAACAGCAATGGGCATGTGGTAGAGTGAGACGGGGATTGAGTATGGGCTGCTCTTTAGCGGTGGCATGGTCTTGGGGAAGCTATTTGGCCTCTCTGGGGGTCAGTTTCATTACCTGTAGAATGAGGGTAAAGGTAGCACTAGCTCATAGGGTTGTGATAGGGTTGGAAAGACATGGAAGTACAAGCATCGAGGGCAGTGTCTGACACACAGTAAACTCTAGAGTCCAGTAAGGATGGCGTTCCTTGGATTGGGCAATGTGGTGGGCAGTACTCTATTAAACAGTAGCTCTTATTATGCTGCCCATATTGTGGTTATAATGGCGAAGTGGTGAACTCCTTGCTGTTCAGTAGCAGAAAGAGAGACCAGCAGAGGTGGAATGAGTGGCCCAGAGTTATGTGCACAGTGATGGCAAGGCCAGGCCTGGATGCAGGCTCTGGTTCTCTTTCTGATCCTTGGGGGTTTGGTCTGGGCCCCAGAGGAACTTGCTCAGAGCCTGGGAGGTGGGTCTTACCTGCACAAGAAAGTATGAAGCCTTCTTTTCTGGTCCTTCCAGTCATTAACAAGAAGAAGCTGAGTGTAGCATGATGCACCCAGGGCACTGAGCAGAAGGGCTGGCTCTAGTCCTTGTTATCACACACTGTCTGTGCGACCTTGGGCAAGTTACTCCTCCTCTCTGGTCCACTCAGTGTCTGCATTTGTAATATTGGAGAATTCGGCTGAACCACCCCAGGCTCTCTCTCTTTTCCCTCCTACCATGAGTTTCTAGGTGCCATCTGTATTCGTTTTCATGCACAATCTTGCTCCGAATCCCATCTCTGCATTCTAGCTAGAATGCACATTCCTTGATACCAAGGACCCTCCCTGGAAGAGTCTAGTATGTGCCCCACACATGTGGGATAACTAACTTTTGATCCATGTCTGTCAGAAACACCCCAGATATGCAGAAAAGTGGACGACAATAGCTATTTAAATTCTACTTGTATCTGGCAATGTGAAGGTCAGAAATTTCCATCGAGAGAGATGACAGGAAGAAACAAAAGCATGAGCACTTTGCTGTAGCTCAACTTGAGATGACACCTTCACCATCCTGTTGTTGCTACCTGGCTGGGGTTCTGTGCCCTGTGGCTCATGTGTGGTGTCACTTCCCACAGATTCTTCTACTACTTTGCGTGTCTTGGTTCATAGCCTTCTTACTTCCCCTCTTTGGTTCCACAGTTTCAGCCATAGCTGTTTGTGGTTTCTCCCTTTCTGTAATTGTTTGAAAATACATAGTGTCGAAGCAAATCTCCTTTATCTCACTTCTAATCCCTCGGGGTTTTGCTATTCTAGGAGTTTCTCTCTCTGCCCTCCTCTCTGTCTCCCTCCTGTGCCTATTCTATCCTCAAGGGACTCAGATTCCTTGGGGGAGGTCACACAGGGATTGCTTACTTGGCAGGATTAGATATCAGCCTTGCCCTATATAGCAAGGATACCCAGGATGCCACAGTGACCCATGGCGCACTTGTCTCCCCATCCCCTCCTGTACCTCACACCCAACGTTTAAGAGATGTTGAGCTATGAGGAAAAGAAAGATGAAGATATGAGAGAGGAGATGTTCCTTGATGTGGGGACAGGCCATTGCCAGAGAATCAGAAGACTTGTATTGGATTTGACTCCAATTTGTCACTTTGCTGTCTGGGACTCAGTTTCCTCATATCAAAAATTAAGGCATTGAAATAAGTAAAATATAAAGTCCATTTCAAGCTCTAAAGAGACAGAAGGCATTACCAGATTTTGAGTCCCTGTTGGCGTCAGGTACTATCCCAGAAACTTCATAACACTCCATTTAATTCTTAAGACAACCCCTTGATTGAGGAACGCATTCTTTTTTTTTAACCAAAGAGAAATTTATTTTCTCAGCATCTACTAGTCTAGAAGTCAAAATTCAGGGTGTCAGCTCCAGGAGAAGGCTTTCTCTCTCTGTTGGTTCTGGAGGAAGGTCCTTCTCATCAACCTCCCCCTGGACTAGGAGCTTCTCCACGCAGGAACCCTGGGTTCAAATGATGCACTCTGCTCCAGGCACTGCTTTCTTGGTGGTATGAAGTCCCCACTCTCTGCTTGCTTTCCTTTCTTTTTATCTCTTGTCAGATAAAAGGTGGTGCAGGCCACACCCCAGGGAAACTCCCTTTACATTGGATCAGGGATAGGACCTTAGTAAGGGTGTTACAATCCCACCCTAATCCTCTTTAAAATAAAATTACAATCACAAAATGGAGGACAACCGCACAATACTGGGAATCATGGCCTCATCAAGTTGACATATATTTTTGGGGGGCACAATTCAATCCATGACAGGTGACCTCCAGGAGTAGTTGCAGTTCAAAGTTTAAAGATTATTTCAGGGTAATAGTCTTGGGGGTTCCTCTAGTCTCAACTGGTGCAGTAAGTCTGGGCTTTTTAAGAATTTGAGTTTGCTTTACATTTTTCTCCTGTTCTATCAGGGTCCTCTATTGTGTCCCCCGATCAGAATGGTGGTAGTTGTAGTTGGGCACCATGTAGGTCTTCTGGTCTCAGGGTAGGTGAGGCCGTGATTTGAGATATTAGCTGTTAGTCCCGAAGACTAGTTTCTTCTTTGAGTCTTTGATTTCCTTGTTTCTGTTTTGCTCCAGATAAGTAGAGACCAATAGTTGTATTCTGCATCAATTTTTCATATGTGTATTGGATTCAAGTTGCTAATATTTTATTTGGGTGGTATATCAATGTTCACAATGATAGTAACCCATAATTTTTGTGTACTGTCCATATCTATTTTTAAAAACAAAGTTAAATTAGTCCCATAAAGTAGCTTGGGCAGCTTTCCTTATTTTCTATTTCTGCAACAACTTGAATAACAGAGACAATCCATACTTTCAGAGTTTAGTTGTAAAACGGTCTGGGCCTGGAGCTTCTTTAGGGAGGACATGTGTATGAAGAAGTTTTTGATTCTTATTTCAACATTTTTGTTTGTTTGTTTCTATCTTTTTTTTTTTAATTGTACTTTAGATAAAGGTTTACAGAAAAACTAGTTTCTCCTTAAATAGTTAGTATACATATTGTTTTATGACATTGGTTAGCAACCCAACAACACGTCAACACTCTCCGTTCTCGACCTTGGCTTCCCTATTACAGCTTTCCTCCCCCTCCTGCCTTCTAGTCCTTGCCCCAGGGACATTGTGCCTGCCCCTTTAGTCTCACTTTGTTTTATGGGCCTGTCTAAATTTTGGCTGGAGGGCGAACCTCAGAGTGACTTCATTACTGAGTTAAAAGGGTGTCCGAGAGCCATACTCTTGGGGTTTCTCCAGTCTGTGTCAGGCCTGTAAGTCTGGTCATTTCTTGTGAGTTTAAATTTTGTTCTCCTTTTTTCTCTGGCTCTGTCCAGGACCCTCTGTTGTGATCTCTGTCAGAGCAGCCCAGTGGTGGTAGCTGGGCACCATCTAGCTGTACTGCACTCAGTCTGGTGGAGGCTGTGGTAGATGTGGTCCATTAGTTCTTTGGACTAATCTTTCCCTTGTATGTTTAGTTTTCTTCATTCTCCCTTGCTCCTGAGGGGGTGAGACCAGTGGAGTATCTTAGATGGCTGCTTACAGGCTTTTAAGTCCCCAGACACTGCTCATCAAAGTAGAATGTAGAACATTTTCTTTATAAACTATGTTATGCCAGCTGAGCTGGATATTCCCTGAGATCATGGTTCCCACAGCCCTCAGCCCAGCAATCTGGTCCCTCAGGGAGTTTGGATGTGTCTATGGAGCTTCCACGACCTTGCCTTGTACAAGATGTGCTGGTTGAGGAAGGCATTCTTAACCTCAGGAGAACAAAGTTTCAGAGAGATTACAGGACTTGACCAGAGAAAAAAATCTATAAAACTAGAAACTGAATCCAGATTTTTCTAACTCCAGAGCCCATTTTTCTAACTCCTGAGATTTTTCTAACTCTGCCCTGGTAGTGCAAAGATAAGGTGCTTGGCTGCTAACTAAAAGGTTGATGGTGTGAACCCACTCAGTGGCTCCGCAGGAGGAAGGCCTAGTGACCTGCTCTCGTAAAGATTACAACCTAAAAAAACCCATGAGGCAGGTCTACTCTGTCGCATGGGGTTGCCATGAGTCAGAAACCCTCCAAAATAATGGGGAGACTTTGTTGTTACTCTCAGAAAAACTGGTGAGAAAAGTTTGCTTTAGTTCCTGCCTCCATTTGCATAGCGTGTTTCATGTCATGAGAACTTTTCTTTCAAAAATTTTCCAGAGGACAAGTGATGCATTATGTCCTCAATTTTTGGCAACTCCACACAATAACCTTAACAGCCTCTTGGCTTCTAATTCCCAGGGATGGCATTTCAAGTATGTGTGGTCGTCGAGTGCTCGTGGTTTAAAATTTTAATGGAGGACACTGACGCCCATCTGTCTTTATCAGCTAGTGCCCTGTCCCTGGGTTGCTGGTGGTCACTGGTCTCTTTGGGGCCCCTGCTGCTCATCCCCTCCTGCAGTTGAGGGGGGGCTGTCCCTCCTTCCCAGCTGTAGGCCCCGATTCTATCAGCACAGCCAACAGGCTCCGCTGGGGCTTTCTCTAGCTCATTGGCAATTTAGATGTCAGTAACTGGGAAAATCAAGCTTAATATTTGATGACAGTACAAAGTCAACCTCTTCTCTCTTCATCCTGGGCAGAATTAAAAGGCAGAGTTCTCACCAGGAGCCTCCCCTGAAGGAAGTGCAAGACAGGTGGTCTGGGAGCCAGGGTGGGTTGCTGGAGAGAGCACTGGGCTGGGAGTCAGCATACTTGGGCTCCAGTTTTGGCTCAGTAGCCAACTTGTTGTTGACCTTGGACAAGTCTCACCCTCTCTTTGAGCTTTAACTTCTTCTTGCACAGTGAAAGGATCACTCTGGCTATGAGTACCCTGATTTAGGGGTTACACTTTCTTAAACACAAGATCAACTCAACAGTGTGTTTCAGTGTCCCACACAAACTTCAGGAATGGGGGTTATGGGGGAGAAAAACATTTCCGTTTTTCAGATTAGCAAAGGTTATCCGTTTGAAAATGCCAAGATAGTGAGATGTGTGTGTTATCTGTGTGTGAGTATGATACTGTTCATGGTAGTGTAGATTGTGACAACTTTTATAGGGGACAATTTGGCACTATCTTTCAAACTTACTCATGATTCAGAATTGCGAATGTTAAATCCACTGATATCAAAGGTTTCCACGTATTTTGAAGCTTTCCAAACAATATTTCACGAAATAGATTCTCCTAATATATCATTGGAGGAGACCTGGTGACGCAATGATTAAGCACTTGGCTGCTAACTGAAAGGTCAGTGGTTCGAATCTACCAGCGGATCTACAGGGGAAAAGACCTGACAATCTGCTCCCGTAAAGATCACAGGCTTGGAAACCCTGTGGGGGAAGTTCTACTCTGTCCCACAGGGAGGGTCACTATGAGTTGGGATGGACTTGATGGCACAAGACAACAGCGATAATATAACTTTGGCGTGTTTCTCAGGAACACGTCTTGAAAAACACTGATGTGTGATGAATTAAGTAATTGGAATGCATCTGGGAGCTATAAACACTCCAGGCCTACCAGTTTCTGTCGAGTCCATTCTCACTCAAGGTGACCCCATGTGTGTCAGAGTAGAACTGTGCTCCATAGGATTTTCATGGCTGATTTTTTGGAAGGAGATCACCAGGCCTTTCTTGCAAGGCTCCTCTGGGTGGACTCGAGCCATCAATTTTTTGGTTAGCAGATGAGTGCATTAACTGTCTGCACCACCAGCCTACCTCTAGTGATATTCACTGCCTTCCTTTAGAAAGAGCAGATTTCTCTCCAACCTCCACCTTTAATTTCTGTTCTTGGAAAAGCTTTTCAGGCAGATGTATGAATGCGAGAGCTGTGAAAATGATTCAAAACCCAGGGGGGCTGCCTGGGGGCGGGCTCTGCTCTCTGTGGCTGGGACAAGTTGATGGCAGGCTCCTCTCTTCTCAAGACTCCCTGGCGAGCGATGAGAGGCCAGAGACGTTCCTCTCAGCCTTAATTAGGATAAATGCGACACTTGGAGACAACCCGTTCCAGAGACTCCACACAGGGCACATCTGCACCCTGGGCCCTGGGGCTTGTCTGTGGCAGCAGCCTGACTCCACGCTCCTCTGTGGAGCTCTCCGGCAGAACCTCTCTGAAATGTGTGGAAGAATTTGGCTCTCCAGGTTCTCCTTCTTCACTTCAAGGTGAAATAGGTGACTTCTCTCACTGCCTCTTTGGGAGCAAGATGAGCCCTAATTACCTGCTCACTACTGAGCTGGCACCCAGTGCTGCGGAGCCTCTGATCCTTTCTAGAAGCAGGCAGATAAGTCAATACAAGCGGGTGAAAAAACAGTGAGGCACAGCTGTGTCACGGTTGGCTTCCCTAGGCCCTGGTGGGCAGGGTGGCCCAGGGCTAATTGGGGTCCCACCTGCCAACTGCTGTCCGCAGACTTGATCCACCTTGACTTGTCGGTAAGGGTTGTGCCTTCCACCTGGAACAGTGGCCCTTCAGCCTTGGCTGCATGTTAGAATCACTGGGAAAGCTTAAAAAAATTACCAATGCCTGGATCTCACCCATACGGATTTTGATTCAATCGTGATGTTCAAAAAGCTCCCCATGTGATCCTAATCTATAGCCAGGGCTGAGAACCACAGAGCTGGGGTGGCCGTATAAATCGAGATACTTTGAGAGTGAACGGGAGCATGACTGATCACTATTTTGGGACAGTTATTTTTTTTTTTTAATGTAAGCACGGACTATCCTAGGCAGTCTGGGACGCACCGTCACCCTACTCTAACCTTGGGAGACCCTGAGACTTGTCTCCCAAGAGTACAAGCTCGTGTTGTTAGTTGCCATTGAGTTGGCAGTGACTCATGGTGAACTTATGTACAACAGAACAACGTGTTTCCTGGTCCTGTGTCATCCTCGCAACTTCCAGCATGCTCAAGTCCGTTGTTATTGTTACTGTGGCGATCCATCTCACTGAGGGTCTTCCACACCCTCCACTGGCCCTCTACTTACCAAACATGATGCCCTCCTCTAGCGATCGACCTCTCCTGATGATGTATGCAAAGCAAGCAAGTAGGACAATGTCCTGTTGTGGTCCATAAGGGTTTTATTGGCTAATTTTCAGAAGTAGATTGCCAAGACTTTCTTCCTAGTCTGTCTTAATCTGGAAGGTCTTCTGAAACCTGTCCACCATGGGTGGCCCTGGTGGTATTTGAAATCCCTGTGGCATAACTTCATAGTGTTTTTATTTTCTATGTGGATGAAAATAGATCATTTTACATCATTGCAGATGATTCTAGAAGGATCTCATGACTCCGATCTTGAGTTCTGTTATGATTTTAATAGTCTTAATTCCCCCCCTTCTGGAAAGAGGAGAGGGCTGCATGTTCCAGGAATTCTTACCCTTGGTTACCCTTTTGGAAGCACTGAGGAGTCTCACACCTGGAGCACAACTTAGTGGTCACCTGGCTCCCCCTTGTCTACAATGCAACAATCCCTTCTGCAGCGTCTTGGATGATAACAGGCAGAAGACACTGAATCTGGACTCGGAATACTTTAAAAAAAAAATTCATAATGTGCTTTAACTGAAAGTTTATAAAGCAAGTCAGCCTCTCGTACAAAAATTTATATACTCCCTGCTTTATACTCCTAGTTGCTCTCCCCCTAATGAGACAGCACACTCCTTCCCTACACTCTATTTTCATGTCCATTCAGCCAGCTTCTGACCCTCTCTGCTCTCTCATCTCCCCTCCAGACAGGAGAGGCCAACATAGTTTCATGTGCCTACTTAATCCAAGAAGCTCACACTTCACCAGTATCATGTTCTATTGCATACTCCAGTCCAATCCCTGTCTGAAGTGTTGGCTTTGGGAATGGTTCCTGTCTTGGGCTAACAGAAGGTCTGTGGACCATGACCTCTCGGGTCCTTCTAGTCTCAGTCAGACCACTACGTCTGGTCTTTTTATGAGAATTTGAGGTCTGCATCCCACTGCTCTCCTGCTCCCTCAGGGGTTCTGTGTTGTATTCCCCATCAGGGCAGCCATTGGTTATAACCGGGCACCATCTAGTTCTTCTGGGCTCAGGCTAATGTAGTCTCTGGTTTATGTGACCCTTTCTGTCTCTTGGGCTCATAATTACCTTGTGTCCTTTGTGTTCTTCATTCTTCTTTGATCCAGGTGGGTTGAGACCAATTTATGCATCTTAGATGGCTGCTTGCTAGCGTTTAAGACCCCAGATGCCACTCTTTAGAGTGGGATGCAGAATTTTTTCATAATAGATTTTATTACGCCAATAGATTTAGATGTCCCCTGAAACCATGGTCCCCCGACCCCTGCCCCTGTACACTGGCCTTCAAAGCATTAAGTTTATTCAGAAAACTTCTTTGCTTTTGGTTTAGTCCAGTTGTGCTGACCTCTCCTGTACTGTGGACTCAGCATATTTTTTAAGTGAGCTTACTGATCCTCAGTTTCTCAACAGTAAAATGTAGATTGTGGTACCTGTCTTAAAATGTGGTGTCCAGAATTCCTTGAGACGCTCTCCCAGCACATTCCCCGAGGAGCACATGAAGCTGGGGGAACACTGAGCAGCAGAGAGCAGTCCTCTCTTCCCTCACACAGGCGATATGCTTCTTCCATGTGCAATGGCTTTCTCTGCTGATTGTTGTTGTCAGGTGCCATTGAGTCGGTTCCGACTCATAGCAACCCTGTGTACAGCAGAAGAAAATACTGACCAGTCCTGCACCTTCCTCACAATCATTGTTATGCTTAAGCCCATTGTTGCAGCCACTGTGTCAGTCCATCTCATGAGGGTCTTCTTCTTTTCACTGACCCTCTACTTTCCCAAGCATGATGTCCTTCTCCAGGGACTGGTCCTTCCTGATAACATGTCCAAAGTATGTGAGGCATAGTCTCGCCAACTTTGCTTTTAAGGAGCATTCTGGCTGTACTTCTTCCAAGACAGATTGGTTTGTTCTTCTGGCAATCCATGTATATTCGATATTCTTCGCCAACACCATAATTCAAAGGCATCAATTCTTCTTGTCTTCCTTATTCATTGTTCAGCTTTCATGTGCGTATGAAGCAGTTGAAAACACCATGGCTTGGGTCAGGTGTACCTTAGTCCTTAATATGATACCTTTGCTTTTTAATACTTGAGAAAGATCTTTTGCAGCAGATTTGCCCAATGCAATGCATCATTTGACTTCTTGACTGCTGCTTCTATGGGCATTGATTGTGGATCCAAGTAAAATGAAATCGTTCACAACTTCAATATTTTCTCCATTTATCCTGGTGTTGCTTGTTGGTCCAGTTGTGAGAATTTTTGTTTTCTTTATATTGAGGTGTAATCCATACTGAAGGCTGTGGTCTCTGACCTTCACCATGAAGTGCTTCAAGTCCTCTTTCAGCAAGCAAGGTTGTGTCATCTGCATATCATAGGTTGTTAATGAATCTTCCTTCAATCCTGATACCCCGTTATTACTTCATATTTTCCAGCATCTGGGATTATTTGCTCAGCATACAGATTGAATACATAGGGTAAAAAGATGCAACCCTGATGCACACCTTTGTTGACTTTAAACCACGCAGTATCCTCTTGTTCTGTTTGAATGATGGCCACTTGATCTATGTACAATTTCCTCATGAGCACATTTAAATGTTCTGGAGTTCCCATTCTTCACAATGTTATCCATAATTTGTTATGATCCACACAGTTGAATGCCTTTGCATAGTCAATCAAACACAGGTAAAGATCCTTCTGGTATTCTCTGCTTTCAGCCAGGATCCATCTGGCATCAGCAATGATAGCCCTCGTTTCACATCCTCTTCTGAATCTGGCTTGAATTTCTGGCAGTTCTCTGTTGATATACTGCTGCGGTTGCTTTTGCATGATCTTCAGCAAAATTTTACTTGAGTGTGATATTAATGATATAGTTCGATAATTTACTCCTTCGATTGGCTTACTTTTCTTGGAAATAGGCATAAATATGGATCTCTTCCAGTTGGTTGGCCAGGTAGCTGTTTTCCAAATTTCTTGGCATAGACAACTGGGCACTTCCAGGGCTGCAGGCTTTTATTGAAACATCTCAGTTGGTATTCTGTCAATTACTGGAGCCTTGTTTTTCACAAATGTCTTCAGTGCAGCTTGGACTTCTTCCTTTCAGTACCATTGGTTCCTGATCATATGCTACTCCCGGAAATGGTTGAACATTGACCAATTCTTTTTGGTATAGTGACTCTGTGTATTCCTTCCATCTTCTTTTGATGCTTCCTGTGTTGTTTACTATTCCTCACGGAGAATCCTTCAGTATTGCAACTCAAGGTTTGAATTTTTTCTTAATTTCTTTTAGCTTGAGAAATATTGAGCATGTTCTTCCCTTTTGGTTTCTCTCTCCAGGTCTTTACACTTCTCATGATAATACTTTGTCTTCTTGAGCTGTCCTCTGAAATCTTCTTTTCAGCCCTTTTACTTCATCATTTCTTCCTTTCGCTTTAGGTACTCTACATTCAAGAGTTATTCTGAGAGCCTTTCCTGACATCCATTTTGGTCTTTTCTTCCTTTCCTGTTTTTTTAATGACCTCTTGCTTTCTTCAGGTATGATGTCCTTGATGTTATTCTACAACTTGTCTGGTTTCTTATCACTAGTGTTCAATGCTTCAAATCTATTCTTGAGATGGTCTCTAAATTCAGATGGGATATACTGAAGTTCATATTTTGGTTCTTGTGGACCTGTTCTAATTTTCTTGAACTTCATCTTGAACTTGCATGAGCAAGTAGCATGTCCTTAATAGGCGACAATCTCTTAATCCTCTTAGAATTGACAGGTGGTAATTCCTGCATTGTTTAAGAATGGGATGACAATTTTACCCTTCCATGGCACTTTGAACAAATGAAGTCTGTTCTAAATATTAAATATTTTTACATAAGCTTGATCCTTGAGCAATAAAATAAGAAGGTGAGAGCATGCCTGCCTATTCTATGGATGGGAAGACTGAGGTACCACGTGTCTAAAATCTTACAGCCGATAGTTGTGCTAGGAGGTGAAAGTGTTAACATTTATTGCAAATCTTGTCACCAGGAACTTTCACTTATTTAATTTCATTACAACCTTTCAACAACCCTACTGAGGAGTTATTGTCATCTCTACATTTTGATTGAGGAAGCTGAGACTCAGAGAGGTTGTGTAACTTGCCTAAGATAATTCAGCAAGGTGACTGGGCTGGGAGCCTTGTTCTGCCTGACTCCACAGTGCAAGTCCAGATCCTAGTGGAAATGGCCATGCCTCTCATTATCAGAAGCATAGTATAAAAAAAAAATACAATGGTCATTATTATGAGCATAATATCCAAATCTCTGGAAATTTTAGAAAATTGCAGGGTTGTTTGGTCATGTCTTTCTAAATCCCCATCCCAGTGTGGGCTTTCCAAGGAGATATTGTTGCCAGAACATGCCAGTCAATGGCTTTGTCAGGTGGTATCACCTCTGCCTTTGCCTTCCTTCCACAAGCATTGATTGGAACCCACACTGGGATACAGCGATGTCTATGACTTGGTCGTTCCCTTCAAAGAGCTTCCAATCTAGTAGGAGATGCCAACAGGGAGGCAGAGAAACATTGCAGAGGGAAGGATGAGGTGAAGGAGGGGTGAACAGGGCACAGGGTTTGGAGGCTCCATGGCTCAAAGGAGAGACTGTTCGACATCACACAAGAAGTCATGAAAGACAGCATGGAGGAAGTGATTTCTGAATCTGGGCATGGAGCAAGACTGAGGTGGATAAGTAGAGAAGGAGCAGAGGGAAAAGCACATGCAAAAGCTTGGGAGCTTGGAAAGATGCCTTGAGTTTGAGAAAGACAAGATATGGGGTATGGGGGAGTGATGAGGCTGGTGGGCAGCTGGAGGTCAGCACCTCTGCCTCTGGGACTCAGCTTGTCCTGACTGTGATGGACTCGGTCAGCAGATTGGTTCTTCTTCTGCAATGAAAAAACCCCAAGCCAGTTGCTGTCGAGTTGATCCCTCTCAACTCGCTTGGCGTTTCTCAAGTTGAAAGAAGTGAAGAAAAAATTCAAGCCTCGATTTGCAATAGTAAAGGATTCCATGGGGAAAATATTAAATGATGCAGGAAGCATCAAAAGAAAGTGGAAGGAATACACAGGGTCATTATACCAAAAAGAATTAGTTGATATTCAACCATTTCAAGAGGTGGCATATGATCAGGAACCGATGGTACTGAAGGAAGAAGTCCAAGCTGCTCTGAAGGCATTGGCGAAAAACAAGGCTTCAGGAATTGATGGAGTATCAGTTGAGATGTTTCAAAAAACAGAGGCAGTGCTGGAGGTGCTCACTCGTCTGTGCCAAGAAATATGGAAGACACTTCCTGGCCAACTGACTGGAAGAGATCCATATTTATGCCTATTCCCAAAAAAGGTGATCCAACCGAATGTGGAAATTGTAGAACAATATTGTTAATATCACACACATGCAAAATTTTGCTGAAGATCATTCAAAAACAGCTGTAGCAGTATATCAACAGAGAACTGGCAGAAATTCAGGCTGGTTTCAGAAGAGGACATGGAACCAGGGATATCATTGCTGATGTCAGATGGATCCTGGCTGAAAGCAGAGAATACCAGAAGGATGTTTACCTGTGTTTTATTGACTATGCAAAGGCATTTGACTGTGTGGATCATAACAAACTATGGATAACACTGCGAAGAATGGGAATTCCGGAACACTTAATTGTACTCATGAGGAACCTTTACATGGATCAAGAGACAGTTGTTCAGACAGAACAAGGGGATACTGATTGGTTTAAAGTCAGGAAAGGTGTTCCTCAGGGTTGTATTCTTTCACCATACCTATTTAATCTGTATGCTGAACAAATAATCCAAGAAGCTGGACTATATGAAGAAGAACGGGGCATCAGGATTGGAGGAAGCCTCATTAACAACCTGTGTTATGCAGATGACACAACCTTGCTTGCTGAAAGTGAAGAGGACTTGAAGCACTTACTAATGAAGATCAGAGGCCACAGCCTTCAGTATGGATTGCACCTCAACATAAAGAAAACAAAAATCCTTACAACTGGACCAATGAGCAACATTATGATAAACAGAGAAAAGATTGAAGTTGTCAAGGATTTCATTTTACTTGGATACACAATCAACGGCCATGGAAGCAGCAGTCAAGAAATCAAGAGACGCATTGCATTGGGTAAATCTGCTGCAAAGGACCTCTGCAAAATGTTGAAGAGCAAAGATGTCACCCTGAAGACTAAGGTGAGCCTGACCCAAAAAAAAAAAAAGCCATGGTATTTTCAATTCCATCATATGCATGTGAAAACTGGACAATGAATAAGGAAGACCAAAGAAGAGTTGACGCCTTTGAATTGTGGTGTTGCCAAAGAATGCTGAGTATACCATGGACTGCCAAAAGAACGAACAAATCTGTCTTGGAAGAAGTGTGGCCAGAATGCTCCTTAGAGGCAAGGATGGCGAGACTGCCTCTTACATACTTTGGACATGTTGTCAGGAGGGATCAGTCCCTGGAGAAGGACATCATGCTTGGCAGAGTAGAGGGTCAGCAGAAAAGAGGAAGACCCTCAAGAAGGTGGATTGACACAGTGGCTGCAACAATGAGCTCAAGCATAACAATGATTGTAAGGATGGCGCAGGACCAGGCGGTGTTTCGTTCTGTTGTGCATAGGGTTGCTATGAGTCGGAACCGACTTGACGGCACCTAACAACAACCTAACAACAACTCATGGTGACCGCACATGTTGCAGAGTAGAACTGTACTCCATACGGCTTTGAATGGGGTGAATGGTTAAGAGCTTGACTACGAACCCAAAGGTTAAAGCAAACACATGTGGACCTCTTCATGTGTGTTTGGAGGGCATTATTGTGCCTACTACCACAGCTGTGAGAAGTAGTTAATATGGTAAAACTTTTGGAGCTTGGCGTGTAGGAAGCCCTCAATACATGTTGACTGTTACTTTCTCAAGCAGAACTGTCAGTATGAAACACCTTTACCATGCACTCAGCCCTGAGCAACCCTTTCATCTGGCCAAATGGTAAAGGGCTTGACTACTGACCCACCCAGTGACAATGTGGAAGAAAGGCCTGGCAATCTGCTTCTGTAAAGATTACAGCCAAAAAAATTCTATGGGGGTGGTTCTACTCTGTTACACATGGGGTCACCATGAGTGAGAATTGGTTTTTATGCAAAGCTGGAGCAAGCTCCCACAGCCTCGGAGCTTCAAATTAGGCTAAAAAGGGGGAAATGACTTTATTCCACTGTTTTGCCAATTGTCTTTTCTCTTAAGACCCCTCCTGCTGCATCCGTGTTGCTAGGTTACCCAAGGAAGCTGGCTTTCCTGCCTGCAAACCCGGACCCTTGGCTCATCCCGTCTGCCATTCAGCTGTGACTCCACCCTCATTTTATGCCTTTGCTTTATTCTCATAAGTGTCTTATTAAAAAGTTCACATTCATTAAAGGGCCATACTAGGAAATAAAGAAAACTAGGCCATATTTAAACTTTAATGCAGTTGGATCCAGCTGAATATTATTAGTATCTCACCTGTGGTTTGGTGACAGACACAGCTGGCTGGAAAATCATTGAAAAGGCATTCTTTGTTGATTAATTTGTTTTTTTTCTCTCTCATGGTTCTGACACTTAGGAGATATTTAAATTATATTTCCTCACTTTGTGCAAAACCTTCCTGAGTATCGTGAAGCTGTGTGGGTAGGATACGGATGTTTTTCACGAAGCAGTGGTGCGAGTCGACACATTTGAGACTCACAGAATCAGACACATTGGGACTCGGGAGGACTTCAGTGGTCAAGAGGTCCGACGGCTTAGTTGATGGCTGTTGGTGACAACCTTCCTGGCATGTTGTAGATTGACTTCTGCTTGGTTATCTCCAGTAACAGGGAGCTCACTACCTTAACAGCAGCTCTGAGTTATTGCTGGTGGGGCATGTAATGGAGTCACACATGAAGTTTACAGCCTTCATTTTTCCAGTTTGCCCTGAGGGTGAAGATGTCCCAGTCTTGGACCATGGCACCCAGGAGGATGTTGATTGTGCCAGAGAGAACACAGACTGATGCAGAAGAACTAAACTTGCCCAAAGCCACCTGACAGTGACCAGGAGGTCTTCAGAACCTGCCCCAAGCAGCAGGTGTGCAAATACTCAGGGTCGAGGGGCCCAGGACCAAGAAGCAGATGTTCTGGCTCAAGGTTTGGAACAAGAACAAGGTGGTTCATGCAGGAATTTTCAGACTTCAAATTGGAGGATATCTCCTTAGCTGCCCAGTTAGGGCCATTACCAACGAGGGAGCTAACTAGAGGTCAGAAATCACTGGGTGCCCTGTATCTTCATTCATTCAACAAACATTTGTCTGTACGTTCTACAGAGTGCATTACAACATAGCGCTCTCCTTACATTCTTCCTGCTCTCATCTTAAAGTCAGGAGTTAAAACAACTCTTGGAAGGTATTGCAGATACATCAAGGACCCAGGGGACTAGGAATTTGGTCGGGGTCTGGGGTGCTGGGCCCTGGGTAGGCTGTAGGAGAGAAAGTGCTCTTTTCTTACCTAGGGCCTCCCACAGACACCTGGGAGGCTTGTTAACCAAGCGGAGATTCAGAGGGTCTGGAGTGGGGCAGGCAGTTTGCAATCAGCAGCTACCCTAAAGGTTGCTGGTTTGAAACCGCCGAGTGGCTTTTCTGAAGATCCTCTGTAAAGGTTGTTGTTGTTAGTTGCTGTTGAGTCGATTCTGCCTCATGGCGACCCTATGTGTGCAGAGTAAAACTGCTCTATAGGGTTTTCTTGGCTGTAATCTTTTTTTTTTTTTTTTAACATTACAAATTTATTATCTTATAGTTCTGGAGGTCAAAGTCCAAAATGGGTCTCACTGGGCTGAAATCGAGGTATCCGCAGGGCTGTCAGGGGAGGCTCCAGGGAAGAATCTACTTCTTTTTCTTTTCCAGCTTGCAAAGGCCGCCTGCATTCCTTGGCTTGTGGCCTCTCCTCCATCTTCCAATCCATCAGTGTAGTACCTTCCAGTCTCTCCCTGACTTTGACTCTTGCCTCCCTCTTTCACTTATAAGGACCCTGTAATTAACATTGGGCCCACCCAGGTTACCCAGAATAATCCCACCTCAAGATCCTTAGCCTAATTACATCTGTAAAATGGCCTTTGCCATGTAAGGTGTCACTTACAGGTTCTGGGGCTTGGGACACGGACATCTTTGTGTGTGTTTGGGGGGCATTATTCTGCCTAACACAACAGTTGTGAGGAATAGTTAATATGGTGAAACATTCGGAGCCTGGCATGTTGGAAGCCCTCAATACATGTTAGCTGTTTGTATTATTTTCTCAAGCAGAGCTCTTAGTATGAAATCCCTTTACCACCCTCTCTGCCCTGCCTAACCCTTTCATTTGGCCAGATCCTGAGACCTCCTTCAGGAAGCCTTCCTGGTTGGCTGTAATCTTAACGAAAGCAGCTTACCAGGCTTTTTCTTCCATGGTACCACTGGGTGGGTTTGTACAGCAAGAAGACCCTATGGAGCATTTATACGCTGACACACATGGGGTCGCCATGAGTTGAAATCTACTGGCTGGGCAACGGGTTGAGATTTTTTTTGGGGGAAGCGGGGCTCCCCTGGAGATACAGGTTTGAGATAGACTACCTTTCAGACCCCTGTCTTAAAAAGGCATCTTTGTCCTAGGTGTCTACATGTCACAAAAGTGCTGTGAAAGCTTCAAAATGTTGGATCGACGCAACAAACATGTGGCAGGGCTGGGAGCTGTGTGGGTTCACTCCATCCTGAAAATTGGCTACAGTGCGTTCCCCTGTCTTCTGTCCCGTCTACAGAGAACTGTCATGCCCCAGAATTTTCTACAGGGCTTGATGTGCTGCCAAGAGTCACCGGAAACAAATATGCCACTCCTCCCCACCCACCTGCCCTGCATCTGCAGAAATCTCATATCTTCCCCACGACTTCCACACCCTGGAGACAGACGCCAGTTTAGGACCCAGTCTAGGGACAACCTGATCTGACCATTCTCCATCTGCTCTCGGCTACGGATCATACATGTGTGACCTGCCACGTGCAGAACGTGGCGTCAGACAGAGCCTTGACTAGTGAGGACATTTCTGCTGCCCCGGAGCCCAGGGATGGTGAAAGCTGAGCTGCTCTGAAGGTTTGCCGGAGGGGTGTGCCGTTCTCACATTAGCTTTTAACACCTATTGGTGAGAGCAGCGCAGAAGCCCTGGGCAGAGTTGGGAGCTGCAGGTACTGACGTGTGGGCTCTTGTTCTCTGCATGGCAGTGGCGAAGGGCAATGTCGCGGAGACATCCACAGCGGCTCCCCACCTGGCCACACTTCCAACTTGCTTTTCCCTTTGGTTCCCTGGAGACCTGCGTGCAACATTTCTCGTGAACATTTAAGACTTTCTGCCGCCTCTCCTGACTTGCGTCTTGACTCTGCCATTGGCCTTATAACTTGAGCAAGTGGCTTCACCCCTCTGAGCCTCAGTGTCCACGTCAAGGTGAGCCTGGTCCAGCAAACCTGTCAAAATAATGAACAGGTTTCCTCCCACTTCTGGATCCTGGTCCAGGTCACAGAGCATTTGGTCATTGTCATGCAGCAATTTGTGCATGCTTTATTTCCTGCCTGTGAGGGCAGGGCCAGATCTTAGCACATGTGGGGTTCGTCATTGCTCCTCAGATCTGTGGAACCCCAGACATGTTGAGATTTGGACCTGCCCTCACAGGCAGGAAATAAAATATGTACAAATTGGTGAGTGGTGGGGTTCTTCATTGTATCTAGAGTCCCTGGGTGGTGCAAATGGTTAACATGCTTGGCTGCTGACCCTAAGGTTGGAGGTTTGAGTCTACCTAGAGGTGCCTCGGAAGAAAGGCCTGGTGATCTACTTCAGAAAAATCAGCCATTAAAGACCCTGTGGAGCTCAGTTCTACCCTGAAACAACTGGTTCATTCCACCTAGCTCACAGCCTGGCATCGCAGAAGGAGTGAGCGATCAGAAGGAGATTGGGAACACAAAAGGTGAATTAACTTCAAGGGGGGAAGAAGCTTGGAGACGAGGTTGGGGTGGTGGGGTCGAGGCTTGTGCTCACTTCTGTCTGAACTGACTCTTTATGGTGGCTCATCCTGTCTTGTGTCAAAATAATGAACAGGTTTCCTCCCACTTCTGGATCCTTCCGGTATCCTCCATGGCCGTTACAGAGCCATCCTCGTACATGGGTGAACCTTCCCCACCCACCTCACCGCCTTGGATCCTGGGGCCCCCTGGCTACTTACACCTTGGAGTCTAAAGGACACATTCATCCCAAGAACTTAGCTTCTTCCTGCTTTGAGCAAATACAATTCAAACCGACCGGGCAAAGTTGCAACCATGGCTGGAGCCTTCAAAGGCATTTGGGGAACTGACTTGGTGTTTTAACCAATATTCTTATTTTGCTGTAATAAGCCCAACTTGCTGGTGAGATTAAAATGTTATTTTCTGGTGCTCCGTAAACGCAGTATGTATGCAATTGAGCCCAAATAAAATTACTGTTTACGTTTCCATCAAATGTGGAACAAGCTGCTAAGGACAGTTGAAATGCAATATATGATTATGTAAATGAAGCTAGCTTCAGGACACTAATATGTAGATAAATGAGACTTTCATTATTGTGAATCACGATACCATTAACCTTGAAAATTATATAAAGCTGTCACAAATATTTCTTAAAACAAAACCAAAACAAAAACGGACCCTGTCCTCCAGTTTTGTGGTTCCTTCTTTATGGATTCTGGGCCTCGTTGCCTGAAGGTTTAGTTCCCAGTACAGAACTTTGGGGTTTTTAACCCCTGAGGGTGTCTCTGTCCAGGTTGCTCAGGGTTCTGTGTTGAACCTGGATGAGTGGGGTTGGTGCTTTCCTTCTGGGTCCTCCAGACATTTCTTTTCTGCTAGAGGAATGTTCTCCCTGATACTTTCTTCCCAAATGTCTGTTATTGAGGGTGTTGTGGCATGTAGATGAGGGGTAGAAGACCTGATTAAAGTTTTGATTCCATCGCTTATTAGACGTGTGATCCGGGGCAAGGCACGTATCCGCTCTTGGGCCTCAGTTCTCTCATCTGTAAAATGGGGATGATAAGATCTATTGTATCAGTTAAAATTCTTTGACTGTAAGCAATGGATTCTGACTGTAACTGAATTAAGCCAGAAAGGAATTTCTTGGTAGAGTGTGGGTAGGGGAATTCAGGGAGGGAGTCAATAGCCTGAGCTAACATGTCATTTGATCTAGAAGAGTGCTTGGCACCTTAAGTAAAATATATACTAAAAATATAAATGGGGCTGAGGAGGAAGTTCCTGATGGTGGGGTAATGTGCATTTCACAGAGCAGCCCCAACCTCCCATGCCCCAGGTACCTTCCACTCATCCATCAAGACCTCTCTTGTCTTACCCCGTATCCCTCCTCCCTGAGGCCTCCCCTGACCTACCTGAAAGCCCTGAGATTGACAGTCACAAAAAGCAAAACAAAACAAAAAAAAAAACAGGCCTTGTCAAGTTGATTCTGACTCATGGTAACCCCATGTGTCAGAGTAGAACCGCTTCATAGGATTTTCAAAGTTGCGGCCCCTCCAAAGTAGATAGCCAAGACTTTCTTCTAAAGTACCTCCGGGTGGGTTTGAACCACCAACTTTTCAGCTAGTAGCCAAGAGCTTAACCATTTGCACCGCCCATAGGTAGTCAGTGAAGCTGTGGGGTAGTGTTTTCAAGCCTGTACGTCTATCATCTCTGGCTCTGGGTGGGCTCAGCACATGGCTGACTGAAGTCACGTTCTAAGCCTTCACAATGAATATGGGAAACTGTCTAACAAGTTGTGCAATTTGGTTTAATGGGCTGTCTGATGAGTGACACATGGTTGTTTGTTGACTAAAAATATCTTGAAGACCTTTGAGCAAACCGAGGGAGACCTCTCCTGCGTCGCGTTTCACGAACAGCTGCGCCCTGCCCTGGGTACACATAATTGCAGAAACCGATTTGGGAGGGCTGGGAGTGTTGGCACTGTGCCATATTATCTGCTCCGTAAATCAACACATGGACTTGACAGCCCTTTAAAATCTGTATCATCGTGCATCTACCTTTGTTTTCTGAAGGAACCTTATCTGCCTTCAGTCCAAAGCAATTCGTTTGTTAGACAAACATTTATTAAGCATTGACAAATGCGGAAGATGTAAGGCCCAGGACCCGTCTTCAGGAAGCTCACCGTCTAATGGGGAAATAGACAAATCGGCAAAATACTGCAATTTAGTGTGATCGGGGTAGTGATAGAGTTAGGCACTAGTGTAGTGTTGTCACAAAGATTCATTCATTCATTCAACAAATTAAGATAAAGAGCTAAGATAAAAATGTGGCCTCTGCACATACAGATAAACAGGACATGGGTCCTGCTTCAGGAATTCCAGTCTAGGAGCAGAAAACAGACATATAAACAACTTAAAAGTAAATATAAGCTATGGCAGTGGAGGGGCCATACTAGATGAAAGGTTGGCAGTTCGAAAGCTACCCAGAGGCGCCTTGGAAGAAGACAGACCTGGTGACCTGCTTCTGAAAGGTCGCAGGCTTGAAAACTCCATGGAGCAGTTCTACTCTGCACACATGGGGTCACCATGAGATGGGATCAACTTGATGGCAGCTAACCATTACAACAACATAGTGGAGCAGACCAGAGCAGGGAGAGGCCATCTCACCTGGGTCATTCAGGAAAGGTTTTATAGGTCAAGTTGTCCTGGAACAATGCCAGTCTGAAAGATGATCACATGTATATATCCTGGACAGGTGGTGAAGAGCATTCTAAGTGGAGGGAGTGGTGTGTGCAAAGGCCTTGGGGAGAGAGAACAGATTGTTTAGGAAGGAAACAAGTACAGTTGAACTGAGCATGGTGGGAGGGGGATGTGGTGAGAGCAGAGGCTGAAGAATCAGGGGAAGGTCATATCATGGATGTCCTGAATGCCTGGCCAAGGAGTCTAATGTTCTCTCAAAGCTTCATTCGCAATCACGTCCCTGCTTTGCTCCTCCTCACAATGCAAACACAGTGCAAAGCCTCAGCCTTGGGAACACCATGCACACGAAATATTAAGCTTTGACCCAAGTCTGATTGCTCATTTACGAGTTTTTCCACTTGCTTATCTGTTCATTTGTTTGTCATGGTGTAGAGTAGGCAACAGCTAATACTGAGTGTAAAATGGTTAAGACCTGCTGTGGCTGGTGGGATCTGAATGGAATTAAGCCACCCACCCAAAGAAGACTCCTTGGTAATTTCTGAGACTTGAGGTTTCCAGGAGGGAAACCAGTTGCCTACAGCACAGGATCTTGAGACTAAATTCACCACTCTGGAAGACAGGTAAGGAAATCAAGGCCCCCAAAGTTTCTTTTCCAGAATTAAAAACCCTGAACTCTCACCCCACCAAAGTAGAGGGAGAAGGCATCAGGGTATTGTTTGCATTTGACCACAATTCAGTGTCTCAGCAGCCTTTCCAGGTAGATCAACCTGGTTATCAACCCCATCTTACAGGTGAGGACATTGATGCTTTGGGTAAGTTAAGCAATAGCCTCTAGATTCTTGCTACTTAAAATATGGTCCGTGGACCAGCAGTGTAAGCATCACCTGGAAGCTTGTTGGAAATGCAAAACCCCAGACTGTACGTTAGACCTAGAGAATTAGAATGTGCATATTAATAAGACTTTCTCCTTCCACCAGGTGATTCTATGCTAAATAAAGTCTGAGAAGCACTGGGCTAGAGGCCCTTGAAGAGGCAGATCAGTCTGACTTGGAAACGTTCTTCTGTTCCCAAGACCCTGGGTTGCTTCTACTTTTGGCCGCTGGGGTTATTCCTAAATATCAGGAACAGTTTTGGCCAGGGATAATGGCTAAGTCCTTGGAGGGTGCATGTTTCTACTTATGGTGTGAGTTCTGGGTTTAACATGCTAACATGCCTCAGGACTGCTCAGAATGGCAAATAGCATGTCACGGTCCCACACTGGTTTGGTTATAAGAAAGTTTTCATGGAAAATAGAGTAGAAAATTCTTCATTCAAAATGCTTCCTAGTGGTCTCTCCAATCTTACCAAGATGATTTGTTGGGCAATGTTCGCTGGCATTGCAAAGTGTTTTCTTAATTATGGAGAGTGTTTATTCATTCATTCCACAAACATTTGTAGTCTGTGCTATGTCCTGCAGACAGAGAGGGGTAAGACAGGGTCACTGTTCTCAAGGGGCTCATGGACTGAAAGAGGAGACAAACAAAGCATGATTATAACCCAAGTAAATATGTGATAAAATACAACCCTTCTGTGTCACAACGTTTTCTGTGGGTCCCAATTTCAAGGATTTTTTCAGTGCCTGGACCATGTATCACGTGTCTCGATTTTTTTTTGAAGTGTCCTGTCACCTTAATTATCTTCTAGTTATCAACAAAGTGGTTGAGAATAAGAGTGCGGTATGGAGGAAGGGATGGCTCTCCTTGGGGAGGGGATTTATAGGGATGATGAGCTTCATTCATTCGTTTGATAGTATTGAGCCTACCATACACCAGGCATGGGAGTAGGTATTGAAGATCAGGAATGAGCAAGATGTCTTTGGTTCTTGCCCTTGGTCTTCCAGGAAAGATGCTATTAAACATATAATCACATGAATCAGTAAATTTCAGTTGTGACAAATGTTTGGAGAACTGGACGGTTCTATGAGAGTGTATGGGTAGGGAGGTGCTTCCCTGAGGCTGTGACTTAGGAGCTGAAACTTGCAGGAGGAATACTGCAAGGAGGAGCATTCCAGATAGCAGGAAGAGCAAGTGCAAAGGCCCGGCGGCATGAAGGAACTTAGTGCATTTCTCCAAATGAAAGATCCGATGGCTGGAAGACTATGGGTCATCCTGGAAGTGAGATGTCGTCTTTGCTCATGATTTGTTTAAATAATCAAGAGTTTTCTCTGTCTTGTGGATGGGAGACATGTGACAAAATAGAATGTGGCCTGGCCCAAGAGACTACTTACCAATTATTTAACCATAGGGATTGGGCCTCAGTTTGTCCATCTGTCCAATGTTGCTTCCTGCCTCCCCTGCTTATTTTCAAGACATTGTGGATGGAAAGGTACTTAGAAAAGTACAAACTCTACCATATTGTTATGAAGCCTCCCCCACCCCCCCATCTCAGGGACACATCTGTGGGGTGAAGTGAGGTAAAGTGGGTATGCTTTTGGCTTCCATATTGAATGATAAAGCTTAGTTAAAAAGACTTAAGTTTGTCTTCTTAAACACACAATAGTGTTTCGGGAAATGGCTGACTGTTCCCAGCTGCATGTCAACGCCCAAACCGGAAGTGCAGACAAAGAGCTAAGATGACAGAGTGGCACCGGGCTTTCAGTGCAAAGCTGCCAGATGCCATTAGCAAGTGAGACTAAAGCGAAACGGGCAAATTGCCAGGGAGAAGCCACTTTGCATTTCAGGGATATCCAGTGGGCGGCACGATAGAGATGCAGCTTGGATGGGGTGAGGGTCAGGTCTGGGACAGGGGTGTCTCAACCAGGAACCCAGATGCTCTCCAGCATTGTGCGGGCTTTAGGACATAATTATCCTCAGATCATGGGTACGTCAGAGCCAGCGGCAGGCAGCGGATGATCAAGCTTGAACTTGGAGGATTAGCAATTCAGGTGATTTCAAACAGGAACATTTAGCTTCTCAAGCCTGGCCAATAAAACAAACGCATAATGGTTTTGATCTAGGCATGGGTCAGGTAACTGTCCTCCCAGGGGGCCTATCAATTCATTCAAATATCTGTTGTGTGTAGACGCTGCCAGCCTGCACGTGTGCCTGCTCCATTCAGGCCCCGTGAGCAGTGAAACACTCCAGCGGTGAATTAAAGCAGATGCTTCACAGGAAAGTAGACTCGGACTGAATCTCAGCACTGCTACTCACAGCTGAACGATCCAGAGCACACAACTTTTTCAAGTCTCAGTTTTCAAATCTGTAAAGTGGGATTATAATGCCTCCCTCCTGGGAGGTGGTAGAGATTAATTGAGACTACGCATGTGAAGTGTTTGGTACAGGTCCAAACCATGCCGTTGCTAGTTGCTGTCAAGTCGGTTCCGATCCATGATGATGCAATGTACAAGGGAAGGAAATGTTGCCTGGGCCTGTGCCATTTTAACATCACTGGTATACTCAAGTCCACTGGTGCGACCGTTGTGTATCTTAAGTGCTTTCCAGCCTAGGGGGCTCATCTTCCAGCACTGTTTTGGGCAATATTCTGTTGTGATCTATGAGGTTTTTATAGGTTAATTTTCAGAAGTAAAGTATATTGCCAGGCCTTTCTTTCCAGCCTGTCTTAGTCTGGAAGCTCCACCAAAACCTGTCTAGGAATTGTAACTCTGTTGGTATTTGAAATACCGGTGGCATAGCTTCCAGCATCACGGCAACGTGCGAACCATCATGTTATGAGAAACTGACAAATGGGTGGTGGAAGTAATGTTGTTAGGTGCTGTCGAGTCAGTTCTGATTCATAGCAACCCTATGCACAATAGAACGAAACATTGCCTGGTCCTGCACCATCCTCACAATTGTTGCTATGCTTGAGTCCATTGTTGTAGCCACTATGTCAATCCATCTTTTTTTTTTTTAAATAGGACTGGTATTGGCCATTTTGAATTGGACAATCATATAGTTTGCTATGCCGGAAATGACACCTTGAAGAGGAATGGTGTTTCATTCATTGTCAAAAAGATCATTTCAAGATCTATGCTGAAGTACGACGCTGTCAGTGACAGGTTAATATCCATAAGGAAGACCGGTTAATATGACTATTATTCAAATTTATGCACCAACTGCTAAGGCTAAAATGAAGAAGTTGAAGATTCTTATCAGCTTCTGCAGTCTAAATTGATCGAACACGCAATCAGGATGCATTGATAATTACTGGTGATTGGAATGCAGAAGATGGAGACAAAGAAGAAGGATCGGTAGTTGGAAAATATGGCCTTGGTGATAGAAAAAATGCTGGAGGTCAAACGATAGAATTTTGCAAGACCCATGACTTCTTCATTGCAAATACCTTTTTTCACCTACTTAAATGGCGACTATACATGTCGGCTTTGCCAGACGGAATACACAGGAATCAATTAGACTACATCAGTGCAAAGAGACAATGGAAAAGCTCAATATCATCAGTGAGAACAAGGCCAAGGGCCGACTGTGGAATGGACCATCAATTGCTCATATGCAAGTTCAAGTTGAAACTGAAGAAAATCAGAGCAAGTCCATGAGAGCCAAAGTGTGACCTCGAGTATATCTTACCTGAATTTAGAGACCATCTCAAGAATAGATTTGACCATTGAACGCTAATGAACAAGGATCATGTGAGTTGTGGAATGGCATCAAGGACATCATACATAAAGAAAGCAAGAGGTGACTGAAAAGACAGGAAAGAAAGAAAAGACAAAAATGGATGTCAGAGGAGACTCTGAAACTTGCTCTCTATATTTGAGCAGCTAAAGCAAAAGGAAGAAATGTTGACGTAAAAGAACTGAAGATTTTGAAGGGCAGCTTGAGAAGACAAAGTATTTACAATGACATGTGCAAAGAGCTGGAGATAGAAAACCAAAAGGAAAGAAAGTGCTTGGTGTTTCTCACGTTGAAAGAACTGAATAAAAAATTCAAGCCTCAAGTTGCAATAGTGAAGGATTCTATGGGGAAAACATTAAATGACATAAAAAAAACCAAATCAAACCCGTTGCCGTCGAGTCGATTCCGACTCATAGCTACCCTATGGGACAGAGTAGAACTGCCCCACAGAGTTTCCAGGGAGTACCTGGCAGATTTGAACTGCCGACTTTTAGGTTAGCAGCCATAGCACTTATTAGCCACTACGCCACCAGGGTTTCCATTAAATGACATAGGAAGTACCAAAAGAAGATGGAAGGAAATACATAGAGTCACTATACCAAAAAAGAATTAGTCGACTTTCAGCCATTTCAAGAGGTAGCATGTGATCCGGAACTGATGGTTTCACCATACCTATTCCTTTCACCATACCTATTCAATCTGTATGCTGAGAAAATAATCCAAGAAGCTGGACTATATGAAGAAGAACTGGGCATCAGGATTGGAGGAAGACTCATTAACAACCTGTGTTATGCAGATGACACAACCTCGCTTGCTGAAAGTGAAGAGGAATTGAAGCATATACTAATGAAGATCAAAGAGCACAGCCTTCGGTATGGATTACACCTCAACATAAAGAAAACAAAAATCCTCACAACTGGACCAATGAGCCACATCATGATAAATGGGGAAAAGATTGAAGTTGTCAAGGATTTCATTTTACCTGGATCCACAATCAACACCCATGGAAGCTGCAGTCAAGAAATCAAAAGACGCATTGCATTGGGCAAGTCTGCTGCAAAGGACCTCTTTAAAGTGTTGAAGAGCAAAGGTGTTACCTTGAAGACTAAAGTGTGCCTGACCCAAGCCATGGTATTTTTAACTGCATCATATGCATGTGAAAGCTGGACAATGAATAAGGAAGACCAAAAAAGAACTGACTCCTTTGAATTGTGGTGTTGGCAAAGAATATCGAATATACCATGGACTGCCAAAAGAACAAACAAATCTGTCTTGGAATAAGTACAACCAGAATGCTCCTTAGAAACAAGAATGGTGAGACTGTGTCTTACATAGTTTGGACATGTTGTCAGGAGGGATCAGTCCCTGGAGAGGGACATCATGCTTGGTAAAGTACAGGGTCAGCAGAAAAGAGGAAGACCTGAGATGGATTGACACAGTGGTTGCAACAGTGAGCTCAAGCATAACAACGATTGGAAGGATGGGGCAGGACTGGGCAGTGTTTTGTTCTGTGGTCAGAACCGACTTTACGGCACCTAACAACAACAACAAAACCAACAGCTTCCGTGAGTGTTGATTGTGGATCCAAGTGAAATGAAATTCTTGACAACCTCAATCTTTTCTCTCTTTATCACGATGTTGCTTATTGGTCCAGTTGTGAGAATTTTTGTTTTCTTTATGCTGAAGTGTAATTCATACTGAAGGCTGTGGTCTTTGATCTTCATCAGTAAGTGCTTTAAGTCCTCTTTCAGAAAGAAGGTTGTGTTGTCCGCATATCGCAGGTTGTTAATGAGACTTCCTCCAGTCCTGGTGCCCAGTACTTCTTCATGTAGTCCAGCTTCTTGAATTATTTGCTCAGCATACAGGTTGGATAAAAAACCCATTGCCTTTGAGTCAATTCCGACTCATAGGGACCCTATAGTACAGAGTAGAACTGCCCATAAAGTTTCCAAGAAGCACCTGGCGAATTCAAACTGCCAACCTTTTGATTAGCAGCCGTAACACTTAACCACTACATCACCAGGGTTTCCACAGATTGAATAGTTATGGTGAAAGGACACGACCCTGATGCACATCTTTCCTGACTTTAAACTATGCAGCATCCCTTAGTTCTGTTTGGACAACTGCCTCTTGATCCACGTACAGATTCCTCATGAGCACAATTAAGTGTTCTGGAATTCCCATTCTTCACAATGTTATCCATAATTCTTTATGATCCACCCAGTCCAATGCCTTAGCATAATCAATAAAACACAGGTAAACCATCCTTCTGGTATTCTCTGCTTCCAGCCAGGATCCATCTGACACCAGTAACGATGTTCCTGGTTCCACATCCACTTCTGAATCTGGCTTGAATTTCTGGCAGTTCCCTGTTGATACACTGCCGCAGCTGCTTTTAAGTGACCGTCAGCAAAATTTTGCTTGCATGTGGTGTTAATTACATTGATTATTTCCACATTCGGTTGGATCACCTTTCCTGGGAATAGTCACAAATATGGATCTCTTCTAGTTGGTTGGCCAGGTAGCTGTCTTCCAACTTTCTTGGCATAGATGAGTGAGCACTTCCAGGGCTGCATCCATTTGTTGAAACATCTCAATTGGTATTCAGTCAATTCCTGAAGCCTTTTTTTTTTTTTTTTTGCCAATGCCTTCAGTGCAGCTTGGACTTCTTCCTTCAGTACCATCGGTTCCTGATTATATGTTACCCCTGAAATGGTTGAACATTGACCATCTCTTTTGGTATAGAGACTCTGTGTATTCCTTCCATCTTTTTATGCTTCCTGCGTCGTTTAATATTTTCCCTGTAGAATCCTTCGGTACTGCAATTCGAGGCTTGGATTTTTTCTTCAGTTCTTTCAGCTTGAGAAATGCTGAGAGTGTTCTTCCCCTTTGGTTTTCTGTCTCCAGGTCTTTGCACATGTCATCATAATACTTTACTTCATCTTCTTGAGCTGCCCTTTGAAACCTTCTATTATTATTCTAATTTATTATTAATGTTATCCTATCCAGCAACTGCTTTCTTTAGCTCTTTTTTTTCTTCCTTTAGGGTCAGCAGAAAAGAGAAAAACCCTCAGTGAGATAGATTGACACAACAGCAACAATAATGGGGTCAAACACATCAAAAAGATCACGAAGCCAACGCAGGACTGGGCAATGTTTTGTTCTGTTCTACGTCGGATTGACTTGAGTTGAAGCTGACAAGACAGCAACTAACAACAACAGCAACAACAACAACAATAACAGGCATGTATAGCTCGAAGACCATAGGACATGGGAGAAGGTATTCAGAGGCCCAAAGTTTAGCTTCCATAACTGGGACCTTGTTGTTGTTGTTGTATGCCATCAAGTCAATTCTGACTCACAGTGACCCCATGTGACAGAGTAGAACTGCCCCATAGGGTTTCTTAGGTTGTAATCTTTGCAGGAGCAGATCACCAGGTCTTTCTCCTGGAGAACCACTGGGTGGGTTTGAACCTCCAACCTTTTGCTTAGCAGCTGAGCTCTTAATTGTTGTGCCACCAGGGCCCGTTAGGGGACTGAGATAGACAAAGCTTTCCATTGGCACTATCCCACCTCCCTCTTGCCTGGGTCCCCTTTCTTCAGGTGCAGGGGCACCTTTGGCTGGCTCCTAGCTTTTCCTAACCTCTTCACTCTGACCTCTTCCTGCTCCAGGCCGAGGATCTCCTCCCCACAATTTCTTCTCCCCTTTCTCCTATGCACACTCATAGTCCCTCATGATGGTTAGTCAAAAAGGGATTTTTTTAAGATAGGTAAAAGGAGCCCTGGTGGCACAATGGTTAAGTGCTCAGCTGCCACCAGTGGCTCTTCCAGAGAAAAGACCTGGTGATCTTCTCCCATAAAGATTACAGCCTAGGGGACAGTTCTACTCTGTCCTATAGGGTCATTATGAGTCGAAATTGACTCTGTGGCATACAACAAGAAGCAGCTAGGTAAGCAATCTGATTAAAGCACTTATACAGAGGTATGAACAAGTGATAGTCTAATATTCCCTGAGGCTTTACCATTTTCAAAAACAGAGTTGCAAACTTCAAAGAAGTTGGTGGGGTGAGTGTGGGAAATATATTTGAGGTCTGGAATCGGGGGACAGTGCCCCTTTCTACTAAATGAATGAACCCCAGAAGAAGAAGTTAGGTGTCAGCAGTGGGACACTTTATTTTTGAAAGGCTTCGCCTGTGCCTCTCCCATGCCAGGCCCAGGCTTGGCATAGTTGTCTGTCTTCTTTACAAGGTCAGAGGGCTGTTTGAGTTAACCACATCAGCTTGGCTTGCTCACTCACCATTCCCTGAACTTGATATACATTCCCACACCCATGACTTTGTTCTTCCTGCCTTTTCTTCCTCCAAGCATTTCCATTTTAGCTGGAACTAGGTCAACCCCAAATAGGACCCATGACTAAAAAATGAGGGAAACCAAGTTCGGGTCTCAAAGCAGCAACGGAAAAGAATTCTTCCTGGGGCTGACTCTGTGTTTGGCCCCACTTTTCCAAGTCTCCTTGCCTTTTACCCACTCTGCCCCCACCTGGAATGTCCTTTCGCCACCTAGTCCTCCTGGCCAGTTCCTATTTCTCCTTATGGGTCCTGCTCACCTGTAACCTCCTCTCTAAAGCCTTCCTTGGCACTCTGTGTCCCTACCCAAGTGCTTGTCACATTGCATTGTTCATATAGCTGTCACTCCCTCTATGCTGTGAGGTTCTTGGGAAAGGGCCCAATTCAAAGGTCCTGGCATGTAGTTAGGTTATTAACAGTTGATGCACAAGTGAGTACATAAATGGATGGGAAGAGGCAGGGATGGACCGACAGATGGATGGATGGGTGGAAGGATGGGTGGATGGATGGGTGGATGGATGGGTGGACGGACAGACGGACGGACGGGTGGACGGACGGACGGTTGGACGGACGGACGGATGGATGGACGGACGGACGGATGGATGGGTGGATGGACAGATGGAAGGATGGATGGACAGATGGATGGATGGATGGATGGACGGGTGGATGGACGGGTGGATGGACGGGTGGATGGACAGGTGGATGGGTGGATGGACGGGTGGATGGATGGATGGATGGATGGATGGATGGATGGATGGATGGATGGATGGATGGATGGGTGGATGGACAGATGGATGGATGGATGGGTGGATGTGTGGGATAATTGCAGCTTCTCTGCTCCTGTTTCATTTGGGGGTTGGGAGTCACCTACAGGTTTATGGTACCTTTTAACACTCAGTACCTGTGGATACAGGGCTGCTTGCAGCCAGCATGAATGAAAGAGAGAGAGAGAGAGAAACAGAGAGAGAGAGAGGGAGAGAATCTGATTTAAACAACTTATACTAAGGTGTGAATGACTGACAGTTTATAACCTTCAGTAACTCCAAAGAAGGCCTACTTGGTGGACTGTGTGGAAAATACTTTTTCTTTCTTTTTTTAAAATTGTGCTTTAGGTGAAGTTTTACAGCTCAAGTTAATTTCTCATTCAAAAATTTATACATATATTGTTTTGTGACATTGGTTGCAATCCCCACAATGTGTCAGCACACTCGCCTTTTCTACCCCGGATTCCCTGTATTGATTTGCCCAGTTCCTGTCCCTTCCTGCCTTCTCATCCTGCTTTTGGATAGGAGCTGCCCATTTGGTCTCATATATCTGATTGAACCAAGAAGCTCATTCCTGGTATGTATTTTTTTCTATTTCATAGTCCTGTCTAATCTTTGTCTGAAGAGTGGGCTTTGGGAATGGTTTCAGTTCTGGGTTAACAAAGGGTCTGGGGGTCATAGTTTCGGCGGTTGCTCCAGTCTCTGTCAGACCATTAAGTCTGGTCTTTTTACATGCATTCTTTTCCTGCTCTGTCTGGGACTCTCTGTTGTGTTCCCTGTCAGGGTGGTCTGGTGGTAGCTAATGTGGGGAATACTTTTGAGGTTGCATTGCACTAGGGGGCGGTACCCCCTTTGTCCTGCTACTACCCGAGTTTAGAGCTTGCTGACCTGCTCCCATTTTCTGCTCTGGGTCTGTGTCGCTCAAATCTCTGTGGCCTCCTTTCTCCTTCCCACCCTCCTCTCCTGGTCGTATCTGTTTTCCTGATTCCATCTGGATGAGTCTCTGCTTGGTCTTCCAGCTTTGCAAGATGCTTGAGCGTGGCAAAACTAGATGGCTCTGAGCCAATGGCCCAGTGGAGGTTCCCCATGTATGCAAGGCCGTGGAAAGAACGTGGGCTCAGCCAGCAGCCTGTCCTGGCCACTGGCTGGGATGTTTGGGCTACATTGCTCTGTCACTGCTAAGTGTGTGGCAGCTTGTATACTGACACCTCCCCCATGCGATCTTCTTTATGTATTCTTTACCTGTGCAAGGTAAGTTGCAGGTGAGGCCAGAGAGTGAGCTGAGTTTACCATATTTTCAGGAAAGAGAGCTGACAAGCAACAGGTTTTTATTAAATCTGTGGATCTTAAGGAAGAGATCTTCAGGGGTCCTGAAGATCGATTTTATGTAAAACTTGTACCTGCCATTGTCTGCAGGGCAAGGGGAAGATCTCTCCCCAAGGATCAACTATTTGGAAACAACTCCCACCCACCCATGTGTAAAAGACGTCCAAAAAAAATCCTCAGGCTAGTGAATCTGACTTCCCAGACCTGGAAGATTTTCATTCAGGTTAGAGAAACTAGAGAGATGGCGACAGCTTATCAAACGTAAGAATGTGTATAAACTGGGGGACTTTTGGCCAGGCCATTGCTTTGCCTTGTTGGGGCTCAGTTTTCTTATCTGTACATTTTCTGTTGTACTGTTGTACTTACTTCATGGAGCTGTCAAGATCAAATACGCTCATATAAGTTGTAAAATGTTAAGCAAATGCTAAGGTGTGATGGTAATTATTATGAACATAGCACAAACCGCCCATCTCAGAAGAGAGGAAATCTGCAGAGTGACTGGAGAATCCATGGGACCAATGACATTCATCCCCCAACACCCATCTCTTCCCAGTTGTCTGTCTCTGAGTCTCTAGGCCCGGGGCATGAAGTGGGGTGGCCAGCTAGTAGAACTGAAATTAGGTTATATTCTTGTTTTTAGCATTTCTGGCTTGGAGAATGTTTGGGTTGCAAAAGGGTATTATTAAAATATGAAGCTTACAGGTGTTGTGATAAGGTCCCTACGTGGTGCAAATGGTTTACGTTTGACTGCTAACTTAAAGATTGGCTGTTTGAACTCACCTGTGTATGGAGCCTTAGGAATCATGGTGGCATAGTGGTTAAGAGCTGTGGCTGCTAACCAAAAGGTCGGCAGCTCTGATTTGCCAAAGTAGGCTTCATTCAGAGAAAAGAAATTGGATTAGCTATTCGTACCCCATTTCTTTCGCCAAAAAACCCTGCTGATTTTTACCAGAGACAAAAATAACATTTTTTTCCTTTCTAGAAAGTAGAATATATGGGTTATTTGGAGCTCTGGTGGTGCAGTGGTTAAGCACTTAGCTGCTAACTGAAAGGTCGGCGGTACAAACCCACTAGCTGCTCTGCAGAAGAAAGATGTGGCAGTTGGTGTCCGTAAAGATTATAGCCTTGGAAACCCTGTGGGGTAGTTCTACTCCGGCCTTTAGTATTGGTTTGAGTCAGAATCGACTCAATGGCAATGGACTTGGCTTTGCTTTTTTTTTTGAAAGTAGAATGTATGAGTCATTTGGAGAACAGAGGAACAGTAGCATAGTCTAGGAAATCTATATTATCTATCTGTCTGTCTGTCTCTCTGACTGCCTGCCTGTCCCTCTGTCTGTCTGTCCGTCCATCTATTATATTTTTTTCCCTCAGTAGCTAGGCCTATTCTGATTGTTATTCATTCATTCAACTAACCGACTCATCCACACACCCACTGACATCTACCAACACTTACTGTATGCCAGACATTATTTAGGGAGATATGAATGCAAGATAAATAAGACACAGGAGAATAAATAATTGCAACACAATATGAGAAATACGGAAACAGGACTCTGAAAAACGTAGTGGAAGAATCTAGACATGAAGTGATATTTGAGTTTGACTCATGGGCAAATGTTTAACAGTAGGAAAGATGGAGAAGGTGGTAGCAGGTGATGGAGAAACAGAGGCATGGCACGCTCAGGGAGGCTGGGCAGATAGTGTGAGGTAGGGATTCCTGGGAAATGAGGTTGGACTGGCAGGGTCTTGACTGTTATCCTAAGATGTTTGGATTTTATCCTACAGTCTCAATAAACTAGGGAACTAGCTTAAGCAGATCAGCACCTACATTTTCAAAAGATCTCTCTGACCGTAGATATGGAGGATGAGTTTGTGGGGGTGGCGGAGGAAGAGGTATAGACAGGGATAATGGTTAAAAGACTCTTTTAATCATCCAGCCTCTAATCAAAAAACAATTCACTTGTATTGCATGAAGCTTTAATCAGATAATCTGGGCCATGACCTGGGTTTGATGACATGTGAAACACATGAGAATGGCTTATTTTTTATTTTATTTTGTCTCTGCTGCCTGGTGAACGTTGTTTTTATTGTATTTCCTTCTTATGGCACTCAAGGATATTGGGTTAGTGATATTTTGTTCTAAGATTCCTTCCCCCATTATATATAAGGTAACCCTGTTCCTTGTGGCCAGCAGGTTTGTCCTCCCTACCTTCTCCCCCACCCCTGCCGGCAGATGTGAAGGAGGAGTGGAGATATGTGAGAGAGATTGGTCCAGCCAGGGCACCCCAGGCATGGAGACAGAATGTGTCCCTAAGAAAGAAGCTGAGGGCAGTGGTGGTTCAGCGGTAGAATTCCCGCCTTCCGTGAGGGAGACCTGGGTTCGACTCTCAGCCAACGTACCTCGTGCGAAACCACCCCTTGTCTGTCAGTGGAGGCTTGTGCACTGCCATCATACTGAACAGGTTTCAGTGGAGCTTCCAGAACAAGAGAGACTAGGAAGAAAGTTCTGCGATCTACTTTTGAAAACCAGCCAATGAAAACCCTACGGATCACAATGGTCCCATTCCACTGCGTGTCAGGTTGACATGAATTGGGGGTGGGAAGCAACTTGAAGGCAGCTAATGATAACAACAACGAGAGAGAAACACGTGGTCTCCATTCCAATCAGGGACATTCTGCACATGAAAGACAAGGACATGGGGGCAGGCATTAGGCTTTCCACAGCTGGATTCAATATCTTTCAAACACAGCCATCGTCCTTTGTTCAGATTTCACATGCAACTCCCTGGGAGCAGCGTGAGTGTTCTGACTGTGGGAACGATCCGCCAGCAGTGGGAATCAATGCTGTGTGAGCGGGTTGGCCTGAGAAGCCTCACGGGATCTGGTCACCACAGAGCACCTGAACAGACACAAGTGTCCAGCCCTGCACAGCCCTGGATTTCTCTTTTTTTTTTTTTTTGACCCTGCACCCAGCTGCCAGTGGCTCTTTGTGCCTCTCAACCATCAGGCACAGTGTCAATGTCAACCATTATCAGCTTAGTTGACTACTTGGGTTGATAATTTCTTTTCCCTAGCTAAGGGACATTTAAATCTCAGCTGAAAAGCATCACTATGGGCCTTTAGTAAATCAAAGCCAAGCTTATTTGTTTACTTGATCCTGGTAACGAGATAAAATGGGCTTGTTTATGCTTGCTTTTCCCAAAATATAATCCTTGACTTTTCTAGGAGCCTTTTCTTTTTTTTAATTAGACAAAATCCACAATGGAGTTAATTTAATAAACTGAGACTTGAAAACCTCAGCTGTTAATGAAGGCACCTTCTCCTGATTGGCAGATCCCTGGTAGACATGGGTGTCTTAGTCATCTACTGCTGCAGTAACACAAATACCACAAGTGGATGGCTTTAACAACGGGAAATTTATTTTCATACAGTCTAGTAAGCTACAAGTCCAAATTTAGGGCATCAGCTCCAGGAGAAGTCTTTCTCTCTCTGTCAGCCCTGGAAGAAGGTCCTTGTCATCAGTCTTCCTTTGGTCTTCTCAACACAGAAACCTCCAGTCCAAAGGAGGTGCTTTGCTCCCACTGCTGCTTTCTTGGTGGTATAAGGTCCCCCTGTCTCTCTGCTAGCTTCTCCCTTTTATATCTCAAAAGAGATTGGCTCAAGACACAGTCCAATCTTGTAGATTGAGCCCTGCCTCATTAACATAACTGCTGCATACCCCACCTCGTAAACATGATAAAGGTAGGATTTAAAACATGTAGGAAAATCATATCAGATGACAAAATGGTCAACAATCACACAATACTGGGAATCATGGCCTAGCCAAATTGATACACATATTTTTGAGGGATATAATTCAATCCATGACAACGGGCCAGTGGGGTCTCTTGGCTGCATCATGCTGGGCAAGGACTCTGTTTTCTACAATTCTGCACCCCAGCCCTACCCCTTCATTCCAGAGTCTGGGCCCTTGGGAACAGCGAGTGCTCTATCAACACTCCAGGTCATCTGCACATCGAGCCATCTAGTGGCCTCTGCTGCCAAGGTATTTGCTCAGCACAGGTCCCTCAAGAAGGGCACACTGCAGGAACACCTGGAAGAAGGAAGCCCGCCCCTTGCTTGGGTGAGCAGCCAAGGCAGAGTTGCTTGAGATGCTTCAAATGCTCAGAGCCACTCAGCAACAGGAAGAGAGAAATGTTTGTCATTCATCATGGAGGGAAGCAAATGTTCCCCAAGGCGCCTACTGATTTCTTTCTACATTCTGGAAGATTTGTGTGACCTTCCAAGGATTTAATATTGTCAACAGGCTTGGCAGGAGCTTAGCTTTCTTCTGAATTTTGGAAAGTTGTGTGGACCACCCACACCACATCATATTTAGATCTTTGCTGTTGGTTAAGCCTAGTTCCTCCATGTTAGTATTGCATTTTAACAATGACAATAGTAGGTATCGTTGGAAGCTTAATATGAGACAAGCATGGGTCTATCCACTGTGTTAGATGGATGGTGTTATTGTGCTCATTTTACAGATAAGGAAATGGAGACCCAGATAAGTCAATAACTTGCCCAACAACAACTAACACAGAGCTCTTTCTCTGTTGTAGAATCTGGTCTCAATTCTTCACGTTGTCTTACTTTAATCTTCCAGGAGATAAGTACTAATATTGTTTATATTTATATTCATGAGGAAACCTGGGCAAAAACTGGTATTATGAATTGAATTGTGTCCCCTCAAATTGTGTGTTGGAATCCTAACCCCAATAACTGTGGCTGTTTGGAAATGGAATTTTCTTTGTTATATAAATGAAGACATACCAGTGTCTTAAACTTAATCACTTCTGAGTTATAAAAAAAGCATATTAGACAGACAGACATGGGCACACATGGAGGAAGACACATGACTTGTGAGGATGGTCTACAAACCAAGGAACCAAGGGACATCCAGGACTATCTACAAGGAAGGAATTGACACAGCTGAGACTCTGCTTTGGACTTTTGGCTTCCAGAACTATGAGAAAATAATTTTCTGTTCTTTAAGACCACCCACACATGGTATTTCTGTTATAGAAGCACTAGGTAACTGAGACATCAGGTTTAGAATTCAAAGCCAGGCTGTCTGATTCTTAACCATCATGCTACCGTGCTACCCTCCTTCTCTGGGGGGCTGGCACCCCCACCTCCCCAGTCAATGAAGGAAGAGAGTCTTTGACAAGGATCCTCTTTGGTAACTAATTCTGTCATCTCCCTCTCAGCCACATTTCTGAGACTTCCAGTAAATTATTTTTAAGAAGCAAAAATCAGGCAGATAGAAGCCATCAATTTGGTCAATGGGAACGGTTTCCTCAAATTTCCTAATTTAGAATATTAGACAGTCAAACTAGAAACAACTCTTAGAGATTTTCCATATTGGGCCTCTGGTTTTTAAAGATGGTGGTAAATACAGGCCTCGAATCCAGGCATCTACTTTTAGCAGAACTTTTTCTACCGTAAGAGACTGCCTCTAAGTAGAGTTAAAAAAGAAATATGTATATATTTACCAAAATTACAAAACAAAAGCCAAAAAAAAAAAAAAAAAGCCAAAGGCCTCTCTCAAAACAACTCTGTATGTGAAAACCCAGGATACAGAGATGGTGGACAATTGGAGCTGAGAGACCGTGCTACAAAAATAGAATAGGAGAAGCACAATTAGAGACAGCTCCACCACCCACCCAGCGCTGCAGCAGGCAATGGTATATTTTGCCAGACAAGAAGTCTTAAATACGGGGTTTGGGGACATCCCAAACTGGAGTGTTTCAACATGACATTTCGTTTGCTTGGAGAGATTGGTGTGGTGGTAAGTTTTCAAGATAAAGCAACACTTGGATTATCACATTCCCAAAACATGACTAAGAAGATTCAGACTGTCTAAATAAAGGGAAACAATCTTATTTAGTGGCCTCCAAATGTAATTAAACTGCCGAATCAGTAATTTTCTAAATGCAGACACCTCATGCGTGACTAACACATTCGTTTCCCAATCAAAACACACTAAAGGAAAGAAGAAAACAAAACAAAACAAAGCAAAACAACAGGGGTATTTTAAAATGCCCCGAAGAATTTAGCCTTTAACTCCTCATGTTTCATTACAAACTTGGACCTAAGTTAGAAAGTGCTGAGAAAGTCAGCTGTTTCCTTTTCCAAGGTTGGCACCATGCTGCTCAGAACCCTGACAAAGGCAGCTCTGCCGTTCTCGCTCCTGAACTGAGGTGGCAAAGCCGGTTGCCGTCAGGTGGACTCCACGTTAACTCATGGCGGCCCCATGTGTGCCAGAGTAGAACTGTGCTCCATGAGATTTTCAACGGCTGATTTTTCAGAAGCAGATTGCCAGGACTTTCTTCCAAGGCACCTCTGGTGGACTCGAATCTCCAACCTTTCTGTTAGCAGCCAAGCGTGTTAATGGTTTGTACCGCCCAGGGACTCCTGGGGTGGGAAATTTTTAAGTAAAATACCTGGAGAATGGGAATTGCTAAGTGGAGGAACCAGGAATTGACATCAGGGCTATTTGGCTCCAGAGGCTGTACTCTTCTAGATGTCACCGGTGGTAGCCAAGGCCTCTTTGTCAAGAAGACATTTGGTGGGTATTGTGTTTTCCAGAGCCCCCAAATCGAGCAGCTACAGAGCTGGGGCGTGGTGTGTGCACGAACCATTGCTGTTTGCATCAAGGACAGGGGGAGGTGAAGAGGAGGCAAAAGAGCCTCCCATCCCTTGGCCTCGGGGCTCTGAGATAACTCTAGAAATAGCAGAATGTGGGGAGAGGCAGCTCCCAGCCCACTGGGCTCTGAGAGACACAGAGTGAGCTCCTCCCAAAGCTGGCCTCCCCTGGACAGACAGTCAGGCAGGTGGGTTTGATTTCAGCAGGAAGGGAAAGCAAGGGCCAGGCTGTTTACCGGGCTGGTCTTATGAAAGGAGTCGGATATTGGCAGGGATTTCCCATTGTGACTGTGGGACCGAGCTATTTATGTTAAAACATTTGAATGACTTTTTCCTCTCCTTGTACAATGCAAGACGGGCACACTTCCAGGCCTGCCTCCGCACCCAGCCAGCCTCCAAAGGCGACCTGGCGCGGCCACTGCCGAAACTGTGAGGCACCGAGCTGCATAAATGCCCCGTGAACGCTCAAGTTTAATATGCACTTGACTTCTTTGTCTTCCAGGAATAAATTTATTGAGTTTGAATTCCAGCGCCCCTGGCCCCCACTAACATCTAATTAACCAGACCACACTTTGACTTCAAAAGGGGGGTAGAAAACAAGATGTATTATGATGTTCTCTCTAAGGAGCCTCGGGGGAGGTGCTGGGAAGCAGAGCCAAGGGGATTTTGAAGGATCTGAGTTGGTGGTCTGTGGTTCTGCCGAAATGCAAGATAAGCAGGTCGGCCCGCCTTTGCTGCTTTCTTTTTTCCTCACTAAAGAGCGATTCTCTTTCCTTTTGTTGTCATGAACTCTTCTTGGTCTGAATTTCCCAGGCTCTGGAGCTGAGCTTCTTTGATGCACCAACAGACTTCTAAGCCGCCATCAAGTAGGCTCTCGGCTCATGGCTACCCTGTGCACAATGGAGGGAAATGCTGCCTGGTCCTGTGCCATCCCCGTGATCGGTTATGGATAGGACTATTGAGAACCATAGGGTTTTTGTAGACTGGTGTTTGGAAGTAGATTGCCAGGCCCATCTTAGTCGGGAAGCTCTGCTAAAGCCTCTTCAGTATCAGAGCAACGTGCAAGCCTCCACGGACAGATGAGTGGTGGCTATACTTGAGGCACATCAACTGGGAATCCAAACCAGGTCTCCGATATAGAAGGTGAAAATTCCACCACTCAACTACCACTGAACCCCCCAACCAACATGGGGCCGCCAAATTTGCACGCACGCCCTGCCCTGCCAACAATCCCTGCTGCGGCTGAATCCCCATCACGAAAACCAATCCTTTATCATCAGGACACTGCCTAAAAAGCTCCATGAAATGTATCATCAGAGACAGGATAATGCATTAATAATCATGGGAAGCAGAATCATGGCCCATCAGAATAGAGTTTGAGGACTACTGATTTAACCCAATTCCCTGTTTTTAGGGGAAGGCAGCAAAAGCAGAAAGACGCTCTGGTGGTGCAATGGTTAAGCACTCAGCTGCTAACCGAAAGGTTGGAGGTTAAAACCCAGTGGCTCCGTAGGAGAAAGACCTGGAGACATGTTCCTGTAAAGATTACAGCCTAGGAAAGCAATGGGACAGTTCTACTCTGCCACATGGGGTCACTATGAGTCGAAAATTGACTTGACAGCACACAACTACAGAGCAAAGGCAGAAGGATGGGAAAAGGCAGGCAAAAGTTGACATTCATCTAAAGCGACCGAGAGTGCCCACAGACACCATCTTGTCCGTTCTCTTGTCTCCGGTGATCTTAAACTAACTCCAGAGGATTCTGATTGTGGTTTATCGTTAGGAGACAAGGCTAGTTACAGGGTTGGGGCAGATGGAGGCTTCCAGGGCATGCAAGGCATGCTGGGACTCCAGCTGCAGGAGATCCTGGGGAGGGACAGTGGCTGGGCAGGCCTGGCCAAGCCACGGCTATGGAATCTGGCCAAATGCTGGCAGACTTACCCAAGTAAAGGAGTGATCATTTGGCCAGATGCAGTGACCAGAGGGCTGTGGGGACCTTGCCCTTGATTCAGGTCATAGTGCTTTCCAAGGAGGCCCCTTCTGGCAGGTGGAATAAGCAAGGAACAAGGTGGTGGTGATTCCTGAGGTCAGGAGCATGAGGGCAGGATTGTTTTAAAGGTTTAAGTGAGATAATATCCATAAATCACTTAACCCAGTGGCTAGCATACAGTATGCACTCAATAAATGTATTGCTTATCATCATCATTTTTATTATCAGATTGTATGGATGAGGTGTGGAAGGAGACATTTCACAGCCTGGGTTAATGGGGCTGAGAGAGGCAGGGACTGAGATGAAGGCATAGGACAGGGCAGTGGTCAGGGACTTAGAGCAAGTAGAGGTGACACCTGGGTGAAGCCCAAAGCATGGACCTCAGGTGAACCCCGAAACCCGTCTGTCCTGGGCAGGAAGAATGAAGTGCAGGACATGCGCCTGCTGTGTGCCTCCAACAAGCTTCATGTTGTCAGGGACCTTTTCTGACTTTTCCAAGGTTGTCGTTAGGACACGTAGCACAGTTCTGGGCACATAGTAGGAGCTAGTGGCAGACATTGTTGATGCCCTGTTCATATCCCCTCACTCTTACCATTTCAGCTTCAGTCAGCCTGGTTTCTAACTTTCCACGTTCTGTATTTCTTTTCCTGAGGCCTCTCTCTGATTCCTGAGGCCTACTTAGCCTCCCCGAGTGGAAGGCCAGAAGTGGGGGAATTAACACAGTCGGGAAAACTCACTCAGTCAAGAACTGGGTACCTCAATACCCCAGCTCCCTCCGCTCTGGAGGGATAAGTATGCACTGAATCTCAGAGGTTACCTCAGGGCGAGCTTGATAACACACCCTTTATTGACTGCCTTCCCTCCCTGACTAACTTTTGCGTTCTTCTCTGGAGTTTTCTTTACCTACCAAACAAACTGCTAGCACTTGAACTCTTGTCTCAGGGTCTGCTTTTGGGAAAATCCATATTAAGCCAGTGCTCAATAACTAGTTGTCAAACAAATGAATAAATGCATGAGCTGGACCTAGCCAGCGTCACTGCAGCTTTGCCCTTACCACTACCGTGTCATTTCAGAATTCTCCGGCACGAATGGGATACCCGCAGACTGAGAAACACACACCCTGCTGGTCCCAGGGCCCCAGATTTTGTTCCCGGGCCTTGCCCCTTTGCTTTTCTGTTACTTTTTCTTTTCCTGGCACGACTGAGGGGAAGGAAAGAGGTTTTCTGCTGTAGAGCTCCCACCCTTTGCCATTCTGCTTGGCAATCCATCTCGCATCAAGAAGGACCCTCCCTTTGCTACATTTTTCAAAGCCTGCCTCTCTAGCTCTCAGCCGTAATGACTCTTTAATGGAATCAGTCAAGAAACACACCGGACCTTTGTAGCTTTGTCTCCAAGAAAGGCTGAGACCATGGGATAACAGTACCTGTCATGCAAAACAAACGGAGCCACAGACAGACGAACAAAGTGGGGAGATAGAATCTGGGTGTCTGGGGAATCCAAGCCGCTGCCGAGCCCTTCCTGGGAGAAATTTGTTAAACAATTTCCAAGTCTTGTACAATTAGATGACAACATTTATTTGCAAATAGGAAGGGTGACAGTGACAGCACTATAATTTATGTCTTCAATAAAGTGGCTTATGCCCAGCGTCAGGATGGATCCATTGCCATTCAATCTTGCACCTGGTTTTCAATTTTTGCATTTCTGTTGGGGATATAAGTGACAAAATAGAGCACGTGACAGGCCAGGTTTTTGTCAGCTTCATTCTCAGATTGCCAATCGTGCTGGCCTTTGATAAGATAATTACTCCATTTTGTGTGTGCATCTTGCTTCTCTTATAGCAAATTGGACAATATCAGGGCTGTCTCTAGAGCATGCCTCCTCAGGCATTTGCAGAGAGAAGGAGCAGGTAGTTATTGCTTTGTTACTTGAGGTTGGGAATTTCCCAGGGAGGCAGTAGAACATTCCGGAACCTCTAGGCTGACAGAAACCTCTAAGGTCCTCTTATTCATCTCACCTTCAAACGGTCAGTTTACCTCCCTAGAATTCCCCATCTAGCATCTCCCTTCTGTTAGAAGGAGCAATGTAATTCATTGTTCAAACTGGAACACTTTTGAGGATGAAAGCAGGCACTATTAATAATTATCTTGGGTTGACAAGTGTAAACGAGGCAATTTTCGACATACAGGCATGCTAACTTGTATGCTTGAACCCACTAGTGATGGAAACTCCCTTAGCCTGATAAAGTGTATAAGTGAAAAACATACTTAATGGGAAATACAACTGTTCTATTAAAATTAAGAAGACGAGGATGTCTATTATCACTTTTTCTTTTCAATATTATATTGGAAGTCTTCACCATCACAGCAAAAGACACACATAAAATAGGAGGTATAAGAATTGGAAAGAAGAAATAAAGCTGCCACTTTTCCTAGACAATTTTGACTATTTACATAGAAAACCCAAGAGAATATAAAGGCACATAATTAGAATTAAGAGAGTTCATTGAGTTTGTTGGATAAAGATCAATATACAAAAATCAGCTGTATTCTATATACTGCCAACAAGCCATTAAAAACACTATTTACAAGTGCAGCAAAAATGTAACATGCTTAGGAAGAAATATAATGAAAGATGTGTATGACTTCTATGAGGAACACTGTTAACACTCAAAGAAAACCCAAATAATGAGTGTTTATACCATGTTCAGGAAACCCTGGTGGCATAGCAGTTAAGTGCTACGGCTGCTAACCAAGAGTTCAGCAGTTCGAATCTGCCAGGCGCTCCTTGGAAACTCTATGGGGGCAGTTCTATTCTGTTCTATAGGGTCACTATGAGTCGGAATTGACTCAATGACAGTGGGTTATACCATGTTCAAGGATATGTAGGCTCTGTATTGAAAAGATGTTGATTCTTCCCAAATTAGCTTATAAGTCCAATACAATTCCAATAAAAAATCCTAACGAGGTACTTGTGAAACTTCATAGGCTTATTCTAAATTGAATTTGGAATAACCATGGCCTAAGAATAGCTAGAGCTATTCATGATAAATGGAGAAAATACTGAAGTTGTCAAGGATTTCATTTTCTTGGATCCACAATCAATGCCCATGGAAGCAGCAGTCAAGAAATCAAACAACGTATTGCACTGGGCAAATCTGCTGCAAAATACCTCTTTAAGGTATTAAAAAGCAAAGCCGTCATTGTGAGGACTAAGGTATGTCTGACCCAAGTCATGGTATTTTCAGTCACCTCCTATGCATGTGAAAGCTGGACAATGAATAAGGAAGATCGAAGAAGAACTGATACATTTGAGTTATGGTGTTGGCAAAGAATATTGAATATACCAAGGACTGCCAGGAAAACAAACAAATCTGTCTTGGAAGAAGTACAGCCAGAATGCTCCTTAAAGTGAGGATGAGGAGACTTCATCTCATGTGCTCTGGACATGTTATCAGGAGGGACCAGTCCCTGAGAAGGACATCATGTCTGGTAAAGTAGAGAATCAGCAAAAAAGAGGAAAACCCTTGATGGGATGGATTGACACAGTGGTTGCAACAATGGGCTCAAACACAGCAATGATTGTGACGGTGATGGAGGACCAGGCAGTGCTTAGTTCTATTGTACATAAGGTCCCTGTGAGTTGGAATGGCAAGGATGGGGATTCACTTTGTCAGGTACTAAGACCTATTATACAGCTGTAGTAATTAAGAAAGTATAGTAATCTTGTGTGACTAGACAAATAGATGAATGGAAGAGAATAGAGAAGCCAGACACATGTATGCAAACTTCTAAGTGACAGAGGTGACATAGCAGATCAAGGAATGGTTGGGGACAATTAATTATCCACAGGAAAAGCAATTAGATTACTACTCATACACAAAAATAAATCCCAGGAAATTTAAACATCTAAAAATTAAGAGCAGAACTTTAAGATGAAGGTTTAGGAGAATATTTTCATGACCTCAGGGTAGGAAATAATTTTTTTTAAACTTAGGTACACAGAATTAATTACGATCCTTGATTTGCGGCACACTCTTACCATTGTTCTTAGCTTACGTTTATTTATTATGTTTAGTTATTTTTAATAACACAATAAGTACCCGTAAATCCACCACCCAAAGCAAAAACTAAGGTCTTGAAAATTAAAAAAATAAACAAAAGATTTTTTTTAAATAACTTTTATTGTACTTAAAGTGAAAGTTTACAAATCAAGTCAGTCTCTCACATATAAGCTTATATACCCCTTACTACATACTCCCAATTACTCTCCCTCTAATGAGACGGCCTGCTCCCTCCTTCCAGTCTCTCCTTTCGTGACCGTTTTGTCAGTTTCTAACTCCCTCTACCCTCCCATTTCCCCTCCAGACAGGAGATGCCGACATAGTCTCAAGCGTCCACCTGATGCAAGTAGTTCACTCCTCATCAGCATCTCTCTCCAACCCACTGTCCAGTCCAATCCATGTCTGAGGAGTTGGCTTTGGTGATGGTTCCTGTCCTGGGCCTACAGAAGATTTGGGGATCATGACCGCCGAGGTGCTTCTAGTCTCAGTCAGACCATTAAGTCTGATCTTTTTATGAGAATTTGGGGTCTGTATCCCACTGATCTCCTGCTCCCTCAGGGGTTCTGTGTTGTGTTCCCTGTCAGGGAAGCCATCGGTTGTGGCCGGGCACCATCTAGTTCTTCTGGTCTCAGGATGATGTAGTCGCTGGTTCATGTGGCCCTTTCCGTCTCTTGTGCTCATAATTACCTTGTGTGAAACATTGTTTTTGAGCAGACACTGAGTAGGCCTCAACTCACAGTGACCCCATGTGTCATAGTAGAACTGTGCTCCGTGACTGATTTTGCTAATGTATATTGTCAGGCCTTTCTTCTGTGGTGCCTCTGGGTGGACTAGAACCTCCAGCCTTTTGGTTAACAGCTGAGCACATTAACCATTTGCACCACCCAGGGACTCCCAGGACCTTGACAATAACCTGTATCTAATAGTATGGTCCCTCTACATCCCATCCCTCTATCTTCCCCAGCACAAGGGAGCCATCATCCGGAATCTCATGTCCGCTATTCTCTTGGTTCTCTTGATTTTATATAGTTTTAGTACATTTTTCTAAAAGTATATGTTTTTCATTTAGTTGTTTTTAGCTTTATAAAAAGGGTATCTTGCTGTTTTTAACCCTCTGGAAATTACTTTATTTTTATTATATTGTTAAGACTTTTGCCTATGATTGTGTATGACTTGTAGTCATTTGTTTAGACTCTTTTATAATATTCTTTGTGTGAATATACGGACAGTTAATGGATCTGTTCTCCCAGTGATAGGCAAGTAGTTGTTCCCAGAATGTTTGCTGTTACAAACCAGGCTTTTCTGAACATTTTCCTACAGTCTTCCGATGCACACATGCAAGAGTGTGTCTTGGGTATCCTTGTTGTTGTTGTGTGCCGTCCAGTTGATCCTGACTCATACCTACCCTATATGGCAGAGTAGAAGTGCCCCATAGGGTTTCCTATGCTGATATCTTTATGGGAACAGATAGCCAGGGCTTTCTCCTGTGGAGCTGCTGGGTGGGTTTGAATCATTACGCTTTTGGTTAGCAACCAAGAGGTTAATCGTTGTGCCACCAGGAGTTGGGAACGATTTATTCAACAAGATACAAAAAGGATTGATTATAAAAAGAATTGGTAAATTTGACTATATTAACATTAAGAACTTTTGTTTTTCAGCTGGCATCTTACAGAAAGTAAAAAGTCAAGTTACAAACTGGGAGCAGATATTTGCAATACAAGCAGCCAAAAAGAAAAAGAAAAAAGGCATAGTGATTAAGAGCTTGGCTGCTAACCAAAAGGTTTGCAGTTCGAATCCACTAGCTGCTCCTTGGACACACTATGGGGCAGTTCTACTCCGTCCTACAGGGTTGCTATGAGTCAGAATCGACCTGATGGCAACAGGTTTTTTTTTTTTTTTTTAACAGATATCAAGAATATGTAAATAACTCTGAGAAGGAAAAAAAAATTACAAACCCCTAAATTCAAATGGGTGAAAGATATGAATTGAATTTCACAGGTAAGACTATATAGAAGGCCAATAAATACACAAAGAGAGGTTTAACGTAATCATTGATTTGGGAAATACAAATTAAGGCCACAATGAGAGACCACTTTCACACATTCAATTGGCAAAAGTTAAAAGTATGGCAATATCTAGTACTGCAGCAGATTTAGATGCTCGGAACCTCTAACACGTTGCAGTCCTGGTACAATGACTTTGGAAAGCATCTTGTCTTTCTGTCCTAAAGATGAGCGTTCATCTACCTTAAGACTCAGCAAGCAATTGCATTTCTGGGAAATAATTATCCTACAAGACATAAAAGCACAAACCATTAAAAAGATTGACCATTTCTATTAATAAACATTTATTTTAGACCTCTGTTACCTAAAGACAACGTCCAAAGTGAAGAGCTAAAAGACTGGGAAAAAACACTTGCAATAATATGACCAAGAAAGGATTAGTATCCAGAATATTGAAAGAACTTCCACAAGTCAACTAGAGAAAGAAAAATACATCATAGAAAAGTGGGCCAAAGGGTCAAATGGGCAAGCTATGGAAAAACATAAATGGCTAACACACAAATATGGTACAACCTCCCGTGTAACTAGGGAAAAGTAAACGAAAACTATAAGAAGACACCTTTTCAAACTCATCACCATACCAATGTTGTTGAGAATTTGGTGCAACGAGAGCTATCTTACATGGCTATTGGGAGGCAAGTTAGTAAAACCAATCAGGAGAAAAAATTTCTGATTTTCGGAAAGGTTGAACATGCATAAACCCTAAAGCCTAGGAAATCCACTGTTAACTGTAAACCCTAGAGAAACTCTCACACGAGCTTAAAAGCAGACATGTGCAAGAATGTTCATGATCACAGCTTGTAATAGCATCAGGTTGGAAACAGCCTAAATTTCCATCAGTAAGAGAATGATATATATATATATTTTTTTTAAGAGAATGAGTAAGTTAGCTGAGAAATAGTCGTAATGGAATATTCTACAACAGGGGTTAGCAAGCCATTTCTGTAAAGGGCCGGATAATAAATATTTTAGGCTTAGTAGGTCATGTGTATCCGTTGCAGCTACTCAACTCTGCCAGCTGTAGCAGGAAAGCAGCTACCAAACCAAAAACCAAACCCGTTGCCGTCGAGTCGATTCCAACTCATAGAGACCCTACAGGACAGAGTAGAACTGCCGCATAGAGTTTCCAAGTAGTGCCTGGTGGATTTGAACTGCCAACCTTTAGGTTTGCAGCTGTAGCTCTTAACCACTATGCCACCAGAGTTTCTGAAAGCAGCTACAGACAACACTTAAACAAATGGGTGTGGCTGTATTCCAATAAAACTTTATTTACAAAAACAGGTGGAGGGTCTGTGGCCTGTAGTTTGACAGTTCCTGCTCTACAGAAATGAAAATCACACATTTTAATATTGAACCCCACCAATATGAGGTTGAGTGAAAAAATAAGTTGCAGAAGGACATGTATACATGATACCATTTATATAAAGTTAAGCAAAAAAAACAAAACCCAAAAAACACCATATATTGCTCTGGGACACAAACGTACATAGTAAAATGGTGAAGAAATGCATGGGAATGATAAACACCAAATTCAGGACAGTAGTTACAGTTTGGGGGAGGAGGCAAGGTAGAAGGATGCACCTGGGGAGGGGCCTGGGGATCTCAGCTGTATGAATAGGGTTTGACCTCTTAAGCTGGGTGGTGGGTACTTGGGTGGTTGTTGTCGTATTCCGTACACTTTTTATGTGTGTGCAGCAGTGGTTAAGATCTCGGCTGCTAACCAAAATGTTGGCAGTTCAAATCCACCAGCCGGTCCTTGGAAACTCTATGGGGCAGCTCTACTCTGTCCTGTAAGGTCACTATGAGTCAGAATTGACTTGACGGCAACAGGTTTTTTTTTTTTTTTGTGTGTGTGTGTGTGTATTATAAACATTATATATTTAAAATAACATAAAATAAGAGACTCTAAAAGAGGGATGGCTTTCTCACTATTTGATTCCATGTTATTTTATGATTTGTCCATGAAAAAAAAACAAACCAAACCTGTTGCCTTCGAGTCAGTTCTGACTCAGGGCCACCGTATGTGTTACAGAGTAGAACTGACCGCCAGAGGGTTTTCTTGGTTGTAATCTTTTATGGAGCAGATCGCCAGGCCTTTCTTCTGCAGAGCTACTGGGAGGGCTGAAACCACCAAATTTTGGTTGTTCTGTCCATGCAAAATCACCTCTCAGTCCATACTCATGAAACCCTGCTCAGGGCTTCTGGGGATGGGGCCTCTCCATCAGCTTCTCTCCCTGTCTTTTTTGCTTGCTGAGTACAGGAGGACAGGGAGGCAGAGATGGAACTTTCTGCCGGTGGTTTCTGCTGTTTATTTTCTGGCACAAGATGCTCCCATTTGTCCCAATCCATGCCAGTGGCTGAAATGGTTTGGAAAGCCAGTGAGGTTGATGGGATTTGAGTGGACTCCGGCCTCTCGGACGAAGGGGATGCACCCATGGAGGCTATCCCTTGTGTCTCCCAGCTACTGGCATCACCGTGGGGCAAGTCGCGGGGTAACTGGAGATGCAAGTCCTTTGACTTCAGCTAAGTTGTTTGGCTTCTGAGTCTGCTTCCTCTTCTGAAAACTGGGAAATGGTAAAACTCTGCTTCATGTTGCCTTCTGGGACTGATAGAAGGGACATTGCATTGAAAGAAGCCAGCAGCCATTCCCAACCCCATGGGCCTAAAGAGAGGAGGGTACAACTTAAATTTCCTTCAAAAACATGCAGTCCAATAACCATCTGCAGAGAGGATTGGCTTTCTTCTTTTTTCGGTTATTGCAATATGCAGCTGTATTATATTTGATATTTGCCTCTCTGGGTTCCTTTGCAATTGATCCCAGAAATTGGTACTTGTAAGAAAAGATTGAAGGAAAAGGGGTGGGGCAGGAAGCAAACTCCCTGGCTGCAGTTTAATCGTGTTTCTTTCAGAGCTTTCTCATTGGATAGGGTTTGCTTCTCTCTGCCACCATAACAATTCTTTCCGCTTTTCCTCACTATAAATAAGATCTTTTTCTTCTCTCCTGAACTTTTATGCTTTTCTTGGCAGACCTTGTCCTCATGACTGGCTTTTAAAAGTCCTGCCTATCTAGAATTATAGAATCATGGTGTCAGAGAACTCTTTAGAGGCCACCTCACTCATGCTGAAGGAATTCTTCCTGCAGCAATTAGAGAGGTTAACATTGGTCTCTGATAGCTTCTGGTGATGGAGAGCTCACTACTTGGACAGGGAGCAAGGTCTAGAATTTGTTTTTACAAAGCCAGGGAGTCAGGAAGCCTGTGTTCTAGTGTCAGCTCCATCACTAATGGCTGAGAAACCTTGGGCAAGAATTGCCACGTTTCTGTGCCTCAGTTTCCTCATCTGCAAAATGGGACCATTCCTATAACTGGGCCTGCCTCATAGTGTTGTTGTGAGGATTAAATGACAAGTTAATGAAAATACTAAGTACAGCACTTTGTGCATGATATGGGACAACAGGCTTAGTTATTGTTGTTCCCCAAAATGGACAATTTGTTTACAGAGAAAATGGTAGAACTCCAGTGAAACCCAGGCCTCCAGATTTCCAGTTCGTGGACACAGCTTGGCCCTAACCCATGATAAGGATGGTCAGGTCAGTCCATGTAGGATGGTCACTGAAATAGCTTGACATGGTTCCATCATGAAGTCCTGGCAATTAAATGCCATTGCAGTCAGGCCCTCCACAATACCGTGACCCTTCTTCATATTTTTTTTTGCAGGGATGGATGTGACTGTGTGTTTCCACTTCTCATATGGAATATGATGACAGGTGTGCTCAAGAGCCCGGGCTGCCTCCAACAGCAAGGTGCTGGCTTTGACAAGGGTACTAATTAGGGGCTCAACTTCTTGGGGAGCTTAAATATAAAGCCCATTAACAAGGCTTTAGAATAAGCTTCATTCCTAATTGTTGCTGAGTAATGCCTGCCTTGAATTGCCCATATATGTATGTCAGGAAACCCTCGTGGCGTAGTGATTAAGTGTTACGGCTGCTAACCAAAGGGTGGGCAGTTCGAATCCGCCAGGCGCTCCTTGGAAACCCTATGGGGCAGTTCTACTCTGTCCTATAGGGTCGCTATGAGATGGAATCGACTCAATGGCACTGGGTTTGGTTCTGGTTTTGGTATATATATGTCATCCAAACGTTTCTTTCTTTCTCCTACCCGTTTAAAAAGGAAGCCCATAATCAAATTGCTATAGAAGTGTTTGCGGAAGTTGTCGGAGTATTAGAATAGCTGCATGTTGTATCTCTTTTGTCTGACTGTCCCCCAGGTCCTAGCACATCAAAAACACCTGACAAGTGTCCGTTGAACTGAGATACCAGGTAGTCCCCGACTTATGACATATTTGAGTTATGATGAAAGGTTTAGCTGAAGTTTTTTCTAAACTGAACCAGGGGCTTCAGTTGCTTGAAAACATGGACCCAAATGCTGAGAGCTTTGCTAAAGTCGATAGATTCGGGAAGCAGTGAGATGTTAGGTTGGAATATATGAAGAAAAAAAGGAAAGGACCGTACAGACAGTTCTCACCAATTTTCTGACTAGAAATGCCATCCCCATTCCCAGGGATAATCCAGGTGATCTAGAACCTTCTCTAAGTGGAGTTACTATTGCAACAGACAAAATATTAATGGCTTCCAACTTTTTTTTTTCATTGTCAGACTAAATTTTTATGATTTGTGCATTTTTTAATATATGTATTAAAATATACCTGTAAGTTTATATGTAATGAACGTTTCTAACCCCCAAAGGCAAATATAGAGCGGATTTATAAAGATACCGATAATAAAAGGTAATAATAGTGAAAATCAAAAGAAAAAAAAATTTATTCGATTTAGGTCAGAAACAACTCACAATGGAGTTGTTGGAATGGAACCCTGCTGTAAGTTGGGGACTACCTGTACCCAGGTGCCCAAGCCACAAACTGAGACCAGGTGGGGCTGGAAGCTTTCTGTGGGGGGAGGGGGGACACTTATTTTTCCTTTTATTCAAAGCTCTTTTTTTTTTCTTTTCTGGTTATAGAAGTTAATGTGTTCTTTGTAAAAAATTAAGAAATTACTTAAAAGCCTGAGGCAGAAATGGAAAAGTATCGTATATAAGTCTTACAAACCAGAGATAACTCCTGCTCATAATCGTCTGTAGAAGAACTTCCAGTCCTCTTTTTAAAAGTGATCAAGGCAAGATAATAATAATAACACCATGAGGAAGCATTAGTAGCAGCAGAAGCAAAGGCTTTTCCCAAACATTGTAAGTGTTTTATTCTCACCATGACCCTGCTTACATTATCTCCATTTACAGCAGAGGAGGCTTGACATGCAGAAAATTTAAATAGCTCGCCGGGGCCACATGGTAGGTGGGGGATCGGGCATGGGACGGGGGGCCAGGAGCCTGGGCTCTGTTCCAGAGCTGCTCCCCTGTCTCTAGGCCTCGGTTTCCCCACCTGAAAAACAATGGCAGAGAATTATATGATGCGGAATCATGGCCCATAATTTGGATTCTTTCTTAAGCACAAAATGTCTTCTCTGCCTATCCTGTGGTGGGACAATTTTAGGCAGTGACCAACTCCCTTGTAAAAACCACTTCTATGGGAGCAGTGAACTTTGCTTGGAGAAGAGTTGAGAGAGAGAGATGCTAGGTCACCACCCTCATTTCATTCCCCATGATGAATGGGGAGCTGCGGTTTCAGAGACACTGAGAATTCCCAGAAAATTCCCTCTACCTACTTACTGGTTTAGAAGCAGTCTTTTAAGGACCTTTCATTCCATGGGGAGGAATGGGGTAGAGACCGTGAGGTTTGCATCTTGTCAGCAGGGATAAATTGATGGAAGAAGGAAGAATCAAAGTGCAACTCAGATTCTGGGCTCTGCTTCCTTAGGAACCAGAGCTGGTCCAGCCCTCGGGGTGAAGGATTCCTCCTGGCCATGCTCATTGATTGGAGTCCTGGTGACGCAGTGGTGAAAGTGCTTGGCTGCTAACTGAAAGGCTGGCGGTTTGAACCCACCAGCTGCTCCGCGGGAGAGAGATGTGGCAGTCTGCTCCTGTAAAGATTTACAGCCTTGGAAATCCTATGGGGCAGTTCTTCTCTGTCCTGTAGGGTTGCTCTGAGTCGGGATCGACTTGATGACAATGGATCTTGGTTGGTCTGTTGATTTCACACCTGGAATTCCACCTCTAGCCTCTAGAGGGCGTGAAACACAAACTCGAAGACCCTGGATTGGAAGCCTGAAGGTTTGTGCGAAGTCCTGGAATTCTGGAATGTTCTTACTGAAGAGGGTTTCAGGAGCCAGAATTAGGTCCCTTATGTAGTTCACCAGTAGGGACATCGAGGCCTGGAGAAAGGAACTCTCCTAGGGCCACACAGAGACTTAGAGGCAGAGCCACCCTAGTCCAGGCCTTTTGCACAATCCTGGGTGATGGGGAGGTGTGGAGCTGGAGATCTCCTCTGAGCTAGTCACCTTCTTCCTCAGTCACCCTGTTCATCGTGAAATGCTTTGGCCTTTGTGCCACTCAAAGTTATTAAATCCCCTTGGGGTGGAAGCTCCCAAGATGGAGACATAGACGCTCAGGACTGAAGAAGCTTCAGGTGATGTTTTAGCCTACCCTCTCTTGACTTTGAAAAACCTGATAAACTTGGGGGATGCAGGGCCCTCTCATGAGCAAAGTAGGACTACAGATTCAGGGAGATGGATTTTGCTTGGCAGGGAAGGTTCCCCAGAGGAGATGGGAACAAACCAGAGTCAAGTTTGAACCAAGAAGGGCATTTGGGGCGAGAGAACAGCAGGTGCAGGGGCAGTGTGGAGCAAATGGGTTGAGGAGTGTTGGGTAGGTGGGGGAGCAGCTATGGAAAAGTGGTAATGCCATGGTGGGGAAGTGCACTCACATCACACCAAAGATGGGGTGCTTTTCCCTACAGTCAACCAGGAGCCACAGAAGTGCATGGCTTAGATAAGTCCCCACTGTGTCTGCCCCCGAGGGACTGTCCCTTCTGACATTTGGAAAGCAATCAGTTAATAACATGAGCGCTGCCTCCCCACCCTCACAAACTCCTCCATGTTACGACACACTGGGCCATAATTCTCCCTAATAAAATAATATGAAGCTCAATTATGCTCCTGTTCCCATGTTCCTGGACTTCATTAAGCACAGAGGGATTAAAAACTTGTATAAATTAATCAATGTACCATAATCCTAAAAATTAGAAGATGAGTCCTTGAGGAAGTAATGTAATATGGGCTTTTTTAATTAGCAGGGCCCCAGAGATTCATTGCTCTCCCCTGCAAGTCTCTTGTTTATGAATTGCTTTCTTATTTGAAGGGGAAGGTCCTGCAGACTCTGGGCCTGTTGTAAGGAAATGGTAGATGCTGTGCTAATTCCCTGGGCTGATACCCTGCCCCAAGCCAGAGCAGAATGACAGGGCTGGCTTTACTTTTCTTGCTTCCTTTTCTGCCCCAACAAGAGCTGAGCTTAAAAAAAGAAAATATAGAAAAAGAAACCCAAAGGACAAACTTGTTGTTGGGTGCCGTTGAGTCTATTTCCGACGCCATGTGGCAGAGTAGAACTGCCCTTACCGTTTTCTTGGCTATGGTCTTATGGGAGCAGGCCTAAAAGTCATCAGATCTTTCTCCCACGGACATGGGTTCTAACTGCCAACCTTTGCAGTTAGGAGCCAAGAGCTTAACTGTTACACCACCAGTGTTCCTAGATGACAAAGTAAGCTATTTTTCTTCTTCTTGCCCACCACCTGTCTATCAGTTTGTTGTACTGTGGTGGCTTTTGTGTTGCTATGATGTTGGAAGCTATGCTGCTGGTATTTCAAGTATCAGCAGGGTCACCCATGGTAAACAGGTTTCAGTGGAGCTTCTAGACTAAGACACACTAGGAAGAAAAGCCTGGTGAGTTACTCCCCAAAATTAGTCAATAAAAACCCTAAGGAGCACAACAAAATATTGTTCGATACAGTGGTAGAAGATGAACTCCTTGGGTTGGAAGGCACTCAAAATACACAGTGGCTACAAAATGGACTCAAGCATACCAACAATTATGAAGATAGTGCAGGACTGGGCAATGTTTCCTTCTCTTATACATGGACTCACCATGCTTCAGAGCTGACTCAATGGCAACTAACAATTCTTCTTGCTGAGCATGTGGAGTTAAGAGCATAGATTTTGGAGTCACACAGATCTGGTTTGGAAACTTGACTCTTCTATTTCCTGGCTCTGTGGTGGTGGGCAGATTACCTGACCTCTCAAAGCCTAAGTTTCCTCATCTGTCCCAGGTCTTTGTGAGAAACACCTCCTACTGCAAATGAAAACTCACTACAGACCAGAAGCTTCCTAGGCCATCTCCTTCTTCCTCCTTTCCGATATGGGACAAACAACTTCTCCTACCAAGGATGAGTCTATTGGACCTTGGCAACATTTTTCTTTCTTGACCCTTCTCTCTTCTTAACTTACTTACCTCCTTCCTCCCATCAGCCTTGAACCATGGCAAATCCTTCCATCCTAACAAAACCAAAACATAATCCTTCCTTGACTCCACTTACCCCCCCAGCTACTACCTGTTGCCTCTCTTCCCCTTTGCAACTTGCACGGATCTCACCTCCTAATAGCTCAATCCACCAGAACTTGGTTTATGCCCCCAACATGGCTGTCATGGATTGAATTATGTCCCCCCCAAAATGTATCAACTTGGTTAGGCCATGATTTCCAGTATTCTGTGGTGGTCCTCCATTTTGTGATTGTAATTGTATGTTAAAGAGGATGAGAGTGGGATTGCAACACCATACCAGGTCACATCCCTGATTCAGTGTAAAGGGAGTTTCCCTGGGGTGTGGCCTGCAACACATTTTATTATCTCTCAAAAGATAAAAGGAAAGAGAAGCTAGCAGAAAGGAGGACCTCATGCCACCAAGAAAGCATGTGTATCTTGACTCAATCAATGAATGACTCCATCTTGCCTAATGGTTTTACCAAGGATTGAGGTTGACATTGGTCCTGATCAGGCCTCCTCTCTGGGAAAGATTCTGCATTTATAAGCAGGAACCCTCCAATTTGTGGCTTGTTTCCCAGGTCTCTGATTTAACAAAGGGCCTCTAGACTAGGAATCAAAAAGGCCAGTGGAGTTCACTTCACTAGTACATGGAGGAAAAAGAGACCCCAGTCTGCAGCAGGGCGTTTCAGAATCCTAGCTGTGCTGCCAAGAACATGGCTACCCCTGTCTTACATCCACATGGCCCCTTTCCTAGAGGATCTTCCCCAGAGACAGAGGCTGGGCTGTGGCATTGCTAGCCACTGCTCTTGACCAGTCCTTTCTGGAGAAGCACTGATTTTGTCTTCTGAGAAATAACCAGCAGCATAGTCATTCACACCTGGATGAAGCAGCCCCATTCCCAGTTCTTTTCTGCTGTCTATTTTTATCCTGGTTAATTTACCCTGTGTGTTTTGGAAAACACACACACACACACACACACACACACACACACAAACAGTAGTGCTGCCAAGATTCATACCTCCACCCCTTTACAGGATTTTCTTTTGAAGGCTGAGTGCTCTTGGAGAGCCAGCGCCTGTCTCTGTGTTGCGCTGAGGGCCTACAGAAGCGCTGGGGCAAGGTACTCTTAGCTGAGCTGTTTTGTCAACATTGGGTGTCAAGACAGTGCCATAGAGAACCCCATCTGGCTCTTGGGTCCCATTGCTGATAATCCTTCTCTAGTTCCTCTTCAGTCTGGGGAATCCAGCCTCTGCCCTGTTGTCAACAGGAGCCTGAGCTAGAGAGATAGACCTCTCCTTGATTATAACATAGGTCACTCAAACCCACTGTTGCCCTCCTGTCTCCAAACTCTGTCAGCAATATGCCCTGAGTGCTACTGGTGCTTTTAACCAGGCCCAGAGGATGGAAAGGAAGCCCTGGATCAGGAGCCAGGGGGAGTCAAGTCTTCCTTATCTTTGTGAACAAGCTCCTGCTTGCTTTTGTTTCCCCAGTAGGCAGACATTCCGAGCTGGAAGCTTCCGGGTCTTCCTTACATTGAGACTCGACTGATCTCTCCATAACTCTCTAAATGGCCCTAGTTCTGCCTTGTGGGCCCTCACAGACAATGGACAGGGGACCTTCCCTGTTCTTTCCCAAACCAGGAGTAGCTCCATGAATTGTGAAGACAGATTACTGGAATGCAGAGAGCTGATTCTTAGGGAGCAGTCAGGACATGTAGGGTGGGAAATTCTAAACAGGTGCTCCAAAAATACTGACCCTCTACCACCACCAGTGTACACATACACGTGCATGCACACACATGCATGTACAGGCACACATACACGCAAACACGCACTCATAGGCTTAGAAATGTCTTCTAGTTTGTACTTCCTCAGCACCTTGGGAGAGCCAAGTCCCCATTGCTGACTCTGGTGTCCTGCATGTAAGTAATGCTGTGACCGAAAACCAGCCTGCAAAGCCCAGTCCTGAGTTTAGAACAGTCTTCAGAGCCTGGCCTGTTGCCTTAGCCTTCATAAATGCTTTTCTCTTTAAACAAAAAACAAAAAATGGCAATGCACTCACAAAACCCTAATGTTCAAGGGTCAGCACAACCAGAAACAGCTCCTTGTTTTGCTTTGAAAATCTAAGGCAGTGGTTTCCAAACTTCTTTAAAGTAGTGGAATCCAGTTTTTGAAACAAAATCCCCTACTGACACACTCACTGTGTAAAATGCAGAAAAGGGAGGTATGCAGGTGGGGATGGGGGCTGTCGGCTCTGCCCCCTCACTTACTCCTTCCCTCGCCTCAGCATGTTAGGGAGTCTTCAGAGCACAGTGTGAAAACCATTGCTCTAAGGTGGTGTGGAGACCCTGGTGGTACAGTGGTTAAGAGCTATGGCTGCTAACCAAAAGTTTGGCAGTTCAAATTCACCAGGTGCTCCTTGGAAACCCTGTGGGGCAGTTCTACTCTGTCCTATAGGGTCCCTATGAGTTGGAGTCAACTCATCAGCAATGGATTTTGGTAAGGTGGCTTAGTGGTTGAGAGTTGGGCTGCTAATCAAAAGGCGGGCAGTTTGAATCTACCAGGTGCTCCTTGGAACCCTATGGGGCAGTTCTACTCTGGGTCACTATGAGTCACTACTATAGACTCATTGGCAATGGGTTCGGTTTTTTTGGCTTAAGAGAATGGATCCAGGTTGCTTTTCCCCAGGGGTCCATGCCAAGGTCCTGGGTCCTGAGCCCAGGAGACTTTTCAGTCTCTCAGCAGTTAATGAAGGAGTGGCCCTTAGTCATGTCTCTGATGGAAGGTGAGGAAGAGGAGGCCTGGACCCGAATCCTGGAGTGGTCCTCTATGATCCCTGCCACAGGTGCCTGGGGAAGCCATGCTTGCAGATACTCAAACAGAAATGTGGAGAACACCACTCAACACCTGCTCCAAGGTGGGAGTGCTGACCAAAGGCTTAGCGAGGTTAACGAGTGCCCAGGGGCAATCTCCAAGTTGTGCCCCTTCCCCATCAATTTCAAGATGAATAGACGTTGATAGTGGTGACGCGTCCACAGAAACACCTTCCCCCTCTTGTCCAGTTGCCTTAGTCAGGCACCTTTAATATTTGTGGGGCCTCAGAATGTTATTCTGAGCCTCATCTGGCGCCCTCTTGAATTTTCATCCAGGGGCAATCACCCCCTTCTGCCCTCCCTTGCTACACCTCTGGTGCTGACTCCTGAGGTCACCACGCAGAGCCCTATAGCCCCCTACCTGTTCTCCAGTTCAGGCACTGACCCTTCCTTCCTACTATGGAGAGCCACCTACCTCATTCCCGGCAGTAATTGCCCAAATCCCAACTTGTCAAAGAACTTTGCAGCCATAGAAGAGGGGTCCTTCAGTTTTCCCCCAAACTATGAGGACACTTCCTGGAATTGTGGTATTTGCCTTATCTACTGATGCTGGTCAAAGAGAACCATTATGGATTTTGAGGGGGCCATGGTGGTTCAGTGGTAGAATTCTCCCCTTCCATGCAGGAGACTCAGGCGTGATTCCTGGGCAAAGCACCTCATTCACAGCCACCACTTTGTCGTTGGAGGCTTGAATATTGTTATGAGCCTGAACAGGTTTCAGTGCAGCTTCCAGACTAAGAAGGACTGGGAAGAAAGGCCTGGCAATCTACTTCTGAAATTGAGGCAGTGGAAAAACCTATGGATCACAACGGTCTGATCCGCAACCTATTATGGGGAGGGCTCAGGACTGGGCAGCATTTTATTCCATTGTACGTGGGGTTGGTATGAGTAGGGGGCTGACAGCTGATGCTGGTCAAAGAGAACCACTGGGGATCTTGGCACATGTGCCAGGACCCCTTTTATAATTCGACAATGTCTTTTTGGAGTCCTTGAGTTAAATGCAGAGAAAGAGAGGCTGGGTGGTCTTGAAGGGTTGGGAGAAAGGTTATCTCAAGATGTTTGCACCTCAGGGGAACTGAATTGTGGATGTCTCCCTAAGGTTTATCCAAACCTCTTTACCCACTGCAGCATTTCATAGCACACTCCCTGTGTCAGCCCTCTCCTCTCACCAGGGCAGCTAAGGGTGCTTACAGGGGAGGAGTTAGTTTATTACTGTGACTGGTCCATAATTTTCTGATGCTGGGCCTCAGAAGTTTCCTCCTGGTGATAAGTTTCTATTTTACGGTTTCCTTGAAAGCATTTTTGAAAGCATCCAGGTTTTACCCAAAAATCTTAGCGGAGGATTATTTCTTGGAAATTTCTCCATGTCCATGATTAACAAATCAGAAATATATCCAACCTATGGAGACCCTTTGTGCGCAACTGGAGAATGTGTTCTAAGACACCTGATTATTACAGGCTCTTTCTGCTTAACAAATCTGGAAAGGCATATTGACAAAGAGGTCAGGCCTTCCCTTGTTGGAGAGGCGGGATGGAGAAGAAGTGTTAATTAGAGCAAATTTAACTCCAGGGAGTCCTGAACAGCCTATCCTAGTCCAAGGAAAGTCACCCTCTGATGGAAAAAATTTGGGAACAGGTAAGGGTGATGGTGGAACACGCGAAGACTGTTGAAGGGCAAATATTTTGTTATACATATATTTACCACACACAAAAAAGTCACCCTCAGGAGTTATCTGGGGACTTCAAAGAGTGAACTTGACTTTTTTTGAGGTCATGGGTGGGTGGTATATGACCCAGGTGTCAAGACTCAGTGAGAAGAAGGTGTGATCACCAGATGGGACCTTTGAGTGTAAACACTGGCCACTGGCTGTGGAGGCTGAATATGCCTGCTCCCCCTTCCATTGCTTCCCCTCCCATTCCTCCCACTGATGCCCTTGAATCTTGTCATGGGATGTGGGTTGCTATAGTGATGGGAGGGGAGCTAATCTGAGATAAAGTCTGGTGGGGTGGTGGTGGTGGTGGTGATGGTGGATAAAGTTACAATAGCGAGATGGGATTTGACATAATGCAGCCTTTGTCCAAATTTTTTTCCCTAGAGCCGGGCTGCAGGCATTACCTTGCTTATCCCTGTTTGACAGGTGGGCAGCCAGGGACTACGAAAAGTCTTCCAAGCTGCTGAGAGCCTGACATGTCTTTGTTTCAATACATTAACCTGGTGATCTCAGGGGTCACAGATGTTAGAGGGGAGTCCCCCTTACGTGACACGTGCGTCCCTAGTGAGCTGAGGCCCCTTCTTCTCCTTCCATGTGAGTGTGAAAGACGTTTTGCTGAAAACAGAGGCAGCTGTATATGACCTGTTCCATACCCAGTGGGCCCCACCCTGGCTCTCGTTCTCTTTCTAAGGGGCAAGAAAGGCTTCCTCCCAAGGTTTTCTTCTCTCTGTCTTACACAGGCAGCCCCCATGCCAGCATCGTGAAGACCTTAGCTTTTCCCAGTGCCCTCCTCTTGGGGAGAAGGTGTCGGAGAAGCCCTCGGGCATCTCCTAGATGCTGAAGAGTGAGGTCAGCAGTGCTAAAGATACAAATTCCCACTGGAATACTGACTAAGGAGGTGAAACACTCAGAACTCTTCTTTCTCATCCACAGCTCATATGCCCTGTCTTTTAAATCATGAATATTTATTTTTTGGATGTATTTAGACAATTACACTCCCTTCCTGTCTCCAGCCTCCCTCCTTCCTTCCCTTCTCTTTCCTCCTTTCTCCTTCCTTCCTCTCTCCCTTCTCTCCTTCCTTCCACTCTTTCTTTCGTCATTCCTACATCCCTCCTCCCTCTCTTTATTCCTTTCTTCTTTCCATTCTTTCTTCCTTCCTCACTTGCCCTCTACCTCCCTATGTCTGCCCTCCCTCCCTCCCTCTTCCCTTCCTTCCTTCCTTCTTCCCTCCTACCTCACCAAAAACAATTGCTGAGCACCAGCTAATGACAAGGTTCCAGGACAAGTCCTAAGGATGCAGTGTCCTGAAGGTGTGCAGTCTAGAGTGGAGGAGGTAAAAGTCAGACATCTATACGGATCATCACTGCACTTCACATTCTGTACAGGCTGATGTCTGAGGTGTGTGATGGCGAAGAAGGAAACAGGTAACTTGGCCTGAGGACTTTGGGAAAGCTTCTCAGGGGAGGTGGCCCTTGAGCTGCATCTTAGAGGAAGAGGAGATTTCCAAGCAGAGAGGGGCTGGGACACCTGGCAGAGGGTCTCACATGTGCAGAAGTAGGGGACAGAGAATAGACTGGATGAAGCCTGACTGTTAGTCTGCGTTTGCCACTAAGGTTGGCTGGGATGGCAAAATCAGGCATCCATGTCAGCCTCCTTTTCCTGCTCTGCTGTGTTTCCTGCCGTGAGCTCTAACCTGCTTCCAGGAGCCCTGCCTTCTGCAGTGGGGCGCCGCCACTGGGGGATCCCCAAGCACGGCATCCCAAGCCTGGGGAGATGCCTGACCCCCTCATCACTGAGTACAGGGCTTGTCTTTGAGGCATGGAGATGAAGTGAGTTCTGGAGCTTGTAGGAAATGAAGCCAAGTGGGCACAAACCTTCCAAAACAGAGGCCGGGTTGCTGGGGCACAGCGCTATCAACCTCAAGCAGGTACAGTGTTAAAAAGGACTTAGAAAGGCAGAAAGATTCCAGATTTTTCTCTAGGTTCCTTTTCCCTTCCCCAGAGCTGATTCCATCTTAGAGTGAGCTGAATCTTCCTTCCCAGCTGAGTGCGTTAGAGGCCTCTGCTGGGAAAGCCACCCCAGGTCTTAGAGAGAGAAGGCCCAGGAGCAGCGGTGAAGGTGGGGAAGACAAGCAAAGTGAGCCTGTTTGACTTACGTATGGGATGAGCCCAGAATTCAGGATTTTTGAGGTTTGCTTCAGGCACCGAGGAGTCTGGCCATGGCCTGTTTGAAATGTCAAAGGATGAAGTAAGAATTGGCAGAATCAAGGGCAAGGTTTTGCCTCCCTTGATAAGGTTTCCAACCACTTCTCTCCCCCACCTGGAAGCGGGCAGTCACGAAGTTGGGTTGAGAGGCAGATGGACTTAGTGGGAAGGGACTTAGCAAGTTGTAATGTTGGTGCTTCTAATATTCTCCTGGGTTCAGGTTGGAACTGAGGAATTAATTACCTGGCTCCTGTGGCTTGGGTCACATTGCTGTCAGTGCAATCTCCTAACTGCCTCTACCTGAGCTCAGATACTGCCAGGACACCAGGGGCGGTGCTGAATAGGGGGTGGGTCCTGGTTACTATAACTTTCTGCTGCCCATATCTGCCCAAGATCTTATTAGTTTCCTGTGGCCACTGTAACAAATTACCACAAACTAAGTGGCTTAAAACAACAGAAATTTATTCTCTTACAGTTCTGGAAGCCAAAAGTCCAAAATCAAGATGTCGGCAGGGCCGCACTCTCTCTGAAGGCCCTCAAGGAGAAGCCTTCCTTGCCTTTTCCAGCTTCTGGTTGTTCCCGGCATTCCTTGGTTTGTGGTAGCATAACTCTATTCTCTGTCTCTGCTTTCACATGGACTTCTTCCCTGTGTCTCTGTGTGTCTTCTCCTTTTTAGCCTCTTATAGGGACATCTGTCATTGGATTTAGGGCCCACCCTAATCCAGAATAATCTCACCTCAGGAGTCTTACCTTAACTACATCTACAAAGACCCCTATTCCAAATAAGGTCCCACGCTGGGATCCTGGGTGGACATACCTTTTGGGGAGACACCATTCAACCCACTACTGTCCACCTTCTGGCCCTTCAAAATTCAAGTCATTCCTTTGGGCAAAATACATTCACCTCATCCTAACATCCCCAGAAGACTTAATTCATATTAGCATCAATTCTAAATTCAAAAATCTCATCTGCATATCATCACCTCAGAAAGTTCCAAATCACCCACAAGTAATAAAGTCCTTCGTGGAAAAAAAAAAAAGTTCCAAATCACATCACGTAAACCATTTAAATAAGGTATGGCTGGGACTGCATATGGGCCAGACTGTAGTTACACTCCTCTGCTGCTGTGGACCTAAGAACTAGAAAACAAAAATCTGTTTTCAAAATACGATGGTGGGACAGGTTTGTTATTGTTGTTAGGTGCCATCGAGTGGGTTCCGACTCATAGCAACCCTACGTACAACGAAACGAAACAGTGCCCTGTCCTGTGCCACCCTCACAATCGTTGCTGTGTTTGAGCCCATTGTTGCAGCCACTGTGTCAATCCATCTCGTTGAGATTCTTCTTTTTTTTTTGCTGACCCTCTACTTTACCAAGCATGAGGTCCTTCTCCAGGGACTGGTCCCTCTTGATAACATGTCCAAAGTACATGAGATGAAGTCTCGCCATCCTCACTTCTAAGGAGCATTCTGGCTGTACTTCTTCCAAGACAGATTTTTTCATTCTTCTGGCAGTCCATGGTATATTCAATATCTTTTGTCAACGCCATAATTCAGATGCATCGATTCTTCTTCAGTCTTCCTTATTCATTGTCCAGCTTTTGCATGGACAGCATACAATAGATATTCCCATTCCAAAAGGAAGACATTGAAAGGAATAAAGGTACTACTGGTCCCATGCAAGTCTGAAACCCAGCAGGGTAAATTCCATAAGGTTTCAAGGCCTGTTTTAAATAATCATTTGTGGTTTGATCTGCCCTCCGGGGTCTCTAGGGTGTTCAATCTAATACCTAATCACTTTTTTCCACTATTGCCTCCTGCTGTCCCCCCCATGTATGTGCACAGTCTCTGCTGTAAAAACTGGCCATTCTAGGGTGCACTGTGCTTGTCTACACTGCCATACCTGCACACAAGGTATACTCGTGTGTCTGTGGTCAGTGGATGTTTGGCTGGGGGCTGGCTGGTCTTGGCTGGCCTCACTGTGTGTTTAGCAGTTGGTTGGTTGTTGCTTAGGTCAGTGAGTGTGACTGGGACGCATGTTTCTTATCTTCTAGCAGGCTAGCCGAGCTGTCACATGGTGACGGCAATGTTGAGAGAAAGACAGAGAGAGAGAGTGCAGAAGGCACAAGAACTGGCACATCAATTCAACCACATTCTATTGGCCGAAGCAAGTCACAAGATGAGCCCAAATTCAAGGATCAGGAAAACAGGCAGCACCTCAAGATGAAAACAGTGCAAAGTCACATTGCAAACAGTGCAGGGTTATAGGACTGGTGGAGAATTGGGGCCATTGTGGCTAATAGACTACCCCAAGCCTACTCTCTTCTGGCCCAGGCAGGCGGCTCACACAGGTCTGAGTTCTCTGCCGCTCTTGCTGACCTCTCTGCCCAGCAAGCCACTCAGTGCGAGGCAAAGGCAGAATCTGGCTATACACTTAGGGACTTAGTTGGACCTCAAATATGTCATTCCAGAAACATTTTGTTCATGAAATATTTATTTTAGCACCCAGCCCAAGGCCAGGCATAGAACCCCACATAAAGAGGCAGGAAATCCTATCGTTTGAGAGCCTGAGCTCTGGAGTCAGACAAGTCTGGCTTTGAATCCCTGCTCTGCTACTTACAGGCTACATGTTTTGGGGCAAGTCCCTGTCCCTTTCTGAGCCTGTTTCATCATCAATAAAATGGTGATAGTAATATCTGTCTTATGGGGAAGCTAGGAGGCCTAGATCAGAAGCTCTAGAAAAAGTGCTTTGCACAGCACCTGGCACGCCCTGAAAGCTTGCTAAATGGCAGCTATTGTTATTAATAATAAATGCAGGCTGAATGAATGCGTAGATGAATGAACGTCTGGGCAACTTTCAGCCAAGTACACAGGAATGCTTACCCCCACCCCACCTTGGCCCAATTAGAATACACAAAGGGTCTAAGCTTCCTTAGCTTGGTTGCTAATCAAAAGGTCTGCAGTTTGAACCCACCAGCCACTCTGCAGGAGAAAGATAGGGCAGCCTGCTTCCGTAAAGATTACAGCCTTAGATTAAACCCTTTGGGGCAGTTCTACTCTGTTCTATAGGGTCGCTACGAGTCAGAATCAACTCTACAGCAAGAGTTTCATTTAGGTTTCTTAAGAAAGCCTGTTGGCAATCTCTAACTTTTTTCATAAGAAGAAATCTCATCGTCATGGCTATGCAGCATGGAGATGGATTAAAAACACCCCACTGTGCTCCTGGAAGGAGTCCTGGTGGCACAGCAGTTCAGAGCTGGCTGCTAACTGAAACATTGGTGGTTTGAACCCACCCAGCCGCTGGAGATCTGCTCCTGCAAAGACTAAAAACAAACAAACAAAAAAACCAAACCCATTGCTGTTGAGTCAATTCTGAATTATAGTGACCCTATATTTTTTTTCTATATTTTATAGGACAGGGTAGAGCTGCCCCATAGAGCTTCCAAGGAGCACCTGGTGGACTTGAACTGCCAGCCTTTTGGGTAGCAGCCATAGCACTTAACCACTATGCCACCAGGGTTTCCCCTGTAAAGCCTATAAAGACTACAGCCTAGAAAACCCTATGGGGCAGTTCTACTCTGTCACATGGGGTCACTAGGAGTCAAAATCAACTCCATGGCACTAAACAACAACAATAACTACTGCTAGGCCCCTCCCTGCACCCATAAGCTCCTCCCTGGGTTGCTGTGGGTGCTCCCTCGCCCCCCCAAAACAAAAAACAAACAAACAACAACAACAACAAAAAAGACCAAGGCCGAAGGGGCAGATTATCTAATAGGCAAGGTATGCACGGTGCTTACCTTGCTTACCAGATCATCTGTAGTGAACAATTTCACATTTTTTCACCACATCAAAGATTCTGCTTCTAGGTATAGCTGGCATCTGTCTCTCTCCCAACCCCACAGCACCTTTTACAGAATCAAAGTCTCTTTTCAAATTTACAATCCCTAACAGCGGATGACCCAGTAAGCAAGGTAAGCATGGGCTTACTTGTGCTTACTTACTTATCTGTACTGAACAATTTCATTAGTAAGTAAGCACAAGTAAGCCCGTGTTTACCTTGCTTATTGGATAACCCGCCCCTGCGCAGCACGCTGCTGGCGGCGCGCACCTGCACCTGTGAGAGTGGAGTGGAAGAGGCAGGTTCCCCTCGGTTGCCTGGACGGTTTTGTCTCCACACCTGCAAACAGCCTCCTTTCTTACCGCCTCTCCAAATCAAAGTGCGCCTTTGTTCTCCACACCATCAGCCTCCCGAGTGGAGCTGGCGGGAAGGACAAGGAGAAAGCTGAGCAATTAGCCACTCAGCCGCCTGCTCCGATGCTGGAGCTGTTTTTAGCTCTGTCTCGCAGGCAGGCGGGCCTGGTCCTGGGGTCGGGCCCAGCCTGCTAAATTCACAACAGAAATTCTTAACAGCGGAACACTGTCAGGGCCCGGGAGCGAGGAGAGAGCCGAGGATGCGCCCCCTCTGAGCGCTGTAGCGGTGCCATCTTATTTTTTCTTTTATCTTGTTGCAAGTGACAGGCTTCCCCTTTAAAAGTGCATTGCGGGGGTCCAGATGACCTTGTGGAATGACCTAGTACAATTCAAAACAACAAACTTCCCCTCCATATGTTTTTAGTGGAAAATAAAAACACATTTTCTAAGCTGAAACGGCACGCCCATCTAAGAATGAAGAGGCCGTGGAGGGTGGCGCGTTTTGGAGTTTGGAGGCGTTCTAAAGCGCCCAGAGAGACAGCACAGCTTTTCTTAAGTGGCATTTGTAACCTGGGGCTGTTCCCTGTCAGGGGCGGGAGCTGGGTGGTTGGGAGGAATCGGGTAAGTTTCGCGTTTTAAGCAAGAGGGTCAGTTTATGGAGGAAAATGGGCTCCAGGCTGATCCAATCTGTTGGCGAAAATAACTCTGGATTTGGATGTAACAAAGACTATAAAAGAGAAGCTTGGAGACCTGTTTTCCAGCCTTGTGGGAGCCGAGGTGGTTTTAAATGAAGGGCAGATGCAGCCGGAGGCCAAAATCCACCTCCTTTCGTCCTGCCTAAGCTTATTAAAGAATAAAGGCAAGACTTTTATGGTACGAAAGAAAAGGCATGACAAGTCGGCTTCCCCCAGCCCAGAGAGATGTTCCGGGGACATGTGGGAGGAAGACAGATGCATGGTCCCCTGCCTGGGGCACTGGGGGTGTTGGGGGACATGGGGCCCTATGCAGGTGCAGGAAGGCCCCATCTGACCGTCCAGGTTGGGCAGGTGTTGGGAGGGTACTCTTGGGTGGTGGGCAGGTGTTGGTGGGTTCTCCCAGCTGGTACCAGTCTTTGGTAGCCCCTTGCTGGCTGGTCCTCTCTCCAAGATTCTGGCTTGTGCACAGGATGCTTGATGTCAAGGGGACTGACATAGGAACCCCGGCTTTCTAAGGTAGCACAGTGCTTGGCACTTGGGTGGAGCTCAGGCCATTATTCTGGTGACAAAAAGAAAAAGCACAGGGTCTTTGCAGCAACAACTCCTTATCTTCAAGCCTGGGTGCAAGCGGGGGTTTACCACAATTCAGGTAAAGGGTCTGAGTTAGAACCTTGTCTATACCTGTGACCGTCTGAGCAGTTACCCTCATCTCTCTGCACCTCAGGGTCTTGTTTGTGTAATGGGGCCACTCTCCCCCCTTTGAAGGGCTGCTGCGAGAAATAACGGAGACAGTACGGGCAGAGAGCCTGGACCTTACATTGAATTATAGACATCCAAATGCCCCTCCATCTCGTTTCTGCCCTTTTGCCCCCCTCAGCTGCAGGCGGGGAGGTTGTGGTAGGAGGAAGCTCTGGGGCGGAGCCAGGAGTGAGGGCTGGGAGTGGGGCAGGGTAGGGGTGTGACTGATTCCTGAAAGGATCCATGGGGCTCCTTGGAAAGGGGATAGGGTAAGGGCCAGCCCAGGCTTGGGGCTGGGGGTGCACAAAAGGGTCCTGCACTAGTTAGGAGCTGAGGGGCTGGGCAGGGGACCTGAGACAGGGGCCCAGCTGTAAGGATGGCATCAGCTGGGGGCTGGAACAGGGAGCCTGCTGCTTGGTGGCCCCAGCTGGGTTCTGACAGGTGAAAGGTGGAGGGTGGGGCTGAACTGTGGCATTGCAGCCGGGGGGAGAGGTCATAGAGAACACAGGTCAAGGGGTCAAGAAGGACTTTGTATTCGGATATGGGAAATGGACGTGGGGGAATTGTTTTACCTTCTCCAGCTTAAATTCTTGCCTCATTCCTGCCAGCACCCAAACTGGTCTCATGACCAAATCATTCCAGCTGCAATCTAACTTCCAGAAGGCAGCCAGAATGGTCTGTGTAAGTCACAAACCTGGCCTTGCTACTCTCTCCCTTTAATCCCTCCCATGACTCCCAATTACTTCTAGGATAGAATCCAAACTCCTTGTCGTGTTATACAAACCTGCAGTCTCTACTGAGCTTTCTTCTCACTCACCCCTTCCATCCTGGGGTCTGGCTCGGAGTTCCCTGAATAGCTCCTCATACCTCCGCATGCCTGCACAGCGTTACAGCTGCCGCCAATGCCCTATTCCCTCAGTCCACCCCAAAGGCCCCTCTGTCTTTGATGGACAATTCTTGTGTCTCAACAGCTACTTCAGACCTCAGAAACTGCGTATCTCTGCCAAGGGCTTTCTCTAGCCTGGGGAGAGTTCCTGGACCAATAAAAAAAAAAAAAAAATAAGGAACAGGAATTGCAGGATGGCTTTCTAACCTCCAAGGGCCTCACCAGACAATTCTGAGGTGTGCCCCACACAGTCTTTCAGAGGGCCCCCAGGGGAATTGTGTTCCATTTGCCCCCCACAGTAATCCACTCATTAATATATTCATTGCTTTCCTTTCTTCCTGTCTCACTTCCCCACTCTCTCGCTGGCTTCCTTGGTTGTTGTTGTTGTCGGGTGTTGTGGAGTTGATTTGCAACTCATAACGACCTCTTGTGACAGGGTAGAACTGCCTTGTAGATTTTTCTAGGCTATAATGTTTACGGAAGTAGCTTGCCAGGTCTTTCTTCTGCATAGCCGCTATGTGGGATTGAATTACCAACCTCTTGGTTAGTGGCTGAGGGCTTAACCATTGTACCACTGCAGTGCCTGGCTTCCTGGATATTCACTCCCTGTCTTAGCATCTCAGGTTCTGCTTTGCAGGGCACCCACACGATGATACATGTGCTATCGCCTCTGCCTGGAATGCTAACTTCCCCTAGTTTTTATCATCAGCTTGAGCAGTCCTGGACAGTCTTCCCTGAAACTAGGTGCCTTTCCCCTGTGCTCCCAAGACATCCGGTCTGCCGCTGACCAAGCACTGGACCTGCTGGTTGGATTAACCCACCCCCTTGTCTGTGTGGTCCATTAGGGCATGGGGCCTCAGAGTCAGGGACCGTGTTTATTCAGGCCTGTGCCACCAGCACCGACACAGTGCCTGGCCTGTGGTAGGGAGTGAGAAGATCTGTGTTCATGGATGCCTGGCTCCCTAAGGAACATTTGCATCAGGGACATAATAAGAGTTTGTAAGTGTTAGCCATCTGGGCTTGGAAATAGCAGCATGTATTGTTTTCTAGGTTCCTCAGACTCCTCCTCTCTCAGCCAACAATCTAGAAAAGATTTTCTGAATAATACCTCACATTTGTACAGTGCTTAGGGGCTTCTCAAAGCACTTGTATGAGAGGTTAAGTCTCACTTAAATGCTGCAGTGAGCAGACAGCATTAGCCCATTTTATAGATAAGGCCATTGAGGCATGGAAGCTAGGTGACTGGCCGAAGACTAAAACCATAAAGGTGCTGATTGCAATTCAGAAAGGTTAGGTAAATGGCTCAGAGACACAGAGCACAGAGCCAGACACAGAGTCACCTCCAGGCCTGTTTGTCTCTAGGATCCATTGTCTCTCCTCTTCCCAACCACATAGAGTGGGTGCCTGCTATATAGCCTGGCTTCAACTCTTCCACTGCTCATTTAATTCCCCCAAGCTGGGGAGTGCAGCTCTGTTTTTCGGAGGAAGAAACTGAGAATCTGCGAGATTACAGGGACAGAGGCAAGCTTCAACCCCAGGCCAGTCCGACCCCCCTTACAGTGCTCTTTCTCTACAGCCAGCTCATTCATTTTACTTGAATGACCATATTTTATGCCCCAAGGCAGGCAGCTCAAGGAGGGGAGTATTTCAGGAATAGATCTGGAAAAGATTTAATAGAAGACACTTTTTATGGATTGAATCGTGTATTCCAAAAGTGTGTGTCAATTTCGCTAGGCCATGATTCCAGTATTGTGTGATTGTCCACCATTTTGTCATCTGACAGGATCTTCCTATGTGTTGTAAATCCTACCTCTATGATGTTAAAGAGGCAGAATTAGAGGCAGTTATATTAATGAGGAAGGACTCAATCTACAAGATTAGGTTGTGTCTTAAGTCAATCATTTTTTTGAGATATAAAAGAGAAGTGAGCAGAGAGACAGGGAGACCTCAGACCACCAAGGAAGAAGCACAGGGAAAGAAGCTTGTCCTTTGGTCCCTGCTTAGAGAAGCTCTAGACCAGGGGAAGACTGATGATGAGGACCTTCCTCCAGGGCCGACACAGAGAGAAAGCCTTCCCCTGGAGCTGGTGCCCTGAACTCAGACTTCTAGCCACCTAGACTGTGAGGGAATAAACTTCTCTTTGTTAAAGCCATCCATTTGTGGTATTTCTGTTGTAGCGGCACTAGATAATTAAGATAACACTAATCATAAACCTTGAGTGTTTGTGTCTGTGGGGCTCAGGGCTCCAAGCAGAGATGCAAACGGTGGGCTAGACCCTAGTGCTGCTGGCTAGGGCTGTATGAATATTTACGCATATTTATGCCTTGGATTTACATGGGCTTTGTTAGCAGAGTTGAGGAGAGGGTGGGTAGGAAGAAGAAGAGATGGTAGGCTAGAAGAATGGAGAGGAAGACCTGCTTTCCTTGAGGCTAGGTGTCAGGATCCCTCTCTTCTCTTGCCAGCCTGCACCAGCCCAGATCCTAGGAGATTTCCAGAAACAACTCCAAATAGCTTCTTTATCTTTTGAGGGAGGTGGGGGATCAGGTGGATAAGTCCAAGTTGAGAAAATTAACCTTTTACCATTTAAAGCTCAAAGGGCCTTACACCTCCCCTCCATTCCCCATCAACCACTAAGTCACCAATTCTACCTCTTAAGTAGAGTCTCTTCCCTTTCCTCCTTCCCACCTCACTCCCCCATCCTGGCCCCATCAACACTCTCTGGACATTGCAGTGGCCTCCTTAATGTCTCTGCATTTCCACTCCCGCCCCTCATCACCACTCTGGATGGAGGTCATTCGTCCTGATTAGCAGGTGATGTGCCTATTAACAGCGAATCCAAAAGGACTGGAGGGGACTTTTCAAGGTCAGGATGTGCCCTTTCTGCAGAGGGCTCAGGCCTGAGGAGGAGGAGATGGAGAAGCATGCAGCTGCCTGTGTCTACACTGAGTCTCAAAGCTGTGGGCTTCCACTTCGCTGCACTGCCTGGCAGCTACTTAATGCTTTGCCTTCCCAAGAGGTGTGCTTTGCCCCAGGAGAGAGGAGTCTCCAGTCAGGCTTTTCACAGACTGTCAGAGACCACCATGCCTGGGGCCCACTTTCTTTGGCCCTTGAAGACTCTCCCTCCTGGCCAGTCACAGCCAGTCACACACCCACCTGGCCCAGGCCTCCCTAAGCAGAAGTCTTCCTTGGTTGCCATGAGCCTCATAGCTAGCCAGGTCTGGGTTCAAAACTCTGTTGTAAGTAGTTGTGTGCCTTGAGTTACTCAGTTGCAAAATAGGTACAGTGAGATCTACCTGGAAGATGCATTTTGAGAATTAGGTGGAATAATAGTTACACCCCTGCCAGCCACGGGGTCTGGTGCTTTATGGGCAAGCTGGTGGGATGTCAGACAAACCTGAGTCTGTTGACTAAAAGGAGATGCTTCCTCCTGGGCGAGGGATCCACCTGCTACATGTGATGAGGCTCCGTGGCTTGGGGATAAGATGAGAAAGCAAGGTTTCTGACTACAGTCTCAGAGCCACTGTAGGTGCCTTTTGATCATTCTGGAGGTCCTTAAAGTACATATGGGAGTGCAGTAGTAGAGTGATTAAAAGCCTGGTCTCAGGAGCTATAGAGTCCAGGGCTTGAGTCCCAGATTCATCACCTAACAACTGTATGACCTTGGGCAACACACTTGAATTCACTGAGCCTCCATTTCCTCATCTGTCAAATTGGCCTAATATCAGTATTTATCTAGTTGTGAATATTATATGAAACAATAGATGTAAAGCACTTAGCCCGACGCCTGGTGTGTACTACCCACCCCCAAGAAACAGTTGCCATTGAGTCAGTTCTGGCTAATGGTAACCCCATGTGTGTCAGAGTAGAACGGTGCTCCATAGAGCTTTCAGGAGATGATTTTCTCGGAGTAGATCACAGGCTTTTCTTACAAGGTGCCTCTAGGTAGATTGGAACCAGCAACCTTTTGGTTGGTAGCTGAGTGCTTAACTGTGCCACCCAGGGACTCCTGATACATAGTAAATATCAATAAATGTCAGCTTCTTTTACCATTGCTGTTATTTTTACTATTATGGCATGATTGTCATTCATGCTATTCAGCAAATATTTCCTGTTTGCCTCTGGACAAATGGTAGGATTGCACTTCTCTGTCCCACTGAAGTTAGGCTTGGCCTCTGACTTGCTCTGGGCCAATGACATGTAAGTAGAAGTGATGTACGTTACTTTTGGGCAGAGCCTTAAGAGCCAAAATCTGCTTTGTCACCTTCCTTTTTCCTGCCACCGTGATTGCGACAAGTAGAGTTGCCGCCAGCCTGCCCTGAACATACAGCACAAGTGACAAGTAAACCTTTGTGAGCATAAGGCACCAAGAGTGGGAGTTGGTTATTATAGCAGCAATACGTGGTTCCTCCCGACTGATACACGTGGGCCAGTACTGCCAAGATGAGACCATGGGTGATAAACTGCTTCCCACTTTGTCATGGGAAGAGGGAAAAGAGAGAGGCAGAGGGGCTCACACAGCCCCTCACACAGCAAGCTTTTGTCAAATGCAGGGATTAAAGTCAGCAGGCCCAGCGCCCCGCCCTGCACTGGAAGAGCCGGGCTGTGTGTGGGAGGCTGCACAGATCCAGATCGGATCGCAGCTGCGAATTTCCTCTTCAGAGCAAATTGGTCCTCTGCCTGAGCTCCTCCATGTGTTTCTCTGCAGAGTGGGCTGTTCGTGCTTCGTGCAGCGTGAACTTCCAAGTGACTTCCCACCATCACCCACCCATGCACAGTTTAAGACTGCACTCCCTGGAGGCAGCCCTGTGCAAACGCCTCGGCACTAGCTCCCTGCCAAGTCTCCAGGCAGGCTTCCTGCGGGGGGCGCCAGGGTAGAATCACAGGCAAGGGCCCTGGACTGAAACACTGCACCCTCCACACCCTTGCTTTCTCTACTGGGGATCATAGGGGAAGATGGCTGAACACTCCATTCTGCTTGGGAGGGCGGAATGTTTTGACTCACACCCGTTTGCTTTAAGATATAAATGATGGCTATAACGTTTTGTTACGCAATCCCAGTGTGCAATGCCACCTGTTTCGGTGAGGTGAGCAACAAGATATAAATGCCTAAAAGCTGAGAGATGGAATGGAAGCGGTGAGAAAGGACAGGGAAAGAGAAGGTTGGTTGTAGGGCTGGGCACTAAGTCAAATTTCCTCTAGGAAATGGTGCAAGGCTTTGAGATCAGACAGCCCGGGCTTGCAGCCTGCGCCTGCTCCTGGCAGCTATAGGAGATCTACAGGAGGAAAGGCGGAACGTTCTGAGGCCAAGAGAGTGTGGTTGGCTCTGGGCATGAGATATGTAAATACCACGGAGGCCCACAATGGACTCCCAGGGTGCTCCCCACATCCCCACTGAGCTCACCCCCAAGCTGAGCGCCTTACCCTGTGCCCTTCTAAAATATATTAGTACCAATATCAAGACAGGAGCCCTGGTGGTGCAACAGTTAAGCGCTTGGCTGCTAACTGAAAGGTTGGTGGTTCAGACCTACCTAGTGGCTCCGTGGGAGAAAGACCAGGTGATCTGCTTCTGTAGAGATGACAGACAAGAAAACCCTATGGGGTGGTTCTACTCTGTCACATGGGGTTGTTATGAGTTGGAATCAACTCGATGGTACCCAACAACAACAATATCAAGAGCCATTTTTTCTTTGTTTCAGTGCAAGGAGAGAATTAAATTTAACTCAGTTAAACAGGCATTTACCAAGTTCCTGTTGCATGCCAGGAGTCCTGGGTGGTGCAAACAGTTAATGTGGTCGGCCGCTAACTGGAGGTTGGAGGTTTGAATTCACCCAGAGGCTCCTTGGAAGAAAGGCCTGGAGATATACTTACAAAAAATCAGCAATTGTAACTCCTATGGAGTGTGGTTCTCCTCTGACGCACATGGGGTTACCATGAGTCAGAACGGACTTAACGACAACTGGTACTGGTATTCTCTACGGGCCAGGTCCTGGGCTGGGTGCTGTAGATAGAGATGAGGTCAGGATGCTGCTGGTGGGAACTCTTCAGATCCCACGGGGAGAACTTGGGATTGGAAAACAGAGGCTCTGTCTGGGAAAGCTGGCCCCCCTTCTGGGACTCAGGCTCTTCATCCTATCACAGCGAGAGACCAGTAACATGTCCCCTGCCTCAGACTGGGGACCAAACGACAGGGTATATGTGAAAGGCATTTGTGAACAATAAACTCCATGAGTGTGAGGCATTTTAATTACTATTAAGTCAAATGGTGTCTACTTTGAGATCACCCCTGTTGGTGTCCAGGTGTCCCTGGCAGAGCTTGCTGTGGTTTTCCATGGAGTGATTTGGCTGAAGACATTTGGCTGGGCTTGGTTTGCCTCAGGGGCCTGGCCAGCTCTCTGCACACATTTCCTTGGGAGAGAGGGGGCTGTGACTTCCATCCATCAGTGAGTTCTTCATCCCGAACCAGCCCACCACATTCTTGTTCTGAGAAAGGAGTGGAACTGTAACCTGCTCGGAGAAATGCTGACCATCTGGCCAGAATGGCCGTGTGTCAGAGAATTGTCTTCAGAACGGAAACTGCAGAGATTCAGAGGGTGACTGGGAGAACGTTTCGTCTCCCTGAGGGAGGAAGTGCAAATGGATGGATACCACTGAACCTTGGGTTGTCCCTAGAGCATCTTGAAAGTATTCTTACTTTTAAAATATGACTGACTTTTGCGATTTCTGAGCCCAGATGCCCCCAATTGAGCTTCCTGAGTATGTTTCTTCCTTATTTATTTATTTTTTAAAAATAAAATTGTTAGGGTCTTAGCTCCAAAGATGACCTGAGTAGCCACCAACCACAACTTCTGGGCAGAGTGGAGGGGCTTTCCCTCTTTTGGCCTAGAGCTTTCAGGTTGGCTGGGGGCAGGGCTCGAGGTGTCCCCCTCCAGAAACAACCCCAACGCATTGCTGTCGGATTGCTTCTGACTCATAGTGACCCTGTAGGACAGAGTAGAACTACCCTATAGGGCTTCCTAGGCTGAAATCTTTACGGAAGCAGACAGCCACATCTTTCTGCCTAGGAACAGCTGATAGGTTGGAACCACCAACCTTTCAGTAAGCAGCTGAGAGCTTAACCATCAGGGCTTCCAGGGGGTGGGCTTTCTTTCTGGGAAGATGGAAAGACAGTAAGCTTGGCTTAAGAGTGCAAACCTCAAGAGCCAGTTAATCTTGTGCAAAACACATTTAACTGGTGCTGACTTTGAGTCAGGCATAGTGAGAGGTAATGGGGAGGACAACGTCACTGCTATTAGATGATTGCCAAAGAGATGGGGGCAGAGCAACCCAACAGTCAATGTCATGGCGCTCAGAGGAGTCCCTACAGAGGAGAGGCATCTGAGCAGATCAATAAAACAGATTGAGACCTTAGGTGTTGAAGGGACACATGAAGGAGTCCTGATAGCACAAATGGCGAAGCACTCGGCTGCTAAGTGAAAGGTTGGCGGTTGGAACCTACCCAGACCTGGTGATGTACTCCTGTAAAGACTATAGTCTAGAAAACCCTATGGGACAGTCCTACTCTGTCACACATGGGGTCACTTTGACTCAATGGTACCCAGTTACAACCTCAGACCTACTGAATCAGAAGGAACACATGGACATTATAGGAGAGGGGGCAGTGTGGACAAACACCTGCCCATTGAACTTGGTGGGGTTTTCTGAAAGTTTGAAATAGTGAGTAGGAAAGCCTCTGCTCGCTGCCCTGGTGATCAGTCAATGCCACTGTCCCTCCCTCTGTGGTGGATGGAATTGGGGCCCACCCAGACTCCCTTTCTTGGTTGGTGCACTTACCTCCCAGCTGTGGTCAGTGTTGGCTGATAATAATAACAACTCTCAGCTCTCTTTTTTCTGCAGAATTGCCCTCAGCAGAGAGGGGCTGTCTCACTGGGAACCATGAGGGTTATGCTTCCTTGCTCCATCCTGGCCACCCACAGCCATTGACTACTGACAGGGGCACCAAGGTGGGTCCCCTTGCCACAAGGTGGGACCAATATGGGGTGCAATTCATACTCCAGAGCTCCCCAGGGACCAATGAGTCTGCAGCTGGCTTAGCTCCTTTCCCGGCTCTGCCCCGCTTCCACACCCCCTCCTCCTGAGAGCCCCATCATTGACTCAGTGCATTCCAATCCTGCCCCAGCCCCTTCTTCTGAAAGCACCCTTGCTGACTCAGTGTACCCCAATCCTCCCCCAGGTTCACTCCAAGGAACCTGCCCTCAGTCACTTTCCCTTCTGCCCTTTTTGTGTTTTCTTCCTTCCTCTTTTTCCTTGCTGGGAAAGTAGCAGAGTGTCTGTGTTAGTTTCTCAGAGCTGCTGTAACAAAACTGGTTGGTTTAAAACAACAAAAGTTCATTCTCTCACAGTTCTGGAAGCGAGAAATTAAGAATTAAGGTGTCGGCAGGGCCACACTCCCTCTGAAGGCTATCGGGGAAAATCCTTCCTTGCCTCTTCCAGCTTCTGGTGGCTTTGTTGATTGTATGGCTCCAATCTCTGCTTCCATCTTCTCATGGCCTTTGCCTCTGTGTCTCTTTAAGGAAACTTGTCATTGGATTTAGGGACCACCTGGATAATCCAGGATGATCCAGGTAACAAATCAAGACCCTGTTACCAAATAGGTCACATTCGCAGGTTCCAGTGGGGGCGGTTGAGACGCAGACATATCTTTTTGGGGGCTACTGGTCATTTCATGAAACCACATCAGCAGAGTTTCAACAGGGGGAGAGGCCAGCACTATCAGAGAGGAAAGCACCCATTAAAATCAGGACTGTGGCGCTTAGAAGGTTTATTGGTGACCTCTTGTCTAATTGAATATTAAAAAAAAAAAAAAGGAATGGTTAAATTTCACCTTCCTTTTTTATTGCTGGGTTTGTAAATCTTAAGGAAACAATCTTTAATGGTAGAAAAATACCAGGCATGCATGTCAATTCCCCTGCCCTAGCCTTTGTTTATCTACCTGCAAATTAAAGTTTTTGATCCAGATGATCTATCCAAAATTCCAAGATTTAAGAGTAAGGTACAATGGAACACATCCTTGTGTGTGACCTTTTGCATGTAAGAACAGTCCCAGGGATGAAAGAGTCAAGGGGGAAGGGTAGATGTGTATTGGCATTGTCTCCCTAATTCTTTGGTCCTGGTGCACCATCAAAGCTCAAACCCAGAGCCAGAACTTCAAGGCCAAGAACTCGGGTGGGGCTGCCATGTTTCTTAGCAAAACCCACAACAAATAGAAAGCCTCATTTCCCACTAATAGATAATTACGTGTTTATGGAGCTGATTATCAAATTACCATATCAAAATATAGAAATCTTCAGACTTTAGGAAGTCACTTACCATGATAAATACCTACTCTTTTTCTCTCCATCAGTCTTACTAAAAAAATATGGCGAGACAAATTGCATGTACTATATAATGTTCTTCATTTGCTGCTCAGCGCTGGCTTTCAAAATGGTGCTCCAAACAAGTGGATTAATTTGAATTTCAAGTCCTTTTGTACAAAAATGATCGGTACAGGAACAGATAAAATGACATATTTTTGTTGTCTTTGATGTAAGATGGATTCTCAGACTGTCCAACATGGCGGGGAACAACTTTATTTTCCCGACAAGAAATAAAAACGCCTAAACAGTCTGGTAGTTAACATTATGAGTTGCAGTTAGATATTGTGACACTAAATTTGGAGGGTGATAATAACTTTTCAGGGTGCCAGCTTATCTCCTGTGCTTGCCATCATGTGTACTTCTACATAGTTTATGGCTTTAATATTCTTCTGCAAGTTCATCCAAATCATATTACCACGAAATCTCTCTCAAAGAAGATCCAGCTGAGTAATGAAGAACAATGTCTGCATTAACCTTAATGATGGATTCCTTGGGCTGAAACTGAGCAATTGGACCTCTAGTGTTTTGTTGGGTCAGATACAGAGAGGCTAATCAATCTGGTCATGAACAACAGTTTTATAACATTGCAAACTCTGTATTTGAGCTTCTGGGAGAAATTGAAATTCCGTGTACTCTATTTTGGAAGAATGGATTACCAATGACGCCAAAGGTTTTATTCCAGAGGGGCTAAGAGATGTGCCATCCACAATCATGTGGGCGGATAGCTTGTCGGTAATTGCTGATGTCATTTGCTGCACTCCGTTCCTGGGTATTTGGCACAGTTCATTTAGGTTGTTATATCCCAGGATGATAATTTGGGACCAGGAGGTGGGCAAACCCAAACGTGGAGAGATGGTGTGGTTTGGTGGCAATGATCTAGTGGTCAAGAGAATGGGACTCCTGTCCCAGCCCTGGCTTTGGCTCCTGTATGGACTGAGGCTGTTACACCTCTGGAAAATGAGAAAAAAAGGGGTTAGGACTTGAACATCCCTGAGGTTCCTCCCCATTCTAACGCGCTTGGATTGTAAAGCCCTGGGTCTCACCTCTGTTTCTTCTCCTGATTGGCTTTGTCACCCGGGAATCTTCAGAAAGGGGGCTTGTTGTTGCTGTTAGCTGTCATTGTGCTGACCCCCAACTCATGGCGACCCCATACACAATGGAAGGAAATGCTACCTGGTCCTGTGCCATCCCCACGATCAGTTACAGATCAGACCGTTGTGATACGTAGGGTTTTCATTGGCTGATTTTCAAAGTAGATCACTAGGTCTTTCTTCGTAGTCCGTCTTAGTCTGTGTGATGGTTGAGGTTGTGTGTCAACTTGGCTGAGCCATTATTCTCAGTGGCTTGACAGTTATGTAACGATGTAATTTGGCAGTTATGTGAGGATTCAGTCATCCTCCATGATGTGATCTGATGTGATCAGCTTATCAGTTGTAAGGGGAGTTTCCTCAGGGATGTGACCTGTATCCAGTATATATACGGATGCTCTGGCAAAGCTCCCTTGCTTGCTCTGGATCCTGCATCCAGCTCATCATCATGTGACCTCTGGTTCTTGGGACTTGAACCAGCTGCCTGCCGTACTGCCTGCCGATCTTGGGATTCATCAGCCTCTGCAGCCTGTGAGCCAGCAGCCTTCTGTTTTACCTGCTGATCTTGGATTTGTCAGCCCCAGCAGCTACATGAGTCAGGAGAGGCTTCCAGCCTGATGCCTGACCCACGAACTTGGTACTTGCCAGCTTCTTCAACCATATGAGCCATTTCTTTGAAATAAATCTCTCTCTCTGTCTGTCTATACACACACACACACACACACACACGCATGCATGCATGCATATGTGTGTGTGTGTGTGTATATATATATACATATAAATATATATATATATAGCCCTGGTAGTGTAGTGGTTAAGAGCTCAGGCTGCTAACCAAAAGGGCAGCAGTTTGAATCCACCAGCCGCTCCTTGGAAACCCTGTGGGGAAGTTCTGCTCTGTCCTATAGGGTCACTATGAGTTGGAATCGCCTTGATGACAACAGGTTTGGTATATATGTGTGTGTGTGTGTGTGTGTGTGTGTGTGTATGCTTACTGATTTTGCTTCTCTAGAGAACCCAGCCTAAGACAGCCTGGAAGCTCTGCTGTAACCCATTCATCACAGCAACAAGCAAGACTCCACTGACAAACAGGCGGTGGCTGTGCACGAAGTGCACTGGCTGGGAATTGAACCCCCGTTCCCCAGATGGAAGGTGAGAATTCTACCATCGAACCACCACAACCCTCAGAAAGGGGTCATGGGAGTTATATCTTCATGGGACACCCATTCACACACATTAGGAATGTAGGCAGACAAGTGAGGGGACAGACGGAAATTGGATCTCCGCTAGGTTTTTAATTACATTTGGTGGTTCAGGTTGCAGATGGGCCTTTCCCTTTAAAGATAAATTGTTTGTAATGGAAAAAGCCTACAGGTCAGTTTTCAGGCAGATGTGATCATTGGTTAAATGTGGGGGCGGGGAAGGACAGGGGATAATTTCCTTCTCCACATTAAAGCCAGGCCATTGTTTTCTTGATTTGCACAGTGGTAGTGTTATTTTAATGCAGAGCAAGCAGTTGTCATGAAATTATTAAAAATTAGCAATGGGCTAAAAAATGCAAGGTGACAGATTGGTGCCCAGGGTGCTGGGGGAAAGAATAATTTACAGGCTCCAAGTGAAATCTCAGGTTGTTTGTTCTTCCTTTCTAGAAACCTAACACAACATGTGCACCATGTGTTGGATAAATTAACCTCTTGTTAATTTGGAAGCTGTCAGTCCCTCCACCTCCCCGCCCCTTTCTCATTTTCAACAATGAGGCAGACTCCTGGAATGGAGAGCCAGCTCTGTCCTAGGGTGTGAGCTCCCTTTCGGGTCCCCGACGGAATCCTGCGCCTTGCCCTCTGGTCTGGAAGCACCATGAGCCAAGGACTGGGTCAGTCTTGTATTTCCGGTGCCAGCACATACTGAAAAAAAAAAAAGATTCTGACTCGTGGCCTCCCCATATGTGCAGATCATGGCCTTTTGGAAGCAGATCTCCAGGCCTGTCTTCCTAGGTGCCTCTGGGTGGGTTTGAACTACGAATCTTTTGGCTAGTAGCTGGATGCTTAACTGTTTGCACCAACCAGGGACTCCTTTGAGTACATACTAGGTGCTCATAAATATTTGTGACTTGTTCCCAAATTGGCTTGTGTTTGTGGCTTTGGGAGTAACATCAGCATGAAGAGCAAGAAGAGATGGAGGAGGCAATGGTGCAGGGACTGGAAGCAGGTTTCTTACCGCAATTTCTTCTATAGCAGACTCCCTCCCAAAAACAGAGCTCTGCTTTTCCCTGGTCTCCCTCACCTGCTGTCAGTGCTGAAGGTGAGCCAGGTAAGTAGCTGGAGAGAGCCCACGAGCCCAGCAGAACCATATTTTCCTGCAGGTCTCACGTGGATGGAATTCAGCAGCAAGTGTGACTACTCCAACATCAGCTCCCAGGTTGGACTTCACTCACCTGGAGGCACCTGGGAGAGGGAGGGATCCGGAAGGTTTTGCCCAGGTTACCATACCTGCTCTGGCCCCAGCTTCCCGGAGACAGACAGGGAATGTCTAGTGTTCTGTCGTTTGGATGAGAGGAACTTGTGTTCCTAGCCTCACATTGATACGGACATTATTCAGCTTTTACTAATTGGCTTTACAATTTTCTCCGTCGTTAATATTCATCTGTCAAAAATGGAAGCATAAATAAATAACTTCCGTTCAAGCACACCTTCTTAGTAGGCCATACATCATGTTGGAAAGTTCACATTCTTTAACCAGGAAGATGAAATTAGAAACATCTTGAAAAAGCCTTCTTGTTATCAATCATGTCATCTTGAACATGTTTCAAAGCTTGCTGCTGGCGTCAAGAATAGATGTTTTATTCAAAAGAATGTATTTAAAGAAAATGACAGCGCTTTTCAATTTCAGCTTTTTGAAAACAGGAAATCTTTCAATTCCTCCTGACTCTGAGCTTTCCAGCATCTTGGAAGACCTGTGGAGAGGCTTTGGCCTTCTCCTGAGGCACCCATAAGGGTAGGCAATTTTCTGACCATTTAGAAGTGGTGTGGACAGAAGGACAAGCTGACCATGGTTTGGCAGCACGTCCTGGGTCTCCTGTGGTTTTGAGAAAGTCACTTGGCTTTTCTAGGTTTATGGTCTATTCATTTACAAAATGAAGAGATTGTTCAAGATTAGTGTCCTCCAAGTGCTAGACCACTAACTGAAAGGTTGGCGGTTAGAATCCACACAGAGGTGTCTTGGAAGACAGGCCTGGCAACCTGCTTCTGAAAGTTCACGGCCTTGAAAACCGTGTGGAGCAGTTGTACTCCGTGCACATAGGATTGCCGTGAGTGGGAATCGACTCGACGGCAACTGGTTAGGTTAGGTTAGGTGGTTGAGAAAAGTGGCTCACTTCTCTCAGAGCACCAGAAAAGTAGGAAGTAGACAACTTCCTTCTCCCTGTTCTCCCAGAGGCCCAGGATGTACTTCTGAACCATGATGGGCTTCTTTGTCTTTCTGTCCAAACCCCTTCTAAAGGGTCAGAAAACCCTCCACCCTTGTGGGTGCCTCAGAAGGCTAGAGCCGCTCCACAGGTCTTCCAAGATGCTGAAATGCCCTGCGCCATTCCTCATAATATATGTTTGTTTAAATACAGAAGAGTGTAGGTAACCTCCGGTGAGTGAAACTGACCCTCTAGGAAGATGGACCTTAATTACCTGGCAGCTTTTCCTGCCCCTAGCTCACTGCCTGCTCCTTCCAGGATGGGGAATGGGAGACTAGACATTCTCCAACACCTCTCCAACTCTGATCTGCCGGATTCCAAGAGCAATGAGGGACCTGCTGAGGCACATGTGGCTCCACATGTCCAGCCTCTACTTGCCATGGGGGCCATGGATCTCTCCCCAGGCCCTGCCATGCTTCCCCAGGTGCCTGCACTCCACCCCACGGGGCACGGTGTGTTGTGAGCTAATCCCTGATTTGAGGACCAGGGGACTAGGACCTTGCCCCGGCTCTACCCCATCACTTCCCCTCTCGGGCCCTGCTCTCTCCATCCATAAAGTGCAGAAATTGGATGGGCTGATCTCCAATAATTATTTTAATAATCACTGTGGAGGTTAAGAGATAGTTAAGACCTGGATATGTTTTTGCAGAGCCAAATACCAAAACCAAACTCATTGCCATCAGGCTGATTGTGACTCACAGTGACCCTATAGGACAGAGTAGAACTGCCCCTTAGGGTTTCTAAGGTTGTAATCTTTACGGAAGCCCTGGTGACACAGTGGTTAAGTGCTCGGCTGCTAACCGATAGGCCAGCAGTTCGAACCACCAGCTGCTCTGCTGAAGAAAGATGTGGTGGTCTGCTTCTGTGACGATTACAGCCTTGGAAACCCTCTGGAAAGTTCTACGGTGTCCTACAGACTTGCTTGAGCTAGGATCAACTTGACAGCAATGGGTTTGGTTTTTTGGTTTAACCTTTACAGAAGCAGATTGCCACATCTTTTTCTGTGAATCGGCTGATGAGTTCGAACTGCTGACCTACTGGTTAACAACCAAAGCACTTAAGCAAAGCAAAAAGCAAAATAGGGCATGATATATTGCCCCAAAGCCCGGACCCTATGGGGCAGTGTTTCCTTGTTGCAAAGACATTTCAGAATCCGTTTGTCAAATGTAGTCAGAAAACTTAGGGACTCAGCCCCTCATGTCCAGGACTCTGGCTACCAGTAGAGGTCATTCTAGGGGCAAGACCGTTCGAAGCTTTCTTACTCCCTCGAAACAAATGCTAGATTCTGCAAAGTCCATTGATTTGGCATTCAGTGATTTCTGGAATGTTGGCTCTGGAACAAACTTCACATATATTCTAGACCAACCCCCTCATTTGACAGTTCAGAAAACAGGGACCCCGAAAGGGGATCTCACTCATCTCAGGTCCCAGCCTGGGTGATGATTGGTGGAGACGGGATTAGAACCCTCTCCAGGGCCCTCACCACATCCTGAAATTTGCTTCTTACTTAAAAGCATCAACACAACTCCCTGAAATGCACAACTTACTTTTGAACCCTTTGCCTTCTTTACACATAAATATAAAGCCATAGTTTGTAAAAAACACATAAACACCGAACATACACTTCAAGCCATATGCTGCTAACCACACCCGTCTGGCACCCTGAATTTCTAACACAACTGACTGTGAAACACTCATTCTTGGACCATTTGCCAAACACTTCACAGCCAAGCCTTGCTGGGAATTAATAATGTGAAGGGTGTGGGTGCCATCTCATAAGAGTCACATGGGTCTGTTTATGATGGACATGTACCTCTACCGTCTTAACAATGGAAGGCACTAGATTGAATTACTGAAGGCAGAAGCCAGGACCTGTGAATCACCTGTTATCAAGCCTTGCTGAGCAAACCGCTCTGGGCCAGGTACTGGGCTGGGCCTGGGAACAGAGCTGATTAGGACAAATCCCAGCTCTTAAGAGCCCACAGTCCACAGGACAGATATGTCTTGTAAGCAAGATTCAATTTTACCAGACGGAATGAAATGATTGACAAAGGACTGTGGGGTTTTGGTAGAGGGGTGGGCACTTCTGGCAGGCAGATCATTGAGGTGGGGTGGGAGTTTGGATCAGGCCCTGGAAGACGGGAAGGAATTGGACACCTGGAGAAGTATGACTTGGGGTCCAAAGGCCAGAATGCATAGTGCACATTCGAGGAACTGGATATTTTGGCTCAGCCCTAGGGTGTGTGGAGGAATGTGGCAAGAGATGAGGGTGGACAAAGTTGATTGGAGCTCAATTTTAAAGGCCTTGAATGTTAGGCTAAGGACTTAGGAAACAGCCAAGCCACTATAAGGATGGCAATTGACGAAGTGGGAAAAACATGGGCCTTGGAGAAAGACAGTCTGAGCTTTAAATCCTGGATAGCCTGCTTGCCAGTTGGTGACTTTTGGCAAGTCGCTTCACTTGTCAGAGCCTCAACTTTATCATCTCTATAACAGGAACACTAATCTCAGGATAAAAAAAAAAAAAATTTTTTTTTTTGATAGTTCTTCTAAATTATGTGTGACTTTTCTAATGTTGTTAGTTGTCGTAGAGTCAGCTCCTACTCATGGCAAGCCCGTGTACAACAGAACAAAATACTGCCCAGTCCTGTACCATCTTCACGATCCCCAGCCCGTTGTTGTGGCCACTGTATATTTTAAGAGTCTCCCAGCCTAGGGGGCTCATCTTCTACCACTACATCAGACAATGTTCTGTTGTGATTCATAGGGTTTTCTATCAGATAACTAACCCTGGTGGTGTAGTGGTTAAGTGCTACGGCTGCTAACCAAGAGGTTGGCAGTTCGAATCCACCAGGTGCTACTTGGAAACTCTATTGGGCAGTTCTACTCTGTCCTATAGGGTCGCTGTGAGTCGGAATCGACTCGTCGGCAGTGGGTTTTTGGTTAATTGATCTATCAGATAATTGTATCTACCAGATAACTGATAAGTGGGGAGGCCAGGGGTGGAGGGGGTTGGGGAGCTCATCTGCATTCATGACTCCTGCATCAAGTGCCCAGAGTATCTGGTTTAATTGTCTGGAACGGAGTTGGGTATTGGTAGTTTTTAAATCTGCCCAGCGATTCTGATATGCACCTGGGCCGAGAACCACTGGCCTAATGGCAAAGCTCACGTTCTTATCCAAGACTTTAAAAATGGTGCACCCAATCCCTTCTCTGTTCGTGGCTTCCGTGGAGTAACGTGCCTAGATCTTTGTTCAGGAAACAAACTGGTTTCAAATAAAATGAAGTCTGAATCCTACTGCTACTGCTATTGTTTTTTAAAAAAAAAAAAAAAAAAGGCAGAGGGAGAGAAACTTTTTCAAAAATTTAGATACACTGGGACATTAATAGGAGTGCCCAGGGCAAATTTAGCTTTTACTCACTTGTCAAGTTTCTGTCGTCACTTGCCAGCACAACAAGCTGAATTTTCTAAAGATATTTAAAAGAATATGAACTGTGGGGTTCCCGGATGGTACAAAGTATGGGCTTTAGCAGGAGGGAACAAAACAAGTTTTCATCTTTCTCTCTCTCATCTGAGAAAGAATGGTTCTCCGAGGGCTCTTGGAGACACTGAAAAACAATTTTGCTTGCTAGTGCATCAGAATTAGGGAGGAGAGTTTTGAGGGTAATGTGTAGTGTGGAGATTCACTTTAAGGAGCCCTGATGGTGCAATGGTTAAACACTCTGCTGCTAACTGAAAGGTTGGTGGTTCAAATCCACTCAGAGTCACCTTGGAAGAAAGACTTGATGATCTACTTCCAAAACGTCACAGCCTTGAAAACCCCATGGAGCCCAGTTGTATTTGGCACACATGATGGGGCCAGCAAGAGATGGACTCGACTGTACAGCAACTAACGACAACAACAAATTGACCTTGCTACTTTCTTCTGTTTCTTCGGACAATTGCTCCTGCGAGTTCATAAAAGAAGCCTCTATCTCAGTGCGTTGCCCTAGCCCTCGTGCTTTCCCTACCTGCTGAGGAAGTTAATAAACACCCCTCTTCTCCCTGGTTCTCACTCTCTGTTTAGCTCAGGACGTGCTCTGACCACCATGGGAACAGACCTTACCATGCTATTCAGAGAGGGCTGTGTTGTCTCCATGTTGACACTTACAAGGCGGGAACGGCCATTAAGCTGCTTTCAGGATCAGAGATGAGAGGCCAAGGTTTCTTCAAGTCATGAATTTCAAGAAACGTGTACATTTCTTGGGTGGATTACATAAAATGAGACTCAAAGTGTTGGATGTTAGCAATAAGGTCTGCCCATGCTGTTGAATACTTTTCTATGGTTGTATTTAGAGGTATTATTTGACATGGTGCAAACAGTTAATGACATCGGCTGCTATTGAAAGGCTGGAAGTTCAAGTTCACCCCAATGTGCCTCAGAAGACAGGCCTGGTGAGCTACTTCTGAAAGATCAGCCACTGAGAACCCCATGGAGCACAGTTCTGCTCTGACACACGTGGAGTCGCCACGAGTCAGAGTTAATTCAATGGCCATTTTTTTTTTTTAAATTTGATATTACCAAAGAGGCTTTGTATGGAAAGGGGCAAGCTCTAACCTTCTCCACAAGGAAAGGTTGCCTCAGTGTGGCAACCTCCTGCCTCAGCGTGGATGCTTCAGTGAAGGTGGAAGAAATAGTTCTTGGTGTTATTGCTAAAAAAAAGTAACTACAATGATAATAATAACTGCAACTAGTTACTTGTGCAAACATTATTTATTTTAATTCTCATCACGATCCTCTGAGGTAAGTTTACTTTTATCCCCATTTTACAGGTAAGGCAACTGAGGCTCAGGAAATCCGAATTGTTTGTCCTAGAAGTGGCAAAGCCCGTTTTGAACCTGGATCTTTTCATTTCTAAATCCTGTGCCCGTTCATCCCTAAGGAGTACAGACTAGAAAAGTTATTTTGTAAGTTCAGTTGAAAGCTGCCTCTTGAAATTTCCTGTGATTTTTCTACAGCTTTCTGGAGGGAGAGGACAGGTGTGCTGCCTCTTCCCTGTGACGTCCCTTCAAGGGCAGCAGGCGCCGTGTCCTTCTACTCCTACGTTTTCTCCTAAGGAAGACAATACCTCCTCCTTCAGCCATTTCCTGCTGGGCCCTTCTCTATCCTATGATGTAGGCCCCTGTTCAGTATCCCTCCCGAAATGTTCCCAGTTCCAAATATAAAACTAAATCCATGATCCCAACAGTGGCATATTTTAAAAGCAAGAAACTGTGAAGTATAAAGTTTTTGAACTACCAGCGATCTTGAACACAGTTTAATCCGAGCACTTCATTTTATGCATGAGAAAACTGGGACCCAGAGAGGGGAACGAAGTGTCTGAGGTCATGAACAAATTAGTGGTGAATCTGCACACTCACATCTCAGTCTCAATTTACCTATCTCTACAATGAGCAGCAGTATATCGACAGGGAACTGCCAGAAACTCAGGCCGGTTTCAGAAGAGGATGTGGAACCAGGGATATCCTTGCTGATGTCAGATGAGTCCTGGCTGAAAGCAGAGAATACCAGAAGGATGTTTACCTGTGTTTTATTGAGTATGCAAAGGCATTCAACTGTGTGGATCATAACAAATTATGGATAACATTGCAAAGAACGGGAATTCCAGAACACTTAATTGTGCTTATGAGGAACCTTTACATAGATCAAGAGGCATTTGTTTGGACAGAACAAGGGGATACTGATTGGTTTAAAGTCAGGAAAGGTGTGCATCAGAGTTGTATTCTTTCACCATACCTATTCAATCTGTATGCTGAGCAAATAATATGAGAAGCTGGGCTATATGAAAGAGAACGGGGCATCAGGATTGGAGGAAGCCTCATTAACAACCTGCGTTATGCAGATGACACAACCTTGCTTGCTGAAAGGGAAGAGGACTTGAAGCACTTACTAATGAAGATCAAAGACCACAGCCTTCAGTATGGATTGCACCTCAACATGAAAAAAACAAAAATCCTCACAAGTGGACCAATGAGCAACATCATGATAAACTGAGAAAAGATTGAAGTTGTCGAGGACTTAGTTTTACTTGGATCCACAATCAACAGCCATGGAAGCAGCAGTCAAGAAATCAAAAGACACATTGCCTTGGGTAAATCTGCTGTAAAGGACCTCTTTAAAGTGTTGAAGAGCAAAGATGTCACCTTGAAGACTAAGGTGCGCCTGACCCAAGCTATGGTATTTTCAATCGCATCATATGCATGTGAAAGCTGGACAATGAACAAGTAAGACCAAAGAAGAATTGATGCCTTTGAATTGCGGTGTTGGCAAAGAATATTGACTATACCATGAACTGCCAAAAGAACGAACAAATCTGTCTTAGAAGCCCTGTTTCTCCAGCTCACATTTATTTAGGAAATGGCTCTTGATCCCTCTATAACTAGCACAGTGTAGACATGCCACAGCCATACCCCAGGGACAGCAGTTGCAACATTGGTTAAGCTCACCCAACACCTTTACAGGCCAGCTGCCCTGGCTCCTGGCCCTGCTCCGCCCCTCACTGGCTGTGTGACTCTGGACATGTTTCTTACATGTACAGAACAACCAGAATGCTCCTTAGAAGCAAGGATGGTGAGAGTGTCTTACATACTTTGGACATGTTGCCAGGAGGGATCAGTCCCTGGAGAAGGACGTCACGCTTGGCAAAGTACAGGATCAGCAGAAAAGAGGAAGACCCTTGACAAGGTGGATTGACACAGTGGCTGCAACAATGAGTTCAAGCATAACAATGATTGAAAGGATGGCACAGGACAGGGCAGTTTCCTTTTGTTGTGCATAGGGTCGCTATGAGTCGGAACTGACTCGACGGCACCCAACAACAACAACAATGAGCAAAGCAGGACTACTGAGAAGGTGAAATGTGGTTATGTTGGTGCCATACTTAGTCCAGTACTTGATACATTATTGTTGTTGTTGTTAGTTGTCCTCCAGCTGGCTCTGACTCATGGCGATCCCATGTGCCACAGAATGAAACACTGCCCAGACCTGCGTCATCTTCACCATCATTGGTATGTTCAAGTCTATTGTTACAGCCACTGTGTCTTTTGAGTGCCTTCCAACCTAGGAAGCTCATCTTCAAGCACTGTATCGGGATTTTCATTGGCTAATTTTTGGGGTGATCGCCAGGCCTTTCTTCTTTGTCTTAGTCTGGAATCTTCACTGAAACCTGACTACATGGGTGAGCCTGTTGGTATTTGAAATACTGGTGGCGTAGCTTCCAGCATCATAACAACATGCAAGCCACCATTGTACAACAAACTAACAGATGGGTGGTAGGCTTGATACATAGAGGTGGTGATATCTTAGGGAGAGATGGTGAGGGCTGGACTCTTAGAGAGGAGGTGGGATGGAGTCAAGAGGTAAACCAAGTCAACGGGACTTGATGATAGTCTGCGGGAGGAGGAGGTGTTAGGGATGATTCCCAGGTTTCCTGGTTTTGACACCTTTGAAATGGGTCTCAAAGGATGAATAGGAGTTTGTCCAGTGGGCAGGGCAGGAAAGGGCCCTGCAGACAGGATCAGCAGGTGTGAAGGCACGGCGGTTGGTGGAGCAGGATGTGTTGAGGCCACGACATACATCATCTCTTGAACTTTGGTTGCCCCAGTGGAGCACAGACAATAATGAAACAGGCACTGCAGAAGCAATAACAACTACAAAAGCAGCCCGGACGGAAAATGAAAATCAAGGCCGAAACAACATTTGAAAGACATTCAAGCACCTTTGCTCACTGGTGTCTCAGAAACTCCATCCATGGGCTCCTAGTTAATGAAGTTTAAGCGCTGCCCTCCAACCTGATGTGGCTTGTCCCCAGTGCCACCCCAACTGTGGACCTGGTGATTTCCCAGAGCTGTGGAGGGGAGGGAGGAGGTGTCCCCAGCTCTCCTGCCATGCTGCCTCTTTCATGGCTGCTGTCAGCAGATGCTGGGTCAGAATTGGAATTGGTGGGGGCAGCAGGACTCATTACCACAGTTCCCAGAGTGGGCCTAACCATGCTTTAATCCCTCCCTGAAAATTACCTCATAGGAAAATTTTAGGTGTTCATTTTGAACAAATTAAAGCAGCATCCAAAAGTGCCATTTATTTTGGAATGCTAAACCAGAGTCTGATTTTTCATTGGGTTCTGTTTTCGTTTTTTGACCTTCATTTGTTCTATTTCCAGAGCTGATGTAAACTTGACCTCCCAAGTCTGGGAGTTCCCTCCTGAAACAGGTGGGTATGTGGGTGTGTGACTCTGCAGACTGCTCAGCTTCTCAGAAGCAGAGCTGAGGGGTAGCCTGGAACCAGCCATGCCTGAAGCCTCCATACTCATTGGGAAGACCCAATTTACTCTCCCTGTGTCCCTAACAGGATGGTCCAGACACACAGGTCAGAGCACATCAGTCCTGCCGGGTCAGCTTTCCATCACACCCTCTCCACAGTGTACAGTCACCTGTACACTGGAAGCCATAGGGTGCTTCATCCAGAGCTCTGACCTCATAGATCCCTGGGACCAGAGAGCTTGCCATTGTAGAATCTCAAGGGGGCCCACTGAGCAACACGTTTTCCTCCACGTTGCCCTCAATTTACCCAGCGGAGAATCTGTTACCAGACAGCGTAGGCTGCACAGCATCGAACGCAAACCCTGCCCCAGGTCTTGTAAGAGCTTTGCCCATGCATCACCATATCACTTCATCCTTCCTACAACCTTGGTGCAGAGAGGGATTAAGAAACATGTCCAGAGTCACACAGCCAGCGAGGGGCGGAGCAGGGCCAGGAGCCAGGGCAGCTGGGCTGTAAAGGTGTTGGGTGAGCTTAACCAATGGTGCAACTGCTGTCCCTGGGGTATGGCTGTGGCATGTCTACACTGTGCTAGTTATAGAGGGATCAAGAGCCATTTCCTAAATAAATGTGAGCTGGAGAAACAGGGCTTCACGCTGCAAAGGCTGGGTGGGGCAAAAGGAGAGGATCCATGGGTAGGGGTGGGGCCTCCAAAAACCCAGGCCTTGAAAAAGGAGATTGAATTCCTGGAATCATTAGCCTGGAGGAAGGAGGTTAAGACATTGAGAAATGTCTCGAAGTGTTTGAAGAACTCATGGGAAAAGAATTAGCTAGTTTTGCATTTCCCCAATATGTAGCTGTTACCATAGAGGCAATTTCTGTTTTGCCATAAAGAAAGACTTTCAAATGTTTGCAATGCCCAGTGTGAAACCATTGGCTCAGCTGGTAGTGAGCACGCTGTCTCTGGAAGCATCCTATCAAAACAGAAACCACTCACCCCACTGCGTGAGAATTTCAGTACTCACTAAGTGTACATGTGGGAGATGGGGTGGGGATGGGAGGGAAGACATCTTTTTAAGGCTAACAGAAAACTGACCCAAAGCTTTCATTAATTTACTGAGAATTCCAGAGAACATTAGAGACAGACATACAGTTTTATGTGGAAAGGTGTTCCTTCCAGCACTGTTTATCACATTAGATACTAGAAACACTCTAAATGCCCAAATATTGGATATTGGTGAGGCAAAACGTTGTACTGCTGTATAATAGAATATTATGTAGTCACTAAAATGAGTTTTTTTAAAAAAATATTAACAACATAATTTAAGTGAAAAAGGAAGACGCTAAGCTGTATCAATACATATATGTAAAATGTGTGTGGATATATGTATACGCATACATTGTGTTGTTATTAGTTGCTTTGAGTCGATTCTGACTCATGGCGACCCCACGTGACCCATGTGTGTCAGAGTAGAGCTGTGCTCCATAGGATTTTCAAGCCTGTGACCTTTGGGAAGCAGATTGCCAGGGCTTCCTTCTGAGGCACTCCTGGGTGGGTTCGAATTGCCAACCGTTCGGTTAGTAGTTGAACATTTAACCGTTTTGGCCACTCAGGGACATACACACACATAATAAATTGAATCTATGAATAGGACAGAGTGAGGTAGACTAGAACACAATGTAAATGGTGGTATTGGCCTATTTGTGTGATAATGAGGGCAAAACACTGTCCTGTATTTTGCAAAGTTTTTCACAGGGGCCTGTATCACTTTTATAACCAAGTCCAAGTTATTAAAATGATATTTTTCAAAACTGTGAGGATATGGGGAAGTACATTTCGTATTAAGGGAAAAATGCAGGATGCAAAAGTCTGCATATATTATGGCCCTAATTATGCACATCAGTGTAGTTATTCATTCCCTACTTGTCTCAGGAAAAGTATTGAAAACAACATGGATGACACACCTGCACGTACCCCCCTCCCCCCTACACTGGGGAAGCCCAAAGCAAGTATCTGCGAATGTTAATAGTTATTGCTGAGTTGTAGGATTGTGGGTGATTTCAGTTTTCTACTTTATCCTTTTCAGTATTTTCCCAGCTTTTTTTTTGGAAACATCTGTATCATCAGGGGTGAGTCCCTGGGTGGTGCAAATTGCTAAGCGCAGGACTACTTACCAAAAGGCTAGTGGTTTGAACTCACCCAGAGGCACCTCAGGAGAAAGCCCTGGAGATCTACTTCTGAAAGATCACAGCCTTGAACACCCTATGGAGCACAGCTCTACTCTGCAACACATGGGATTGCGATGAGTTGGAACTGACTCGACTGCAATGGGTTTTTTTGGGGGAGGGAGGAGGGGTGGTTTATAATCAGGCAGAAGCCCCAGAAAAGCCTCAAACAGTTCCTGGAATATATCAGGAATCCCACAACACTAATTCCCTTTCCTGCCTGCTCTCTCTCCTTGTGTTATCCCCACCCCACCAAATGGACAGGTCACCCAGGACCTTGTTTGGTGGCCCCGGGACTGTGTGCTCTGAGGGACAGCCTGTTGCCGAAAGCCGAGCACCTTCCCTGATTCAGCCAAGGAGACTGCCAGCTGGGGACCTAAGGCAGTGCTTGGGCGTCACTCTGGAGACTGGCTTTGGCGATCCCAGGTCTCTGCGATTTCCAAACTCAAACCCAAAACACCTTGTTAAACACGGTCCACCCAAATTCATCAGCTCTAACTGAGCCTCGTCATAATCCCCAGAATCACAGTGAGTGTAAACAGGGGGTGATGACACCCCCAGAGTGTACGCTGGGTTTCCCTTTGCTTTTACAGAGAGGTAATTGGAAAAAGTGCAGTTAATCCCACAGTGCTGTGTCTTTTAAATGCCACTAGCAATGACTGCTGACAGGCAGCTGATTAACAACAGCTCTCAGTGGCAAATTCATCAGCATCTAATCCCAAGTATGTACTAAGATATGAATGAGATAAAAATATACCTTCCTCCCCCTAGCCCCTTCTGCTCTTACTTCAGTTGAATGCCTACCTCTTCCTTGCCGTTTGAGAGTTTGACTAAAAGCTAGGTTTGAATACTTCTCTTATGCGAAAAAAGACAAATAAATGATAAATTGTCAAAACACACGCGTAGTTTTCCTCTTTGGGGAACTCCCTCCTCTTCATTTGACATGGGTGGGAGGGCCTGTCAATCACTCTGCCCAGAGTTGGGCGGGGGGGTGTGGTGAAGCCACATTTATCTTCTGACATTCTTGAGTTGGCACTGCCAGGAGCCCCCCAGTTCCTGTCCTTTCCAAGGCACAATGCATTTTGGGTTTTACCTTTGACTGTGCGAGCTACCCTGTGTCCTTCCAATAACTTCTTTCTGAAAAAAAAAAAAAAAATGTTAGCTAGTGTTTGTTTCTATGGTTTGACAAAACAAGAATCCTGCTATACACTGTTGGAAAGGAAATCATTCTAAGGTAGTGAAGATGAAGATTTAAAAAGTTCTTTAAAAAGAAAACAAACAAACAAAAATCAAGTAATTAGGAGAACTCCCTCCCCAGGATTCTTACTAAAAATAAATTCCATATTTTCAAGGAAAACATATGCTGAAAGGATGAAAGGGCGGTATTAAAGGGGAATTTCCTCAGAGGTTGGGGTCCCTGGATGATACAAACGGTTAATGTGCTTGGCTGCTAACTGAAAAGCCAATGGTTTGAGCCCACCCAGAGGCACCTCTGAAGAAATGTCTAGAGATCTACTTTTGAAAAATCAACTGCCGAAAACCTATGGAGCACAGTTCTACTCTGACACACATGGGGTCCCCACGAGTTGGAATCAACTCCACGGCAACTGGTTTTATTTTCCTCAAGGGTCAGCTTCCAGTTGGGTGTGTGTGGATTTTTCTGGCGTCTTTATCAAAGGCTCTTAACAAATGTTATTTCAATACTTCCTGATTAAAATAAGGCCCTGGGCTGGATAGCAGGTGTCAAATTGAAGTGGACATAATAATTTTCTTACTGAAGATTTCTCCTTGTTACCAGCCTTCCTTGACCTGCCTCACTCCTCCACCCTGGGATCTTCCTTCTGGTGAGATCTCTTGGTCCCTGCAGCCCAGGAGGGCCTGGATCAGGGCAGAGGTTAGTGGGTGACTCTCGCCTTCTTGCCTGGGAGAGAAGACTGGTGACCTACATGGGCCTGATTGCTGGGTGACCCTCAGGCAGGGTCACCTTTTCAACCGCTTGATCAATCCCTGGCTATTCATATCTAAAAACCTTGCTCTCTTCCTTTTAAATGCATTTTCAAAGGGAATAGAACATGAAATGCACGCTTTCGCTCTATGAGCTCAGTTGTGGCTTGTAAAATGGCAAGCAATGGCTCAGACATGGAAAAGGGGTGTTTCTGAAGACAAAATAGGCAATTACATTATGCATATGATATCGCATATCAAAAGTGCCGTAAACGAGGGAAAACCCTCAGTGAGAGGGACTGACACAGTACCTACAACATACAGACGTACCAACAATTAGGATGATGGCACAGGACCGGACGTTTCATTCTCCTCTACGTAAAATCACCGTGAGTTGAAGCCGGCTTGAGGACGGTTAACAACAGCAATCAAAAGTGGGACTCGCATTTCTCCAGCCATAGCTGCCCGTGTTCAGTCTCAGCTGCTGGAAGCTCAGCGCTCATGAATAGGCAACTTTTCCGCCAAAGAGATGCAAATCCCAGTGGGTCTCAAATCTGTACCTACAGGTGCTAACGTCTAGGATGGGGCTTTCAAACTTTTCCCTTTTCTTTCTTTCAAACAGCAGAACCCTACTTCCAGATGATATATCACACAGTTATAGACCCTATTCAAAAACTGCCCCAGACAAAACACCAATTTCCAACAGCTCAAGGTTAGATGACCTAGCTATATGTATATCTTTAAGTATTATTCTAGTTATTTATTGCTTTCACAAATACAATGTGAAATGTTGATATTTTCCTTTTCTGCCTTGATAGACCTCTTGATGTCATAGGTCAATGTGGAGTAGACAACTGTGACTCAGGTAAGCACAGCCATTCAGAGCTGATCAGTTGAGATCATAAGCAAGAACTTGGCCCAGGCTTCTCTGATCACCTGTGACCAGGTGGATTCACACGGAAGTTCCTGGCAGAGTGAGAATCATCTCCAGCTTGGATCAAATGCTTGCTGCATGCCAGATGCTGTGCCAAGGGTCACATGTCATCTCATTCAGTGTCCAGAGCAGTCCTAGGGGTAGGTACTACTTTCACCCCTATTTTACTGGCAAGAGAGGTTGAGTAACTCACACGTGGTCACACAGTAAGTAAAGAGCAGACCTGGGATTTGTACCCTGGGTGATGGAACTTCAGGGCCCACACTCTTAAGCACTACTGCCTGGAGCTGCCTTTGCCAACTGTAACTTGATAGAGCAATGTCGTTGTTGTGTGCTGTTGAGTCAGTTCTGATTCATAGTGACCCTGTAGGACAGGGTAGAACTGCCCCACAGGGTTTCCTAGGCTTTAATATTTACAGAGGAGCCTGGTGGTACAATGGTTAAGCACTTGGCTGCTAACTGAAAGTTTGGCAGTTCCAGCCCAACAATGACTCCATAGGAAAAATACCTGGCAATCTGTTCCCATAAAAATGACAGCTGGGAAAACCCTATGGGGCAGTTCGACCCTGGGTTACTATGAGTAGGAATCTACTCAACGGCACACACCACCAAAAATAATCTTTATGGGAGCAGATCGCCAGCAAAACCCATTTCCCCTTTCCACTTCTTTCCCTTGCTGTTCATTCCATCCTATTTCTTCCCTGCTCTTTATCTCCCTTCCCTGGAGGCAACCAAACACTTTTCTTCATCTTACTAGGAGCCCCGGGGGCTGCTGACACCAGCTTTCATCCTTGCTTAAATGGAAATATTGCAAGGGCCAGCTCCTGGTATCTGCTCTCAGAAAGATAAGGTGGAAAGTTTATGCCCCAAACTTCCCAGGAATGTGCAGAGAAAATGATTTGTGATGTGTGATACTCCTCCTGGTCTCCGAGCTCTGCCTCTGGGAGACACTGGATAGCTCTCCACCCTCATGGCTGTGTCCGGGAAGCTGGTTTGAGGAGGAAGACGCCTTTTAAGGAGAGCTAGTTGGCAGATATCCCTCCCCAGCTTCTTGCAGGCTGGAGCACTGGCGTCTGCCAACATCAGCCTGAGATGGGAGCCATGTTGGCAGATAGTGTTCCCAAACCCTGATGACCCCAAAATATTTGGTTTAACCACCAAGGCAGCTCTGGGTGGGTTCCAACTGCCAACTTTCAGTTAGTAGCCAAGTAACTAACCATTTGTGCCGCCCAAGGACCCTGGCTTAAGCCATACCCATCGCTACCAAGCCGACTTCTACTCATAGCGACCCTACGGGACAGTGTAGAACTGCCTCACAGGGTTTCCAAACCTGTAATCTTTATATTTTTTAATCTTTATAGAAGCAGACTGCCACATCTTTCTCCTGCGGAGCTGCCGGGCAGTTTGAGCTGCTTAACCGCTGCATCATCAGGGCTCCTTGGCTTCACTCATCGGGGGGTTTATTAGAAAGCACTAGGGTAGCCTTAGATTTGAAGAAAGAGTTGCTCTCCATACATCTCTCATCACTTCCGTGCCCTATTTTCCCACCGCACAGAAACACTTGGCTAGAAAAGTCTCTGACAGTGAGTGCCTCCTTAAGTTTTGCACCCTAGGCATCTCACATGTTTCACTGCAGTCCCAGCTCTGGCCCAAAACCAATGTAAGCTCCATTTCCATTGGTTTTCTGTTTTGGGATTTCATATTGTATTTAATTTGAAAGAAGGGCTTGCAACCATCCATTTGTCAGTTTGTCATGTTTTTCTCCTCAAGCTCCAAGCTGGAAAGTCCCAGGCAAGGATCCTATTGGCTTGAGTCACATAACACTCCAGGGTCAGTCCCTCATCTCTGGGTCTCAGTTTTCTCATAGCTGAAATGGACATGTGGGACTAAATGATCTCAAAAGATTCACCCAGACCTATCATTCTAAGTGAGCTGTGTCTTCATTTCTGTGTCCCCAGAACCCAGGACAGGGCATGGCACACAGTGGCTCTCCCTACACGTGTGTTCTGACCCACTGAGAACTGAGTTCACTGGCATTTCTCAGCGTCCTTGAGTCCCGAGCCACACCCAGGATCGGGAAAGACATGTTTATGATGCAGACCAGGTTGGGGAGATTTTTCTCCAAAGGAGCAGCAGCTTGGAAACAGCTGACTATGTTGGATGGCCTGGCGAGAATATTCTCCTCTATCTTGGCTCTGCCTGCCAGGAAGGATGGAGGGATGGCGCCTGGATGGCTGGTGATGAATGAGATGTGGCCCCAGGGGGAGACAAATGGCTCTGGCCTGTACACTTATGCCGGGGCCAAGGCTGAGGGCCCACAAGGACGTTCTGTGTGAACAGTATGCCAGGCCTGCCTGTGGGCTCCGGTCTCAGGTACTGAAGGAAACCAGATGGTGGGGGCAACTGGAAACGAGGGGCTGGGGGAACAAGCTACTCTCTGTCATCTCAGCCCCATTTCTTCCTCAGGAGGCTGAGAAGGGTTAATAAGCAACTTTGGAATCAGAGAACACGAAGCTTCCTACAGCATTCCTAGTGTGGGTGTCATGGATTGAATTATGTCCCCCCCAAAAGCGTGTTTCTCAACTCGGTTAGGCCATGATTCCCAGTATTGTGTGGTTGTTCTCCATTTTGTGATTGTAATTTTATGTTGACAGGATTAGGGTGGGATTGTAACACCACCCTTACTCAGGCCACCTCCCTGATCCACATAAAGGGAGTTTCCCTGGGGTGTGGCCTGTACCACCTTTTATCTCTCAAGAGATAAAAGGAAAGAGAAGCAAGCAGAGTTTTGGGGACTTCATACCACCAAGAAAGCAGTGCCAGGAGAAGAGTGTGTCCTTTGGACTTGGGGTCACTGCACAGAGTCTGGGGGAAGATTGATGAGAACGCTGACAGAAAGCCTTCCCCTGGAGCTGACACTCTGAATTTGGATTTCCAGCCTACTTTACTAGGAGAAAATAAACTTCTCTTTGTTAAAGCCATCCTCTTGCGGTATTTCTGTTATAGCAGCACTAGATAACTAAGACAGTGGGCATCTGAGGCTGAAGCCCAGGTCTGTTACCCTTCACATGTGTGTCACACTTGAACAAGCTGATTAACCTTTTGGGGCCTCAGTTTTCTCATCTGTAAAATGGACCTGACAGCATAACACTCCTGACAAAGGTGCATCTGAATAGTAAGTACACAGATGTTAAGATTAATTTTAAGTCATTCTGTCATTTTTGATCAAGCCCGTTGCCTTGTGAAATGTTATTGCCTAAATTCATGATTCCTTAACTGAGTGTGTTGAGCCCTGGAGTCTCTGAGTAACTGTCATGGGGGGGCGGGGGGTGGGGGAGAAGCGGTTAGTGGTGTGGGGTGGGGAGGGCTTCAGAACAATGCTGAACTCTGTCTTCTGATTTCATTCAAGGAAGCTCCATGTACACTGGCTTTCTGTGTTGGGATTCCATATTATATTTAATTTGAAAAAAGGGCTTGCTGCCTTCCATCTGTCAGTTTGTCCTACTATGGTGGCTTGCCTGTTGCTATGATTCTGGGAACTATGCCACTGGTATTTCAAACACCAGCAGGGTCACCCACAGTGGACATGTTTTAGTGGAGCTTCCAGACTAAGACAGAGTAGGGAGAAAGGCCTGGCAATATACCTTGGAAATTAGCCAATGAAAACCATATGATTACAGAATATTGTTTAAGACTTCAACTCGCTTACTTTGGATGCATCGTGGGGAGAGACCAATGATGGAGAAGGACATCATGCTTCATAAAGTGGAGGGCCAATGAAGGCAAGGGAAACCCTCACTGAGATGGATTGACGCAATGTCCACAACAATGGACTTAAACATACCAACAATCATGAAGTAGGCACAGGGCCAGAAAACCTTTTGTTCTGTTATACATGGGTTTGCCATGAGCCACAGCCAAGTTGATGGGAACTAACGTCAACTATAAAACATATTGACAACTGATATAAAGTAGAAGCAGCATGGGCTCTCCCTTAGCCCAGTTCTCCACCAGCAACTCAACCTTGTAAGGCTGTGGTGAGGATCAAGGATGCCTACTGTGTTCCAGCACTCGTTATAGGTGCTTTCTCACATAAGCCCACTGAGACCCACAGAAACTGTGGGAGGCAGGAGGGATATCACCCAGGATACGGATGAAGTAGATGGTGCTCAGCCAGGGTATGTAACTTGCTTAGAGTCCCATGGACTCTACAGGGAGGATTTGGGATTCAAGCCTAGGAAATGCCCACTCCCCAGGTGCTGCCAGGGGGGCACATGCCACTGAGCAGCCTGTGTTCCCTGCCTGAGTGCTTTATCTTTAGCTAACAAAGGTGCACTGCATCACATTGACTTTGGGAAGGACTTTTCCCTGCTCTGATTCTTCCGTATGCTGCCTCTCTCTACTCCAGTCCCCCGTGCCTCAACCCCCCATCTCTTGTTTCTGTCCCCTCTCTGTTCAGTTTTCTTTCTGATGCCCCAAGACCACCAGGCAACTCTAGTTTGTCATCTTGGGATGGCTGAGGAGGAAGATGCTTGCTTGATAAAATGCCGGGGTTTTCATTAGCTCTGAGCTTGACTCTTGCATACTGTATTTGGCGAGCTCTCTTAGCTCCGTGTCAGGCTGCTCTGCAGCTAAGCAAACCTCCCCAGCACCCATTTCTCTTTTGTTCATCTCTGTATCCCACCTAGTGCATAAGATAATGCTTCTTTGGTCACTAGTCCGTACCTGCATGGGGCCCTGGCATCAGTAATCAAAGATGTCTCATGTTCAATTAAATGCATTGATGTTCCTAACTTAGCTGATTCATTTTGTAGAATACACATGACTAACCTATTAAAAATTAGAAAATTCTCACATTGTGAAGTTTTGTACATTTAGAAGAAAATTAAAATTTTCTTTTCCTTTTTTCCCTTTGGTGTCATTCACTGACATGAGCCTGTCATTCTGCATAAGGGTGCCATGTAAGTAAAAGGGCTGTGAGATGAGGGGAGAAGGAGGAAGGGAGATGTGACCAAGGCATTTAGAGATTTACCGAAATATAAGCAGCAATGCCTCATTTTATCAAAAGCTGAGAAAAGGAGAGTCTTCACACACAGGAAGTACTTAGCAAATGGTCACAGAAATGACACAAGAAGAAAGAAAAATGCTCCAAAAACTCGAAAACTACAAAAACTTTTCTCCAAAGTCTATTTCTGGGTTTCCAACTTGGGCATCATGGGTTTTTTCTTTTCTTTTTTTTTTTTTATGAGCTTTGTATGAGTCTTTCCTCGATGTGTTTTGATACGGAACAAAATAATGTATTCTGAGTTAGAAACTCTGAATTCTACTCCTGGCCTATTTACAGGCCTTTGTAACCTTAAGCAAATCAGTTAAGCCCACTGAGACTTGATTCTGTATCTCTAGAAAAGAGCATACAATAGTAGATTTTCTGAATTTGGAAGGTTCCTATAAGACCAAATAGGGGTGGCGAGAGGTGTCCTGCCTACTTCTCAGAGGTGTTGAGTCACCAGGTATGGTAACTGTGATAGTGCCCTAAAGTTAGGAAGAAATCTTGCAAACTCTATATTGTTATAGTTCTTCTCATGGCTGATGTGCTCTGATCCCCCTGGCTGGATGAGGAGTGATGGGGTAGGTGCTGCTTCCAGGGACATGGATGTAGGTGGGACAGAGATTGACTTCAATCCCCTATTCATTCCTGCCATCCAGTCCAATATGTCCTGGGAGTGTCTGCTTTGTTTTTACCTTTGGCCGTCAGATATCTAGTAGTCCAGCTCCACCATTGCCTCTCTGTGCCTGGCTGGGTCTGGGCAAGGCTGCTTCTAAACTCCGGTGTTCAGGTTTTATCCAACATGGATGTCTCGGTCCAACAGAAAGAAGGGACCTCCAAGGGCCTTTTCCCCAGTCTCTATTCTCAACCCTACTCATAGGACCCTACAAGAGTTCTGCGTTTTTGTTATTAGCTGCCCCCAGGTTGACCCTGACTCTTGGTGACCCAATGAGCAATGGTCTGAAACACTACCCAGCCCTGTGCCACCTTCATAATCCGTTGCGGATTGAACCTTTGTGGTCCATAGGGTTTTCATTGGCTGATTTTGGGAAGAAGATCACCAGGCCTTTCTTCCTAATCCATCTTAGTCTGGAAGCTTCACTGAAACCTATTCAGTGTCACAGCAACACTCAAGCCTCCACTGACAAAGGGGTGGTAGCCGCACATGGGGTGCCTTGGCTAGGAATCAAACCCAGGTATCCCACAAGGAAGGTGAGAATTCTACCATGGCACCAGCAACGCCCGCATACAAGGGTTCTGTAGCTCGTCCATATTTTCAGGAGACTGAGCCAAAGCCAGTAACAGAATTTTTGTTTTCTTTTGAAAAATAACTAGAGGGATGAAGTCCCATCCTTAAACAAAGGAAGTGCCAGTTGTCAAAATCCACGCCAAAGGTCAAAATCGGGCTGAATATTTTGTTCACATAACTGGTAATTTGTAGATTTTTTGGGGGGGTGGGTGGGCAGGGTGGGATGGGGTTGGACCATCAAAATCTAAATAGCTAATCTCAAGGAGGCATTCCAGGAAAATGAGACACATTAAGCTTTCCCCTTCAATATCTGAAACGGAAAAAACGATTCCAACTGCAACCACAGGAATGTGTTTAGTACAGCAGGGCTCCGGCCTCAGAGGGTCAGGAGTTGAGTTTGAGGTTTATAATTCAGAATTTGTGTCATGAAAGAAGGAAGGGGTCCTGCTTAGGGTTTGATTTCTAAAGCAGACCGCTCCCTTGGTCTACAGTGGAAGCTGTGTTTGGATACAGCTGAGCTGGAGGACTCCCGCTGAGCACCAGGGTGCTTCATTAATGCACCGAGGAATCACCAGTGTGACCAGGAATCAGGTCTCTGCCTTAGTCCTGGCCAAGTGGAATAAGTAAACTGAGGCTTAGTGAGTCTAAGTGGCTTCCCCGAGTTCTTCCAGTTGGTAAATGGTGGCGCTTTGGAGATGGAAACTTTGCCTTCTGTCTCTGAGTCCATGGCCCTCTTTCTCTTTTTCTCTCAGGAACTCAGAGAAGCCAGCTAATCTCTGCTACTCCTGACTTCCTGGATGCTCAAGACAAGGTCTGCTGGGTCCCTTGAGGACTCGAAGGAGGCCCAGCTCTAAGTTCAGCAAGGCCTGCACACACACTCGCCCCCTTCCGGGGGGCTGCCTTCAGCTTCTCCTAGCCCCCCATTGCAGCCTCCTGGGCTGAACCTTCTTTCCTCTATTTACAGATACGACTCATCTCCCATGCAACTGAAGGACTTAATAAGCTGTGAAAATTTGATAAGACAATTTAATTGTCCGCTTTTACATATCTGCTCAATATAGATGGGTTTCTGGGGAAGGTGAGCTGGAAATGTGAGCAGAGATACTTAATGAAAGGACTAAAACAATGAACCTATTCGAGAACTCCAGCAGGTACCAGCCTGGACAGATTTCCATGGACTGCCCCTTGCAGACGGGGCCCTTCTTGCAAACTTCACGAGTGCCGTCCTTTGGATAGTAGCATGATGAAGGTGCAGGGGCCTGATGCTTGGTGTGCAGTTCCGGAAGTTGGCTTTGCATGGGATGGCTCTGCGCTGCTCTGAGAGAGCCTGTTTTTCAGAGGGAGAAGTGGCTGGGTTTCAAGGGTCTCTGTCGGGCCAGTAAGCCTGGTCCTTTGTTGTGAGTTAGAATTTTGTTTTACATTTGTCTCCACCTCTGTCCAGGCCCCTCTATTGTGATCCCTGTCAGTGCAGTTGGTGGTAGTAGCAGGGCACCATCTAGTTGTATTGGACTTAGTCTAGTGGAGGCTGTGGCAGTTGTGGTCCCTTAGTCCTTTGGACAGATCTTTCCCTTGTGTCTTTGGTTTTCTTCATTCTCCCTTGCTCCAGATGGGGTGGGACCAGTGAAGTGTCTTAGATGCCACTCACAAGCTAAGCATCAGGGTTCAAATGGCCTGTGGTAGACGCTGTCAGGTAGATGCTTGGAGCCCTTTCACCAATTCTGTGCTAAGAAGCAGTTTAAAAACATTATTTATTTTAATTTTCACCACAACCCTCTGAAGTAAGTTTACTTTTATCCCCATTTTACAGGTGAGGCATCTGAGGCACAGGAAATTCAAGTAGATTGTCCCAGTAAATAGACTGCCCTAGTAGACTGTCCCTGCTCTATGTGCTCCCTTCGGTGACTTTCGTGGAGGCCCTTGGCAGCCAATGACTAGCTGGGGTTGGGTATGAAGGTTCTGCTCTCTTACCTGGCCAAACCAAACCAAACCCATTGCCATCGAGTCGATTCCGACTCATAGTGACCTTATAGGACAGACTAGAACTGCCCCATGTGGTTTCCAAAGAGTGCCTGGTAGATTTGAACTGCCAACCTTTTGGTTAGCAGCTGTAGCTCTTAGCCGCTACGCCACCAGGGTTTCTGTCTTACCTGGAAGCAGGGCAAACTCTGAGGTATAATTTATGCTCTGGAGTTCCCCGCGGGATCAGGTTGGGGCTGGAATCTTGCCTGAAATCACAGGTTTGCTTGCCTTCTTCCCGTTCCCTGTCCTTCCTCCTCTTCCTCACTGGGTTCTTTTTCTCTTTAGTCAATCTCTTGTACACAACTCTCATCTCAAGATCTGCTTCGGGGTGCCCTGACGTGAGATGCAGAGTCTGTTTGGCTCCTGCCGGCCCCTTTTCTGGACCTACAAAGTCTTGCGTCTTGTTTATATAAGTAGGCAGTCTCGCTCACTAGACCGGGAGTAAGCATCCAGCTTGGAACTTCTGGATGGTCCCAAATAAACAGCAGAATAGAGCAGGAACTAGGAAGATCTCCTTGGGGCAAATTACTTCGACTCTCTAGTCCATAATTTCATCATTTGTCAAATGGGACAATAACAGTACTGGCATCACAGGGCTGTTAGGAGGATTAGATAAATTTGAATATGTACACCACTTAGCACTGAGCGCATAGTAAATGCTCAGTAAATGTTAGTTATTATCATTGATGGAGTCCCTGGGTGGTCAAATGGTTAAAAAGTTCGGCTGCTAAACCAAAGGGTGGAAGTTCAAGTACACGCAGAGGTGCCTTGGAAGAAAGGCCGGGCAAACTATTTCTGAAAAACCAGCCGTTGAAAACCCTGTGGAGTACAGTTCTTCTCTGACACACATGAGGTCGCCATGAGTTGGCGTCGACTGGCAGCAACCCTTTTTAAAAATTATTGTTGATACTCAAGTATTTGCGATCCGGTCAGCCTTGAGTTTCTATTTGGGGTTCAGAAATGAGGTCATTCTGGTTAAGGCGGAACCAAGCCACGAGTTCAACGCACTTGAAGCACTTATTAAAAATTCGGGGGAGGAAGTTCTGAAAAAAGGCTGTTGCTGGATAAAGCCTGCCACTGTCGGGAAGAACCGTTGCACGATTTTGCTCTGAGGTGCCCTGTGAACCGTCCTATTCTTTCTCCTCCTCCCTGTCTTTTCTGAGGCCAGTCTGGCAGGCATTTCACAAACTCGGTGTGGGGAGGAGAGGCAGAAGGAGCCGGACAAAGTGGCTGAGGGAGGCTGCATTCCCCAGGCGCCCGCATTAAGGGCCTGATTAACTTAAAATATTTCCCAGCTTCTGAAGCACTTGATTAAAGTCAACTGGGGGAAAAGAAGATAAGCTCTTACAAGGGCTAATTTGAGGCTTAGAAAACCTGAATATGTCTGAATCTCAAATGGTCGGGTGTGCAGCGCCGGTGATTGTGTGGCCCGTGGGGAGAGCATTGAACCTTCTGGCGGTGGATCCGACGCGGTGCCACCCGCTCTGGCTCCCTGGTCTCACCCTTCCGCTTTGTGGCTGCATCGCTGTGAGTGTCGCCGGCTTTTCCCTTTCGCCTTTCTTCTGCTCGTGAGGGCTTAGATGATTTCCCCTCTTGAAGGCATAGAGATAGATGGCTTTGGATCCCAGAGCACAGCTTCTGTTGCCTTCTTCCTCGCCCCAGTTGCCTGGAAAAATCAAAGTAGGGGTTTAGTGATGTTGTCCCCTGGTGTCCTCTTGATGTGCTAATGGGTCACGCTTGCTGCACGGCCACCCCTGCTGCCGAGGGCACTGTTATATGGGCAGTTCACCCCCTTTCCATCAGATCAGGAGGCTCAGAGACAGGCAGGGTGCAATTGGTTTTCCTGCCATGGATCCCACTGAGCTCCCTTTTGATGTCGGACAGGAAATTTTCTGCAAAGGTGTATGCAAAGACAGCCTCTAATCCTGGCTGCCCTACTTAGCACAGCGAGGGCTTGAGGGGATGGTACTCTGTTGGCGTGGGATTGTGTATTAGTTTGCTACGGCTGTGCACAATTTCCACAAATTTAGCGGCTTAAAAAACAAAACAAACAAGCAACCCCCCCCCAAACCAAACCTGTTGCCAAGTTGATTCCGACTCATGACACCATGTGTTACAGGGTAGAAGTGTGCTCCACAGGATTTTCTGGCTGTAATCTCTAGGGAAGCAGATCGCCAGGCCTTTCTGTTATGACAAAAACACCCACTTATTAGCTGTCGGTTTTGTAGGTTAGATGTACAGCAAGGTGTGGCTGAGTTCATGGCTCAGGGCATCACACCACAAAGCTGGTATCAAGGTGTTGGTTGGGCTGAGTCCTCATCCGCTAGCTTTGGGGAAAAATCGGTTTCCAATCTCTTTTAGGTTATTGGCAGAATTCAGTTCCTTGTGGCTATAGGACTGGAGTCCCTGTTTTCTTGCTGCCTGTCCATCGGGGGCCTCTCTCAGCTCCCTAAGACCACCGGCATTCCTTCTCACATGGCTGCCACTATCTTCAAACCAGCAACACAAGGCAAATCCCTTTCGTGCTGTGAGTCTCCCTGACTTCTTTTCTGCCACCTGCTGGAGAAAACGTTCTGCTTTTAATGGCTCCCCTGATTGGGTCAGGCCCACCCAGATAAGCTCCACATTTTAAGCTCAACTGATTTGAGATTTTAATGTCATTTGCAAAATCCCTTCATAGCAGTACCTAGATTAGTATTTGAACAGCTAAGGGGTATGCGGGTCTTGGGGACGAGGGTGTCTTAGAATTCTGCCTGTGTCAGTTGGCCTATGACTGTGACGTGGTTATGGACAGAGGGCCCAGGAGAGTCTGGAGTATCTCCTGCCACTCCCTGTGAGGTTCCTGAGCGAGAAGACACCTAGGGAACCAGGCAAATGGGAACCAAGCTACCAGCTTATTATTCTCAGCAGGGCCTCTGCAGTGGCCCCCAGGAAGGGCTCTGGGGGACCAAGGGGTGGCCAGATTTATACCCATGGACTAAGGATGCTCTCCCTCTCCCAAGCTCTTTAGCACCCATCATTCCCTCTTCCTTTCTTCCCCAGCTTCTCAAGACCAAGTAGCAGCTATCGGTAGCAGGAAGAAAGAAAGAAAGAAAAAACAAACTGTTGCCATCAAGTCAGCTCTGACCTATTGTGCTCCATGCATGTCAGAGTAGAACTGTGTTCCATAGGGCTTTCAATGGCTGATTTTTCAAAAGTAGATCACCAGGCCTTTCTTGTGAGGCACATCTGGGTAGTATTAAACCTTCAGTCTTTCAGTTAGCAGTCGAATGTGAAGCATACTCAGAGATAATTGTAGCCATCTCTTAGAACACTTAATATTGGAAGATATTATTTTATATTTATTAAACCAACAATTGGTGCCTTCTCATTCCAAGTAGCATCTGGCAAACGACTCTCAGTTTCTTCCAAGGCCTTCAGAAATACCTTTGAAGTATCAGAAACCAGGAAACCAGAGATTGCTGTTGGAGGCTTAAGTGTGCTCTACTACACCGATTGAATGAAATGATCAGCCTAAAGAAAGGAAGGCAGGTCTGGGGCCCTTCCCTCTCTCCGGGCCTCTTGGATCCAGAGGGCCAGGATCCGGTCTGGCCAGAGAACTAGGCATCCATCCCACTAAACAGTGGTTCTGCTTTTGAGGCCCCGGCGCACTGCTGCTCGCTCCCCTCTCCCAGCCACCACCCCAGTATATCCGCTGGGCACTGTGTCTGGGGCCAGGTGGAGAGACTCACTGTCCTAGGAAGTGTGGTCCATGGGCACAGTGTGGGCATGGGGAAGCCACACAGAGCCCTGGAGCAGCGACTGTGGGAACTGTTATTCTCAGGGAGCTCCTTCATGACTTTTGGGAAGCAGGCGGTGGGGGTATAAGATCTCTTTCCCAAATCTTCCGTTTCAGCATAGGTAGCGCACTTACCTCTGCCCTGGTGGTACAGTGGTTAAAAGCATGGCTGCTAATCAAAATGTTGCCAGTTCAAATCCACTAACTACTTCTTGGAAACCCTATGGGGAAGTTCTACTGTGTCCTATATGGTCACCATGAGTCGGAATTGACTCGATGGCAACAGGTTTGGTTTTTTGGTTTTTGGTTTAGTGCACGTAGCCCGACACTGGCCTGTCAGTTTGTCGTGCTGTGCTGGCTTTCATGGTGCTCTGATGCTGGAAGCTATGCCACTGGTACTTCAAATACCATCAGGGTCACCCACGTTAGACAGGTTTCAGTGGGGTTTCCAGACAAGACAGACCAGGAAGAAAGGCCTGGTGATCTACTTCTAAAAATGAACCGGTGAAAACCCTGTGGATCACAACAGACCATTGTTGGATACTGTGCTGGAAGATGAACTCCCTAGATTGGAAGGTGCTCAAAATACACAGTGGCTGCAACAATAGACTCAAACATATGAACAATCAGCAAGATGGCTCAGGACGAGGCAATATTTCATTCTGGTCCGTTATCAGTAAGGTCACCATGAGACAGAGCTTACTCAATGGCACTAACAACAGTGTACTTAGCATAAATTAATTCTTACATACTAACATACCAGCCAATACGTAGGGGCTTCTCGTAGCTCAATCAAAGCTTTTTTCTATTTGGCTGATTTAGAATTAGGCCATTTTGAAGGAAGAAGAACAAAGGGAGGGAGGGCCCTTAACCTTTAGGCTATTGAAATGCACTATGAAACTACAGTAATTAAAACAGCTTGGCACTGGTGTAAGAATCAACTGACAGATCAATCGAATAGACTAGATAGCCCTAAAGAAATGAGAACTTAGTATAGATTTTAAAAGCTTTCTGCATGAAATCAATAAGGGCATATAATTCAACTAATTATCTTGTGAAAATTGGCTATTTGGGAGGAAAATCAAGTTAGACAGAGCCTTGCCTGTCACCAAATTCCAAAACTATTATGAAATTTAGCCTTCCCCCATTCAAGTGGGTCTTTTTTTTTTCCATTCAATATACTCTATAAAATTAAAAGGCAAAAAACAAACAAGATCATTTCACCACAAGTCTGTTGACAAAGGGTTAAAATCTGTATCGTACAAACAGCTTTTGCACGCCAGAAGAAAAACCAGGCCAAGTCATGAACACAGGGGCCGCTGAAGAGATTTCAAGTCAAAGAAATTGCCTTTAAGAAATAATCAGGGGAACCAATATCTATTTACAAGTGTGTTCACGGCAGTACCACTTAGAAGAACAAAAAATTACCAAAAAACCTCTGAGATATTTAACAATCGGAGATTGGCTGACTAAATTCTAGTACACTTACGGGATGTAATACTAGATAGTCGTTATAATCGCGCTTTGGAAAATATCTACTATCATGGGATCAAATGCAAAGTTTCATCTTTAAACAATGTGAAACCAAATATTCTGTGTAATAATGGCACACACACATAGGTGTGCAGATGACCCCCTCACAAGAACGAAAGGGGCTACCCTCCTCCGTTAACAATGCGTAGCTCTGTGTGCTGCAGTTATATGGGATTTTTATTTCCTTCGGTATTTTCTTTTATATTTTCTGTTTGTGTTTCCCAAATTTCTATAATGAGTTTTTCTAAGCAACAGTAGTTATTTTAATAAACCGATAGCTGTTAAATTGGTGTGTAAACAGCTAAAAGCACTCTGGGAACAAGCAGAGCCACGCAGTGTTTATTACTACAGAATCACGATATTGTAAAGATGCTATTTCTCTTTCATCTATTTATTAGACTATTATTAATAAATTCATTTAGAAACCCAGTGAATCCCAATGAAAACACTAACAGGATTTCATGATTGAAATTTGACAAAAAGGATTCTAAAGCCACCTGGGAAACAAATAGCAAAATGCCAGGACAATTCTATTAAAGAAAATGATAATAAAGGGAGCATGCTGCTAGTAGATATTAAAATATATCATGAAGTTACAATAATCAAGATGTTTGATTTCAGAAAACAAATGAACCTATAGCTTATTAGGGCAGAATGGACCCCCCAAATCTACTAAACTTTAGTAGATTTGGGGGCTAGGGGCGCCATTCTGCTAAAGGAAGAAGGTTCATTCAGCAGAATATATGTTAAAGGCAGCCATTCAAATAAAATCTTATTATTTAATAAATGGGACAACTGGCCAGCCATTTTGGGAAAAGTTATAAGCGGGTTCTGATTTCTTTTTTTCACCAAAATCGCTTCTAGAGGGATCCAAGCGTGATCTTTTCAACACTGAATTCGGGTTGTGCCGCTCTCTGGTTTAGCGCTCCAAGTGGTTGCAATTAAAATAGCTCCCCCACCTCTTGCCCCACGCTGTACCGTGTACGCCCTACATGGTGTGACCCAGCCACCCCTGCAGCTTGATCCCCCACTGCTTAGGCCTTGCTCACTCCTTTGAAGCTGCACGAATCTCCTTTCTGTGCCTCGGACTCACTAAGCTCCTTCCTGCTCAGCGACTTTGCACCTGCTGTTCCTGGTGCCTGGCACACTCTTCCTGTCTTAGTGCTGTTATAACAGAAATACATAAGCTGGGGGCTTTAATGAACAGGAATTTATTTTCTCGCAGTTTTCGAGGCTAGAAGTCTGAATTCAGGGCACTGGCTCTAGGGGAAGGCTTTCTCTCTCTCTCTGCTCTGGAGGAAAGTCCTTGTCTCTTTTCAGCTACTGTTCCTTGGTTTCTTGGCGATCTTCATGTGACATGTATCTTCCTCCCTTCTATTTGTGCTTCCTGCTCTGTGCCTCATCTGCTCTTTTTATAGCTCAGAGGTGATTGGTTTAAGACATACCCTACACTGACATGGTCTCATTAACGTAAAGTTCTATTCCCAAATGGGATTATATCTACAGGCATAGGTGTTTAGGACTTACAGCACATATTTTGGGGGGTCACAATTCATTCTATAACACTGGCTCTTCCTGTGGCCACCTCCTTCCCCTCATTTAGCTCAGATGTCCCCTCCCCAGAGACCTCCCTGGCTACCCCTATCCTCTAGCACATTACCCTGCTTTATTTCCTCCATAGCTCTTGTCACCCCCTAAAATCATTTATTCACCCATTTACATTTTGTGAGGGGTCTGTCATTCCGCCAGTGGGATGTGAGCTCCCAGAGGGCAGCCATCTTGCCTGTCTTGTTCACGATGATAGCCCCTCTGTCTGTAAACAGTGCCCGGAACAGCGAAGGTACTCAGAATGTATAAGTCTCAATGAATGACTTCCAACCTGAAAATGAAATGAAAGATGTCTTAGATAAAAATATGGTGAATTTATTTAAAACCCTGAAGAGGGGAGTGCTTTTTCAAGCTCTCCAGAAAAATGAAAAGCTGTAAAGGAAGGAAATAATACATTTCACTAGTTATAATTTCATTCATTAAATAAAGAATTGGTGAGGGCCTGCAGTGTTTCAGGCACTGATGGAGGCGGTGGTCACCGGGACAGACAAGGAGTGTGCTTGTGGAGGCTGGAGTAGGAAGAACGACAGGGTAGAAGGAAACACCTACCTTCGACAGGAGATCATGGAAGCCTCTCAAAGGAGGTGATATTTAAGTGAAAACCTGAAGGATGGAAAGGCTTTATTTTCGAAGACAGGAGGAAAGAACATTCCAGATGGACAGAAAGAAAGGAACAAAGAACTGATGTAGGAAAGAGCTCAGGTGGGCCTGGAGCACAGCATGATAGAGCTACGTGGCATGAGGCTGGCGCAGCAGGCGCCTTCTAGACCAGGAAGGGGCTTTCAGTTCAGAACAAAATTATGGAATTTATTCTAAGTATGATGGAAAACAACAGGAGGGTTTTAAACAAAGGAGGGACATGCTCTGATTTCAGTTTTTACAAGATCACAGTGGTAGCAAGAGTGGAAATGGAAGGATCGTTAGGCGATTCTTTTATACGAGTAAAAAAGAAAAAAAATCCATGGCGAAAAATATGATAAAAAATCATAAAACAAACAACAAACCAGTAAAAAGTCATGTTCTATTTTTACCAAAGGCCTGTTACCTGAATTTATATCACGTTACATTTTTCCAAGTGATATAGGAAAAAAGAGCTACAAACAGGCACCTAAAGGCACCTAATAAGGAAACTTCCTTCTCATCTCTCTCTCTCTCACACACACACACACACACACACATTAAGCAAAGCAGCACAACATTGTACAATAAACTGCCAATTAACATATGAAAAGACATATTCACTGTTAGTCACAATGAAAGAGATACATATCAAAATAGTAATGTTTCCATTTTTCACTTCTCAGATTGGCTAATATTAAAGATCTTTTATTTTTCAGTGTTGACTAGCACTTGGGAAAAGAGGCACTTCCATACACAGTAAATGGGAGAAGGGTGTGTGGATGGGCTGTTAGAATAACCCGCCTGGAGGCCAGTGTAACCGCATCTTTCAAGACTTTAAATGCACATGGCGCCTGATCCAGCAATTTCAGGTCTAAGAACTTACTCCATGGCGGCTCTGCCTGCCATGCTCTTAAATGCACGTGTATGAAACGCCTATGGCAGCCCTGTTGTAATAGGAAAAAAATCCCGACAAGACCACAAATGACTATCATCAGGGGTTTGGTTAAATACCTTCTGGTGTACCCATTAATGGAACACTCTTCTTTCATTAAAAAAGAAAGAGGTTAATGGGGGAGGTACAACTCGACTGTAGTCAATGTCACTGAATGGTACATGTAGAAATTATTGAATTGGAGTATGTTCTGCTGCGTATATTCTCAACAACAACTGCAAAAATAGAATAAATTATAAAAAAAGAATGTAACCTAAGGAAATGATATATGAATTCACCCTTCACCTCTCACCCCCCTCCAAAAAAAGAATGAGGTGGATCTATATGTATTGCTATGTAACCCCATCCAAGGAGTGTTGTTACATGACAAAAATAAAAAAAGCAAGATGCAAAACACGTACATATACACACAGGCATATGCAGAAAACATTTTCTGAAAAGGTATATAAGAAACCATTATATGAACAGGGGTTGACTTTGGGGGAATCCTACGGGGCAGTTCTGCCCTGTCCAATAGGGTTGCTATGAGATGGAACTGACTCTGTGGCAATGGATTTGGTTTTGAGCCCTGGTGGTGTAATGGTTAAGCGCTCGGCTGCTAACTGAAAGGTCTGAGTTTCAAACCCACCAGCGGGTACACAAGAGAAAGAAGAGGCAGTCTGCTTCTGTAAGGACTACAGCCTTAGAAACCCTATGGGGGCAGTACAACTCTGTCCTATAGGGTTGCTATGAGTCGGAATCAACTTGATGGCGTTGGGTTTGGTTTTTATTTTTATCTTGCCTTTGGGGGAAAGGGGTTGGAGTTTGGGAGGCAAAGAGGAAGACTTTTATTTTTCATTTTATACCCTGTGAATTTTTAAATATACTTTATTAGGCAAACAAAAATAGTTAAAAGGCAGGAAATGAGTTAGCTACCATTATTCCAGGCACGACAAACAATAATAACCTTAATAATGAATAATAAAGATCATTAACAACTCCTTGCATTTGCAGGGCTATGTACCATTTCCTAACCATTTCTTCAGACATTACCTCATTCAGTTCTCAGTGGGGCAGTCACAATTATCCTTATGTTACTGATGGGATGTGGGGCCCGAGTAGGGGGAGCCCAGAGTGTGTCGGGTCCCAGGTCCGTTTCCAAGACCTTTTCTCTGCTCTGATCTGATGACAGAGACAGAAGGCATAAGTCCAAAGGGCAGGTTTTCAGTTTCCCAAAACATACCCATAGGGGCAAAAGCTCTGGTTGCTGACCTCTCTCCCCCGGGGCTCTATTTTACTGTGTGGCCTTGGGCAAGTTGTTTCCACTCTGTGCCTGAGATCTACTGTCTGTTCTGTCTCTAAATATCTTTGATTTCTGCCGATGTCTTCCTGAGGTGATTGAATTTTCAGGGTGATGTGTCCTAACTCATTCCTAAAAGTTCGAAACACAAGTTCCTAGCCAGCATTTAAAGAATTGGGGTCCTGAGCAACTCTGTAAACCACCTGCTCTACAAAGCACATTAGTTGGGCCCTCAAAGTGACTGTTCAGGGAAGATGCACAGACCTTACCCCATCTTTGCTCTGTTCCCAGCTCAGTCTGGGCTCCATCCTGTGGGGCTGGAGCTTCCTTACCTCCAAAGGGCCACACGGCCCTCCTCTGGCCTCCAGAAGCAGCTCTAGCATTGCTCGTACCCCATTTTCTTACAAGTGTGTTGGTATTAAAGCCCTTGAGTGGTGCAAACCGTTAACGTGTTCAGCTGCTAACCAAAAGTTGGTGGTTCGAGTTCACCCAGCGGCACCTCTGAAGAGAGGCCTGGCAATCTACTTCCAAAAAATTAGCCGTTGAAAGCCCTGTGGAGCATAACTCTGCTCTGACACACATGGGGTCACCATGAGTCAGACTTGGCTCAATAGCAAGTAGTTTCAGTTGGTATTAATCCATCTACTTAAACCCACTTGGAGAAGTATTATTTTTCATCCACACTTTGAGCCCAACACACTGCCTGGAGCTTTAGATAAAAAATATAAATTATTGGTGAAACAGGTAAATGAATATCCAGCCTTGACTAATTGGGTTGGCTGGCCCTGCTGTTTAAGACCTTGTGTCTGTGAGTTCTAGATTTTGGAGTAGAAGACTTTTAGACATGTTTGGTAAAATAGCTGTTGAATCAATTCTAACTCGTGGTAACCCAATGTGACAGAGTAAAACTGCCCCTTAGGTTTTTCTTGGCTGTTATCTTTACAGAAGAGGATTGCCAGGCCTTTCTCCCATGGAGCCAGTGGGTGGGTTTGAACTGCCAACCTTTCATTTAGCAGCCAAGTACTTAGCTACCGCACCACCACGGCTTCTTTTGGCAAAGCAGAGGGTCAGCACAATCAAAGGAAACCTTAAATGAGGCGGACTGTCGCAATAGTCACAACAATGGACTGAAAAACACCAATCATCATGAAGATGGCTCAGGATTGTGCAACTTTTTGCTCTGTTGTACACAGGGTTGCCGTGAGTCAGAATCCACTAGATGGCAACTAACAGCAACGACAGAATCTTAGAAGTACGGGACTATCCAATTCAGGCAAATGACAGTCTTTGAAATGGAGTGGAGGCAGTTGTGGGTTAAACACATGAGCTGTGGAGACTCACACCCTGAGCCTGAATCCTGGTTCTCCGGGTCAGTGCTGCAGTGGCTGGCAGGGCCCCCTCATATCCCTGACCTTCCAGTGTGTTCTGCAGCCTGCTGCCGGGATGTGCATCTCTATGCCCAAGAAATTTCTTTTCCCCTGAAGTGCAGAGGCTGCCCTGCTGTGCAGGCTAGGGCAGAAGTGATCCAGCAGCCCTCATCCACAGGCTCTTGGAATTGACGCTGCGGTCAACCACACGAAACTGCTGTTTCTGCAGGTCGGACTGGCTGCCTAGTGGCAACATCATACAGCTCAGCCTAATATAACTACCCCAGCTCCCCTGCCCCTCACGTGGGGTTATTTTGCAGTGGGCGGCCCGTCCCACTTCCCAGAATTTTCTTACTGGATTAAGGTCTGTTACTGATTATGGTAGCTGGCTTCATGTTAATGTTAGACGCCATTGAGTCAATTCTGACTCATAGTGACCGCATGTGACAGAGCAGAACTGCCCCGTAGGGTCTTCTGGGCTGAAATCTATATTGGAGCAGATCGCCAGGTCTTTCTCCAATGGAGCTGCTGAGTGGGTTCAGACTGCCAACCTTTCAGTTAGCAGCCGAGTGCTTAACCATTGCACCACCAGGGCTCCTTGGTGCATGACCTCATCTGCTGTTGATAACAAGGCCATCTACAAATGGGAAACTCTGAGTGGCTTCAGTTGGGTTCCCACAGAATCAGACCCTGAGACGAAAATTCAAGAGCACATAATTTGGGAGGGGATCCTAGGAAATATCAATAGGGAAGGGACACAGGGAGGGGACCACAGGCAATAAAGTCTTCGCTGGCTTAATGGCTCACTTGGATTTTTGTCTCAGGCCTTGCTGTGAGGAGGCGGTGAGGTCATGTGCACATAGCAAGTGCAAATGGATATCGGCTGTTTCTGCTATCAAGCGCAAAGTGCTCATTTTACAGACATGGCAGCTGGAGCCAGAGAAGGAAAGGGGCTTGCTCAGTGCCACCTACTGTGTTAGTGTGGCCAAGCACAGGGGAGGTGGCGCCAAAGCAGGCAGAGCCCTGCTGGCTCCCTCCTCACCCTTCTGGAGCAGTTGCCTGACAGGGCTCTGTATACACGTGCAGGAATGCACCTGGGTGTTCATACACGTGCGCAGATACCGACTGTCCAACAGAGGCACTGGCACATGGGAGGGCTGCCCAAAGCAATGGCCAGAGAAAACACTGAGCCCGGAGGTGGGAATCTAGGCCTGGATGCCATATTTGCTGCCAAGGCTACCCAGGCTGGGTTCCTGCTGTCCAAATGGAGGGCTTCTTGGGTGCAAGCCTTGTCAAAATGTCAGCTCCAAACAGAACAAAGGGTGAGACAGAGGAGCATCTTGGATAGAATCCAGTGCATCTTTGGGCTCAAGGTTGTGGTGGAAAGATGTCTCATTATCGACCACTCAGGGGTTCTGGACTAGATGTGAAGCCCTCCAATCAGAATGAGTACATTCTCTCTCCGTCCTCCCTCCCAGTTCTGGTGTAGATAGGCCAGGTGGGAAAGAGGACACAGTGACAGATAGTGACCTCCCATGAAACTCCTTTTAAAGAAGTCTACATTAATAGATTGGACAACATCCTGGGCAAAATGCGGGGAGACTTGGATTCTGGCCCTGGCTGTGCCAATAACTTTTTGTGTGTCTTAGGCCAATCCCTTGTATGAAGTCAATTTCCTCCTTGGTCAGCTGGGAATTCTGATATATCCCTGAGACAATCCTGCAACAGCCTCTCAGAAAAGATGGTGCAGGTCAATAGGAACCAAATGCGGGGGGTCAGCGCCTCTTCCTACCTCCCCCTTGTTGCTGGGAAAGGGTCAGAGACAGAACTCAAAGCCTAGAGGATATTACAAGCTTAGATCTTATACGGGCAGTGGTACTGCCTAAGAGGTGACATTTGCTGACTTGTATTCTAGAGGACAATGTTTGTGGGTGTTCCTAGGTATTCATCATTAAAAGGGTTCTGTGGTCATTAGGTTAGCACAAAAGAAATGTGACCTCATTTTTAGGTCAATTATGGTAAAACTGGTATCGATTTCCTAAACATTTATTATGTCCAAGTCCTGTGCTAGGCATGGGAATGCGCGAAGGGGTGATGCATGAATCCTGGTCAGGAGGCTCAGCATCTAGACTGGCAAGCCCATTATTACCCTAAGTGTGCTAAGGGTGAGAGCCCAGATGTATACAGGGTAGGAAACTGTCGTTACTATTAATTGTCATCAATTCAGTTCTGACTCATGGCGACCCCATGTATTGCAGAGTAGAACTGTGCTCTATAGCACTTTCAATGTTTTTTTTAATAATCTTGACAGAGGGCTCGACAGGCCTTTTCTTCCGCACTACTCCTGGGTGAGTTCAAACCGGAAACTTTTAGGTTAGCAGTGGAGCTACCTAGGGACCTAGCGTGGAGCAAAAAAGTCATTAAGTTTGGATGAGGGTGGGGCAGAAGTTCTCGCAGATGTCACTTTTTAAAAAAAAATGGATAAATTTGGTGGCAAGATAACTCATAGGACTGTCCCAGCAAGCCAAATCCTACGTGTAAGTGACAACAGGTTGAAGCAGCATGGGGTGTTTGGGGAACTACATGAATGAAGTTTGGCAGGTTTAAACGGCTAGCTCCTGAGAACTGGCCTGATACACCTGATACAGTTTCCTGTATATTATTATGAAAAATAGAAACCAGAGAGTGTGGCTCCGTTAACCGTTTTGGAAACACGGTAATCAAACACAGACAACTGCTCCTATCGTCTGAGTCACCTAGGCAAGGATGCTGTGGAAACAAGGCAGCCAGGAGACAGGCAGGCTGACAGGGGTGATGGCACGAGAGATGCTGACAGTGACTGCAACTCTCCACGCTGGTGTGTGATGCTGGCAGGGTTGGATCCACATAGCGGCCCCTCTAGGGCTGTGCTTCGCAAACTTTAATGTGCATGCAGACTCCTGGGATCTTGTTACAACAGATTCTGGGTTGAGGCCTGAGGTCCTGCATTTCTAACAGCTCTCAGGTACTGTCCCTGCTGCTGGTCCTCAGACCACACTTTAAGTAGTGAAGCTCTAGAGTAGAGGTTGTCAGACCATGGCCCGTGGGCTCACCATCTGCTTTTGTAAATAAAATTTTATATGAACACAGACATCACTCATTTACATATTATCTATGGCTGCTTGCACATTACAATGGTAACTGAGTAGATGTGACAGAGACTGTATGACCCATAAAGCCTAAAATATTTACTATCTGGCTGTTTATAGAAAATGTTTACTGACACACCACCCACCAGAGTAGGATTCTTGAACTTGGCTACCTAGGGAAGCTTTTGAAACTCCCAGTGTCCAGGATATACCCAGCCCAATTAACTCATAGTCTCTGGGGCTGGGATCCTTGCATCAGCATTTTTTAAGATCCCCAGGTGATTACAATATACAGCAAAATTTCAGAAGCACTGTTACAGAAACTGACAAGTTCCTGCTTTCATATTTTGCCTGCAATTCAGGGATGTGTCACTAGGAGGCAGTGGCACAAGTTAGGATCTGCACATAAGGTAGACCAACCCATATTAGGCATGGATATTTGGATAATCCAAACTGATTCTAGTCACAATGATCTCCTAGCATTTTGAAACTTGCGTTAAAATTGAGAATGGAATCTTGGAGTTGATCAGCTAATGCAAGCCACTTGTTCTAGTCAGCTAAGGAAAGTCTCTGAACCTATGGGCCTAAAAACGACTGCTTTAGACCTTTTACAACAACTCTGTAATGAAAGTTGCTTTTTGTTTGTACTTTGTCTTTTCTATTTTCAGCTACTCTCATCTGAATTTTGCCACTGGGCTCTTTGTCAGAATTTTCATTCCATGCATGGTATATTCTGTAGCTTAAATTAAACTAATAATAAGCATGATTAGCATCTGTGTGGATCTCAACAGCTTACAAAGGACCTTCATATCTCTTACATCATTTGGATTCTCGCAAAACTTTGTCTATGTTGTTTATTCCCATTTTATGCAAGGAAACCCAGGTTTGTAAAGTGGAAGTGACATTTTCTAGAACTAAGTGGTGGAGGTGGGACTCTGACCCAGATCCTCTGCCCATGACACCAGTGATGGCCATGGTTAACTTCCTCCCAATTTTAGAAAAGCTCATTTTTGCCAGCCTTACAAGTCGTCCTCACAACTCCCCCTTTCTGGCCATTCTGCAGCTCATTCTCTCCTGCCTCATTTCCTATGTCTCTCTTCCAACTTTCAAATGAAGGGAAGGTTTCACAACTTCCTTACAAATGCTCTGCAGGTTTCCAGGAGCCTTTTTATAGATTCAAACAAAGTTTCTAAAGGGGCTTGGTTCCCTCTTCTTTTTCCTTTCTGGAGCCATTTTAAACCTAACACATTAGAGCTGTTTTTCAACACAGGCACCTACCTGGTAATTGACTCACAAATGTGAGTCTGAGCATTGCTGCTCGTGGTACTATCACTGGAGGCTGCAGGTCAGGGGGAAGACAAATAACCTCCAACTTGAATTCAATTTCATTTCCTCTGCTCTAGTGAAACTTTTTCATCTCTCAGCTTCGTGCTCTCTGGGAACAAAGAACCGGCCTCCTTGAATCTGACCTGGGTGGGCCGCTGTGTTCCAGAGGTGCTGAGAGATGGATGTTGGGCCACTTTGGGTTGGCCCTTTGCCCTGGGACATGATAGTTGATTGGATTCCAGCAATCCAATTGGTTTTCTGTCTTAAAGCCCTTGCCTTTCACTGTGGGGAATGAAATGTCCAAACCACAAAGGCGAAAGGAGAGAAGTCCAACTGCTTGCGCTTGAGTTTGTGCTTCATCCTCTTCCTCATTCTAACAGGGAATCCATTTCTGACCTGCTTCTCTGAGCAGAAGGAGCACGGGTGGCTCACCGGTTAAGTGCTCGGCTGCTAACTGAAAGGTCGGCAGTTTGAACCTACCAGTCACTCCATGGGCGAAAGATGTGGCAATCTGCTTTCATAAAGATTTACAGCCTGGGGAACCCTATGGGGCAGTTCGTCTCTGTCCTATAGAGTCACTATGAGTTGAAATCGACTTGATGGCAATGAGGGTCTCTGAGCAGGGAAGATGCTAAACATCCAACAGGAAACATCAAGCTCAGAATGGACAATAAATACAAGTGAAGAACATTCGATGTTTATCAGCTTCTGGAGATTTATTGTACTCAAGCGGGCTGATCAAACAGGGAGGGTGGAGGTTTTGATAACATATCCTGGATTTCCTGAAACAGTTAATTTTGTCATTTTAGTCTTTTTAATAAAGGTGGTTCATTAAGTGTACACTGAACCCTGACTTCATTTTTGTATCTTTTTTAGTCTTTGGAGATGAATGGACCTTGAATCATAAAGAAACAAAATATTTGTTAGATGGGGGTTGAGGAAATAGATTTGCAGAACACTAGTGAGATATGCTGGCTGCATTAGTCAGGGGCTTGGTAACAAATCATGGACACGGAACTCGAACTGGCTGAAGTGAGAAATGGGATTTACTGGGAGGCTGTGAGTAGAGCTCATAGAATCGAAGGATGAGATGAAGAACCAGAGCTTGAAAAGCCAGGAACCAGGGCAAGTTCATGGAGCCCAGGAGCGGGAAATAGATGCTACAAGGACTGTCCCTCTCTGTCTCATCTCTGCCTTTACTCTGAGTCTCTCCACACCAGCAGGGCCACCAGCAGCTTGAGACTCCCGTCTCCAAAGCTTTACCACTGAGTGGGGTTGGGTAGGGAGACCTCAGCTCCTGTTCCTTTCTCTCCAAATGCTCTTTTCTGTTCCCTGCCCAGGAAGCTACAAGAGCCTTGCTGCCTCTCGCCATCCCAGCCCATGCCCCACAGTGATGCTAGGGCTGACCCCTTACCTCCTCCCCACTCCTGCTCACCCAATGGGCAAAGTTCAGGCTCCAAGCCTGGTGCATAGGCCTAGCATGATCCACCCCCTCCTGCCCCAGCGTCTTCCCCATGAAGCTCTGTGGGCTGTGCTGCTATTCTTCCATCACCATGCTGTGTCCGATGCTAGTATGACCTTCCTCACCTTGCCTTTCTGGTTATTTCCTACTTATTCAACAAGACCCAACTCAGATGTTTCCTGGACACACCCGGGCAGAAATTATAGTTCAGTTCTCCACGCTTCCACAAGATTTTGACACACCTCTCTGACCCCCTGTCACTCTGCATTATGATTTTATTTAATGGTCCAGCTCCTCTCTGCAAATGTGGCTCCCTGCAGGTGGCTTGGGTTGGATTCGTTCTGATTCTCCCAGTGAACCACAGTGCCTGGTCTGTGATGATCACTTAGTGTAGGTTTTTGGAATGGCCTTGAGCTTTTTCACGTTCACATATTCCTTCTTTTTGCCTAGGCCTGAAACACCTAGAGAGTGGGTGTGATTTATCTCAGATCCTCTTTTATAATCATTATGGCTTCCTGGCTCTCCCACAGGCCCTAATGCCAGCCTGGGCGTGCTGTTGAGCTTGATCAAGAGCTATTGGGTAAGAAAATGGATGGCTTTCCTTCTTTCAGCTCCGGAGCTCACCGAAATGTCTTCTCTCTCACGTGGACACACTGACTGTCAGAGAATATTTTTATCATCTTGTCTTGCTCAGAAAGCTGAGTCCTTGATCCAGGTCATTTCTAAGTCAGAAATGATAGAGTCTCCAGAGCCCTGGGCTCAGAGAAAATCCCTGGCAGAGCTTCCTGCTTCGGGAGACGTGACATGCGCTTTTGCAGCACATCTTGTACACCTGTGGGGTGACGAAAGGTAATTTAACACCTGTCCAGGCCTCCCTTGTGGCTCTCCAAGTGGGTAAATGGGATGTTGGCCACAGTATTAAGAAAAGAGGTGAAGCCCACCGGTGTTACACAAAATGGGCACCTCCGGCAACAGCCCTGCCCTGTATTTGGTTTCTTTTCATAGAGTAAACCCCTTCTGATCTGTATTCCAAACACATCTTCTCTGGGTTCCTTTGAGGGCTCCATTGTGTAGTGTTTGAGGGCATGGTGGTGGGAGGCTGCTTACTGGGTCTCTCCACTGTTGGCACTACAATTCGAGATGCCATTGTGGTCATAGTCTCCCAGATCTAGATATCTATAATGCAATGTTATCCAAGCTTTTATTTCTGTTATTGCTAGGTGTCGTCGAGTTGGTTATGACTCATAGCGAGCCTATGCACAACAGAATGAAACACTGCCTGGTCCTGTGCCATTCTCACAATTGTTGCTATGTTTGAGCCCATTGTTGCAGCCGCTATGTCAATCCATCCTGTTGAGGGTATTCCTCTTTTTCGCTGACCCTCTTTTTTACCAAGCATGATGTCTTTTGCATTCTGGCTATACTTCTAAGACAGATTTGTTTGTTGTTCTGGCAGTTCGTGGTATATTCAAGATTCTTCACCAGCACCATAATTCAAAATCATCAATTCTTTGGTCTTCCTTATTCATCATCCCACTTTGCATGCGTATGAGGCAATTGAAAAAAACATGGCTTGGGTCAGGTGCACTTAGTCCTCAAGGTGACATTTTTGCTTTTTAGCACTTTATAGAGGCCTTTTGCTGCAGATTTGCCTGATGCAATATGTCATTTGATTTTTTAAAATATGAATTTTTTAAAGAATTTTATTGTGCTTTAGGTGAAAGTTTACATAACAAATTAGTTTTCTAATCAATGATTCTTATACAGATTATTTCTGGACATTGGTTGCGCTCTCTGCAATGTGTCAGTACTCCCCCTATTTCCTCCCTGGGTTCCCAGCTTCTATTAGTCTGGTTTCCCTGCCCCTTTCTGCCCTCTCGTCTTTGGTTTTGGTCTCGTGCAGTTGATTGTTCTAAGGAGCACTTCTTTATGGGTGTTAGTGTTTATTTTAAAAGCCCATCTATTATTTGGCTTAAAGGTGGCCTCCAGGAGCATCTTCAGTTTCAGGGTAGAAAGTTGTCTTAGGGCAATAGTCTCAGGGGTTCCTCCAGTTTCTTTCAAACCAGTAAGTCTGGTCTTTCTTCTTTATTTTTTTTAATATGAATTTTGTTCTACAGTTTTTACCCATCCTACCTGGGCCCTTCTATTAGGATCCTGGTCAGAGTGGTCGGTAGTGGTAGCTGGGCACTGTCTAGTTCTTCTGGTCTCAGGTTAGAGGAGGCTGTGGTTCATGTGGGCCATTAGTCCTTTGGACTAATCGCTTACGTGAGTCTTCGGTTTTCTTTATTTTCCTTGCTCTAGGAGGGAAGAGACCAATAGTTGCTTCTCAGCAGCCACTTGCAACCAGGTGCTACTCACCAGGCTAGGATGTAGAACATTATCTTATGAACGGTGTTTTGCCAGTTGACTTAGATGTTCCCTGAGACTACAGTTCTTCACTTTTCAAGTCTAGTAGTTCAGTCCTAATGTCTAAGTAGTTTCTATAACCGTGCCCTCTATGTCCTCTGTTATATATGTGAGTGTACATGCAGCATTTACAAATATATATGCAGAAATATTCACGACCATACCTGTAAATGTACGCGCTATACTCCCGTACGACCTCCCTCACCCATTTAGCATACATACTAGCCTATGTATCTACTCACAAATTATTGTTTGTTATTACTGTTGTTTGAGGATTGCATATATTATAGCATTTACTGTGCTGTTGTTAGGTGCTGTCGAGTTGGTTCAGACTCGTAGAGACCCCATGTACAACAAAATGAAACGCTGCCTGGTCCTGTACCATCCTCACAATTGTTGTTATATTTGAGCCCATCATTGTAGCCACTGTGTCAATCCATTTCCTCGGGGTTTTCTTCTCTTTCACCGACCATCTGCTTTACCAAGAATGATGTCTTTTTCCAGGGACTGGTCCCTCCTGATAACCTGTCCAAAGCACACGAGACAAAGTCTTGCCATCCTCGCTTCTAAGGAGCATTCTGGCTATGCTTCTTCTGAGACAGATTTGTTCATTCTTTTGGTATATTCGATATTCTTTGCCAACACCATAATTCAAAGGATTCAGTTCTTTTTTGGTCTTCCTTATTCATTGCCCAGCTTTTGAATGTATATGAGGTGATTGAAAATACCATGGCTTGGATCAGGCAAACCTTAATCCTCAAGGTAACATCTTTGCTTTTTTAACACTTTAAAGCGTTCTTTTGCAGCAGATTTGCCCAATGCAATATGTCATTTGATTTTTTTACTGCTGCTTCCATGGGTGTTGATTGTGGGTCCATTTATTTACTATAGTTGCCCTTTATTCTTGTGTACCTCTCAGTGTCTTCCTTTGGTCACGTTGTGCTGACTTCCCCCATATCATGTATGGCCTTTCTCTTCACCAGAATTAACACTTATCTACTTAAAAAAAAAAAAAAAAAATTTTTTTTTTTTTTTACTGTGTAGTTAATGGTTCTCCCTCCCATCCCTGGTAACCATCAAAGAATGTTTCCTTCTGTGTGTAAACCTATTCTTGACTTTTTATATGGTCTCATACAACATTCGTCCTTTTGTGATTGACTTATTTCAGTCAGCATAATGTCTTCCAGATTCATCCATGTTGTAAGATGTTTCCTGGATTCATCCTTATTTTTTATTATTGTGTATTATTCCACACCACAGTTTTTTAATCTATTCATCTGTTGATGGGCATCTAGGTAGGTTGTTTCCATCTTTTTGCTTTCGTGGATAATGCTGCAACAAACATGGGTGTGCATATGTCTATTCTTGTGATGGCTCTTATTTCTCTAGGATATATACCTAGGACTGAGAGATTGCTGGATCATTTGGTAATTCTACTTCGAGGTTTTTAAGGAAGTGTCTGTCATACCTTTTCCATAATGGTTGTACCATTTTACATTCCCACCAGCAGTTTATAAGAGTTTCGATCTCCCCACAACCATTCCAGCATTTGTTGTTTTCTTTTTTTGATCAGTGCCAATGAGATGCAGTGAGATGTATCTCATTGTAGTTTTGATTTGCATCTCTCAATGACTAGTGGGAGCCTTGGTGGCACAGTGGTTAAGAGCTTGGCTGCTGACCAAAAAAGGTCACCAGTTTGAGTCCACCAGCCACTCCTTGGAAAAGTACGGGGGCAGTTCTACTCTATTATTCTATAGGGTTACTGTGAGTTGGAATCAACTTGATGGTAATGTGTGTTTTTTTTTTTTTTGGAATGGCTAATGATCGTGAGCATCTCTTCATGTGTTTGTTAGCTGCCTTCTTTGGTGAAATGTCTGTTTATGTCTTTTGCCCATTTCTTAATCAGATTGTTTGTCTTTTTCTTGTTGAGGTTTTCTATAAATTTTAGAGATTAGACCCTTATCAGACATGTTACAGCCATAATTTTTTTCCCAATCTGTAGGTTCTCTTTTTACTCTTTTGGTGAAGTCTTTTGATGAGCATAAGTTTTTAATTATTAGGATATCCCAGTTATCTAGTTTATCTTCTGGCATTTATGCAGTTTTAGTTATGTTTGGTATTCTATTTACACCATATATCAGTGCCCTTAGTGTTGTCCCTATTTTTTCTTCCATATCTTTATAGTTTTAGGTTTTACGTTTAGGTCTTTGATGCATTTTGAGTTAGTTTTTGTGTGTGGTGTGAGGTATGGATCTTGTTTCACTTTTAACACAAATGGATATCCAGTTTTGCCAGTACCATTTGTTAAGGAGGTTTCTCTTCCCCATTTAATGGACTTCAACCCTTTGATGAAGATCAGCTGCCCACAGGTGGATGGGTTTACTTCTGGGTTCTCAGTTCTGTTCCATTAGTCTATGTGTCTGTTTTTGTACCAGCACCAGGCTGTTTTGACTATCATGGCTGTATAATAGGTTCTGGAATCAGGGAGTGTGAGGCCTCCTACTTTGTTCTTCTTCCTCATTAATGCTTTGCTTATCCAGGGTCTCTTTCCTTTCTGCATAAAGCTGGTGATTAGTTTTTCCTTCTCATTAAAAAAATGTCGTTGGAATTTGGATGGGGATTGCGTTATGTTTGTAGATCACTTTAGGTAGTACTGACATTTTCACAATGTTAAGTCTTCCTGTCCATGAGCATGGTATGTTTTTCTATTTATATAGGTCTCTTTTGGTTTCTTATAGTAGTGTTTTGTAGTTTTCTTTATATAAGTCTTTTACTTCACTAGTTAGATTTATTCATAAGTATTTTTATCTTTTTGAGGGCTATTGTAAATGGTATTGTTTTCCTGATTTCCTTTTTAGAATTCTCTTTGTTAGGTAGAGGAATCTGACTGATTTTTTATGTTGATCTTGTACCCTGTCACGTTGCTGAATCTTTCTATTAGTTCCAGTAGTTTTCTTGTCAAGTCTCTGGGATTTTCAATGAATAGGATCATGTCATCTGCAAATAGGATTTTATCAGTTTTCTATGCCCTTTATTTCCCTTTCTTGGCTTATTGCTCTAGCTAGAGCTTCCAATACAATATTGAATAAGAATGGTGATAAAGGACATCCTTGTTTGGTTCCCATTCTCAGGGGGGATGCTTTCAGCCTCTCTCTGTTAAGAATAATGTTGGCTGCTGGTTTTGTATATGTGCCCTTAGTTATGCTGAGGAATTTTCCTTCTATTCCTATTTTTCTGAGAGCTTTTATTAGAAATGGGTGTTGGACTTTATCAAATGCCTTTTCTTCATCAGTTGAGATGATCATGTGATTCTTGTCCTTTTATTTATGTGGTGGATTATGCTGATTGATTTTCTAATGAACTATCCTTGCGTACCTGGTATGAAGCCCACTTGGTCAAGATATATTATTATTTTGATACGCTGTTGAATTCTATTGGATAGAATTTTGTTGAGAATTTTCTCATCTATATTCATGAGGGATATTGGTCTGTAACTTTCTCTTTTAGTGGTGTCCTTGCCTGGCTTTGTTATCAGGGTTATGCTGGCTTCATAGAATGAATTCAGGGGTATTCCTTCCTTCTCTATGCTCTGGAATAATTTGAGTAGTATTGGTGTTAACTTTTTTCTGAATGTTTGATAGGAATCTCCAGTGAAGCAGTCTGGGCCAGGGATTTTCTGTTGTTTGACTTCTTGACTGCTGCTTCTATGGGTGTTGATTATGCATCCAAGTAAAGTGAAACCCTTGGCAACTTCAGTATTTTCTCTGTTTATCATGATGGTCCAATTGTGAGGATTTTTGTTTTCTTTATGTTGAGGAGTAATCCATACTGAAGGCTGTGGTCTTTGATCTTCATTAGTAAGTGCTTCAAGTCCTCTTTACTTTCAGCAAGCAAGGTTGTGTCATCTGCATAACACAGGTTGTTAATGATTTTTCCTCCAATTCTGATGTCTCATTCTTCTTCATATAGTCCAGTTTCTCTAATTATTTGCTCAGCATACAGATTGCATAAGTACGGTAAAAGGATACAGCCCTGATGCATACCTTTCCTGATTTTATCCACACAGTATACCATTGTTCTGTTTGAATGGTTGCCTTATAAAACAGCTTTTATAAAGCCTGTAAAACTGTCCATTGAGTAAGACAACTCAAATATGTAATGAAATACATTGGATTTACCAGTTATTTTAATTATTAGGAGTCTCTAGGTGGTGCAAATGGTTAACACCTACGGCTAACCAAAAGATTGGAGGTTTGAGTCTACCCATAGGCTCCTCAGAAGAAAGGCATGGTGACCTATTTCCAAAATGTCAGCCACTGATAGCCCTGTGGAGCACAGTTCTGCTCTGACACACATGGAGATGCCATGAGTCGGCGTTAACTTGATGGCAACTAGTTTTTACTTTAATGATTACTATAATTTCACGTAAAATAATATTCAGCATGGATAGGATATCAATTTCCCTTTTCTTACCTTTTGGGAAATGGTGAAAATCCCTGAGTCAGGCCAGACAGATTCTCAGTATTTCAGTGTGGGGGATGGAGGTTGAAAACTACAGTCCAGTGAAGTCGCATCTTATGCTCCATTACCTAAGGAAGATTCAATGAAAAAGTAAGAGAGAATGGAGAGGGCAATCAATGTACGTGGTCCGGTGATCACCCTGCCACTGTCCGCAATGAGCATATTTCCAGGCATGGACAGTGGAGATACTAGTGGTAACGCTAGTCTGTGATTGGCCTTGGTACCTGCGAGCCTCTTATAGGATAAGCCCCAGTTATGACTCAGGTGTTTACAGAGGTGTGCTTCTTACATACAGCCCTTTTTATTACATACTGCCCATTACACAATCCATTATGTATAGTAACATATTTTACTGAGCAGGGATGTATGTACTAAATGAGGCAAACTGTGGTTCATGGACAATTTAAGAGATTCTTAGATGGCAATTTTAACAGCCTTTTTTTTGTCTCTGTGTTGACCTTTATACCCCAATCTCTGGGTCAGGTGTAACTCTAGTAAAATGATAACAAAAATGATAGCCATTATTCACTGGTTACTTACTTACTCAGCCCAACCACCATGATAAGTGTTTTCCATGAATTATCTTCATTTCATTGTCACAACAATCCTATGCATCACATATTGTGATTTTCTTGGTGCAACCCTTTTTTATTGAGGTTTGCATTTTACAGAGTAACTTTTGGTGACTCCTTTCATGTGTACACATCCATAGCATCACCACCCCGACCAAGATACTGAACGGTTCCATTGCTCTGGGCACACTCGCCTGTGACTTTTTCTAGTCAACACTGTCCTGCTGAGGTTGCCCTTATTCTGACTTCTAACACTATAGCTTCAGTTTTCATGCTCCAGAACTTCATACAAATGGAGTTATCCAATATATACCTTTTAGTACCTGGCTTCTCTCTCTCATCATAGTGTTTTTTATATTCACCTACTCTGTTGTGCTTATCAATAGTTCATTTTTTTATTGCCGTGAAATATTACATGGTATGAATATACCACAATGCATATATCCATAAATCAGATGTCATTATTTCCATATTATAGATGAAGAAACGGAGGCCCAGAGGGGCAAGGTAAGATGTATAAAGTCACATAGCTGGTCAGTGGTACAGCATGGATTTGAATGAGATCTGTAGTACTCCAAAGGTTCTTAGCCACAACCTCTGTGTGGGGGCTCCAAATAGCTCCTGATTTCTAGTCCTAGAAGAGAAGCCTGCGCAGGTGAATATATTCAGACTGAAACCATTCATGTCAACTACCACCCACCAGTTCTCATTGAGTTCATTCTGACTCATGGTGACTCCATGTGTGTCAGAGTAGAACTGTGCTCCATAGGATTTTCAATGGCTAATTTTTCAGGCTTTCTGCCAAGGCACCTCTGGGTGAACTCAAACCACCAACCTTTTGGCTAGCAGCTGGAAGGCTTAAATGTTTTCATCACCCATGTTGATCACAGGTTGCAATAAATGTATTTCACTACCATTGCATTATACTGCTCCTGCCAGCCTGTTTTGTGGAGATGGATTAAGCCCTGAAAATTCCGGCACCTCCCAGGCTAGGAGGCTGGGCCATTGCTCAAGCCAGAATCCCCATTCCTTTACTCAGAGTCTTGATTCCTGAATTTAGCAGAAGAGCTATTACTTTGATGTTGGAATCGTGCCTTTGATCAAAAGCTTGCTGGCTCCCTCATGTCTCTTAGAACAAGACGGTAGTTGTATTGTGTTGGCGCGCGTTGTAACATTTTGGACAGCAGAAATGACATTTACATGAAACAGCCATCCTTGGAATGCATGAGATAAGACAATTTCAACAGCTCGTCGAAGAAAAGTCCCCAGCGTTGACTTTAAATCAAACAGAAGAAATAGCGTGTCATCCCGGCTTCCCCTTCTCTACCTGGTGTTAATTAAAATCCTGATAACAGAACTCAGTCTACATCCATAGAAGGAAGACCAAAGCAAGGCTTAAAAATGTTCAGATGAAAGTACAGTTAATCAGAATTAAAACAAAAACACCCCCTACACAGCCTTCATTCTCATTGGGCTTCTCCTGGACGAGATGATTAATATGCAAAGGTAATTTCTCTGGACCCCCCTGTTGTACTCCCCGAACTGAGCCGTTTGAAATAATTGAACAATTACTTTGTGCAATGTTATCAAAGTTTATTAAATTGTTCCCATCAACTCTGTCCAATTACCAAATTCAGCTAATTTGCATACTGCGAAGCAGAATGGTGCAAAGGGTCCCCAGAGCAGAACCTAGTTACTTTTGAGCAGCGAGAAGCGATGAAGACCACTTTGGCAAATCTTTGCTCTTATTGATTAGGAAGCTGAGGCTCGGGGGGGGGGGGCGCGGCGTGAAAGGACTAGGGCCAAGGTTCACACAAGCTACAGACATGGCAGGCTGTGCACCAGGCTTTCCAGGGACCCATTTGCCTGCAGGGACCCCAGTGGGCAAGCCCCACGTTGTCCCCAAACAAGGCCGGAGTGTGCTGCCACATCTCCGCTTGTCTCAATTAGTTCCAATTTAGGCATGACATCAAACATACACTTGAAATGCACAGCCATTCTGGCAGGACAGGAAATAATAACGGCAATATATTCCATTGCAATTTAGCAGCACAAGGAACATGGATGTGTTGAAGTGACAAGCTGTCTGGTCCTAAATTAAACATTGTTCTTTCTTTGGGGAGAAAAACTAACTTTAAACACTTTCCATCTCTGTCCGAGTTTCATAATTCTCCTCTTAGATGCCATTTAGACCTTGCTTTTATTTTTGAACTTCTTTATTATGGAAAATGACCAACATATGCAAAAGTAAGAGAATCGTGTAATATACCCCACATACATTGTATCACTCAGCTCCTCAATTATCAACATGTGAACATATGCCCAGTTCCACCTGACCTCTGTTCTCCCACACTTCCCCACTCACTGGATCATTTGAAAACAAATCACAGACATTGAACATTTTGCCTATAGATTGTTGAGTATGGACCTTGCTTTTTTTTTTTTTTTTAAGTCACTGTATTTTATAAGTCAACGAAATAAGTGCTATATGAAAATTTTGAACACCGAAATATCATGCAGCCATTAAAATGATGCTTTTGACTTGGGAAAATATTCTTTACAGTTTAAGAAAATTAAAATACCAACAGAACATAGAGTGTGCTCCCTTTTCTATACCATACACACAAAATCTGAAAGGATGTATACCAGATTGTTGTTTCTTTTTGTTTATCCTTTTTTTTTTCAATGAATTTATGCATCATTTATGTAATAACAAGAAAAGAGCCTGGGGGTTTAAAGTCATTGGTAAAGATGGTGTGAAGGTGTAGAAAAGGGATGCTGAATTCTCCTATTTAAGTGTAGGAAGACGGACCAAGGGAGAGGAAATGGCCCCTAGCACGTGGGGGTCTCCCTAATCAAACCTGGGAGTAACACTCAGCAAATGTTTCTTCAGCACTCACAATGGGCACGGCAAGGAGCCCTGGTAGTACAACGGTTAAGCACTTGGTTGCCAACCTAAAGGTTGGTGGTTTGAACCCAGCCAGCGACTCCTTGACAGAAAGACCTGGCAATCTACTCCCAGAAAGACTGCCACCCAGAAAAACTTATGGTGTAGTTCTACTCTGTCATATGGTGTCACAGTGAGTTGAAAATTGCCTCAATGGGACCCAACAACAACAACACCATGGGTAAAGCTGGATGTCCTTGCGTGGTGCAAACTGTGCTCTTTAGTACTAGTCTAAAAAGGTGACGGTTTGAACCCACCAAAGAGGACCCAAAGGAGAAAGCCCTGGTGATCTGCTTCCTTAAAGATTACAGCCAAGAAAACCCTATGGAGCACAGTTCTATCCTGTAACACATGGGGTCGCAATGAGTCAGAATCGACTCAGTGGTGACTAACAACAACAACAAAATCATCTCTATTATCGTGCTTAATTCCACCAGTCACCTTATGGTGTCTGGAAATAAAAGTTTAGTTTTGCTCTGGGATGGTGGGTGTTGGATTAGAATCAAGGCTCTGCTGGACTCAGAAGGGTTCTAGGGAACAGAGCCTCTGAGGTTTATCAAAGCAAAGCAGCATTCCTCTGAGAAGGGGCTGGCAAAGCCACTCAGCCTGGTGCTTTTCAGAGGAAATTTGGGTCCATAACCCAGTAAACTGATTACTGATAAGATACGTTCCAGCAAAGCCACACAGACTCGGGCTGGGAGGTGCTGGCAATAATGCATGACCTGATTCAGTCAAATACCGTCCTGGTCTAAAGAGACAATGGTTGAAAATATGACCTGGATATTACTGCAGTGAGGGAGGCTGTTTTCTAAAGAGAGCTTTTAGAAGCTTATTTATTTTAAACTGAAAACCAGACTGAGATAAGGCCTCAGATGATGAGGAGGCTGTGTGCAAAGAGTGCGCCTGTTGTGGTTTTGGGGGGTGATGGAGGAGATAGAGAGGCTGGCAGGAGCATGAGTGGTGCTAGTTAGGGACCAGTTGGAGGAGACGGTGACATAGCAAAGAGGGGATGCTTGATATGTTACAGGGTGAGAATAGGAAAGTTCGAGAAGACCGGCTGCCAGATACCAGGAAGTGGGAGGAGATGGGTGATGAGGCGAGAAGGTGCTTGTGAGGCATCATCTCCTGCAGGGTCAGGGAAGAGGTGCAGGCTGCTGCTGGAGACATGCTGTCTGTGGTCACAGCTGAGGGGTGAGCAGGGAAGAAAGGTTACCTGGTTGGAGGGCCAGGCCAGTGCCTCCTCACACCACCCACCTGCTTCTGTACCCGCTCCCTTGCTGCCCACCCTGTGTTGTGGCCAATACGACCCTCCTCACCATCCCTTGCCCAGAGCCCCAGACTCTTCGTGTACCAGGTGGGTAACGCAAAAATATCTTAAGTGGTTGCCTTGTCACCTTCTCTCTTTCCAACCCTGTATCTTTCTAGCTCCTGTTCAGAGTGAGCGACTTTTCAAAGATATCAATCTGATTCAGAAGTGTAACTAAGTATGCCCTGGGTGCCAATGGAGGAGGGATGCCTATGAGCACTTTCGGTTGGCCTTCACAGTTTCCATCGCCAGCTGTGAGAGACATTCAGTAATGTAAAACTAATTGCCATAGGTTCTATTTTCCATAGATTTGTCGTTAGGTGCCGGCGAGTCATTTCGGATTCATACCACCCCTATGTACCACAGAATGAAACCCCGCCCTGTCCTGCGCCATCGTTACAATCGTTGTTGTGCTTGAGCCCATTGTTGCAGCCACTGTGTCACTCCATCTCGTTGAGGGTCTTCCTCTTTTTCGCTGAGCCTCTACCTTACCACGCATGACGTCCTTCTCCAGGGACTGATCCCTCTTGATAACATGTCCAAAGTATGTGAGATGAACTCTCGCCATCCTTGCTTCCAAGAAACATTCAGGCTATACTTCTTCCAAGACAGATTTGTTCATTCTTCTGGCAGTCCATGGCGTATTCAATGTTCTTCGCCAACACCATAATTCAAAGGCATCAATTTTTCTTCAGTCTTCCTTTTTCATTGTCCAGCTTTTGCATGCATATGAGGTGACTGAAAACACTATGACCTAGGTCAGGCATACAGTCTTCAAGGTGACATCTTTGCTTTTTAACACTTTTTTTTTTTTTTGCCCATAGAATCCTTCAAAATTGGAGCTCGAGGCTTGAATTTTTTCTTTAGTTCTTTTGGCTTGAGAAATGCTGGACGTGTTCTTCTGTGCTCTTTGTACATTTCATTAAAATATTTAACTTCATCTTCTTGAGCTGCCCTTTGAAATCTGTTCAGCTCTTCTAGTTCATCATTTCTTCCATTCACTTTAGCTATTGGACGTTCAAGAGCAAGTTTCAGAGTCTCTTCTGACATCCATTTTGGTCTTTTCTTTCTTTCCTGTCTTTTTAATGACCTTTTGCTTTCTTCATGTGTGATGTCCTTGATGTCATCCTACAACTCGTCTGGTCTTCAGTCATTAGTGTTCAATGTGTCAAATCTATTCTTGAGATGGTCTCTAAATTCATTTGGAATATACTTGAGTTGTATTTTGGCTCTCATGGACTTGTTTTAATTTTCTTCAGCTTCAGCTTGAACTTGTATATGAGCAACTGATGGTCTGTTCTGCAATCAGGCCCTGGCCATGTTCTGACTGATGATGTTGAGTTTTTCCATTGTTTTTTTCCACACATGCAGTTGATTTGACTCATGTGTATTCCATCCGGTGAGGTACGTGAGTGTAGTCACCATTTATGTTGTTGAAAAAATGTATTTTCAATGAATGAGTCTTTGGTCTTACAAAATTCTATCATGTGATCTCTGGGGTCCTTTGTATCACCAAGAGCATATCTTCCAACTACTTCCAACTTCTTTGTTTCCAACTTTTGCATTCCAATCACTAGTAATTATCAGTGCAGCCTGATTGCATGTTTGATCAATTTCAGACTGCAGAAGTTGGTAAAAATCTTCAGTTTCTTTATCTTTGGCCTTAGTGGTTGGTGCCTAAATTTGAATAATAATTGTATTAACTGGTCTTCCTCGTAGGTGTATGGATGTTATTGTATCACTGACAGCATTGTATTTCAGGATAGATCTTGAAATGTTCTTTTTGATGATGAAAGTGGTGCTATTCCTCTTTAATTTGTCATTCCTGGCATAGCAGACCATGTGGTTGTCCAATTCAAAATGGCCAGTATCAGTCCATTTCAGCTCACTAAAGCCTCGGATATCAATCTTTATTAGTTCCATTTCATTTTTGATGACTTCCAGTTTTCCTAGATTCATACTTCGTACATTCCACGGTACAATTTTTAATGGATGCTTTCAGCTTTTTCTTCTCATTTTGAGTTGTGCTCATCAGCAGGTGAAGGTATCAAAAGTTCGACTTCATCCACATCACTAAAGTTTACTGTACTTTGAGGAGGCAGCTCTTCCCCGCTGGTATTTTGAGCACCTTCCAACCTGACGGGCTCATCTGGCACTATGTCAGACAATGTTCTGTTGCTATTCATAAGGTTTTTGCTGGCCAGTTTTTTCAGAAGTAGTCTGCCAGGTCCTTCTTCTTAGTCTGTCTTCGTCTGGAAGTTCTGCTAAAACCTGTCCACCATGGATGACCCTGCTGGTATTTGAGATATTGCTGGCATAGCTTCTAGCATTGCAGCAACATGCAGGCCACCACAGTAGGATGAACTGACAGATGCATGGTGGTTTCCATAGTTACGCCCCTGAATTCTGATCACATCATTATTCCATTTACAAAAGTTCTTATCATTTCCCATGACTTCCAGGAAGTCTCTTTGGCATGGCACCTGAGGCCTTTCACAAGGTGTTCCGTAGAGGGCTTTCTTTCCTCATCTCCAGCCACGTTACTCCACCCCACATAGACTTCCCTTCAGATTCTTGAGATGGTTTTCTTTTCTCAGACCTATACGCTTTTGTAAAGTGACGGTACCATCCTGGATTCTTATTGGCTTATTGGTCCAGTTGTGGACCAACAACTGGACCAATAAGCCACATCATGATAAATGGAGAACAGATTGAAGTTGTAAAGGATTTCATTTTACTTGGATCCACAATCAACGTCCATGGAAGCAGCAGTCAAGAAATCAAAAGTTGCATTGCATTGGGCAAATCTGCTGCAAAGGACCTCTTTAAAGTGTTGAAAAGCAAAGATGTCGTCTTGAAGACTAAGGTGTGCCTTACCCAAGCCATGGTATTTTCAATCGCATCACACGCATGTGAAAGCTGGACGATGAATACGGAAGATTGAAGAAGAATTGACGCCTTGAATTGTGGTGTTGGCAAAGAATATTGAATAAACCATGGACTGCCAAAAGAATGAAAAAATGTCTCGGGAGAAGCACAGTCAGAATGCTCCTTAGAGGCAAGGATGGTGAGACTGTGTCTTACATACTTTGGACATGTTGTCAGGAGGGATCAGTCCCTGGAGAAGGACATCATGTTTGGTAAAGTACAGGGTTAGTGGAAAAGAGGAAGACCCTCAACGAGATTGATTGACACAGTGGCTGCAACAATGGGATCCAGCATAACAAGAATTGTAAGGATGGCACAGGACTGGGAAGTGTTTCGTTCTGTTGTACATAGGGTCGCTACGAGTCGGAACTGACTTGACCGCACCTAACAACAAAAACAACATCATCCTGGAATTCCTTCCTCCCCACTTGTCCACCCGGAGAACTCACACTCACCCTTCAAGATCAAATATCCTTTGTTGTGTGGACACTTCCTTGTTTCCATTTTAACAAGAATAAACATTACTACGTTAAAGGAATCTAGATCTAACAATACCATGGGGAACAAGGTAGAAAAAATGTTGTTGAAGATATAGGAAAGAAAGGAAACTAACATAGAGTACCTATTACGTGCTAGGTAGTTCACAGACTGATCATATTTTGACATTTTAAGGAAATAATATGTGGGGAGGCAGTGGTGACTCAGTGGTAGAATCCTTACCTTCCATGCTTGAGACTCGTTTGATTCCCAGCCAATGCACCACAGGTGCAGCCACCATCTGTCCATCAGTGGAGGTTTGCGTGTTGCTAAAATGCTGAATAGGTTTCAGTGGAGCTTCCAGACTAAGGCAGACTTGGAAGAAAGGCCTAGTGATCTACTTGTGAAAATCAACCAATGAAAACACTGTGGATCACAATGGGCAGATCTGTAACTGATCATGGAACGGTGCAGGACTGGGCAGCGTTTCTTTCCATTGTGCATGTGGTCGCCATGATTCTGGTGCTGACTTAAAGGCAGCTAACAACAACAACAACAATATGTAGAGGAAACTGAGCCCAGAGCAGCGAAGGGACTTGCCCAGGGTCATCAAGCTCACATGGGGTAGAGCTGGGTTTCGGAACCATGTCTTCCTGATCCTTAGGAAACATCATTTTCCTCCCCTGAGAAACAGTACTGTAAAACTTTATAGCTCATCACTTCATGCCCAATATTGTGAGGGTTTCGAAGTGATCTTTCAGAATTAACTCACTGATGGTCATTAAATGTTTGGGGGCAGGGGATCCAATGCCTGACAAAATGGCTCGTGTGGAATCAGCGAAGCACGAGACTTTGGGAACATAAACGAGATCTCTTCTAGTCTGCACACCTGGTTGCTGAGAGAAGGCCATCCCACATCATGGCAGGTGGGCTCATCAGGAGGAGCAGCAATCACAGGTGCCAGGTATTTGCCTCCAATGTTTGTCAGTGATTCATGAAGTGATTATCAACATTTCAAACCACTTCATGAATCAACCAGAAGCTGGAAAAAGATTTAACCATAATGAGCTCATTTCCACAGAAATAGGACCAGACCCACTCGTGGGTCAAATAGGTGCTGTAGCTTCAACTTTATGCCCTCCCCTCCTGACATCTCCTTCTTCCCAACAGGCTCATTTCGGGCCTCATTATCTATCCATCTTCTGGGTCCCCATCAACACGTGCTCCCTAACCAAGGACTGCCACTTGCAGGAATCTGGCAATTGTGGCGTCAGAGTCTGTCTTTGTTCAAATTTGAGGTGGGCATCTCTCGAATTCTTTTAATGCATATTCTCTCGGGAAGCTTCTGAGCTATTTGACAGGGTTACATTGGCAAGGCACCTCCTCTGGAAGCCGTTTAGTTCCTTGGGTGTTTTTCTTCTTTTTCCCAGATTCCTCTGACACTCCTCCAACCACTGGCACTGGCTGTCCCTTGATACTGATTCCTGCCAGAAACAATCCCATTTGGCTTGTTGGGAGCCACTTACTAATCGGCCAGTTTCCCCATTGTCTTAGCCTGAGTTCTTCCTAAAAGCAGATCCTAGGACAAAGATTGGGTCCACAGATTATTTGGGAGATAACCCCAGGAAGCAGTGTGAGGGAGGTGAGACAAGGAAGAAAGAAGAGAGAAAAGCTAATAAAGGGGGGTGTTAACGCACGACTTAGGAATCTCTGGGTGGTGGCAACTGTTAATCACTCAATTACTAACCAAAAGTTTGACAGTTGAAACCCACTTGGAAGAAAGAACTGGCGATCTGCTTTTGAAAGGTCACAACCTTGAAAACCCTACGGAGCAGTTCTGCTCTGTAACACATGGGGTTGCCATGAGTTGACTCAACAGGCAAGTGGTTTGCTTTTGGCTTAATGAGCGACTTACTGTTGTGGGTTACTGGGTTCGCTTACACTAGGGGACCTGGGAGAGTCTGTGGAGCACGCGTGGGATTATCCCACCAAGGGACAAGGAAACTGGAGCATTTATCCCTCAACTTCCACCCCTCATTGGTTGAGGGTCTCTTTTGAGGCATTAGCTCCCTGCATTCTGGCTTGCCCTTCACAGGGGCCAAGCATACTCCTCAGCCAGCAGAAACCCTTAGGCAGAGAGACGTGGGAGGGTGTTGGCAGGCACAGGAGTGTTGGCAAGTGATCCTCAGGGTGGACTGAGGGCTGTCTCTGGGGAGGCACTGATTGTGTCAGCTACATCAAGCCTCTCCCTCCCCAAAACTCCCTGTTCTGCAGAGTTCACGCTGAAAAGCTCTAGCTTGTTCCATGCCTACTGTTGTTGCTAGCTGCTGCTGAATTGTCACCTGACGCATGGTAACCCCATGCACAACAGGATGGGGCTATTGCAATCCATAGGGTTTTCACTGGTGTATTTTTGGAAATTGATCACCAGGCCTTTCTTCCTAGTTCACCTTAGTCTGGAAACTCTGATGAAGCCTGTTTCAGCATCAGAGCAACACACAAGCCTCCCCTGACTGATGGATAGTGGCCGTGCATGAGGCACCTTGGTCGGGAGTAGAACCTGGGTCTCCCTCATGGAAGGCGAGAGTTCCCCACCACTGAACGCCACTGCCCTAAGTTCCATAGCTAGCCCACCCAAACACTAAGCACTCTTCCTTTCCCTCTCTCTGGCTGAGTTTTCAACCCCTTCCGAAGGGGCATTTGCTCCACTAAGCCCAACATCTGTTTCAGGTGTGGCACTTCAATAGCGCCACTTCTATCCTTCAGACTCACCACTCACCTAGATGAAAGGCAGAGTCTCACAGAAACCAGAATGAAAGGGTTTCTCGGCCGGATCCTTCCTGTTGAAAGGAGGGCTTCATCTCGCAGATGTCCGCATCCCGTTGCTTCTGAGAAGCCTGGGCTAGCCCGGCGTGGGCTGAAGTATTTCTGAGGCAATAGCTATCATTTTTCAAATGGCCGTATTTGAAAGTGGTGCCCTTCTGAGTTCTATTCTACTGGCCCCTTTAAAGGATATTGTGAAATAATTTCAAGACGATCGTGCTTTCTGAATAGTTCAAAGCTTTGATACGGCTTTCAACCTTCCAGATTTGGGGGCTGGGAATTACTCTAAATACTGTTTGGGAGAGGTATTAAACGTATTCGGTTTTCTTCTCTGAGCAGAAAATGTGTTAGAAGCGATGGCCAAGGAGGACGAGTCTCCAGGGGCATTGCTTGGTGACCACTGGATAGTGAGGAAGAGAGCATCGTGGGTTCGTGAGTGCACATGAGGTGCATTGGCTGGGAATCGAACTTAGGCCTCCCTCACGGAAGGGGAGATTTCTACCCTGAACCACCACTGCCCCCTCTAGCTCTTACCTTGCTTTATTTTTCTCCAAGACATTTATAGCCATCTGACATTTAAATGTATATATGTTTACATTTTTCTTAACGTGTATGTCACCACCTGTCTGTCAGTGGTGGCTTGTGTGTTCCTGTGATATTGAACAGGTTTCAGTAGAGCTTCCACACGAAGATGGACTAGGAAGAAAGAGCAGCAATCCACTTAAAAAAATCGGCCAGTGAAAATGCCCTATGGATCACAACGGTCTGATCCGTAACTGATCCTGAGGATGGCACATGACTGGGCAGTGCTTCATTCTGTTGTGCATGAGGTTGCCATGAGTCGGGGCCAACTTGAAGGCAGCTAACAACAACAACCAACATGTACCGCCAAGTTGTAAGCCCTATGACAGAAGCCACGTTGCTATTGTCTTCACTACTCTACTGCTCAGTACAAAAAGTGCCTGGCACATGGTAGGCCCTCAGTAAATACTTGTTGAATGAATGAATGAAATAAATTAATTCATCAAGATTGTGGACGTGAAGAGACCTAGCGTGTGCCCCAGAATACAGAAGAATTACTCAACTGCAGGGCTCAAGGACCCATCCCACTAGAAATAATAAGATGGATCCCCTTCTAGCTTTTGTTTGACAACAGAAAGGGCCTCCATAAAACACACACCAACCATTCATTTGATCAGCTGGACTTATTATGCCAGCGTGTCGAAGGTAATATTTTGCTAGATTTCACCCTGCATTTGAAAGCAAAACAATTCGCATTTGAAAATCTCATTACCAGCATCTTCCCTCCAAATCTATTAACGGCGTGAGTGTTTCTGGCAACTGAGATCACCTCGGATTATAGTATGAAATGCAGCTCTGGGGAAAACTGTATGTTTCAAGATGTTTGTACTATTCAATTGTCAAATATTCACACGGTTATGATTCTCAAAGAAACCACACAATGTAGGGAAATTGGTAACAAAATAAAAGCTCCAGGATGCATTGAGAGAAGGCGGCCAAAGAATTCTTCCCTGACATACCTAATCCCAGAGACGGGAAATTAAAAACCACACCAGAATATCAATGCAGCACACAGAGGATGGGTGGCCTTTCTTGAGTGAAATCCCAGCTCTCACCTGGCACAGGGATCAGAGACTTCTTTATGGGACCTTCAAGTTTCTCTGCAACCTCGCTCTACCCCATCTCTTCCCCCCACCCTGACTCTCCATACCAGTAAACCAGGCTGTTCACTCATCTCCGAACGCACATGGCCACCCTTGTCTTGGTGAATGCGCATGAAGTCACAGACTGTTGGAGCTGGAGAGACCCTGGAAGGTCTTCTAGGGCAGGGTTTCCAAGCTCCTGCTTTAGCTGGAAGGAGATGAGCTTGCTAAGACTGTACCTCAAAATAAAGGCAGAATAAGGGGTCTTAGTCAAATGAGTTTGGGGATTACAGCATATGCTACCTTCCTTTCAGAGCTTTCCAATCTACAAGGGCTTGTTCAAGGCTCTGAGAGGTCCCATGGCCAAGAGCATTGTCCAAAATTAGCTGACCGTGCAACCGTATTGTGGCCACATAAACTATTCAAATTCTCTGGAAAACTAGTGTTCAAGTGGAAACCCCTCATTTCAACAGATGAGGAAACAAAGAACAGGGAAACTACTTGAAGTGCTTGATCACTTGGCTCATCAAGGGCAGAGTCTAGAAGGATAGGACACTAGAGACCAGGCCACCTAGTCCAGGGCTTTTCTACTGCCCTCCCTCAATTCACTGCAAGTCAGTCCAATTCCATCTTTTCTCACCTCACCTCACCCTACCCCATCCCAGCCCTCCCCACTCCTTGCCATTTGATTCCATTCCACAAATACTTCCTGAGCACCATCATGGCCAGGCACTGTTCTGGGTGCTGGAGATACACCGGTGAACAAGACAGACCCAAGACTGAACAGTAAGACTTTGCCTCACAGAGTTAAGAGTCTAGTTTGTAGCTTCTGTCATTTTCCTACCTTCTTCTCTCCCTCCTTCCCCTCTTTCTGCCTTCTCTCCCCCACTCCACATCATCCTTCCCTCTGAGCAAGATAAATGGCCCTCAAGCTCCACGTAAACTGCATCACTCCCTGGGTGAGGGCCTTAACTGGTTCCTTTTTGTTTTTCAGAGCAGGTTTATTCTGCAGAATTGTGAGCTCCGTGACCTGCGCTGGTCTCCTTCACTCTGTAGAGCAGAACAGCTAGCTCATAGTAGGTGCTCAGTGTGAGTGTTTGTCAATCCTGCAATACATGCTCTGACCTCACACTCTTAACTCCCCTTGTGCTCAGCCTGAAACCTTTCCTCCAAGCCGGGTGCTAGAGCTGCTGGGTTCTCCACACAACCCCACATTCCTTTCTTTGTGCTTTTCCTGGAACTGATTTCCCACGTGGAAAGTGAGCAGCCACTGTTGACTCCAACCTCCTATCCAGCCTATTTCCCACCTCTTTTATGAAGATTTAATTGAAACTTCACTCTCTCCCTGCCTCCCTCCCTCCCTGCCTCCCTTTTTCCTTGCCCATCTCCCTCCTTCCTCACTCTCTCCTTCATTCCACTTTTCCCTCTCTTTCTTCTTCCCTCCATCCTTCTCTCCTCCCTGTCCCACCTTCCTTTCACTCCCACTCTTTGTCAAGTACTATGCCAGGTCCTATGAATAAAACTATGAATCATGACTACCTCGTCTTTGAGAATCTCGTGGTCTAGTGGGGAAGATGAATAAGTAAACAACGGTCATGCGATGGATTTTGCTGCGATGGAGGCGTGCACAAGCTGCCAGAGGTGTGCAAGTGGAAAGCCAGCTCTGCGGGGTCAGGAAAGGCTTCTAGGTGGAGGGGGTACACAGGCAGAGGTTTGAGTGACAATATGAAGTAAGACAGGATGAAACTTCCTGGGGTTGATGGGGAGGAAGGGAATATTACACATAAGGAGGGGCCACAAGGCAGAGGTAATTTGACATCTTCGAAATTTCCCAGCTGGTGGGCAGGAACCCTATCATACCTAAATTTTATTTGGAGTCAGATTTCAGATAAAGTCCTAGCTCTGTGATTTACTCTTCTTGGGCAAGTCATTTAGCTTTCATGCATCACCCATGAAATCAGAGTATGCTTAGCAGCACAGGGCTTGGCACATAGTAGGTCCTGAACAATGCTTGTTGAACAAATGAATGGATAGCTACCTAACAGTGCTTATTGTTGAAATTATTTAAAGTGATAAGGTTGCTGTCACATGTTAGTTTCCTATCTTTGCCCTAAGAGATGAGCAGAGAGGACATGACTTTGGCTAAGACTCTGAGAGGAGCTCTGATTCATATCTTTTCCTTCCAGAAGATTCTCTAACTTCCATTACTCCTCTTTCTTGCCCTCTCAAGTTCAGCCTTAACCTTTCTATTTAAATACTGATAATAAGCTAAATGGAGCCTTTTGCCACTCCCTAACCCCCAATTTTTTTCTGAGTGAGATTTGTTCCATGTAGCAGCAGAAGCGTTGGTAGTAACCCTGTTAAAAGTTGCCAGGTGATCAGATTCTACTAAATATGACTTTTTCTTTCTTCATTCTCCTAACCTCTTGCCCTGCATTAAAACGATATTTTTCTGTGTCATGGTTCCATGTCAGTGGCTGGCTACTGCTTCCTCCTCTATCACATTCTCTTCTAATGAGCTCCTCCAGTGAGCTCCTCTGACCTTGCTGCCACCCAAGTAGAACCATATTTTAGGGCTTCCCTTTGCCTCAGCAGAAACTGGGAGGACATGGGAGCAGCAGGGCAGAGGATAGCTGGCATTTAATGTGCCAGTCACTGTGTTTGGTGTCTCCCATTCAGTGTCCCATTTAATTCTAACAGCCACCTTGATTGTTTCAGAAATTCAGAGTTCTGGTTCTACCTCAGGTTGATTAAATCAGAATCTTGGGAGATGGGGTGGGGCCTAGACATTGGTATTTTTAACGTGTGTTCCAGGCCGTTCTAATACGTAGGCTGAGTTTTAAGCCACTTTGTTAAATCAGGCTGTCCCTCAGAAAGCATGTTTGGGAAAATTTTGGAAGGCATCTTAGTTCAAGGATGAACAAGGACTTGGAGTGAGGCCTTTGGTAGTGGCCACAATTTGTTCTTAGGTAAAAACAAATAGGAGACCCTAAGGTCTCTAGGAAATAATCTATCCTGGGCCTGATTGTTCAGCCAATCAAAAAATGCTATCTGAGTCATGTGCCCAAACGTAAAGGAACCTGAAATACTAAAAGCGATACTACCCCGGGGGCGTTTATAAAGTAACGCAAGAAGGAGGTGTAACATGAATAGCTTTGTTACTTAACAAGAGGGAGTTGTTCATGTAGCATATATCTTAGGAATTGTATTCATGGTGTCATAAGTCAACCTGGCTTCTTAAAATCACAGACAGAGAATTCAATCCAGGAAGCAATTGTGGATATTATGCTGATCCCACACCAAGATGTTTAATATTTTTGAGATTTACATAAATCTTCTTACAAGGAAGTAACTGGCCTACTATGCACTCCTATGAGACCTGGAATGGTCTGAGGCATGGACCATCTTTATATCGTTTAAGTATTATTTCCCTAAGCTACATGTGCCTGACGGTTTCATGATTCCTTGCTGGGAGAGATTTGAATTAACACCAGAAACACACAATAGTGATGCTGGCTATTATTTGTAGTTTGTTGGATGCACATTTGTTTATACAAATTGTATACTGAACTATTTTAATGCTTTCCATACTGTGGATTTTAGCTATTTTCTGTCATTATAATGTTACAAGTTAAAGGAATCCCTCCGGGTTTGTAAAGTTGGATATTTAATGAGAGTAAGACAAACTGAATATGTGCCCAAGTGTCCAAGTTTTCTGACCTCTTACGGGAATTCTAGTCAAGTAAAAAAGCTGTAGGAGCCCTGGTGGTGCAATGGTTAAGCACTCAGCTGCTAACCAAAAGGTTGGTGGTTCGAACCTACCACCTCTGAAGGAGAAAAGGCCTGGTGATCTGCTTTTGTAAAGATTACAGCCTGGGAAACTCTAGGGGGCAGTTCTACTTTGTTCTACAGGGTCACTGTGAGTTGGAATGGACTCAACGGCACGCAACAACAGCAGGGGTATTTTACAGAATATAGGAGAAATGGGTCAAATTCCTTTTGGGGAAAGGCAGCTAAAAATCTTCTGTAGGTAGCCCCTCACTTATGGCGGTGCTCCATTCCAATACTACGTCGTAAGTCAGTTCTGATGTAAGTTGAATACCTTATTTCTTTTTAGTTTTCGTTATTATTGTTTTTTGTTTCAGCATCTTTATAAATTCTATCTTTACTTGTCTTTAAGGGTTGGAAACATTACGTCTTAGAATGATAACATCAGCAAATTATGTGCTGCGATGTTGTATGTAGACATATTACTAACGATAAGACGTACCAAAGGAAAAAGAGGACGGTTGTTAAGTGCATTTTGTCGTAACTTGAATATGACTTCAGTCTGGTACTACATGTACTTCTATTCTACATTTAAGGGTGGGAGAAAAAACCAAAAGCAAACAACCAAGACCATTGCCATGGAGTTGATTCTGACTCATATCAACCCTATAGGGCAGAGTAGAACTGCCCCATAGCTTTCCAAGGAGCAGCTGGTAGATTTGAACTGCCTACCTTTTGATCAGGAGCTGAGCTCTTAACCATTGTATCGCCAGGGCTCCAAGTGTAAGGGAAAGGGAAGGGGATGCTAAATAAGTGTAGCCTCAACCTTGCATCCTTTATGGTGGAAAACCAGTGTGTCCATTATTAAATCACAGTATTAACTGGCCAGAAACACAAATTGCTTCCAGGAAAATTTAAAAGATATCCTTTATTTCTCTTTGGAGTTATTTCAGCAACATCATGTTGTTCAGCAACATAATGCAGTGCTTAAAAGCATGGACAATGAAGCTAGACTTCTAGGGTTCAAATCCCAGCTCTGGCTTTTATAAGCAATGTGACTTTAGGCAAGTCACTTAACTTCTCTGTGTCCCCATTTTCCTCTTCACTGACATGGAGATAACAATAGTACTTACATAAGAAGGTTGCTGTGAGGCTTAAATCTGCTAATTTTTGTAAAACAGTACAGGGTCTGGCACATAAAAAATGTTATATAAAAGATTTTTTCTTTTTTTATGTGTTTGTTAAATAAAACCAAATGAACTTCTCTGAGTGTTTCTCAAATTTTAATGTGCATGTGAATCATGTGGTGATTTTGTAGAAATGTTTCAAGAGTTCTGGGGTGGAGCCTGGGATTCTGCATGTCTAACAAGCTCCCAAGTCATTCTGAAGCTGCTGACTCGTGGCTACACTTTGGATAGTAAGGGGTTTGCGTCCTTCAGCAAGATGGCAGCAGGGAGCATTCAGGTGTGACTCACCTGCTCTATTTAACTTGCCCCAGATTCGCAACAGCTGTGGGTGTTTTAAGGTAACCTCTTGGGACCCACTTTTTACAGTTAGCAGAAGAAAATCTGGCCTGAGCACTCTCTTTATTCTCTCCTAAGTCCTTTGGCTCTCTTACTTGCTACTATTGGGGCCCAGCCACTCCTTCTCACTTATAGCATTGCCTGAGGGATGGGGCTTCAGACCCTGCAAATGGAGCACCCTGGAGACCGTCGACCTCTTCCCCTGCCAACATGGACTTCCTGGTGGCAAGTTCCGGGACTTACTATGTGAAAAGAGTTTCTGTCTCATTTCTGACTTGAGCCACCTCAGCTAATGCTCTTTTTGTTATCCTGCTTGGGTAAACTCCAGGCCTAAGGAAGGGAGATAGAGAAAAGACGAGACACCCCTCTTATCACTGAGAAAAATGGTTTACTCCCTATTCAAACTGTTTACCATTCTTCTGATTTATTTTTTGAATTGAATGCATGATGTACAATTAGATTAAATTTGCCATCCACCAAGTAAGCTGATGAAAGCTTGTTAATGGCCTCTTGGTACACTGCGTGTATATAAATCAGTTGAAAATGGTTTTAGGAGAACCAGAGCCCAAACCCGAAATTGAAATGTTTCAGCAAATAGATGCAGTGCTTGAGGTGCTCACTTATCTATGCCAAGAAATTTGGAAGACAGCTTCCTGGCCAACAGGCTGGAAGAGATTCATATTTGTACCCATTCCAAAGAAAGATGATCCAACAGACTGTGGAATTATTGAACAATATCATTGATAGAAGAAGTATGGCCAGAATGCTCCTTAGAGGCAAGGATGGTGAGACTGCGTCTTACATACTTTGAACATGTTGTCAGGAGGAATCAGTCCCTGGAGAAGGACATCATGCTTGGCAGAGTATGGGGTCAGCAGAAAAGAGGAAGACTCTCAACGAGATTGATTGACACAGTGGCTACAACAACGAGCTTAAGCACAACAACGTATGTAAGGATGGCTCAGGACCGGGCAGTGTTTCGTTCTGTTGTGCATAGGGTCACTATGAGTTGGAGCTGACTCGACGGCACCTAACAACAACAACCATCGTTAATATCCCACACAAGTAAAATTTTGCTGAAGAGCATTCAAAAGCAGTTGCAGCAATACATTGACGGAACTGCCAGAAGTTCAAGCTGGATTCAGAAGAGGACATGGAATGAGGGATATCATTGCTGATGTCAGATGGATTTTAGCTGAAAGCAGAGACTGTCAGAAGGATGTTTGCCTGTGTTTTATTGACTATGCAAAGGCATCTGACTGTGTGGATCATGAAAAATTATGGATGACATTGTGAAGAACGGAAATTCTAGAACACTTAATTGTGCTCATGAGAAACCTGTACATAGACCAAGAGGCAGTCGTTCAAACAGAACAAGAGGACACTGCATGGTTTCAAGTCAAGAAAGGTGGGCATCAGGGTTGTATGCTTTCACCATACTTGCTCAATCTTTACTCTAAGCAAGTAATCCAAGAATTTGAAGAAGTGCAAGGCATCAGGATTGGAGGAAGACTCATTAACAACCTGTGATATGCAGATGACACTACTTTGGTTACTGAGAGTAAAGAGGACTTGAAGCACTTACTGATGAAGATCAAAGACTTCGGTATGGATTACAAGTCAACATAAAGAAAATAAAAACCCTCACAACTGAACCAATAAGCAACATCATGATAAATGGAGAAAATATTGAAGTTGTCAAGGATTTCATTTTACTTGGGTCCATGATCAAACCCACAGAAGCAGTGGTCAGGAAATCAAATGACGTGTTGCATTGGGCAAATCTGCTGCAAAAGACCTCTTCGAAGTCTTGAAAAACAAAGATGTCACTTCAAGGACTAAGATGTGCCTGGCTCAAGCCACAGTATTTTCAATTGTCTTATGTACCTGTGAAAGCCGAATAATGAAAAAGGAAGAATGAAGAAGAATTGACCCCTTTGAATTATGGTGTTGGTGAAGAATATTGAATATAGCAAGAACTACCCGAAGAACGAACAAATCTGCATGGGGAGAAGTACAGCCAGAATGCTCCTTAGAAGCAAGGATGGTGAAACTTCTTTTCATGTACTTTGGATTTGTTATCAGGAGGGATCAGTCGCCAGAGAAAGACATCGTGCTTGGTAAAGTAGCAGGTCAGTGAAAAAGAGGAAGACCCTCAATGAGATGGATTGACACAGTGGCTGCAACAATGGGCTTAAGCATAGCAACAATTGTCAGGATGATGCAGGACCAGGCAGTGTTTCATTCTCTTGTACGTAGGGTCGTTATGATTTGGAACTGACTCAATGGCACCTAACAACAACAAAAACAGAGCCAAAAGACTAAAAAAGGCCCAACTTGCTGAGGCATAGAACATAGAGGCTGTGGGTGAATCAGAGAATGATTGATGCTTCAGTCATGGTCATTGTTTTCCTATGACATCTGCTAGCTCGGCATTCAGGCGTTCTCCTATTTACTCTTGGTTGACTGGGCCTAAGTCCCTGGGTGGTGCAAAGGGTTAAGCTCTCTGCTACTAATGAAAGGTTGGAGGTTGGAACCCACTGAGAACCACCTCCAAGGAAAGGCATGGAGATCTGCTTCTGAAAGTTCATGGCCAAGAAAACCCTATGGAGCACAGTTCTTGTCTGACACACATGGGATTGTCTTGAGTCAATACCAGTTTAACGCCAGCTAGTTTGATTTTTTGGGTACCCGGGTCTCAGTTAGGTGACAGTGCCACTCCGTGAGTGGTAAAGACCAGGTTCTGGCCTCATAGTTTTACCAACCAACTGTAAATACTTAAGTACCTCCTTGCACACTTAGTAGAAAATTAGCATTTTTTTCTAAGCAAGCATGCTTAAAAAAAGGCACGGTGGGAAATGAATTATTTGCAAAAACAAGTTTTTAAAGAAAACAAATATTTCAACACGATTTGGTGCCTTTTGTTGATGCTCAGTCGGAATCGACTCGAGAGCGCAGTTTTTTTTTTTTTTTTTTTTTTTACCTGTTATTAATCACTACACCCTGGTATTTTCTCAGGCTCTTTTGCATGCTTCCCTCCCCTCTACCTCCACCACATCTCTTTCTTTAAAATACCCCAGATCTTTACTTTAAAAAATGGACATATAATTAGTAACAGTGAAACACACAGATATTAAGAATATAGTTTAATGAGTTTTTACAAATGCATATGGTTATGTATCCCACATCCCTGTCAAGATAAGTAACATTTCCATCACCCCGAAAATATTTCTTCTGCTCCTTTCCAATCTGCTTTTCCCCCCTTCCCCAGCTCAGGAAAACACTGTTCTGATTTCTTCCACTAGAGATTAATTTTGCATGTTCTAGAACTCCGTACAAATGAAATAGTATAGGATGTACTCTTTTGTATCTGGCTTTTTTCAGCATAGTCTTAGAGGTTCATTCCTGTTGTTGCACGTATCAGTAATTCATTCCTCTTTATTGATGAGTCACATTTTGTTGTATCATTATAAGTCAATTGTTTATCCATTGGATTGTTGAAGGACATTTGTGTTGTTTCCAGCTTGGGGCTATTGTGAATGGAGTTGTTATGAATATTCTTATACAAGTCTTATTGTACGCATATGGTTTCATTTTTCCTGGGTGAGTGCATAAAGTAGAATTGCTGGTTCATAAGGTACATGAAAGGATCCCTGGTGGTAGAGTGGTTAAGCACTCGGCTGCTAACCGAAAGGTTGGAGATTTGAACCCACCAGCCTCTCCACAGGAGAAAGATATCGTAGTCAGCTTCTGTAAAGATTTACGGCCTTGGAAATCCTATGGGGCAGTTTGGGTACAGGGTTGCTATGAGTTGGAATCAGCTCGATGGCAATGGGTTTTGGGCTGAGGAAAGTGAATGTTTAACTTTAGGAGAAACTGCTGGATTTCCAAAATGGTCATACCATTTTGCACTCCTAACGTTAAAGTATGAGAGTTCGTCATTGTTCCAAATGACGTTGGAAGTGTAGCCCCTTCCTCTAGTTTTTTGCAAGCATTTGTTTAGGATTGGTATTTTACCTTTGTTGTGTTTTGTTCCATCAGGAAGTTCATTTACTTGAGGCTGTCTTAATTTTTTCAAGGATTTTTAAAAAGCTTTGTTTGGGAGGGTCTAATGCTGTTATTGTTTTTGTGTGCCATTGAGTCAATTTTGACTCATAGCAACCCTGTAAGACAGGGTAGGACTGCCCCATAGGGTTTCCTAGGCTGTAATGTTTATGGGTACAGATCGCCAGGTCTTTTCTCTTGAGAATAGCACTTAATCATTGCACCATCAGGGCTCCTTGGGTCTAGTGCTAGGTTAGCTTTATTTCTAAGGTACTGAAATGCCCAGGGTGGTGAACAAAGTCTCTTCATTCTCATTGGTCAGAACTCAGAGTCTTGTAACCCTGTGCGAGCTCAGGTAGTTTTTCTCTCCTGCTAGTTGTCTTTGCCTGGCCTCTTAGACACTTGTCCTGTGCATTCAGAGCTTAGTGTTCATCTAAAGACTTAAGAAGACTCCTGTGCAAATTTCCAGAGCTTCTCTCTATAGATTCCTTCTTTCCAGTACACTGCCATACAAATGCCAGCTACCTCAGTAGCCTTCAATTCTAGCCTCCATCTGCTCATCCATGAGGTATCAGGCTCTCTCTTGATTCCTTCTCCTTGTCCCATGACCTCCGTTCCATAATCCATTACTCAGGCAGAAAATTAGGGTGATCATGGTGCTCACCTCTCTCCTTGAGTGTAGGTTGGACCCAGTGACTCACTTCTAATGAGCAGAATATGGCAAAAGTGATGGGATGCCTCTTCTAAGATTAGATTACAAAAAAGACTATGGCTTTCATCTTGAGTGCCCTCTCTCGCTCTCTTGCTTGCTCGCTCTGTGGGAACACAACTGCCATGTTGGGAGCTGCCAACCACATGGCAGGAAACTGATGTCTCCAGCCAACAGCCAGAGAAGTTTGGAGGGCTGCCAACAGCCATGTTAGTGAATTTGGAATCAGATACTCCCCGAGCCGAGCTTTGCAATGGCTGAGGACTCTGCTAATACCTTGGTTGCAGCCTTGTGAGAGACCCTAAGCCAGAGACACCAGCAAAGCCACACCACGATTCCTGACCCACAGACACTGTGAAATCATAAAAGTTACGAAGCTGCTAGATTTTGTTACTATCAATAGATAACAAATGCAAACAATATCTACCACAAGGCTGATGCTGTTTTGGTAATAGTTTTTTTCTCTCCCTTTTTCTTCATTTTTCCATCCCTGGGGAAAGGTGATATTTTTTGCAGCAGCCTGACTCTGTTCATTGCAGGAATGGCGCTCCTGCTGATCTGTGATCTATCAGATGAAGAATTCTCCATTGTAAGCTCTCCAAGCTCTCCCTCCTATGTGGCAAATATTTTATTCGGGTTTGGTGGAAAGTAAACTTACATCCTATGATCTTTTCAGTTGCTTCACATGCATGTATGTGAAAGCTGGCAATGAAGAAAGAAGACAGGAGAAGAATTGGTGCATTAGAATCGTGGTGTTGGCAAAGAATATTGAGTACACCAAGGGATGCCAGAAGAATGAGTGAATGAGTCTTAGAAGAAATACAACCAGAATACTGCTTAGGAGTGAGCAGGGGGAGACTTCAACTTGCTTTTGGACATGTCATCAGGAAGGACCAATAGCTAGAAAAGGACATCATGTTTAGTCAGTGAAAACAAGTGAAGCCCCTCGATGAAATGGATTGACACACTAGCCACAACAACGGACTCAAACATAGCACTGATTAGGAAGATGGCACAGGACTGGGCACCTTTTGTTCTGTTATATATAAGCTTGTTATAAGTTGGAGCAGACGCCACAGCAACGAACAGCAACAACAAATTTCTATCAAAGCCAAGAGCTCTCTAATGCACAGAGCTAGAGTTACAGAAATCTCAGTTCACACAGCAGCATAGTTTTTTAAAGCACTCTCAATGTACCAGGGCCTTAAAATGGATGCAGTGTGGCCCTGCCACAGGAAGGTGATGGAGCCTCGCTTCCCATGGAAGCACGTCAGGAATGTGTGTTCTTTGTGGGGGTTTTCTTTCTCTCTTACGTTCTCTGCCTAACTGTAAAGTTAAGCCTCTTCTCATGGGATCACTTTGAACTTTTATCTCCTCTCTAGGTTCTCAGCTTTCAGGTTCTCCCTCCCTTTCCAAGTCATGAATTGACAGATCGCAAACGGAGAAGCCTGAAGTCTTCTGGGTATTGTTCATTTGATAAAATGGCTATCCCTTGGTGATGCAGATATTTGTGGAATTTCTGGGGTCTGCCTGCCAGAATAAATTTCATTTGATCTCTCTGAGAATTGAAGAAAGTAAAAGTCTTAGATCTAAAGAGAGATTACAGAGGACTGGCCCCCTGCTTTTCTTTTAACCTTGAAATTCCCAAGATGGCTTTTTGTTTTCCTGGTGGAATCTTGAACTGGGGGAAAAATCACCACTAGGTAACTACCAACCTATGGCATCTGTTTCATTTGGTGTAAGGAACAATTTTACTGTTTTTCGAAAGATGTTCTTTATATAACATCATCAAAGTTTAAGAATATCCTCCATTTTCATAGCAAATATTTTCCGTAAAGGACCAGATAGAAATTATTTTAGGTTTTGTGGACTATATGGTCTGTGTCGCTATTCAACTCTGCCGTTACAGCGTGAAAGCAGCATTAGACAATAAGTAAATGAATGGGCATGGCTGTGTTCCAATAAAACTTTATTTAAAAAATTAGAAGACAGGCCAGATTTGGTCCACACGTTGTAATTTGCTGACTCCAGATTTCAAGAAATTTAAGAATCTTTTATCTTCACCAATTCATATTTTTTTCTATCACCCCACTCAGCAAAACTGAGGATTCTTTTCTGGGTTTGCCTATCTTTGAGGGCACAGAAAGTAATTGGAGTGTTGTCAATAACCATTAATGTTTTCCCAGTCCCATATTGATTAAGCGTGTTAGAACAATGCTTTGCCCACACTGCCTATAAGACACCTGTATCATGCCAGAGCCCTAAAGCTAGTGTGACAGGCTTTCCCAGGTAAATGTATGTGTGTGTGTGTGTGTGTGTGTGAGTAAATGTTTGGGACTAGAGTTCCCAGCCATCAGTGGTTTTCCCAAGGTTCCATTTTTTAGTCTCTTTTATTTTTGCATTTGATTTTGTGAAGTTTCTTGCATCAAATTGTGTAATGGAGAAAGTCCTGGACCAGAGCCAGGGGATCTGATTGCTATTTTGCTGTTTTGTGTTTGGCCTTGGTAAGTCCTTTTGTATTTGACCTTGCTAAATCCTTTCATCCCATGGTTTAGATTTTTTGGGTACTAAACTAGTTATCAAATCTTCCAGCCACTGGCTTTTATTCAGATGAAATCTCATCTGGAGCCTGATGTGTAGGGCTGAAGGCTCAGAGCCCTGTCCAATGGCTCCTTTGTCCTGTCAGTCTCATCCCCACCTGAAGGGTACCCTGAAGCAGATGTTAAAGGTCACTGGATTGTACCATCCTTTGGTCTCCTGTCCCATCTTTTACCGTCCACTCCGTATCTGAGACAAATGCAAAGTAGCTTATGCTTCTTCAAGATGGCAGGGATTTTCCACCAATTTGTGCCTTGTACTCATTAGTCTTTCCTGGTGGGCTTTCCACTCCTTTCACTCCTCATTTTCATCTCCCAGACTCCTACTTATCCTCTATGGCTTTGCTCCAAATATCCACTCTTAGGATTCATTTAACTAACTGGTTTCTTGTAGAAAACTTTGCGAAGACCTGTTGATTCCAGAAGAATCTCCAATCACAACTTTTATTTCTACTGGTTTAAATGAACCTTCACTTCCTACAGCTAAGAATTTAGAAGGATCCAATGCCTGTCAGCAAAAGTTGACATGGTGCCTGCAGCGCTCTCTCTGGAGGAAGCACACCTAGATCACCCCAGTGCCTGGCACATGCCTGGTACCTGTTGACTAACTGAACTCACCTTTTAAGGAGGTAGCCACAATATTACCAAGCCCACTTTCTTTAGGTTTCCTTTTCCCTACTGGTACAATTTTTTTTTTTCACCCAGTCATCACTAGGTAAGGAGGTTTGGGGGAAGAAAAAAAATAGAATAATATCCACAGTGGAAGGAGGTTTGGGGATAGGATGACTTGCCGGGGGAAGGATTTCCTGCAAGAAATCAGTGGGACAGTATTAGAGACTCCCCAGCACTGTGTGTGATCTCATGAACTCCTTTTGCAGAATTCTGTAGTAAGGGTCTTGTTTTCGGTCCGAATGGGTGACAGACTCACAGTCGCAGCGATGCCCAAATCCCACTGGTCTACTGTCCACTAGGGCCCTCCCTGGCCTCAGAGAGATCCAATTAGCTGTTCCTTGGAGCTGGGATGGAGCTGTGTCTAGGTCAAACCCGACATAAATGGAGACAGGGATTCCAAGGCAAAAAAGAAAATGATTTAGAAAGGAAACAGGGAAGAAATTACAATTAGCGGCAGGTTGCTAAATCTCGATTAGCCTCCTACCGTGCTGTTGTTCTGTAGCCAACTTAGATTATCCAAAGACAATGATTAAAAGCCATTTTAACTAAATTAGCAACCACCTAAAACCTTCATTCAAAATATACATTTATCTGCACTTTTCCCCTGAACAATTTCTATCAAGGAATCACATGAAAAATCGAGGTCAAAGAAGACTGACGAAGAGTAAAGATGTTCTTAGCAAGATAGCAAACACTTGGTATTAGCTCTGTGTGAGTGAGTGATTTTTAATGGTTCTAACAAGGATGGCACATATCCTGGTTTGTTCAGGACAGTCCTGATTTATACCTGTGGTCGTGGCATCATGATTAATATTGTTGTTTATTGTCAGTTACTGTTGAGCCCATTTTGACTCATGGCAACCCCATGTGTGCAGAGTACAACTGCTCCATAGGGTTTTTAAGGTTGTGACCTATCAGAAGCAGATCACAAGGCCTGTCTTCTGAGGCACCTCTGGGTGCGTTCGAATGGCCAACTTTTGGCTAGTAGTTGAGCACTAACTCAACCCAAACCAAACCCATTGCCATCGAATCAATTTTGACTCATAGTGACCCTATAGGACAGAGTAGACCTGCCCCATATGGTTTCCAAGGAGCAGCTGGTGGATTTGAGCTGCCAACCTTTTGGTTAGCAGGGGTAGCTCTTAACCACTGTGCCACCAGTGTTCCTTGAGCATGTACTGGCACCCCTTTTTACTCTCAAAAGTATCCCAGTTTGGACAATATATTATATGGTCATTCCTAGAAGGTGTAGGAGGTGATATTACAGTCAAATCCCTTTCATATACAACGATCCAAAACTTGGACCTCAAGATCTAGAACCATGGATGCATTTATGGCATTTTATTAAAGAAAAAAAAAGTTGTCATTGAGTCGATTCTGACTCATGGTGACCCATATGAGTCAGGGAAGAGCTGTGCTCCATAGGTTTTTCAATGACTGTATTTTTGGAAGTAGATTTCCAGGCCTTTTCCAAGGAGGCCTGGTGACTCAATAGTTAAGAACTTGACTGCTAACCTAAAGCTCGGCAGTTTGAATCCACTAGCTGCTCCTTGCAAACCCTATGGGACAGTTCTGTTCTATCCTATAGGGTTGTTATGAGTTGGAACCAACTCAATGGCACAAAACAACAACAGGAACAACAACTTCCAAGGCAGTAGACCTCTGTGTGGATTCAAACTTTCAACCTTGGTATTTCCTTGCTAACCTTGCTTACCAGGTCATCTGTAGTGAACAATTTCACATTTTTTCACCATATCAAAGATTCTGCTTCTAGGTATGGCTGGCATTTGTCTCGCTCCCAACCCCACAGCACCTTCCTACAGAATCAAAGCCTCTTTTCAAATTTATAATCCCTGACAGGGACAGATGACCCACTAAGCAAAGTAGGCATGGGTTTCCTTGTGCTTACTTATTAATCTGTAGTGAACAATTTCACACGTGAAATTGTTCACTACAGATGATATGGTAAGAAGGTAAGCACTGTGCTTACCTTGCCTTTTGAAAAATCCACCCCTAGGGTTAACCATTTGCACTACCCAGGGACTCCACCACACTTTATACATCTTGATATAACACACTAGAACCTTAAATTGTTTTGCTACAGTGCTAGGCATAGTGTAAGTCATCAATTTTTCATTTTTCAAGAATCATGTCTGAATTATACATGTTGACTACATGGTGGTCCATTAGATGCTTATTGCCACATTCGGGAGGTGGTTTAAGGTGTGTCTCTAATCCTGCTTCTGGCCCTTCCACACTTATCAGGGAGGCTGAAGGAAGTCTCCTAAATTGGTTAGGGGGTTTGCCTACTACTGACCTTTAAGATCCTTCCCACACTCAGAGTCTATGCTTATATGAAAATGGACTAACTTCACCATATAGTAAAAAGGGAGAACTATGGTCTTTGGAGTTCTACTTTTCCTCCGTCAGTCTGAGCTGGGTTTTCTTCTTGACTCTGGCCATTTGATAGTTGTGTGACCACACTTAAGTTACTTAAATGTGCTAAGCCTATTTCCTTATCTGTGAAAGGTACTACTAATCCCTGTCTCCTCTACCAGGGAGTGCTGAGGTGAGGCTCAGGTAGTGATGTTTGAAAGAGCATGGGCAGGTTTATCTATCCACACAGATGAGAGTCAGTTTCATCTTCTTGGTGTTGCATTGGAGAGTAAGAATTAGGTAATTTTTTGCAGCTTAACTGTGGTTTAGAATGAGATATAGTGAGCATCTGAATTCTGCTCCCCCATTCCATCTTTTATTTTCCCCTATTTTGGTAAGAGTACTCTGATTTTCCTTTTAGGGAATTACCTCTCTTGTGAGCTTTAGTTTCTTCATCTACAAAATGGGGACAATTATAGCATCTAAGATCTTGTAGGGTTGATATAAAAATTGAACAAATAAATATGTATAATGCTTTTTTTGTTAGAACAGCTCCAGGCTCCTTGTTGGCCATAATCAAGACCAATGTGATAAGCCATCACAACGGGTCTGCATTCTAGAACCTTGCCTTGCCTGGGCCAGCACTTGGTCCAAGCCTGGACAATTGGGCTGTTTCTGTCCTAGAACTTTAAACCATGCCACCACCTATTTTTTATGAGAAAGATAAATCTCATTCTGTTCCCCCAGGGATGGAAGTAGGACAATCAAGCCAGTTCCTCTCTGACCTGTGAAGTTCAAATTAATTAGTTCACTCAGTTAGCAAATGTTTATTGATGTCTTTGTGTCAGACAGTGTATGCTCAGCTTTTCACATATATTTCTTAGTTAATCCTCAGTACATATTATGTGCTGGGTCTTGCTGCTTACTTTGCAAATGAAGAAACAGAGCTCATGGAATTTAAACAACTTGCCCAAGATTATACAAGCTAGCATGTTATTAAGCTGAAATTTGAACTTGGATCCATCAGACTCCAAAGCCTACATTTTTCTCTCTGTGGCATTTGGCCTCCTTGCCAGAGGAAGAATACTTGGAAGAAGATTTTATCTAAGACTCTAGGGGGTGATCATCCCGTTGCTTTTCCATAGAAGTCTGCAGCAGTAATGAAGGGTTCCATGAGCATGGAAGGTATGGATGGGTAGGCCGTCTGTTGGTTTTATTTGCCCAGCATGCCTTTCCTTCTTCCTTCCTTTTAGTAATGGCACATTCTTTCCCTTGGAAGGCACACCACCTTGGCCCATTCCATGTAATTTTTGTTGTGTTGCTAGTTACAGAACCATTTCTGCTGGCCAGAGGGATACAAGCCTGGCCAAGCCCAAGTAGTCACTCTTGGCCACAAAGACTTGATCTAAGGGATGGGCATATAACAAAAACCAGCCAATTGGTTCCTTTTCTGGGACTTATATATATTGGAACAGGGAGAGAATTTTTTCCTGCCTCTGGGAAGGAATAGGTATCCTGAATGTAACCATTCTCTCTTCCAGGGAGGAGGAGACACAGGAAGCCAAAGGGAATGAGACTGACATGGAGAGGGAAACTGAGGAATGGAATAGCCTGGAATACTTTAGCCTGGCTTTTCTCAGTTAGCTGTACCAATAAATCACTTCTCACCCCCTTTTCTGTTTTTGAGTTTGATTTGTCACTTGTGACTAATATAATATGCTTCCTATCACATATTTGCAGAATCCTAGGGCCTGGGAAGTGATTTCTTTTATGTGCAAGTGCCTATTTACCCATCAGAAGAGGAGCCAGTGGTGACAAGACTGGAGCACGGTTATGGTCCAGGTGTGCTTTTATCCAGTGAGTCATTTACTTGTTTGTTCACTTAGGTATTCACTCACTCAAGTAGACCCTGAGCACCTGCTGTGGGCCAGGGACCATGCCAGGTGCTGGAGACATGGTGACGCCCTCTACTTTGCCCTTGCAGAGCTCACAGTCTAGATTCCTCTTTTCCTTGGCACCTCTATGGCCCTCCTCTCAGCAGGCTGTGTTTGCTGTTTAGAATCTTACTAGTCAGGGTGCTAAATTATTTACAAGATCTTTTTACCAGCACATCCAAAGGCTTAAAGATAGATTCTTTAACCTCCTTTCAGAGAGACTTTCCTTATCTTATTTCTCTTTTCTTTGCCCCCAGCGTGCTATGGATTCAGGACAGATCACTCACCAAGATCACTCCTAGGGGGATGTTTGAGCTGGAACGGTAGCCCCTTTTGAATGTGCTTATCTTTATTTGCTTGGATTTAAGCTCACTTGTGGGTGCTGATGGATGCTGAAGAAGTTTGCACCCACTTATGAGAACAGACAGGTGCTGAGGACCTCGAAGCCAGCACAAAACCTGGTGATTCCTTGCCCCATTGTACTGCCAGGCCCCGCCCCACTGTACCTGCCCAACCCTCCCGCAGTCCTGTGGGGCTGGAGTCCTCCCACTCTGTGCCCTCTTCCTGCTCCATCGCTCTGTTCCCACCTGGTCATCAGGGCACTAGCTTGAGCTTTTCTTTTGGATGTTTCTTTAAATGAAGGTGTCCTCTGAGCCCTTCCCATCTCCAGTACCTCCTGGCTCCCTAGCTCCTGGGGATTATGCGTCAGGGAGAGCATCTGAGTAGAACATAGAGAGTAGAACATCTGGGGCCAGGGGGTGGCTGGAATATCAGTTCAAAGCAAAGATCAAGAGAATCTGAATTGGGGCAGTGATGGTGCAAGTGGAAGGGAGGAGTGGAGAGGCCAGCAAATTAGGAAATTTAATGTGGACACAAGATGGAGGGAAGAGAGGTGTGCACAGGATCAGGGGACTAGACGGTGGTTGAGCTGGGCAGGGAGCCTGGGCCCTCCTGGCTTTTTGGCCAGTGCGCCTTCAACTACACAACTGGTGTCCCAGCCACTGATCTCGCCTCTAATGCTGCTTCTCGAGGGAAGACTTTTTCAACTCGCCAGCTTAGAACAGTTTCCTCTATTATATGTCCTCACATCACATGGTCTTTACCAGACAGATGATGACTTTAAATTAAATGCTTGTTCAGTACTTTACCTTCCCCTTGGGAGGCATCGTGGTCTCGTTCACCATAGTGTCCCCAGTAAAATGTCTGGAACATGTTGTTGTTAGCTGCCATCCAGTTGGCCCCTGACTCATGGTGGCTCCATGCACAATGGTCCTGTACTATCCCATGATCAGTTGTAGATTGGGCCATTGTGATCCACAGGGTTTTCATTGGCTGATTTTTGGAAATAGGTTGCCAGGACTTTATTCCTAGTCCATCTTAGTCTGGAAGCTCTATTAAAACCTGCTCCGCATCATAGCAACACGCAAGCCTCCACTGACAGATGGGTGGTTCATTGGCTGGGAATTGAACCCAAACCTCTCTCACTTGGAAGGTGAGAATTCTACCCCTGAATCTGTTAGGGTCTCAAAACAATGTTTGTAAAATAACTGAATGAATAAATGCTTAACCTGTAGATTTCTTCTTTATAAACTTTTTGCACAAGATATTCATCTACTTCAATCAGGACTTCCTGGCAATGAGAGAGATTGCCTATATAATCACTGCAATTCACATACATTTTACCTCAAGCTACTTTTATTTTATTCAACACAAGAACACAAATGAAAAATATTTATGCGAACTTCAACTTGAAGTAAGATACATTGGGGATGAAGAAGCCATTTAAAGCCTTGGTGAATGACGGCACATTTGCCATCAGAAGCTGATTTAATCAGCTTGAGTTCTCAGAAAGAAATGGGGGAAATAGGGATGTGGGATCTCAAGGGTTTGGAAAGACACTGCCTCCACACCCCACCTCCTTGCTGCTCCTTCATCAGATGGTGCCTTGATTCCCATTATTAAAACTTATTGACATTTTTAAAATGGGTTTTCAAAACTCAGTTTAATTTTAAGACTTCTTTTAAGGGGGCTGCCTTCTAAACTGTTTCAGGAGACCGTGAGATCTGGGAGTGACTGGGGATCTGAGAGCAGGGATGGATGACCCAATAAGCAAGAGACGTACTGGCTTACTTGTGCTTACTTACTAATCTGTAGTGCACAATTCCACCTGTTTTTCACCACATCTTTGATGTGAATTTGAAACCCATGCGAAATTGTTGACTACAGATTACTAACTAAACACAGGTAAGGCCCTGCGTACCTTGCTTAACGTGAGCCTGTGTGTACCTTGCTCACTGGTTAACCTGTCCCTGTCTGAGAGCGGATTGGGGAGAGAGCTAAAGGAGAAGGGAGGAGATAGCAGGGCCCGAATGGGGTCAGGAGAAGGCAGCCCCAAGGAAGGAAACAGAGAGAGGGGATAGAGTTGGGTTCTAAACACAGGCACTGGCCTTGTTTTTTTAAAATTACTTTATTCTTGTTGTTTAGAACATACACAGCAGAACACACCGATTCAACAATTTCTACATGTACAATTCAGTGATTTTGATTCTACTCTTCAAGTTGTACCATCATCCTCGCCCTCCTCTACCTCCACTAACATAAACTCACTGCCCCCTAAGTTTCTCATCTCATCTTTTGAGTTGCTGTTGTCAATTGGATCCCATATAGATTTTTTTTTCAAATTTTATTGTGCCTTAGGTGAAAGCTTACAGTGCAAATTAGTTTCTCATCAAAAATTTATACACAAATTGTTGTGTGTCATTGGTTGCAATCCTCACAATGTCTCAGCACTCTCTCCCTTTCCCTTCACATCCTGGGTTCCCTGTGTCCATTTGCTCAGTTTTCCTGCCCTTTCCTGCCTTCCTCTTTGCTTTTAGGTGGGTGTTGCCCATTTGGTCTCCTATACTTGATTGACCTAAGAAGCACATTCCTCACGTGTGTTATTGTTTGTTTTATAGGCCAGTCTAATCTTTGGCTGGTAGGTAGACTATAGGAGTAGCTTCAGTTCTGAGTTACCAAGATGCCTGGGGACAGATAGTTCTTAAAAGAGTAGAATGCTCAAGGCAGGTATCCTTTACTAATTAAGCCAACTACTGTTTGGTTTAAAGGAGGCTTTAGATGATATTTTTGGTTTAAGGTTTAAAGACTATCTCAGGGCGATAGTTTTGGGGTTCATTAAACATCCGTTCCACCAGAAATTCTGGATTCCATGAGAATTTGAAATTCTGTCCTGCATTTTTCCCCTTTTTATCAGGGTTCTTCTATAGAATCTTTGATCAAAATGTTCAGTATGATAGCTGGGCACCATCCAGTTCTTCTGGTCTCATGGCAAAGGAGGCAGTTTTCATGGAGGCAATTCACCATGCATTCCATTTCCTATTCCTATTCCTATTCCTGATACTTCTTCCTCTGTTGCTCCAGGCAAATAGAGGCCAATTATTATACCGTGGATGGCCCCTTGAAAGCTTTTAAGACCCCAGGCACTATACAGTGAACTAGGAGGTTGAACGAGAAGTGCTAAATACGATACTAGGGTACTGACTTTTTTTTTGTCTTTTCCACTTAGGTACTGTGTTGAACACTGGGGTTACAGTGGAGAAACAATACATAGCCTCTCTTTTCATGGCCTCATGAAGCTCACCTTCCAGGGTGGAGGGTTGAAATGATCCATGTATAGTGACAGAAGTCAGCGAGGGTTGTGGGGGGCTTTACATTGAACAGCCAGGGAAGATGTCTTGGAAAAAGTGGGACTTAAGCTGAGACCTGAAAGATGAGATGTACAGAGAAGGGCAGAACTCCCCTGGCATGAGGGATTTCATGTGCAAGAGTCCTGGGGCAGAGAAGAGCTTTGTATTCAGGGGGCTGGAAGATGGCAGTGTGGATAGAACATGAACTGGAGGTTATCGGCACTGGGTGAGGGCAGGTAGTGAAGCAAGGGTGGTATTGCTGGGAGAGTAGGTGTGGTTAGAAGGTTAGACAGTCAGAGGGTGATGGAGGTTTTTGAGCAGAGAAGTGATATGACCTGCTTTAAATTTTAGAAAACTACCCTGGCTGCTCTGTGGGGAAGGAATGTGATGGGGCAAAGGGAGTTGGGAAAGGGGTGATTATGAAGAGGGAAGAGACAATGAGGGGCTGGAACAGGGTGAAGGTGTGGAGAGCTAAAGAAGGGACCAATTTGGAAGCTTCTGGATTTTATCATAGATCCCTTTGTGGTGCAAATGGTTAAGTGCTCTACCACTAACTGAAAAGTTGGTAGTTTGAACTCAACCAGAGGCTCCACAGAAGAAAAGCCTGGTGAGCTTCTGAAAGGTTAGTCTTCTTGAAAACCCTATGGAGCGGTTCTCTGCACATTTGGGGTCGCCATGAGTTGGAATTGGCTTGATGCCTTGGTTTTCTTTTCTGTTTTTCTGCTGCTCCTATTGTTGGCTACCCTGGGAACTGATCCTTAGCTTCCCCATTTGTAAAATGGGAGCTGCTCTCAGATGTCCTCCTGACTCTATGTGTTCCGGAGGCTCTGTTAGCTCTGGCCTGACAGCATTTGCAAGGTCTGTGTGAGTCTGCTCTTTCTTTCAAGACTGAGAAAGAATTTCTATTCTGCTGCTGTGTCCCTGCTTCTGGGTGAGAGGTGGTGGGTGAGGGCGTTATATTTTTAATAAAATATGAATATATTAAAACATTTATTTTAATGTAACTTATGTGGGAAATATGATCTTCCGTGGAGCCTTATGGCAAGTGTCTGGAAATGCATATTTGCCCTCAAAACTTTGAAAGCCCTTGATCAGGCTGGGGTCTTTGTTTCCACCAAAGCCCTTGACCCTTGTGGTTTCAGTTCTGTTTACCCTTGGTAAGCAATTCTGGTTCAAAGGGAGAATCTTTAAAAGCTGGGTTGGGAAAGTCTATAAAATCTTAACGCATCTTCGACATCAAATAGCTCTTTCAAAGCAGTGATTTGATGAAGTAAATAGGCACGCAGCACCAACCATATGGAACGCATTTTCATAACTGCTTCGCACTTGAGTAACAAAGGAGAAAAGTTCTTGGCAAGGGGAGTTGGGGGTTTTAATGACCCTTAAATATTTGGCTCAGTAGCCAGATGTGTTTTACCAGGCTGAAAACCCCAAGGATGGGCTCTGCCTTTCTCCTTGGCAAAACATAAGCTAACATGATGTTGCTGTTCATGAAAAGATGTTTGTGCCTCCTTGCAGAACACTTAATTCTCCATGATTTCCTTAATTATCCTCCCCCTCCCCCAAGCTGGCATCACTCCCAGCATGCCACAGAACATCGGTTCTGATCCGAGATACAGAGCTGTTTATGAAGATGTCACAGAAGCCTCCTTAATTACTAGAAATGGGGATCAAAGGGTTGGGGCATTGCTCAGAGTGCGTCTTGATGACACTGGGCGGGGGGGGGGGGCGGGCAGGGGCTCTGGCTCTAACTGGCTGTGGGAAACAAGCAAGCCACTCTGTCTCTGAGCTACAATGGGACAGGCCCTGTGGGCGCTGTTACCTTCAAGTTCTGGTTCTCACTGCAAACGGACCTACCTGTTCTAAAAATATAGACATATACTTTGTTATTTTTGTTGTCCTGTGCTTTCAAATCTATTCCGACTCATGGCAATCCTGTGTGTTACAAAATAGAACTGAGCTCCATGGGGTTTTCTTGGTTATAATCTTTATGGAAGTAGATAGCCAGACCGTTCTTCCCAGGAGCCACTGGGTGGGTTCAAACGGCTAATCTTTAAGTTAGCAGCCAACTGCAAACCGCTTGGGCCACCCAGGCTCCTTATCCAATAAGAGACAAAAAATGGCAATGTCAGATTGAAGGGATCTTCAAAGTGCACCCTATTTGGACTTGTCCCTGGGTGGTGCAAACGGTTAGTGCACTTGGCTTGGCAGCTCACCAAAAGGTTGGAAGTTTGAGCCCATCTAGATGCACCTTGGAAGAAAGGCCTGGTGATCTACTTCTGCAAAATCAGCTATTGAAAACCTTGCGGAGCAGTTCTACTCTGACATGCATGCGGTTGTCATAAGTCAGAATCGACCTGACAGCAACTGGTTTTGGAAATTGAGGCCCAGAGAGTGGGAGTGGCTTGTCCAAGAACACATGACTTGCCAGTGTCAGTGCCAGGATCAGAACCTACCTAATTCATCAGCAATTTGGGCCACAAATGACCTTTGATTACAAAAATAAAATGCATCTGCACAGAAAGAAGATTTGCCATCCCCGGAGACACTTAAAACAAGGCTTCCAACTGGTTTGTTCTGGTTCGAACCCTTGGTGAGAATTTGCCTTTCTAACAAGTTCTCAGCTGAGAATTGACATTTCTAATAAGGACCCAGGAAGTTATACATAAGAAGCCCCTGGGGATCTTGTTAAAAATGTAGATTCTGATTCAGCCTATCCGGGGCGCAACTGCACATTCTCAGCAGGGAACATTTTAGAGATGCAAGTTCTCAGCAGGGGTTCGAACCAGAATGAATTTAAAAAACAGGGACTTCAGGATGGGCCGGGCAACAGAAAGGGAACAAACCACGCATTAGGCTCTGAGCTAGGTACTTCCTTTGTGTTGTATTGCTTAATCTACTATTTAAAAATAGGGAACATTTTACAGGAGGAGAAACTGAGGCTTAGAGAAGTTAAGCGACTTTTGCCACTATGCGTAGCTGGCGTAGCTGGTGGCGGCAGTGCTGTAGTCTGTGGTGCCTTTGCCCTTCCTGTGATGTGACTGCCAGCCCAGCTTGGACACAGGGGCTTGGAGACCAGCAGACCTCCTGGCAAGCTGGGGCTTTGTCCCTCAGCAGGGTCCAGTGGTTGGATCACTGCCCTTCCCACCTCTTCAGTCACCCTGGAGGAGACTCTGCGTGCTCCTCCCAGCCTGGCAGGAGCCCCAAGGACTTAATCTCTGTTTCCGTCCTTGTCAATGGATGTATATCGCTGAAAGCCCATATTCTCGGTGGAACTTGGAAAAGGTTCAGAGAAGCCCAGACCAAAGGCACGGCAGATACTGGGGTATACGGACTCCTTTTAAAAATTAAGTGCCACTCTGCTTCCAAAAAAGAAAAAAAAAAGGCACCGAATCTCAGCTTTCCTGGCTTCATGGGCCACAAAGCTGTGGGTGGGGCTGGTGACTGTCACCAAACCGAAGGACGTGCAGCCTGCCTGGCTGGTCTCCATTGCTCCTTCTGAGCTGTCCTCCCCTGGCTCTTTTTCACTTCCCCCTTCATCCTACCTGGCCAGGTCCTGTAGGAATTTCCTTCTGGCTGACCACCAACCCCTATCCTCCTCCCTGCCAGCCACACTCATGGGATGTGCAGTGTATATTGAGAACATTCTAACAAAGATAACAGTTATTAAGGGAGAAAGAGAGAGACCCAGCCAGAAGGAAGGAGAAAGCAGAGGCTGAGAACTGGGGAGTGAAATCAGTGAGAAGAAGGGGCAGTGTCCTGGGCTGGTCTCTAGTAAACCCAAGGAAGGCTCTGCCTTTGCTCTCCTGCACACCATCCTCATCTTTGGATGGTCCAGGTGAGCATCACGGCATAGGCAGTGCCAGACACTGGCTGAATGAGGATATCACTATGCCCTGAGCATCCAAACTCCTGAGCATAGTTTCTAGGTTTTTGGTCCTCAGTCCGGCAGCAAAGAAGTTCTAAAACTTTCCAGTAGCCTGGAGTGGGGAGAAGGAAGTTGCTCCTGGGACTTGCGGTTCTGGTACATCCTGTTCCTAGATGGGCTTTCTGATAGCTCTGGGCTGTTGAGCAGTGTGAGGGATGATGTGGCCTCGAGGGAGAACTGGGTTGAAACTGAGCAGCTTTTCACTGTTTCAGGCATGTTAATCAAATACAGGGATTATACAACCCCAGATCTTAACAGAAAAGTAGACCTATCGTACCTCGTTACCAGATTGTATGCACTCCACTTGAGTGAAGCTGCTGTTCTGAATTATAAAAGAATGCTGGATTTTACAGCCCCAAACTCCCAGGTATTAGAAGAGAAACATTCAGAAGTTAGGATGGTGAGGCCTGAGGTGGTGCTTGCAGGACACTTAGCAGTTGCTGAAGCCAGGTCAAGTTCACCGTGAACTGAGTGCTCTCCAGACACAGCACAGCACATGGTTTAACTGGGATGCACCGTAAGCCAGGTCAAGCTTTGGAACCTCTCAGGGCCTGTGGACTTCATTTTCTACTTCTCCTGAAACTCTCTGATTATCACAAGCCCACTCCTTACTCCTTCACCACGAATAGGACTAGTTGCAACACTTAGCACAACTGTGTCTGTGTGTGTAGGTAGGTAGATGTGAGTGTGTATTTATGTAGGTGGGTGTGTGTGTGTGTATGTAGGTAGTATGTATGTGTGTATGCAGGTAGATAGATGAGTATGTGTATGTATGTAGGTAGGTAGGTATGTCTGTGTATGTCTATGGGAAGGTAGGTGTGTGTGTATATGTTTGTCAATAGATAAGTGTGTGTGCATGTATTTATGTAAGCAGGTAGGTGTGTGTAAACAAATACAATTTTTAATTTTTATCAAAGGAATGGATAGTTATACTTCCAACATAAATTTGTGATTACAGGGTTTTTATTTAACTTCATCAATTTTATTTTTCTAAGAGTTCCCTTTTATAGCATTAATAACATTTTGAGTTCTCAGCAGCAGTGTTTGAAAATACTTTTCCCCCCATGTATTTTGGAAAACTTTTGGATGAGAATTCATATATCAATGTAGTTTCAATTTACATTTCTTTTATTTTGAGCAAAGTTGAAGTACATACACACACACAATACGTATAAACCCATTGCCGTCGAGTCGATTCCAACTCATAGCGACCCTATAGGACAGAGTAGAACTGCCCCATAGTTTCCAAGGAGCACCTGGTGGATTCGACCTGCCAGCCTTTTGGTTAGCAGCCATAACACTTACCCACTATGCCACCAGGGTTTCCATAATATGTATACACAGACACACACACATATATACACATATGTATGTTATATATCTACACACACACATACACGCACATCTCTACATAGATTTACTTATTTGCTCATTTATTTGTTAGATAGAAATCAACCTGTCAAGTTCCACAAAAACCCTTGTTGGGGATTTTTATTAGAATTGCACTGAATCCAGTCAATGCTCAAGTTGGTATTTTAATAATATTGAATCTTCCTGTCCATGAATTCGGTATATATTTCTTCACTTATTTTAGTCTGCTTCAATGTTTTTTTTAAAAAAATTTTTAATCTCTTGTACAGACCTTCAGTCTGCATTGAGCATCGTCAGAAGTCCCCCAGCTGGCCTAGAACGAGCATTTATGAGAAAGTTTTACTCTACTTAGCCCATCTCTGTGTGGGGTTGACTCTTGCGCAGTGCAGATCCCAGCTGAAACGTTCCCAGTTTACTTGTGATAGCGAAACCACCTATAGCTTTGCTGAGTCATGTGGACATGTGGCTTCTTAGATCTCATTCCATTATGAGCAGGGTGGGCTGGGCTGGGACTCCAGGGAGTCAGGCAGGCAAGCTCAGAGGTAGGGATCCCAAAGCCATAACTGGGGCAAGTGGGTGGAATAAGCCTGAAGAGCAGGAAGTCTTATGTCCCGAGGGCCCTAAAGGCCAGACTTAAGAAGCCATTCCACTGCCATCAAGATCAAGGAGGCAGTAGGCCATAAGGCAAAACCTCAGTGTGAGGAGACCAGTGGGCCCTGGACCGTAATGGGAACAGGAACATGTGCACGGATCCAGGCAGTGCTGTCTGAATGTTATTTCATCAACCTTAGGTCATGTACATATTTGTGGGATAGTATGCTTTTTTTTTTTTTTTTTTTTGCTTAGACTGAAGTGTAGCATTTTGAAGATTAAATGCAATTATACATGCAAAACCCCCACCTCAGGCCCTGGAATGCAATAGCCAGTTGCTGTCGCGTTGACTCTGACTCATGGCGACCCCATATGTATCAGAGTAGAACTGCGCTCCATAGGATTTTCAATGGTTGATTTTTCAGAAGTAGATTACCACGCCTTTCTTCCCAGGTGCCTTTGGACTTGAACTGTCAACTTTTGGCACGTAGTTGAATGCATTAACTGTTTGCACCACCCAGGGACGCCTTTGGTTAGTATACCAGTTGCCTTTGAATTGATTCCTTGGTTAATATGTTGTTGTTAGGTGCTGTTGAGTCGGTTCCAACCCATAGCAACCCCACGTGGCAGACAGAGCAGAACTGCCCGTAAGGTTTCCAAGGCTGTAATATTTAAGGAGCAGATGGCCTGGCCTTTCTCTGGAGAAGCTGCTGGGTATGTTCAAACTGCCAAGCTTTAGGTTAACAGCCAAGTGCTTAACCAGCGTGCTACCAGGGCTCCTTTTATTATAAAAAACCAAAAACCAAACCCAGTGCAGTGGAGTCGATTCCGACTCATAGCGACCTTATAGGACTGAGTAGAACTGCCCCATAGAGTTTCTAAAGAGAGCCTGGCGCATTTGAACTGCCGACCCTTTGGTTGGCAGCCATAGCACTCAATAACTACGCCACCAGGGTTTCCCCTTTTATTACAGTATAGTTAATATAGACTAGTTTTTCTAAATCACCTTGGGGGTAAAAGAACAATGTAGATTCTTGGGCCCTCTCCCCACCTCCCCAGCCACACTGAATCATGGCAGGTCTGAGCTGGCATCGGCCGTTTGTGCTATGTGGTTGGGCAGGTTTCCTCCAGCCCGTGGTCCCCAGCTTTCCTAGTGCAGCTGTGCAGAATTCTCTGACCAGAGACTGGGTGCTCCTTCCCCAGCTCTAGCTGTGCTCCAGACTCAGTCAGTATCTTTCTGCTCTACCACCCCGCCAGGGAGGGGTCGGCAACTCACCGTGCACTATTATCATGACCAATGTCCTTTCACACATTTCATCCTTTCTTTTATGAGAGCGATTAAAGGCTATTAGGAACCCTTGTGGTTCCTTGAGGAATATTTAAGCATTTTATAGGACTCCCTTGAAGGAGAGAAGCCCTTCTTAGAAGCAGGCAGGAGATCTTGTTTTAAGGGGGCATTCAGAGGCCTTGCCCAGAGGATTAGGATGCGGGGGGCCTCCTGTTGAACTCGCTTGCTTATGCAGCTGTTTACACTGTTTGCTTTGGGGGGATTAAGGGATCTTTGAGAATTTCCAACAGCACAGGGGAACTGCTATCTCACCGAGATCTTGCTGCTGTTTGCAAATATCGCCTATACCGGTGGGAGGGGTGGGAAGAAAGGGACCTGACTCCCTCTTCTGATTTCCTAACCCCTCCACCTCTGCTAGGGGTCCCTGGGTGGCAGAAATGGTTAGATGCTCCACTACCAGGCCAAAGGTTGGCGGTTTGAACCCATTCAGAAGTGCCTTAGAAAACAGGCCTGGTGGTCTACTTCCGAAAGCACAACCTTGAAAACCTTAGGGAGCAGTTCTACTCTGCACACATGGGGTCACCATGAGTTGGAATCTAACTCCCACTATCTCTGCTGTGCGTCGCTTACTCATGAAGGAGTCAGCACCTGGCCAGCAGCCTGGCTTTTCTCTGGCTATGTCCCCAACGGCATTAGTCCCCATACCACAGAACACCACTCAACCTCCCCAGGTGACCCTGTATTTCATGGCCCCAAGACCATCTCCAGCCCTATTCTGAGTCATGTCCAGTCTTCTTGGGCAGTTGGCTGTCTAATTCAGGAGGCTGAGCAATTTCAAAGACCATTCCTTCCTCTATCTCTCCCACCACATACTTCCCAAGATTGCTGATTCCCCCTAAACATCTCCCCAGCCTTCCTCCTCTCTCTCCTCCTTTTCCACACCCCATGGAGTTGGAATCAACTCAATGATGCTTAGCAACAATATAACAGAAATACCACAAGTGTGTGGCTTTAATGAACAGAAATTTATTTTCTCACAGTTTAGCAGGCTAGAAGTCTGAATTCAAGGCACTGGCTGTAGGGGAAGGCTCTCATTCTTGTCTCAGCTTCTCTAGCTGGCCATCCTTGGAGTTCCTGGGTTCCTAGACTGGTCTGCCTCCATCGTCTGCATATGGTACCATATTGGCCTTGGCCCTGTGCCTGCTTTCTTCCGTGCCTAGTCTGCTCTTTTGTATCTCAAAAGTGACTGATTTGAGACAACCCTACACTGATAGGGCCTCATTAACATAACAAAGAAAACCCTATTTCCAGATAGGATTACTTGCACGATTTAAAGGTTAGGATGTACACTTATTTTTTCGGGAAACAATTCAATCCATATTGTTGTTTTTGGTGCCGTCGTGTCAATTTTAACTCATAGGGATCCCATGTGACAGGGTAGAACTTCCTCATAGGGTTTTTCTAGGCTGTAATCTATTGAAAGAGCCTTGGTGGTGCAAGTTAAGCACTCAGCTGCTAACCAAAATGTTGGTAGTTCGAACTCACCAGCTGCCCTACGGAAAAAAGATGTAGCAGCCTTGGAAATCCTGTGGTTCTACCCTGTGGTCCTGTAGGATTGTTATGAGCGGAAATCGACTTGACGGCTATGGGTTAATTTTTATGGGAGGAGATTTCCAGGGCTTTCTCCCTTGGAGCTGCTGGGTGGGTTTGAACCACCAACCTTTTGGTTAGCAGCTGAGAGTATAACCATTGTACCACCAGGCCTCCTATTCAATCCTTGCTGTCGTTGTGTGCCGCCTAGTCATTTCCAACTCATAGCAACCCTATAGGACAGAGCAGAGCTACCCCATAGGATTTCCTAGGCTGTCATCTTCATGGGAAGAGATCACCAGATGGTCACCGGGTGGAGCTACTGGGTGGGCTCCAACTTCGACCTTTCAGTTAATCATTTCACCACCAGCTCTAGAGTAAACACTTTTTTGCTATTTCCAGGCTTCCTGCAGCCTCACAGGATGGGCAATGTGTGTGGTCATTGCCATTACCAGGGTGGCCAGAGGCAGCAAGAGGGACAGGACAAGCAATCTCTAGTCTGGTCCTGGCTCCTCAAAATGTGATCCCAGACCACCTGCCCTGGGGACTCTGGTTAGACAGCAGATTCCCAGGTCTCCCAGACCTAGTAAGTCAGAACCACAGGGAATGGGCCCAGGACTCCAGTGTTTAACTCCCTACTTCCAGAGCTGATTCTGATCCTTGCTGAGTTTGAGAATCCCTTGCCCATGTCTGGGTTCTGCTGCTCACCAATGCCCTGCAACTTCAACAGGAAGTATCTCAGAGTCCCAGAATTCCCCTCCTTCCTGCAGGGGCTGCCTAGGTTGGTGTCCCTCTGCTCTGCTCCCCAGTAAGCTTCCCTCCTTCCTGCCCTCCTTTCTCCCATTCGGGGCTGCTGTCATTCTCGATTTCTCTGTGCCTTTTTCTCCATACCTCATTTTAATTGATTCCGAAGTGTTAAGGCATTTAGTGAGTATGAATCTGTATTTCGCTGAAATCAATCTCTTTCTGCAAGCTTGCTTCCGCCTTCTTTCAAGTCAGCTAAATCTCGCCTCCCCCAAATGAAATGGCTCCGGGTGGAACCAGCATTGAGTTGATTATCTAATGCTGTAGCAGCTCAGACGCCGCTGCTCTGGCTTGACCTAATTTGACCCAGAAGTGCTGTCCCCTCAAGAGCAGCTTCCTCATGCCGGGAACTGGTGGGCTTTGATCTGCTACCAGGGCATGGTGGGAGGGGAGGGTGGCCTGGGGGTGATGGGGTGTTTTGCTGGAATGGGAAAGAAGGAAATCTCTTTCAAGGAGGCCCCAGGACTGCGACTTGGGGTGCAACAGAAGAGGGGATGTTACTGGCTTCTGAAGTTTGGAGTGACCCCAAGGAAGATAAGCATACGCTTTCTTTTCTCAATTACTATTTAAAGCTGTGGGCCTGGGAACCTGGGGTCCACACACGGAGATGCCAGGAGGTAAACAAAGCTCGCACTGTGGACACAGGTGGTTTTCTCTGTGTGAACACTGGACTCTGAGCCTCAGTCTTCTCATCTGCAAAATGGGAATTATGTTAGGTACTCACTAAATTATGGGCTTATTATTATCATTAAAGCTCTGATGGACAGGTGCAGAGACAGACACTTGGCATGCTTAGGTGGCTTAGCCAAGGCCACACACCGGTCTTGCACAGTGAGTGGTAGCGCAGGACTTGAACCCAGAGCTGCCTGATGAAGTCCTTGGTCCTTCCCATTACACTGGGCCTTCATGCCAGCGCAGGCCTCAGAGACCCTGCAGGCAGGGTGTCCTGGTGGCTCTACTCACTGCTCCAACTTCTCCCCTTTCACTGATGACAGTCTCAGTCTGTTCTTCAGCCCCTTGCTCGCTCATTGCGGTTTGTACCCTTCTTTCATTGGATCTGAGAATGTGGGAGGTGTTCAGACAATGAAGGAGGCATCTCCATGCTCATGGCTCAATGCCTGAAGGTCCTCAGGATGAGAGCAGTGTTTGAGCTGTGAACATTGGTGATCCTGGGAGTGAGATTAAAGTGCTCATTATAGCGACGTCTTTGGGGGGTAATTGACCCCCGAAGGGCTGGTTTCAATCTAGAATCTGGATCGTATGCCATCTTTCCCGAGACAGGTAACCTCAGTGCCCTTAACCACCAAATGGGAGAGAATAATACTGGTCTCTACCACCCTCTCTGCCCTCACAGGGCTGTTGTGAAGAATGAATGCAGTAACGGATGCACACACACTTACTGCATTCCTTGGCACATAGTAGGTGCTCAAAGATTTTTTTTTTAGTATTTTTATCTATGGGGACAAATAAGAAGCTCTGGTTGTGTAACTGTTAAGCACCTGGCTGCTCACCAAAAGGTTGGCAGTTCAAACCCCCCAGCAGCTCTGCAGGAGAAAGGTCTGGAGATCTGTTTCCATAAAGATTACAGTTTAGGAAACATTATTTGGAAACCCTGGTGGAGTAGTGGTTAAGTGCTACAGCTGCTAACCAAAAGGTCGGCAGTTCAAATCCACCAGGTGCTCCTTGGAAGCCCTATGGGGCAGTTCTACTCTGTCCTATAGGGTCGCTATGAGTTGGAACCAACTCGACGGCAGTGGGCTTGGTTTTTTTGATTTGATGGGGTAGTTCTACTTTGTCACATGGGGTTGCTAGGAGCTGGAATGGACTCAACAGTACCCAACAACAACATCAACATGGTGACAAATTATGTAATAAAAAAATTTGTTGAAATATCTGCGAGAGCTGCGTATTGGTTAGTGAAGACAGCCCAGGACAGATTTCAGGAGGTCAGCCTGCCAAGGGCGTGCCTGAAGCCTGCTGCCCGAGGGACACGACATGGCTCCAAATCATAAGGATTCCTGCCTTTGTAAAAAATATACTGAGGGTGATTAGGGGCTGCGCTGATTACATAGACGTGAAAAAGTTCAGCGTCTGTTGGTTAGATCAGCAATTCTTTCTCCTGGCTCCCTATCACCCCAGGGTGCCTCCAATTATCTCAAGAATGGTCAGGAACCACTCAAGATATTATTAATTTTAATCTACTCTAATTAAATATATAAATGGGCCGTGTACCACTCTGTAGAAGGAGAAAAGGGAGAAATAATATCTTAAAATCGGATATATAATTCTTGAGCACCCGTAGCTGGCTGCTCAAGGACTGGGAATAAATGGGTTACTTTTTCTTCTTGTTCTTCTCTTTCTCTCACCTACTGTCCTGCTGGGTGCTTTGACTGATATAGGCAAAAGTTATTTGTATCTGGAGAACCAGCCGTGTGATGGGAAAAGTGAGACTGGGTCAGGGGTTCTGGGTGCCTAGATTCTTCTCCCAATGTTGCCTCTCAGTGGCTGTGTGACTTTGGGTAAGACCCTCGTCTTTGATAAGGCTCATCTTCACACCCTTCCTGCCTCACTAGGTTATGATGAGCTTCAAGGCAACAATGAATAGGCCAGCACATAGTAATCACGACGTCTGTGCAGGGCTGCTAACCGAAAGTTTGGCAGTTTGAACCCACCCAGCCAGCTCCTCGTGGGGAAGACCTGGTGATCTGCTGCCGTAAAGATTACAGCTAAGAAAACCCAATGGGGCAGTTCTACTCTGTCACATGGGGTTGCTATGAGTTGAAATCAACTTGATAGCACCTAACAACAACATGCATTTATAAGGAATCCCTGCGTGGTACAAATGGCTAATACCCTGGACTGCTAACTGAAAGGTTGGAGGTTTGAGTCCACCCAGAGGCACCTTGAAAGAAAAACTGGGTGATCTACTTCTGAAAAATCAACCACTGAAAACCCTGCAGAGCACAGCTCTACTCTGACACACATAGGGTCACCATGAGTAGGAATCGACTTGATGGGAACTGGTGGTGGTGTGTCCATCCACGTATTCCTTCAGTACGTTTATTAAGCTCTACCTTGTACCAGGCACTGGGTCATAATGATGAACAAAGGTGACGAAATCCCTGCTGTTGTACAGCTCATGGTGGAAGAGGTTGAGTTGGGATCAGGGTAATGGATGGACAATGTTGTCTTTCTCTTAATGCTCTCTATGGGTTGGGTTCCATGGGGAAGACTCATGGGATGAGGTTGGGGGAGTGGACAGAGTATCTGAATTTGCCTAGCTTTGAGTAAGGAGTGGGATATCCTGAGAGGTGAGACAATGAGTCCAGCAGTGAGGGCCAGGTCACTGGGGAGACACTTTGTCTTCCACACTGAGATGCTTCCATGTGAATCCCAGAATGCCACCTCCTTCAAGGGAGGTCTTCCTGCAGGCTGCCTCCGTGTATTTCCCCAGAAGCCTGGATAAGCCAATGCAATTCCGGGGAAGAAAGAGTCTCTCATTCAAGAATTTCATCGACTCTAAAGCCCCCAGGTGAGCAGAGCCAGGAGTGTTGTGGGAAGTGAGTCCAGTGGCTACCAAGGGGCAGCTGAGCAGGTAGCCCAGACAAGGCCCAGAAGCAGGCCTGGCTGCACTTCCTTTATTCTTAAACACCTCGTGTGCCTCTGGCCTGTGACTGTGCATGTGCCACTCCCCACCTCCTTTCTCAACTTCTCTCTTCCCCTATGCTCTCTCTCTCTTCGTCTCTCATCTCAGATGCCCTTGCCTCCAGAAAGCCTACCCTGACTTCTCTGGATGGGACAGGTGTGGCCCCAAAGTATACTCACATTCCGCTGTGTCCCTCATGCCATCCATGGCTCTCAACCTCCCGAATCGTAATGTCCTGTTTCTCATCTGTGGCTGCGTCAGGCTGTGCTGTGTATCTCCTGGCTCTGAGCACAGAGCTTGGCACATAGTAGGTGCTCAGTAAATGCTTTTGGAATGAATGATGCATTGAGGTTGTTGATGGGCCATGATGGCAGGAAGTAGGTATCATCACTTCCTTTGGGGGCTTACTTCAGAGCTCTGGGATTGAGCATTACTGACCTGGGTCACAGATGGTCTGGAAGGTTCTGGGGTGACCTCCCTACACTCTCTTGCCCAGGTTGCTCACTCCTGGGGCTGAAGCCGCAGCTACATTTCAAATTCTTTAAATGTCTTGGGTGATTTTTCAAATGTTTTATCTCCGACGTGCTTTGCATACTGCCACAGATTTTAAAACCCACATATAATTTCAGGAACACTTAATCAATAGAGTCTTGATTCATTTTTCCCTTAAATCATCAGTATTATTGTTGTGAAGAGCCCATTTGAAGTTCAGGAAGGCTCTTAAGCATTTTTAATAATCATTTTCTTTCCCTGTGTCCTATTTTTTTTTTTAACTGTCTTTTTAAAAGATACTTTTCCCAGTGGTTGAACAAGCTCAAAATACCAGGTTCCCAATTGCTTAAACTGTGTCCAATATGCAATTCTGGAAGAAAATGGATTCTTCCAGAATACTTTCAGATATATTTTGTGAACCAACAGTTTTCGCTGGTGGATGAGCGTTGCTGGACAAGGGCTCTTAGCTCCCGGTTGTGACTTGAGGAACTGCACTGAGGCAAGGGAGTCAGGCCTTGTCTGAGGTTTCACACTTTTTTTTTTTTTTTATTGTGCTATAAGTGAAAGTTTACAAATCAAGTCAGTCTTTCATACAAGAACTTACACACACCTTGCTATGTACTCCTAACTGCTCGCCCCCTAATGAGAGACCACACCCCTCTTCTCCACGCTGTATTCTTCGTGTGTGTTCAGCCAACTCCTGTCCCCCTCTGCCTTCTCATCTCACCTCCAGACAGGAGCTGCCTGCATAGTCTCATTGAGCCAAGAAGCTCACTCCTCACCAGTATCATTTTCTGTTTTATAGTCTAGTCCAATCCCTGTCTGAAGAGTTCGCTTTGGGGATAGTTCCAGTCTGGGGGCCATGACCTCTGGGGTTCCTCCAGTCTCAGTCAGGCCATTAAGTCTGGTCTTTTGACAAGAATTTGAGGTCTGCATCCCACTGCTCTCCTGCTCCATGAGGGATTCTCTGTTGTATTCCCTGTTAGGGCAGTCATTGGTGGTAGCCGGGCACCATCTAGTTCTTCTGGTCTCAGGCTGATGTAGCCTCTGGTTTATGTGAGGTCTCACATCTTTTATGCACCACCAAGTGCATACACAGATGCAATTCTTGGCTCCCTCTGTGTTTGCTTATGGCATCGTGCATTTACTGAGTGCTTGGTGTATACTAAGTTCCTGGGTGGTGCAAATGGTTTATGCTCAACTACTAACCTAAATGTTGGTGGTTTGAACCTACCCAGCAACACCTCAGAAGAAAGGCCTGGTGATCTGCTTCTACAAAGATTATAGCCAAAAAAACTCTATGGAGCAGTTCTACTCCATAACATATGGCATTGCCGTGAGTCAGAATTGATACCAATGGGTTTTTTTTTTTTTTTAAATATTAAATACTAGATATCATGCTCAATACTTCATGTGCATCATCTTATGAGATGGGTGGCTTAAAACAACAGAAATTTATTCTCTCACAGTTCTGGAGACTTCTCAGAAGCTTGTAGTCAGTGAGTCGACAGAGCTGCACTCCCTCTGAAGGGTCTGTGGAAGAGTCTGTTCCTTGCCTCTTCCAGCTTCTGGTGGCTCCAGGCATTCTTTGGCTTTGTGGCCATGTCACTCCAATCTCTGCCACTGTGGACACATTGCTTCCTCCTCTTTGTGTGTGGTGCCTTCTCCTCCGTGTGTGTGTCTCTTATGAGGACTTTGTCATTGGGTATAGGGCTCACCTGGATAATCCAGGATAAACACCTCCATTCTAGATCCTTAATCACATCTTTGCCATATAATGTAACATTCGTAGACTCCAGAGATGAGGGTGTGGACATTTATTTTTGAGGGACCACTATTCAACCCACCACAGCTTGTAAGGGTGAGCTCAGGATTGGAACTCCTACCCACAGTCCTGTGTTCCCCACCCCACTGCTCATGCACTAGGAAGATGGCGAAGCAAACTGCAAACAGCCCCTGGGCTGAGGCAGCTTGGTTGGAGTTTTAACTGGTCTGTTCCCTAGACCAGTTTGTCTTTTGTTTTTCCCCCTCCTATCAGTGATTAAGAGCTCGGCTGCTAATCAAAAGGTCGGCAGTTCAAAACCACCAGCTGCTCCTTAGAAACCCTACGAGGCAGTTCCACTCTGTCTTATAGGGTCGCCATAAGTAGGAATTGACTTGATGGCAACAGACTTTATTTTTATCTTGGAAAAAATACTTGGGCTTTTTCACTTCATGCCAGAAACTCCAAAGTTTATGTGGCTGGGATTTTGGGCTAGGACTGTGATCCCACATTGTTCTGCTGCTCCACCCCTGCCTGACATGGGAGGGGTTGCCAGTTGGGGTGAATGGTTAAGTGCATATTAGATCGAACCATACGAAAGTGCTATATTTTTGGTTAAATATGATCAGATATCAGCAGTTTTATACGGTTCCGCTTCTTCTTTATTTGCAAACTGCCCATCAGCATTTGCGTCTGGTCCCCCAGTTTGCCTTCACTCTCCTGTTCCCTCCAAAGGCCAACAACACGTTCTTGTTTCCTGCATGCACTTTTTAGGCACATCTTTGGCAGATTTGGTGCCTTGTCATGCCCCAAATCCCATCCTAATTTTGACTGTCTCCAAAGAAGCCGCAAAGCAGCCAGCCCATCTTGAAGTCATCAGCTTCCATGAAGGGCTCAGGAGCATCTGTTTTGACCCAACATGTTATTTTCCTGCTGGCAAATCAGTAGCAGGAGTGAGTCCTGTGCCCATGAATGCAAAGTACTTATCGGTAGTGTCAAGTTGGGTCCAAGTCTAAAAATACCCCCTCCTCTTCAACATCTTGTCTTTTTTTTTTTTTGCAGTGACCCAGCTTACAACGGGAAATTTGCCACGCTCTGAACATTTACACGTTTAATGCATCCTGAAATATTAACCTATATTATGCACAGGCAACAATGTAAATGTTTCCTTTCCTGGCAAGGACTGTGTTATTGGAAAACATTTATTGAGATTTATGTCCTAACAAGGCTGAAGGGCTGTTTGCATTGTTAAGTTTCCCAAAAGCCGAGCTGGAAATTCCGGGGTGGAGGCTACATGGCAATTTGGAGTCCCTAGGAACACCCCTCCCAGAGACTGAGTTGTCAGTCAATCTGTTACATTTACTGAGTGTGCACGGTGTATGGGGCTAGATGAATACAGGCATAACTCACTGGTTGTGTGGGCTTGGGCAAATTGCTTTACCTCTCTGAACCTTAGTTTGCTTGACCACATGATGGGATGATAATAATGGCACATGCTTTGTAGGGTTGCTAGAAGGGCTCATGGACTTGACCTAGGGCCTAACCAGTAGCCTTGTAGTTTGAAATATAGAAGAACATTTTTTGCAGGTAGTGAGCTCTCTGTTGCTGAAAATATTTTATTAGCAGAGATTGAGAGAGATCGGGTAGCAGGGATCTTGCTGAGTGGGTCCCGCCACTGGAAGAGAAAAGGGGACTTGTCCTTCTAGCCCTGAGGGTTATGTGTGATCTTGATATTGGAAGAAAGTAAAAATGTACATTCTGGAAGGTGAGAGATAGGAAGGATCACCAGAAGCCCAGTTTCCTGGTATAGATTCAACCACTTAGTAGGCACTTAATGATTGCGTATTTGCTCAGTAACGCGTATTTAATGATTGCCTGCTGTAATGCCAACCAGTACGAGGTACCAGGAACACACCGGAGAACGTGCCTGAACAACTGTCCAGAAGGCACTGTGTCTCAAAATGCCTAATTCCATCATGAGAAGGATTTGGGGGAAAACAGTTCAGAGAAGCAGAGGTGTAACCAGGGTCTGGCAGGTATGGTAGGCACTGTACCAGCCCTGGGTGCGTGGTGCCACTGAGCAGTTTCAGTTAAGCTGGTATGGCCAGTGGTGTATCTACGCAAAATGGCACCTATGGCAAGCACTGAAATTGAGCTCCTGTCCAAACATCTGACACCCCTGTTTTAGATAACTTTAGCGTAATATCAGCTCAATAATACAAGTCAAGCTTGTTAATCTTTTAATTAACATATTACTGTGCTTGAGAAAGGGCATTGGGTTATACTGGGCCAATAGAAACTGTCTTGAATGAATGATGGAGCAATGGGGTAATGACAGGTGATTGAGTAATGACCTCGGAGAACTGGAGTCTCCCGACCCATCCTGAGCAGGATGGTAGCCACTCCCACCAGGCGAGAAGCATGCTCAGAGCAAACAGGCTGTGTGGGGCACGGGAAAGACACTGAGCTTTGAGGACACACAAACGACCTTTCAGAGGGAGATCACGAGGCCTTTCTTAAGGGGCACCTCTCGATGGGTTCAAACCACCAGCCTTTCAGTTAGCAGCCTAGCGCTTAGCCGTTTGTGCCAACACATGAGTTGTCGAGAGCTGGAATGGACTTGATGGCAACTTGTTTTTAAAGTGGGAATAATTGGTTCTTCTTTGTGTGAAGATTAGGTCTAGGGTCTACAAAGTTTGACATGTGGGAGGAACTCAATACACAGTAGCCGGTACTACTGAGATGGGCGTCGGCCCCTCATGGCCCGTGGTCATTCAGGGCACGAAAGAATGAATGACTTCTGCCTCTTTCACCACCTTTCCCTGAGGCTGGGCTGTGACCCAGTGGCTCCCTGATGATGAGGCTGTAGCTGTCCCCATCACAACCCAGCCCTAAATCACGCATCTCACCTGAGTACCTCCATCCATGACCTGCCCCTGCCTCCTCCACTAGTTCTTAAGCTGTGGATGATGTAGAATCACAGTCCTTTATCCTCAATGAGAGACTCTGGATGGAAGGGAGCTTAAATTTGACTGATGGCTTAATATTTTGCCCTCCAGAGGAGGCAGTCTCCGTGAGGGCCCCTCTGGCTGTGGATCATTGTAATGGTCCCTCTCAGAAGCACCTGGAAGGCATCTTCAGAAAAACAGCTCCTTCATGCAACCTCGGACTTCCCGGTGAGCCATCGGTCTCTCTGACAAGCCCTCCTGACTTCTGCAGGCATCTTCCTTCTGGCCCATCAGAGGTGCCAGGGGCTCCCCTCAGGCCTGGCAATGGCTTGGCAGCAGCTCAGTTATTCTACCGCCCAGTTTTTATGATTGCTCCTCCCTCTTCATTATTCTTGCTGGACCACAGGCCGTGGGTGCATGAACTCCTTCTGGGCTGAGGCCCAGAGACACTGTGGGATTGATGGATGTGCTTAACGGCCTTCACAGTCCAGATGGCCAGAGGCGCCAGCAGGATGCCCCCAGACGTCTGGGGAGCCCTACTGGCCTTTTAATTAGTCATATTCACACTAAGTTTCACTGAGTATCACTGCAGTTATTCTTGACAGTGGGTCAACACTTTATACCTTACCAAGTCTACTCTGAAATGTCTGCATGACAAGTATTCCTCATTCATTCATTTCCCTTTCATTCCTCATTCATTCGTCTCCCATTCAATCCCCATTCTTTCATTCATTCACCCCTCATTCATTCATTCCCAATTTATTCATTTGTTCTTTGTTTATTCTTTTCAGTGCATCTACTGAGCACTTACTGTACAGCATGGAGAGCACGAGGGCTATGTGCTTCTTAGTATAAATGAGATAGAAACAGTCCCTGTCTGTTACAGGCTTGCAGGGAAAAGAAGCAGCCACATTATTTCACTCAATGAATGAGAAAGAAAAGCATTCTGGATGCCCATAGGAGAGATGTTTACTCCAGCAGTGGGTGAGCTGAGAGGGTTGGGAGGGAACATCAGGGTAGGTTTTCCAGAAGAGGTACCTCCTGAGCTGAGTCTTGAAGGATCCATGGGACCTAAACAAGTAAAGGATGGCATAGGGAGGGAGAGTGAGAGATGACAGAATGGGCAAGGGCTTAGAGGCAGGAAGAGCCATGTGGTAGGGCACTATAGGTGACTTCATTTTTCTAGGGGTTCAAGGTCTGTTCAGGGAGTGTCAGGAGAAGACACTACACTGGCTTCCCTTGGCAGGAGGCCGATTCCCATATCTGATGTAAGAATGCATTGCTTTGCAGAGGGCTGTGGGTGGGCTTTTTGGTATGAACCCTGGAGCATGCCTGAGATGGGGTGGCCTTCGTTACTGAAGGATTCAGCAGGACAGTGAGTTCTCAGTGGCCAGTACAGTGGCCCTTGTTTCAGCCCTACCTCTTCCTCCCCAGCCCTGGCCTGGAGCCTCCGGTTAAGGGATTGGACTCTGAGGAACTGTCTTGGCCTCTCTTTCTCTGTTCTGTCTTGCACAGTCTCCTGACGTAGGACAGAGCTGGGAGGGCAACCATCCTTGGCCTGGAGAGGCGGGCAGACCAGAGGCCAAGGTGTCAGGGACTGAGTTACAGGGCTGGCCCCCAGATGGGGTAAAACTTGATGGAAATTTCCCTCCAGTTTTGCCCACCAATGATTTTATGCTTCTAACCAGATAATATCGTTTTTTTTTAGTTACTATGCTGTTAACTCTTCCCAGTTCTCTGATTTTTGCCAAGTGACAGATGACCTTAAACCAATCAAATATTTGGTAACTCCAAGAGCAAAATGGGGCAAGGGTGATGGCCACTGTGTTACCCTGTCTTCTAAGACCACAGACTATAGAGACCTGTATGTTATTGTTGTTGTTGTGTGCTGTTGAGTCAATTCCGACTTATAGTGACCTCCTGTGATAGAGCAGAACTGCCCCATAAGGTTTTCTTGGCTGCAGTCTTCATGGAAGCTGATTACCAGGTCTTTTTCTCCTGCAGAGCCACTGGGTGGGTTTGAACTGCCAACCTTTCAGTTAGCAGCCAAGTGCTTAACTGTTGCATTGCTATTTAAGCAGAGTTGGATATGTTACTTACCTTCTTGAATCCTCATTTTTCCCACCTGTTAGCTGGTGCTACAAATGGTATCTACTTCGTACAGGTGGTGTAGCGCAGGGCTGTCACATACGGTCATGTTTACTGTGCACTTGCAAGAACACTGGCTAGGGAGCAAATGGGGCCTGAAATCTTGCCATGCTCTGCTTACCTTGCCGTATGCCTTGGCTCAGGTGTGCGTCCATCTGGCCCCCTGAACTTATTCTCACAAAGGTACAGCAGAGGTTGGCAGCTGCTGTGGTCCTCAGCACAGTGTCTGGTCCACAGGTCAGTACTCATTTTATTTACTTTTCTTCTTAAGAGGAAAACAAGTAGCTGAAGAACCTGCTTATATACAAAGCCTCAGTTTCTCCCTCTGTAAAATTAGCAAAGTTAGCTTGTCCGTATCTGCCATTCTCATGAGCTGGAACCATCTGTGTGTCCCTGAATTCCAGGGCAGAAGAACTGAGCTCAGCTTGGAAATCTATCATGTGTTTTCATCCTAAGCATGTGCTCGAGCTGATCTGGCTCCTGAAGCTTGGAGTTGGTGGCTCTTCTGTTCACAAGGGCCAGTTTGGTGAAGAAAAGCATCTTCCTCCCCCCAGGTTTTTTGCCTCTACAGCCCCAGGAGAGGTGTATGGATGTGTCTTGGCTTCTGATGGAGACATAATCCATTGGTCAATGTCACCAAGGAAGCCAGGTGCCACTATGAACGACCCTCTGCTCTAAAGAGGCTGATCACGTGGTAGAAAGGAGGGTGATTTCTCTGTCCGGCCCAAGAGAACCATGTCAACCAAGGATTCCATCCTCTGAATAGCACGGATCTATGAATTTGTAAAGATTCCTTTCCAACCACAGTCTTTTCTTTCCTTCTTCCTTCACTGCGTACTTTTTTTCCAATAAAGCCCAAGGCTCGCTGTGGGTTAAAGCAGAACTTCAGAGCCTTCGTGACCCAGGTTTTCAGACACGTCCAGGCAGAACTGGTCTAGATGTCTACCCAGTACCAGCTCGCCTCTGAGGCCCTGCCCAGAAGGCTTCGGGCCCTTGCTGGGCTTGGGACTGAGTTCTGCATTGGAGAATCAGGGAAGACTGCCTCTGGTAGGGCGGCCATGCTCCCCACCAGAGCCATTCCTCAGACCTTCTCCTCATTAGCCTTGACTAGTTCTGGGGTACTGAGAGGAGTGGGCACTTTGATGCTCTGACACTTGCCTCCAGCTGCAGGTCCCAGGACCACCAAGCTCGGCTGCCTTTCCTCCCTTCAAAAAGCAGGCGATCTGCTTTCCTCTCTCCAGTGCTTTCTCCACTGCTGCCTCATATTCCCAACTTCCCTTTGGCTTAGTGAAAAGACAGACTCTAACCCACTCCATTGCTTCTTTATCCTCCTTCCCCATGGGTCCAGCAGAGAGAAAATCAATGCCTAAAGACTGATCCATGAGGAGTGTAACAGATTGATGACTCTTAAGTCTTCACTCCCTCCTTATAACAGGACTATGCATCACACACTTTGCCATGGGACTTTGCAGTATCTTTTGGTAGGAAAGGTAGAGGATTTTTCTCTGCTCCATTGACTTTGGGGATGGCCATGCTGGTTGCTGTTGAGTTGATTCTGATTCATGGTGACCCCGTGTGTGCAGAGTAGAACTGCCCCATAGGGTTTTCAAGGCAGTCCTGTCTTCTGAGTTACCACTAACCTCTCAGCTAGTAATCTAGCGTTTAACCGTTTGCTGGTAGATGTGACAAAACAGTCTTTAATTATGCTTGTGTGGTTGGCTCAGTCTCTTGCACTTTTGCCATTTACTATGAGAATGTTCAGATTAGCTGCTGGTCCTAGAGAGAGACACGTGGAGCATCCCTGAACTTGTCCTCCACCTGCCCGAAATCAGAAGCAGGGCTGCCTCAGTAAATCAGTAGACTTAAGAGTAATAAATGTTGTTGGACCACTGAGAGTTTGGAGCTGTTCATTCCATAGCAGTAGTGCAAAGAAACATCTGCCTATCACAGTGATCCACTTGGTGCTGGATCTGTGTCATTTTCTTTTCCAACTCTGTTAGCCCTAGGTAGACACATCGTAAAAAACCAGTTGCTGTCAGGGTGACCTCATATGTGTCAGACTAGAACTTGGCTCCATAGGGTTTTTAATAGCTGATTTTCAGAAGTAGATTGCCAGGCCTTTCTTCCAAGATGCCTCTGAGTGAACAGTAATCTCCAGCCTTTTGGCTAGCAGCTGATTGCCTTAACTGCACCACTCAGGGACTCCAGACACTTAGTACCTAGGTAGGTAGATAAATAGGTAGATATGTAGACAGATAGCTGTGGCTGGGTGAACTCAGACTCATGGTGGTGACCTTACGTACAACAGAACAAAACATTGCCTGGTCCTATATCATCCTCATGACCGTCAGCATGTTTGAGTCCATCGTTGCAGCTATTGTGCCAATCTCTGTCACTGAAGGCCTCCCTCACCCTCCCTGGCCCTCTACTTTGCCAAACATAATGTCCTCTTCTAACGATTGATCCCTCTTGATGATGTGTCCAAAGAGAGTTGGACGACTTTCTGTTGTGACACATAAGGTTTTCATTGGCTAATTTTTAGAAATAAATTTCCAGGCCTTTCTTCCTAGACACATAGTAGGAATGCCAAAAACAATTTGCTGAATGGAGACAGAGTTCCCATTGCTGTCGAGTGGATTCTGACTCATAATTAGGATGGGTAAACTCTGGTGCTTGGTTGATACTCTGCTCCCATTCCCATCTCCCTCCCTTTATCCCTTCCTCTCTCTCTCCCCTTCTTTCTCTCCATTTCTCTCTCTTCTCTCATTTCCTCCCTACTAGCATTGTAGGGGCAGTTCTACTCTGTCCTATAGGGTCGCTATGAGTCGGAATCGACTTGACGGCACTGTTTTTTTTTGCTGGGTAGCATTGTATTCATCAAAGCAAGTCTCATGGCCATACCCAAAGTCAATGGGGCAGAGGTAAATCGTCCACTCCCTCTCATACTTTCTATCACTTTCTCCCTCTCTCCTTCCTCCCTATCTCTTTCTAAACCTTCCTCTCTCCCTCCCCTGCACACAGACCTTACAATGAAGTCACTAGACTTGTTGTTGATAGGTGCCATGGAGTCAGTTTTGACTAAGAGCCACCCTATGTACAACAGAATGTAACATCGCCCGGCCCTGGGCCATCCTCACAATCACTGTTATGCTTGAGTCCATTGTTGCAGCCACTGTGTCAATCCATCTCGTTGAGGGTTTTCCTCTTTTTTGCTGACCCTTTACTTTACCAAGCATGATGTCCTTCTCCAGGGACTGATCCCTCCTGATAACCTGTCCAAAGTATGTGAGATGAAGTCTCGACATCCTCGCTTCTAAGTAGCATTCTGGCTGTGCTTCTTCCAAGACAGATTTGTCCGTTCTTTCGGCAGACTATGGGATATTCAATATTCTTCGCCAACACCACAATTCAAAGGTGTCAGTTCTTCTTTGGTCTTCATTATTCATTGCCCAGCTTTTGCATGCATATGAGGCGATTGAAAACATGGCTTGTGTCAGGCACACCTTAGTCCTTAAAGTGACATCTTTGCTTTTTAACACTGAAATGATCTTTTGCAGCAGACTTGCCAATGCAATTCATCATTTGATGTGTTTACTGCTGCTTCCATGGGCATTGATTGTGGATTCAAGTAAAATGAAATCCTTGACAACGTCAATCTTTTCTCCATTTATCCTGGTGTTGCTTATTGGTCCAGTTGTGAACATTTTTGTTTTCTTTATGTTGAAGTGTAATCCATACTGAAGGCTGTGGTCTTTGATCTTCATTAGTAAGTGCTTCAAGTCCTCTTCACTTTCAGCAAGGAAGGTTGTGTCATCTGCATATTGCAGGTTGTTTATGAGTCTTCCTCCAATTCTGATGCCCTGTTCTTCTTCATACAGTCCAGCTTTTCAGATTATTTGCTCAGCATACAGATCGAATAGGTATCGTGAAAGGATACAACTCTGATGCACACCTCTCCTAACTTTAAACCATGCAGTATTCCCTTGTTTTGTTCAAACTACTGCCTCTTGATTTATGTACAGCTTTCTCATAAGCACAATTAAGTGTTTAGGAATTCCCATTCTTCATAATGTTATCCATAATTTGTTATGATCCACACAGTCGAATGCCTTTGCACAGTCAATAAAACACAGGTAAACATGTTTCTGGTATTCTCTGCTTTCAGCCAGGATCTATCTGACATCAGCAGTGATATCCCTGGTTCCACATCCTCTTCTGAATCCAGCTTGAATTTCTGACAGTTCCCTGTTGATATAATACTGCAACCTCTTTTGAATGATCTTCAACAAAATTTAACTTGCATGTGATATTAATGATAATGAAACCTTATGAATAGGAGCAGAACAATATCACAAGAATTAAGTGATGTAATATATATATATGATGTATAGTACAGATCACAGGGCGTAGAGCAGCAAAGTTTGGGGGGTGCCCAGCACAAGTGCAGTGTTCCCCACTCCACAGCCTCACACCCCCCACCCAGTGGCACATCTCTGGGCTCTACTCTTGTGATATCCCTTCTATCTTGAGTGTTCCTCTGCTCCTTGATTTACCAGAAACTCTTATTCAGCCTGCAAAACTCATACCAGATGCCCAGCTCTCAGAGGCTTTCTTCCTCAACTCCTTATAATGGAAAATTTCAAACATCTGCATTTAGGGATTAAAAAAGTCCCTGGTTGTTGCAAACAGTTTAGTGCTCCACTACTAGTTAAAAGTTTGGAAGTTCGAACCTACCCAGAGGCACCTCACAGCCCTGTTGCTGCAGTGGTCAGAGTGTTCACGTGATAACCAAAAGGTCAGCGATTTGAAACCACCATCTGCTCTGAGGGAGGAAGATGTGGCAGTCTGCTTCCGTAGAGATTTACAGTCTTGGAAATCCTATGGGGTTGTTATGAGTCAGAATCAACTTGTCAGCAGTGAGTTTTGGTTTAGAGGCATCTTAGAAGACAGGCCTGGTGATCTGCTTCCAAAAGGTCACAGCCCTGAGCACCCTATGGAGCAGTTCTACTCTGCACACATGAGGTTGCCATGGGTTGGAATCTGACTTGATGGCAACTAACAACAACAAAAACAAACAACACAGTCGATTCATTACCCAGCTTCAACAAGCCCCAACTTTCTGCTGCTCTTGATTCATCTTTCCCCACCCTTTCCCCTGACTTTCAGAGGCTCTTTGTGGCCACTGCAGAGAGGACCAAGAGGCCCAGTGAGGTCGAGAAAGTAAAGATGAGGCCAAGGTCACCTTCCAGGGAGTGTGGCTGAATGGGGTCTTAGCTGCCTTGCATCAGTGACTTGTATTCGGAGGAAAATGAAATGAGAAACACACTTACATAAAAGCTGAATTGGCACGACAGGCAAATTTACGGAGAGAACGGCGTGTCGTTTGAAATAATAAGCCGGGCATTGTTTAGAAGGTAGCAGATGGGCAGGAGCACGTGGCTCCTCAGTCAAGGTTGGGCTCATCCAGCAGCCCTGTGCTAGTTCAGCTGGCCAGACATTCCGGACGAGCAGTGGGGCAAGCTGGGCCCCTCAGCTTCTCCTGGGGCTGGGTATTAGGGAGGAAGTGGTGGTGGGAAGCAGTGAGGGCAAGACGGAAGGAGTTGGTTCCCGGACTTGCTGATATATCCTCTCTTCCTTTAAAGCTTTTCACTCTTCCTTTTCCTCCCCCTTTTCTTCCTGTGTTCCTCTCTCCCTCCCTTTCTTTCTCTGCCTCCCTTTCTTCCTGCCCCCCATCCTTCCTTCCTGCTTCCCTTCCTTCCTTCCTTCCTGCCTCCCTTTCTTCCTTCCTTCCTCCGTCCCTTCCTTCCTTCCTCTCCTCCTTCCTTCCTTCCTGCCTCCCTTCTTTCCTTCTTCCCTTCCTTCCTTCAGTGGATGTGTAGGTGAGTGTGCGTGTGTGTGTGTGGTTCCAGGCAGTGCTTTTCTAACTTTGACTTGCACACAAATTACCTGGGGATCTTGTCAAAACACAGATTCTGATTAGAAAGTCAGGGGGTGGGGCCTGAGATTCTGCATTTCTAACAATATCCAAGGTAATGCCAATGCTGGTGGCCTGATGACCACAGTGACCAGGGTCTAGATTAAAAAGATTAAATTGGCATCACCTCCAAATACAATGCATGGGACTTCATTGATTTTGTTGTTGTCGTTAATTGCTGTGGAGTTGGTTCCAACTTATGGCAACCCCATGAGTGCCGAGTAGAACTATGCTCCACAGGGTTTTCAAGGTTGTGACCTTTCAGAAGCAGATTGCCAGGCCTTGCTGCACAGGTACCTCTGGGTGGATTTGAATTGCCAACCTTTCAGTTAGTAGTCCAGCGGTTAACCATTCGTGCCACCCAGGGAGTCCTTAAAGAAAAGCATAACGTGTACGATTCTAACACAGAGCGATGACAATGTGGCAATAGAGATCTATAAAGAAAATGCCACAGGGCAGGAGAGGGGTGGTGGGGTGGTATTTCAGTGATCTTAGATTCAAACAAACAGCAACCAAACAAATACGACTACCAAAGGCATTGTGGGAACAATTGGGGAAGTTTGACTATGGACTGTATTTTAGGTGCTGTTATAAATTAATCTTCTTGTAAGCTTATGTAGGAGAATGTCCTTATTCTCAGGAGACGCCTCCCTTAGTGACCCAGCACTCAGGGTGCAGCCTCCTCCCTCCCCTCTTTGAGCCTGCATGGGGGTGCCTTTGTCCAACCTGATAGATTCCACATTTGTGAGTTATATTTCTGTTTTGACATTAATTGGGGTTAGACAAGAGGGGGAAACAAACGAACAAAAACTGAGTGGGTGTTGGCGGTAGGAATGGGCTGCTCACTCTTTAACCCGGGAGACTCCAACCCTGGCTGCCTGCAAAGGCTCTCCCCCTTTTGAAGTGAGATTTCTACTCCGTGAAATACTTAATGAAGGCGTGTTGCAGGCAGGGCTGGAGGAGGTCTCTGAACCTATTGGCTTCCCTTCTCCAGTGCTCTGCCCTGGTTCTGTAATGAAGAACCCAGCAGCGTCAGGAGCGCTGGCTGGCTCTTCTGAGGCCCCGAGATGTGTATTCTCTCCTCTCTGCTGGTTGGGGCGACGCTGACCTTACCAGCTCCAGCACCTGGTCCTGCGCTGACCCAGCTCGCAGGCATCCATGCTGTCTCACCGAAGCTGGCTCTGGGTTTGTGATCTCCAGAATGAAATGTTCCTTCCTGCCGACAGCTCTGGATTCGCCTGCCTCTGCTTTGGACTAGAGAGCCTTTGTTCCCTCAACTTCCTCAACTTTACAGGGCAGAAAATAGAAGCTTCTGGGATTTTTCCATTTACAATTTTGCCCAATCCCATTTAATTGCTTTTTGCCCATTTTGGCTCTGAGACACAAAAAGCCACCCCTCCCCCCCTTTCTTTTCTTTCTACCCATTCACTGCCCTCAAATCGACTTGGACTCATAGTGACCCTACAGGACAGAGTAGAACTTCCTCATAGGGTTTCCAAGGCTGTAAATCTTTAGGGAAGCAGATTGCCACATCTTTCTCCCTTGGAGTGGCTGGTAGGTTCCCCGCTGACTTTTTTGTTAACAACCTAGCACTTTAACCACACCACCACCAGGCCTCCTCTCTGCAAGGGCCTGTAGTTGTTTCTCAGCTACTTTATCTTAAGGGGCTTTGCTCTCTCCCCAAGCTTCACTTTTGCCTGAGGACCAAGCCCCCTTCTAACCTAGCCAGCCATAACTCTAATGAAGACCCCCCTCTTCCCAAACAGGAATTTGCCCATGTCACTTCCTGGTTTACTTCATTGGTTCTATCGTGGCAAATAGAATAAAGCCCAACTTAGCCCATGTGTCTGAGTTACCTAGTGCTTCTGTAACAAAAGAACAAGTAGGTGGCTGTGAAGGACAGGAATTGATTGTCTCACAGTTCTGGAGGCTAAAAGTCCAAATCAGGGTCTCAGCCATGTCACTTTCTTTCGTGGGCCTCTCTCCTGCTTTCTGGAATCTGTCGGCAATCCTTGGTGTTCCTGTGCTTGGTCCCCATAGTGTCTTGTCTTGCCCGGTATACATATATGTGTCTGTGTCTATTCTGCTTTTTTGATAAGTCATCACTCAGAGCTGATTAAGTTTAGGACCCACCCTATTCTGGCACACTGTCACTAACATAACAAAAGAAAACCCCTATTTCCAGACAGGGTCATATTTGCAGGTACAGGGGTTAGGACTTTCACATATCTTTTTAGAGGGCACAGTTCAATCCACAACACCATGCTAGATAATCAGTAAACATTGGTTAACTGTATGAATCCATATCCTACCCACCCACTTCAGGCCTCTCCAGGTTTAAAGCCCATGATGCCCGGCTTATGCTGAACATTTGAAAATGCCAAACTCAGTTTAGCTTTCCACTTATCGCATGCTATTTCACCCTTCTGTTCACTCAATTGATATGCATTGATATGCCAAGTATTTTTTCAGATCAGTGCTGCCCAATAGAAATATAATGAATGTGAAACACATATATAATTAAAAAATTCTTAGGAGTGACATTCAAAAAGGTAAAAAGAAAAGGTAAGATTAATTTTAATAATTTACATCAGTATTAGTATTAACTCTTTCAGGGAGAAGGGAGGTTTATTGGTTCATGGGCACCAAGGTAGAGTCAAACAAACAAGCCATAGAAGGGCAAAGACACAGCTGAGCCTTGGGCACTACCAAAGTCAAGGACTCTGACACTGCCTTCTCTCTCTGTTCCTCTCATCTCTACTTTCCCCTGCAAATGGTTGCCTACTGCTTCTGGCCTTTATGTCTTGGTCTTATGTCTTTTACTGCCAGCTATCAGAGAGGTACTGGCTCTGGCTCCCAGCTCCAACTTGAAAAATCTCAGAGAAGGACTCTGGTTGGTTGGGCTTGGGTTAAATGTCCAACACTGGACCAATCAGCTGTGTTCAGTGGAGGTGGGGCAGGGCTAAATTAGAACATGGGTGCCTTCTCTTAAATCATGTGATACTATTCTGCAAAGAAGGTGGTTGTGGGACATCGTGGTCAGACAGAGCCAGAAGCAACCTCTGAACAAGTTCGTTGATCTGCAAAGCTTGTCTGGATAGTTCAAACCTTTACTTCCTTACTTACTTGTATTTTTACTTTGGGAATATTTCCAACTTCTCTAAGACTCAGTTACCTATCTGTAAAAATGGAAATTGCATTACTTATTTTGTAAATTGTGATGAGGATCGTGGGAAAGAACAGGTGAAAATATCTAATGCACAATAGGGGATCAAGAAATTTTTGCTTCTTTCTTTCCCAAGTGGCCAATTTTTCTCTTGGATTTTTGCTTAGGAGGCAGATTTCATAGCTCATGATTGAAATCCTTCTCTTGTTATCTCGTCCTGTTGATTGGAAAGACGCAAAACTAGTTCTTTGCTATAATTACTTCTAAGACTGGTTTTAAAACATATTGGGTTAATGATAATTGAAGAACACCTAGGACATCAGAAAAATATGTAGGTCATGCTAATAGTGACTGCTGGAGTTCCTGAAATAAACTTGATGGAAAGTCTCTAGGGAAAAGCATATTATGCAAAATGTTAAAATGAAAGGGGGAGGGGGGAGACCATGAAGGGAGAAATTGCCTCATCTGAGGAAACTGCCTCAGGAGGGTAGCATCACGCTGTGGGTCACCGGAGGGATCATATATGGTTCAGGGTGGACATCTCCCTTCAGAGGGTCTCAGGTCTGCTCTCCTGTAGGACATCAGGATGATGGCCTTTGACTCTTAACAGACTACTCTGAGGACTGGTCCAACCACGGGTAGTAATGATGTGAAGAATGGCCTCTCATAGTGAAAGAAGCCCAACTTTCCACAAGAAGAGGAGAGCCTGGGAGACCTCTGGGTCATGTAGACACTCTTCACCTGCTGGGGAGGAAAATTCAGATCCTGTCTTGTGAGTAGGCTTGGACAAAAGAACATGATAATTGGTCTCAGGTGCTTCAAGTAGAAAAGAGGTGGTCTGAAGGAGCAGGGCAGGAAGGGAAGCAGTAAAGAGAGACCACATCCCCTCACCCAAACACCCACACCTCCGTCCCTCTATCTGTTACCCATCTGTTCATTTACCCTCTTGTCCATCCACTTTGCTGCATAAGTAATTCAGTCCTTCTATTGGTCTGATAGGTTCTTGGGTGATGGCAAAGAGTTTGCACTGGTCTACTGACCTCAAGGTTGGCAGTCTGAATCTTCTCGGTAGTATTGCAGAAAAAAAGGTACAAGTGGGGTCTCCATGAGTTGAATTCAACTCAATGACAATGGATTTTTTTGGGGGGTGGGGTATTGGTCTAATATAGTATTTCTAGGATAGGAATAGGGCTAATTAATCAATGCTGGAGAAACCGAAATATGAAGACAAGGCTTTTCCTGTCTCACTGAATTCACAACTGTATTTTTTGGACATTGCCGTGTAAAAATGGTTTTTGTCCTCTACAAAGAGAAATAAGAAAACAAGAAAAAACATTTAGAACACACAGCACATACTAGAAAACCTGATCCATCAGTTCAATTACCCTTGCTTATTTTTTTTCCCTGAGCTTTGTTCTACAAAAAAGTGTCCTGATTCCTCTGGGGAAATTTGCCCGATTCAGCTTGAATTGGGGTGTTCAGAACAATTATTCTTTTTGAAGTACTGCTTCCCTGCTACTTCCTTACACTTTAAGAAAACACTGTACCCTGACCTGCTAGAAGAGACCACAGCACAGCCAGCCTGGTTCCAGCTCAACATCTGTGAGCAATGATGGGGGAGAGTTGAAAGAACACTTGCCTGGGAATTTGGGGACTGGTCTGCTAGCCCTTGGACTGTCCCTTTAAGCAAGACAATTCCCCTCTGTGGCTGGACTGTACAACTTCACAGATTCACCCATCTCTCACATTCTAAGACCCACAGGTTCTTCTCCTCAGGGTCTGTTTTTCATGGCCTGTGGGCTTATATCTGTGAAGCAACATTATCCACTCTTTTCCCTCCAAAAGAGGGAATTTTGCACGGGAGATAAGTCAGTAAATATTTAAATGAGCCACTTTCTTAAAAAAAAAAAAAAAAAGAGGCCCCTTTTGATGCCCACCTAAAAGACCGGCAATGCCCAGGACACATCGTTGTTGTTGTTAGCTGCTGTTGAGTTGGCTCTGATGCACGGTAGCCCCATGAACTACAGAATAAAATGTTGCCCAGCCCTGTGCTACATTCACTATTGTTAGTAAGCTGTAGTCCACTGCAAGATCATTGGTATGTTTGAGTCCATCGCTGTGACCACCGTGTATTTTGAGCGCCTTTTTCTAACTTAGGGGGCTCATCTTCCAGCACATAAAAATCCAACCCAGCCCAACCCACTGCTGTTGACCACCAGGCCTTTCTTCTGTAGTGACATTCAGTGGATTTGAACCACTAACCTTTTGGTTAATAGACAAGTGCAAACTCTTTGTGTCACCCAGGGATGTCAGTCTTGCTGGGGACCCTTTACTGAACAGTGTAGACCGTGCCTCAGATTTGTCCCACTGAATAAGGGGAGCCTGAGTGTTTACCCACTGACTTCCATCCTTCATTGGTGGAAGGTAGCTCTCAGAAGCAATGATTCCTTGCATATCTGGGCTACATCTACCCATGGATTTAGCTGACTTCTGTGACTTCAGAGAAAGCCTGGAGGTAGAGAAGCAGAGTGACATCTCAGTGTGCACTTGAGGTGGTGCACTGGTTGTGTGCCTGGGACTGTCCATCATGGCTGCCCATAACTCAGGTGGGGTGCAGAGATGTGGTGTAGGGCATGGCAACACATTGGTCAGATCTGCCTCTTAGGATGTAATGTTGGTCTTGGAAAAGAGCATGGATGGAATGCGCAAGGCTGGTGGCAAGCAGACATGTTTGATGGGAAAAAATTTCCAGTATTTATTTCAAGTCCAATCAAAGCTATGTGATTTGAATATTTCCTCATGTCAGGCTTTGTGCTGCTCTAGGAAAAAACCCAGGGAAGTAGTAGGAGTGGGTCTATGCAGGAGGAAGGTCAAAAGTGAGAAGGCAAGGTTAACCTGGTCTGCATTAAAGGACATTTCTCTCTTGACTCCCTGAGTCTTGAGACTTTTATCCTCAGAGGTGTTCAACAGCAAGATAAGTGGGGTTGACACCAAAGAGACAACTGAAATTTTGGCGATTCTCCTGACTAGACCCTCTAGAAGGCAGGTAAATATTTATGGAGCTGGAACAACTCCTAGTTATCGCGTTGAAGCTTCAGTTCTTATTGCAGTGGTACCATTTAGGCTCTCACCTTGTTGGGGTGAAATTAAAGATTAAATCAGAGCTTTCCAATATCCTGTGGGGTATGTTGCTATAAATGCAGAGCATCCATATCAGATGCCTTTGGTCTGGAGAAAGAAAGGTTACATTATTAGTATTTTTTTCTTGTGGAGAAATAACATTTAGACCCTACTGAGCTTTGTCCTTTGTGTTTCCAGTGTCTTCCATGTAATTGGGGCAATTCTTCTCTTTCTTTTACATTCTTTCCCTGCTACTTGGAGGAAATAGCTCTTCGCGGCTTTGAAAGCATCTTTCCCTAGACTTCAGGGAAAAGAATCCCTCGCCACTTCCTGGCCATAATAAAAATGCTGGGTGCTCAGGGCAGAGCAGTTCAGCAAGGCAATTACTAAATGCTATGCTTTTCACTGGAAGGGCTTGGTTCATGACTATGAAGTTGGCCTTTGTAGGAACTGGATAGCCTAATCCTATTTCCTGCAGGGAGGTTCTAAGAGTGTCTGTAATTACAGGTCTGTTCTCTGAGGCATCGCTTACATGCCAACTAGGCCTGCCTGCACTTCAGGCTCGGCCCACACTGCCCCACGCTTCACGTATGTGGACACGCAAAGTAGATTACCGTGCACGCCAAAGGACCTTGCCTGACCTTCCCTCCTCTGCCTGTCCTCTTCCTTATGTAATGGTTGTTTTTAGAGAGTCAAAGGAGTTTGAGTTAATCCTTTCCCATGGACAGGTTGTTTCATATTCCTAGAGCAGGATGTTCAAGAACATTTGGTAGTCATGGAAGAAAGGAATCATGGCCTCCTTTCAATTACATTTCCATGCAGTTGTGTGTCTTGCATGTAGTTGAATCAGTTCCAATTCTTGGTGATCCCAGGTGTGTCAGAGTGCAACTGTGCTCCACAGGGTTTTCAATGGATGATTTTTTTTGGAAATAGACTGTCTAGCCTTTCTTCCGAGGCACCTCTGGGTGGACTGGAACCACCAACCTTTCACTTAGCAGTGACATCATTCACTGTTTGCACCACCCAATAACTCCCTTGAATGTAGTAGGTGCTCAATAAACATCTGTTGAATGAACAAATGAATGAATGAATGAGGTAAGGCAGGATGCGAAGCATTGGAAATGAAGGCACTAAAATATTAATGGTATTTGGGAGCAGCTACAGAATTTGCAAAGCTCAGTGCAAATGAAAATACAGAGCCCCTTGTTTAAAATCATTAAGAAATTTGAGATGGTGAGTGCATTAAACCAAGGGTGGGACCCTTCTAAGAGCAAAACCCTTTGTGACTGCACAGGTTACACACCCATGAAGCTGGACTCGATGGTGATTATCTTTGAGGGCTGAGATATTCTATATTTAAAAAATTCTCTATAAGGAACATGAATGCTTTAGATAATCAGAAAAAACAGTTATTCTAAAACAAAACCTATAGAATAAAAGCAATTGTATGTACTCCGGACCACGAGTCAGGAGATGTGGATTCTAATCCTGATGCTCTGGCCACGTGACCCCGATGGGCTTGCCCATCTGTGTGTATTTTCCTTCCATAAACCCACTGGGCGGTCAGCTCGTGTGCAGCCGCCACCCTTCTGTTGGTGGTGGACTGCATGTTGCTATGACGCTGAGCGGGTTTCAGCGGAGCTTTCAGTCTAAGACAGACTAGGAAGAAAGGTCTGGCGGTCACCTTCTAAAGGTCAGTCAATGGAAACCCTACAGATCACAATGGTCTGATCCGAAACCAATCATGGGGATGACACAGGACCAGGCAGTGTTTTGTTCTGTCGTTCATGGCGTTGCTATGAGTTGGGAGTTACTGGAATAGCATGAAAGAGATCCGAAGACTCCTACTGCCCTGTGATCCTTGGATGCTAAGACTATCACCAAGAAAACTTAACTTGAGAGCTTCTTGAACACAAAAGTTAGGAAGCTATGTGAGGGTCAGGTCTGCCAAGGTTTCCTCCGAGTCGACCTGGGAAGCTTTCCTGGTCAGGCTATCAGGAGCACAGCCCTCTCTACAAAAGCGTCTTCTCGACAGAAGCTGCTGGTCTCCAGGGGATGGATGCTTCTAAGTCAGCCGCCTGTCTTTCTAATCCACCTCCTTGGCCCAGTGGAACGGGCGGGGAGGGGAGAGATCTGTGGCATGGGGTTCCCTGTTTTCTTACAGCAATTGCATGAAGACTACAAATATTTGAGCTGATTGTATGCGCTTACATGCAGCAATGAATCATCTTGTGATGAGAGGCTTGAAATGTTCTGGGATGAAATTAACGTCAATTGAAACAGAAAATGGATTCTCGCTCCCACCACAATGAGCTTCAGAAGACAAGCCTGGGGAGCTCGGAGCCCAGGGAGCTGGGAGCCAACTGCTGCTATTCTTAGTGGCAAAAATGCCTATGCCACCACAGGTATTGCTTTTTCTATTTTTATTTTCTTAACAAGCTTCTTTTCAGCTCCTCCTATGGGGGTACCTTCTAATCAGAGACTTTGTCTGGTACAGGTTCCTCCTTGGCTTCTTGGATCTCTGGGGGAAAAAAAAAACAGATGGAAAAGGAAAGTAAGAACAGACTTTTAGAGTTGAAAGGAAAGGAAAAATGAGGAATTGTATAAAAAAAAAAAAAAAGATTTGAGGTTCGTACTTCCCCTAAATGCTAGATGAAGCAGTGTTTAACAACTGATGTAATTGTTTTTGTGGGAGGAGGGTACAATTTTGAAGCCCTAAACAGTGACACCTCTGACCTCTCATTCCATTTGTTCTTCACTCCTTTTTCAGGCATCCATTTCCATAGGCAGGCAGGCAGGGAGGCAGGCAGGCAGGGAGGGAGGCAGGCAGGCAGGGAGGGAGGCAGGCAGGCAGGCAGGCAGGGAGGGAGGCAGGCAGGCAGGCAGGCAGGCAGGCAGGCAGGGAGGGAGGCAGGCAGGCAGGCAGGGAGGCAGGGAGGGAGGCAGGCAGGGAGGGAGGGAGGGAGGGAGGCATGTAGGCAGGCAGGGAGGGAGGGAGGGAGGCAGGCAGGCAGGCAGGGAGGGAGGGAGGCAGGCAGGCAGGCAGGCAGGGAGGGAGGCAGGCAGGCAGGCAGGCAGGGAGGGAGGGAGGGAGTCTGGCAGGCAGGCAGGCAGGGAGGGAGGGAGGGAGGCAGGCAGGCAGGGAGAGAGGGAGGCAGGCAGGCAGGGAGGCAGGCAGGCAGGGAGGGAGGCAGGCAGGCAGACAGGCAGGGAGGCAGGGAGGCAGGCAGGCAGGCAGGGAGGCAGGCAGGCAGGCAGGCAGGGAGAGAGGGAGGCAGGCAGGCAGGGAGGGAAGCAGGCAGGCAGGCAGGCAGGGAGGGAGGCAGGCAGGCAGGCAGGCAGGGAGGGAGGCAGGCAGGCAGGCAGGGAGGCAGGGAGGGAGGCAGGCAGGGAGGGAGGGAGGGAGGGAGGCAGGCAGGCAGGCAGGCAGGGAGGGAGGCAGGCAGGCAGGCAGGGAGGCAGGGAGGCAGGCAGGCAGGGAGGGAGGCAGGCAGGCAGGCAGGCAGGCAGGGAGGGAGGGAGGGAGGCAGGCAGGCAGGGAGAGAGGGAGGCAGGCAGGCAGGCAGGCAGGGAGGGAGGGAGGGAGGCAGGCAGGGAGGGAGGGAGGCAGGCAGGCAGGGAGAGAGGGAGGCAGGCAGGCAGGGAGGGAGGGAGGGAGGGAGGCAGGCAGGGAGAGAGGGAGGCAGGCAGGCAGGCAGGCAGGGAGGGAGGGAGGGAGGCAGGCAGGGAGGGAGGGAGGCAGGCAGGCAGGGAGGGAGGCAGGCAGGCAGGCAGGGAGGGAGGGAGGCAGGCAGGGAGGGAGGCAGGCAGGCAGGCAGGCAGGGAGGCAGGGAGGGAGGGAGGCAGCCAGGCAGGCAGGGAGGGAGGGAGGCAGGCAGGCAGGGAGAGAGGGAGGCAGGCAGGGAGGCAGGGAGGGAGGGAGGGAGGCAGGCAGGCAGGAAGGGAGGGAGGGAGGCAGGCAGGCAGGAAGGGAGAGAGGGAGGCAGGCAGGCAGGCAGGCAGGGAGGGAGGGAGGCAGGCAGGCAGGCAGGCAGGGAGGGAGGGAGGCAGGCAGGCAGACAGGGAGGGAGGCAGGCAGGCAGGCAGGGAGGCAGGGAGGCAGGCAGGGAGGCAGGCAGATAGCTGTCGTTGAGTTGACTCTGACTCATGCTAACCCCATGCACAATAGAACAAAACATTGCTGGTCCTGCATCATCCTGGTGATCACCAGCATGTTCCAGTCCATTGTTGTGGCTCTTGTGCCAATATATCTCACTGAGGGTCTCCCTTGCCCTCGCTGGCCCTTTACTTTAGCAAACATGACGTTCTCCTCTAGTGACTGATTCCTCCTGATGACCTGTCCAAAGCGAGCTGGACAATGTTCTGTTGTGGTCCATGAGATTGTCATTGCCTAATTTTCAGAAGTAGATTGCCAGAGCTTTCTTCCTAGTCTGTTTTAGACTGGAAGCTCTGCTGATACCTATCTACCGTAAGTGGCCCTGCCATTATTTGAAATACCTGTGGCATCGCTTCTAGCATCACAGCAGTATGTAAGCCAACACGGTATGACAAACTGACAGATGAGAGGTGGTCCGTATCTCCACTGGCTTTTTGGTTTCAAGAACAGAAGTCCCGCACAAAACAAAAGAACTCAGTGTCTAGGGATAGATTTTGGGGGATTGATGGTGAGTCTGAGCAAGGCTTCCTGCTTCAGGGTAAGAAAAGAATCACCAAGGCAGGGGAGAGCTGATTCAGAGGGAATGCAATTTGAACTTAGGTATAGGGGAGCCTCTGAGGAAAGTCTTGGGGCCAAGCTCCAGGCAGAATTATGAGATCTTTTTCCACCCTCAAGACTACCAGCAGGGGCTCTGACACCTGCTTGTTCTGGGCCACGTGCTCTTCAGTGGACTCGGGTCCTGCTCACTGTGTCCCTCTACCGCTGATGGCTGGCCACATACACCCACTGCTTGGAGCCTCCTGCCTACATCCCCACCCACCTGATAGAAGCCTTGGGTGACTGGAGTCTGACCCGAGTCAGCTCAGAGTCTCTGTGCAGGGATAGGAGCTTGGGAGTCAGAGGGGCCAGAGGGGCTCCAGCAAACTCTAGCACACAACTTCTCTGAGCTTTGCTTTTCTCAGGAGTGAAATGGGATGATGCGACATCCTCACAAGGATGGGGAGCATATTAAGTTACAGACCAGGTAAAGCGCCGGCTCATGCTCTCCACGTGGCTACCAGCTGGAGCACAGTGGCACAGCTTCTGATGTCATAACAGCCTCCCAGGCTGCCTCCCTTGGCTCTGGCTGAGTGCGAGACAGTGCCTCCACCTTCTGCAAGCCTCACTCAGACTCCACCCAGTATCCCTGAAGCCCCAGCATCTCCTGGACTGAATCTGCTTATGGTTGAGAGTCAGAAGATTTGGAGATCATAGCAGCATTTCTTCTCCATTTGGAAGTCCTGGAGGGTTAATGCCCCTATCCCCTCAATGAGATGGATTGACATAGTGGCTGTAACAATGGGCTTAAGTGTATCTGCTACGTTGAAGATGGCGCAGGACCAGGCAATGTTCCGTTCTGTTATACACAGAGTCACTATGAGTTGAAGCTGACACCACGGCGCCTAACATCATGATCTATTGAAGGAGGCTGAGTAGCGCAAGTGGTTTGTGATCAGCTGCTAACCTAAAGGTTGGCAGTTTGAGCCCACCCAGTGGCTCTGTGGAAAAAAGTATGGCGAACTGCTTCAGTAGAGATTACAGCCAAGGACACCCTAGGAAGCAGTTCTACTCTGTAACACATAGGGTTGCTATGAGTTGGAATTGACTTGACAGCAAAGGGTTTGGTTTTTTGTTTTTGTTTTTAATGATGTATTCTGTAAATGTGAAAGTCCAGCTTCCAAAAGACAGAACAATGCCTCCGTAGTGCCATATCAGCCAGCTGTGGGTGATGTTTAGGGGCTAAACTGTCTGGGTTTGAGCCTAAATCAGATACTTTCTAGCTGTGTAATACTGGCCAAAGCACTCACCTTAATGTCTTTATGATTCAGTTTCTTCCTCAGTGAACTGGTGATAATAATAGCAACCCCCTCATAGGGTTGTTGTGAGGGCTACAGGAGTCAACACATGTGAAGTGCTCACAGAAATGCCAGGCACACAGACAGTATTCAAGAAGTGCTAGCTATTACTGTTCTAGTCATATCATCTGGCCACCCTGCGTTTTGTCTTGGTTTGCGTCTTAGTCATCTAGTGCTGCTATAATAGAAATACCACCAGTGGATGGCTTTAACAAACAGGAATTTATTCTCTCTCAGTTTAGGAGGCCAGAAGTCCGAATACAGGGTGCTGACTCTAGGGGAAGGGATTCTGTCTCTGTCAGCTCTGGAGGAAGGCCCTTGTCTCTTCTGAGCTTCTGCTCCTGAGTGATCTTCATGTGCCTTGGCATCTCTCTTCCCCCATCTCTACTACTTAGCTTGCTTGTTCAATCTCTTTTATAACTCTGAAGAAGTTGATTCAAGATACACCCTAATCCTGCCTCATTAACATAACAGCCATAACCTAACTCTCAGTAACAATCTAATCCTGCCTCATTAATATAACAAATGTAACCAATTTACAAATGGGATTATAACCACAGGCAGAGATTAGAATTTACAACACATCACAAAATGGAGGATAATTGTATTAGATCACAAAATGGCAGACAGCACACAATACAGTCAATCACGGCATAGCCAAGTCAACACATATTTTTGGGCAACACAATTCAATCCATAACAATTTGGCGTGCTCACCTATTTAGACTCTGTACAGGGTAAACAGCAGGGCTTCTCTCTGGCCTCTTTAAGGAAGAGAGTTTTCTATAAGGATTCTTGGACCTTGGCCTGGAGAGCCATAAGAAGCGGAGGCTACCCTGGGTAGAGGGTGATGACCATGGACTCTCTGGCCTCCTTCTCCCCTCTGGGCCTTTGGCTTCCTCACCTTCCACTTGGTCTCCACCACTTCTCTTTCCTCAGACTTTGGCTCCCCTATGTGTCCTCATGACCTCTTACTTCATCTTAAGAGAACTCCTTGACATGGACTTCAGAAGCAGACCCTGAAATGAGGATCCAAGTGCAAGTGGGTGAGTTGAGAGGTGATCCTAGGAAATATCAGAAGGGGTCTGGGGATGTGAGAGAGGGAAATGTAAGGAAGCCAATAACGTGTATGTCATCAACTAAGTTATTACTTTGGGCAACTGGAGCTTAATCCCTTTGGAAAACTGAGGATGTCAGTGTATGTGCCTCTAGGTTAGTCTCCGTGTGGGTAAGAGTTGTGGCATTTATACATCAAATCCACTTAGTCATTTTTCAGGGCATTAACTCTTCAGCACTTTCAACTTTCTCTACACGTTGGCTGCAGAGTTCCTGCATCCAGATAAAAGCCCTTGGGCAGAGTCCCTGGTGTTTGCAAAAAGCAGCTGTCCGCAGGTAGATGTGGGAATCAAGAAAAGCCATTGCAGTGCCTGCTGTAACCCCTCACTGATAACAGACAGATGCTCTCTATCGCAATTCTGAATTTGAGGTGGTAGGGAGAGAAAGAAAAAGGGGGACCCAAAACCAAACCAAACCCATTGCTGTCGAGTTGATTCCAACTCATGCCAATCTTATAGGACAGAGCAGAACTGCCTCATAGAGTTTCCTAGGCTGTAATCTTTACAGAAGCAGGCTGCCACACCTTTCTGCCTCGGAGTGGCTGGTGGGTTCGAACCACTGACCTTTCGGTTAGCAGCTGAGTGCTTAACCACTGCTACCAGGACTCCCTGAGAGGGAGGAAGAGAGGAATAGGAAGGAGGGAGGAGGCAGTGGAGAGAGAATACAAATAAGAAGGAGTATATGAACCTGGGCAACCCATGTCACCTCCTTGCTCCATCCTTGGTGTGACTTGGCCAGGAGGGAGGGGTCTTAGGTTCTACTCAGAGCTACAGGAAAGGGAAGACTTATTTGAATGGCCTGTAGGTTGAATAGTCCTTTTAGACATCTGTCATATAATTCCCTATGGGCTAGGGAGATAGAAGTCGGTTTGTTCTGACAGATTGGAGAGAAGAGAGGTGAAATCAGAAATCCTACTTTCTCTCGGCATTCCCATCAGCGAGTGACACTGAATTCCCACCCGCTCGACAGCCGAGGTGATGAAAAGTCACATAAAGCCAGATGAAGCCCTGGGATAGCAGCCAACCCAGAGCAGTTGTTTCACCTTAAAACAAGTCTTATCTCAGCTGTGTCATCTTCACGGGAGAAGTCACACATGGCCGTGCTGTTTTCTCTCTCATTTGCAAAGTAACGGAAGAGGAAGTAACAGCTTCAACCCCCCTGACATTTCTCTTGCACTGGGGTACATCTCAGCTTTCGAGTGACAGAATATCTACAACCAAACACTACTAGAAGAAAAATGAATCAGGATTTAATACTCTCGAAGCAGAGGCATTTTGAAGGATCCTTAGCGAAAAAAAGGGAAGGCTCTGCTGGAACAGTACTGAACAAATTGAAACGTCTACATGAGTTAAGATGCAGATTCTGATTCAGGAGGTCTCAGGTGGAGCCAGGGAATCTGTATTTTCTAGTAAGTGCCTCGTCGGTGCTGTTGCTGCTGGCCCAAGGAGCACACTTTGAGTAGCAGGCCACACAACTGGCATCAAACTCCAACTCTATTACTTCCTAGGTGTGGGGATCTGAGTAAGTTACGTAACTTGTCTGAGTTTCCCTTCTTTGACAGTGAGAATGTGGAACAGAATTCTTACTTCTTGGAGTTGTAATGAGGATGGGATGGGATAATGTGTGCCAATGACCACACACACTGTGCTGTATAATTCCCTTATAATTCACTTATGTGGCATTCTTTCTAGTCTTCCTCCTGGTTACCTCCCCACCCTGAGCAGTGGTACCTGCCAATTTCCACTAATATCAGGAAGGACCACTGTTTGAAGACCGAACTGGGGTAGGGGTTACCTGGTAACTTTTGTAAACAGAAGGCTTGTGGAGGGCTGCTGTGTGGCCTGGGCATGTCACTGGAGGTAAGAAGGCAAATGTGGCTGCCTTTAAGTACCAGGATAGTGAACTAGATGGCAGGTAGGGTCAGAGGTACAGCCTGTCCTGTGGAATCCAATTGAGGTCTTTGGTCATACCAGCCTTGCTCTGCTCATGGGACATTCCCCGGGAACTCCTGCCTGTGAGTGTATCTATTTCCTGACTCCCAACTCATCCTGATTCTGTCTCGGCTCCATGACCCCATGCCCACTGACTTGCTTAGTTTATAAACACGCCTGGGATTGATTTTCAAGGGATGCCTTCCCCAAGGTAGTCTTATCCATGCAACAACCTGCTTTCTTTCTCTTAATCCCTCATTGCCCAGACAATAAGCTATTCTCTCTCTGGGTCTCAGTTTCCACATCTATACAATGCTAAGTCTGTAGGCAGTATGTTAAAGCCAGCTCTACATATTTAACAGCTCTTTCTCCAGCAACGGGCTCAGCTACAACAGACCCAACAACTGTTTTTGTTTTTTTCTGAATTCCCTCCATCAATCTTCCTTGTTCTTTGTCACTGACGCTTTGCTCCAGATCCTACCTCCGTTCCAGGCCCCATAGAAGCAGGGCTGCCATGTTCATATAAAATGGTACCCCCTGGAGTTGTGCAGCTCACACTGCACAGCTGACATTGCACAGACCTACCACTTGGAACACCATGACCCCATGCTTTAGGTTCCAAATTCTCCTAATCCTATACCCAACCCCAGATCCTAAAACCCTAGCTTAGATCAAGACCATGGCTTCTCACCAAGGAGTTGAACTCTAGGGTAAAGCTGGGAAAGGCTGAGGGTAATGCCAAAAGAGGTGGGGTGCAAGTCGCATATGCATGACACAAGGTGACAAAACCAGCCTTACTTGGACTGTGAACCTTAGAATTAATATCAGGACTATTTTATTAAAAATTAGTATTTGATGCTCTTCAGAAAGCTGTCTCACTCAGCCTAGAAAGAGCATCTTGGATCAATTAACTTTAGTCTCTAGATAACAAGTCCAGTTGTTTAATAAGTGTTCGTAGCCATAGCAAGAAAGCCAGTGCCAGTTAGGCCTCCATCAGCCACATTGCCCAATGACCGCTCCCCTTGATGGAGGTCATTTCAATAGGTTTGTGTCAAAGCCACTGTTCATGTTTCAATGTTTATTCATGTCTCATGTTTCAATGTCACTGTTCTTGCCAATAAGGAGTGTGTGAGGCCACCCATTTCATTTCACACTAGAATTATGTAGGTGAGAATTGATAAATTAACCATAATTAATCTAGGAAACAGAAATGTATGATACTTTTCTAATCAAAGAGATATCTTGTGGGCATATGAGCAAGAGGAAAAAGAGTTCTGGTCTGTGAACGGAAAACTGAACTTCACTCATGCAATGGCTCTCCACTGCCTAGAACTGGACAACAGATATATGATAAGTAACCTATGGTGCAAATCCTTGGATGGTGCAAATGGTTAATGCCAACCAAAAGGTCGGAGGTTCAAGTTCACCCCGAGGTGCCTTGGAAGTAAGAGCTGTTGATCTACTTCTGAAAGGTCACAAGCTTTGAAAACCCTATGGAGCACAGTTCTACTCAGACACATACAGGGTCGCCATGAGTCAGAATCAACTGGACAGCAACTGACTTTTTGTATGCTATGGTGTGCCGGAGCTGGCTCGTACCAGCGCATGAGAGCCTATGGTGCATGTGTCTTCCAAGTTTAGTGACATTATGCTGGTAACTTGAAATGGGGCATAACCAAACCAAACCTGTTGCCACTAAGTCAATTCTACTCATAGTGACTCTATAAGACAGAGGAGAACTGCCCCATAGGGCTTCCAAGTCTGTAAATCTTTACAGATGCTGACTGCCACATCTTTCTCCTGCAGAGTGGCTGGTGGGTTAGAACCACTGACCTATAGGTTAGCAGCTGAGCGCTTAACCAACTGTACCACCAGGGCTCCTTGAAATGGGGCATAGTGGGACTATTTTCAACACAGAAATTGGTCAATGCCACAAATTAGGGCTCTTCTTCTTTTTGGAGCATGGTTATTAAATATTTACCAGCACACTACTGCCAATATGTCACCACTTTTTCCCTTCTCATACGTGGCAGACCTCGCTAATGGTTTCTTTCACATTTTTCCCCTTTGAGCACAAATGCAGCTCAGAATCCTCTCCAATACAGTTTTCCAGACAGTGATTACTAATGATATGGTGTTGGCTCATGGGATAAAGCACAACAAAACCCATTTGTTTTAGTGAGTCCTGCACAGGATCTCTGAATGGTGTAGAAGAGCAGACCTCAAACTTTTGAATTTCATAAGCCTGTAAAATTTCCAAGAATAATTTTTAGAGCAAATTAAGATTACCAAGTTCTTATTTGGTAATAAGGACATGAAACAAAGCAGTACAATAACAACGAAAAATATCCTGCACCTTCTGTCATCTTGATCATTTCATTAAAGGACACTTCAACAACCCCCACCATCGATAGCAACTATATAAGCTCAGAATAAAGAAAATGCCACTAAAATAAATAAATATTTCCTCAGTTTTCTCATTTGATGCATTGCAATGTAAACTTCCTTCTGGACCAGCCTAAAGTCCATGGGCAAATATTTGGGAACACCAAACTTTCAGAGTTGTGAGGCCATCGCCTGAAGCCTATGTTGCGACATACATGCTCCCTCATTCCTGGGGCTACAGAGGCAATTGAATAAGATGGCGCGTGTGAAAATACTTTCAGGAGTGCGAAGAGTTCTACCAAGTACACTAATCTTGCCATTTCACAACCACTTTTATTTATTATTGCCTATTTCTCTATGGTGTTGGGGAAGAATATTGAAATATGTCATAGACTGCCAGAAGAATGAACAAATCTATCTTGAAAGAAGTACAGCCAGAGGAGGTGGAGCCAATATGGAGGAATACACAGATGCTTCCGGCAAGCCCTCTTTACAACAAAGACCTGAAAAAACAAGTGAAACGAGTGTATTTGTGACAAACTGGGAGCCCTGAGCTTCAAAGGCAAGCTTAGAAAACGAACTGAGGGGCATGGGGAGGAAGAGACAGTTCAGAAGCAGAGAGGAGTTACTGGACCTGAATTGTGGGGAGCCCTCAGGCACCATTCCCGGAGTGGCAGAGGCGGGCTGGTCCTAGTGTCCGGCTGCAGTTTCCTCAGGGAGAAGCAGCCAGCCACACAGCCTACTCACACCTCTGGAACCTGAGAAGTATGGCGCATTTGGCAAAAGCGAAGCACCTGCATATATTTTACCTCACTTCCCCACCCCCAAGCTGGCTTTAGTGGCTGAATTCCCTGGACCTGAGACAGGTACTATTGAGCACCTAGAGCCATCCTCCTGGCCTTGGGGAATGAAAAAATTTGCAATTGGGGTAAAAGATAATTTGCTAGCTCCACTAACTGGGGGAGCTCAGGACAGGAGCGGCTCCTGTCCAGGCATAAACCATCCGTGGACTTTGAGTACATTTCCCTTCTGCATGGACCTGTGTGGGCCTATTTCGGGAGAAGAGGCCCTTGTTGGCAGGCTGCTACCGTTTCAGCTGTGCAGTGGAGAGGTGGGTGTTTGATGTTTGACGTTGCTTTGCCTATTAAACAAGGTCCTCACCTACCCAAGGGACCTAAGGACTGGTAGCTCCACTCAGGTCACCCAGCCACCCGTGACAGGGGTCCAGAGATAACTGGTACCTCCCAGTCCTTACAACCAAAAACTTTGGGTGGACATGGTCCGTCTGCAGTACCCACCCACCTGCACACTCTAGGGAACAGGGACACGCTTTCCTCAGAGACACCCAGGGGTCGGTTTTCAGCCCCATGCCTTGTTCAGAGCGTGACCCCCTGCTGCAATCAGATACTGGTATACACGCCAATCACCCCTGCCCCTCTAAGACTATAGGACAGAGCCTGTACGACACACTTGATGATCAGCTACCTGGAAACCTGAGCTGAATTCATACAAGAAAACTGAATGGACTCCTAGACTGATATACCTGATAAGAGCTCTAGCCATCTGGGGTCAGGACATCAGAGCTCCAAAGGTGAAAACAATCAAGCTAGCTCACTCAAGCAACCTGTAGGGGTATACCAAAACAAAACAAAGCAAGCAGCTATGACACAGTAAGGAAGCATAAACTAATACAATATCTTATAGATGGCTTGGAGACAACAGTCAATATCAAGTCACATAAAGAAACAGACCATGATCACCTCAACAGGCTCTCAAAACAAAGGATCCAGGGACCTTCTAGATGAAAGTGCATTCCTGGAATAACCAGATGCAGAATACAAAAGTTTAATATACAGAACCCTTCAAGGCATCAGGAAGGAAATGAGACAATACTCAGAACAAACCAAGAAACACAGAGATAAAGCAATTGAAGAAATTAAAAAGGTTATTCAGGAACATGATGAAAAGTTTAATAAGGTGGAAAAATCCATAGACAGACAGCAATCAGAAGTTTAGAAGATTAACAATAAAATTACAGAAGTAGACAACTCAATAGAAAGTCAGAGGAACAGAATTGAGCAAGTAGAAGCTAGAATTTCTGAACTTGAAGATAAATCACTTGGCACTAATATATTTGAAGAAAAATCGGATAAAAGAATTTAAAAAAATGAAGAAGCCTTAAGAATCATGTGGGACTCTATCAAGAGAAATAACCTATGAGTGATTGCAGTACAAGAACAGGGTGGGATAACAGAAAATACAGAAAGAATTGTTGAAGATCTATTGGGAGAAAACTTCTCTGATATTGTGAAAGATGAGAAGATATCTACCCAAGATGTTCATCAAACTCCACATGTGGTAGATCTTAAAAGAAAGTCACCAAGACATGTTATAAGCAAACTTGCCAAAACCAAAGCTAAAGAGAGAATTATAAGAGCAGCGAGGGATAAACGAAAAGTCACCTACAAAGGAGAGCCAATAAGAATAAGTTCAGACTACTTGGCAGAAACCATGCAGGCAAGGAGGCAATGGGATGACATATTTAAAAAATCGAAGGAAAATAATTGCCTGCCAAGAATCGCATATCCAGCAAAACTCTCTCTTAAATATGAAGGTGAAATTAAGATATTTCCAGATAAACACAAGTTTAGGGAATTCATAAAAACCAAACCAAAACTACAAGAAATACTAAAGGGAGTTCTTTGGTTGGAAAATCAGTGATATCAGTTATCAGTCCAAGACTAGAACACTGGGCAGAGCAACCAGAAGTCAACCCAGACAGGGAAATCCAAAAAAACAAAGCAAGATTATATATATATAAAAAAAGAAGCTCAAAACAGGGTAACAGAGACGTTGTTATATAAAAGAAGAAAACATTAAAATAATAAAGAGGGACTAAGAAATGTAATCATACACCTTCCATGTGGAGAGGAAGATAGAGCAATACAAAAATATAAAAGTTAGGTTTCAATTTAGAAAAAAGGGGGTAAAAAATAAGGTAACCACAAAGGAGACAAACTATCCTACTCATCAAAATAAAATACAAGAAAAAAATAGAGACTCAGCAGAAACAAAATCAACAACAACAAATATGAGGAAAGGGCAATGTATATAAAGAAAATCTACTCAGCACATAAAATCAAGTGGGAAAAAGAAACTGTCAACACACAAAAAAAGACATCAAAATGATAGCACTAAATTCACACCTATCCATAATTACCCTGACTGTAAATGGACTAAATGCACCAATAAAGAGACAGAGAGTGGCAGAATGGATTAAAAAACAAGTTCCGTCTATATGCTGCCTACAAGAGACACACCTTAGGCTTAGAGACACAAACTAAAACTCAAAGGATGGAAAAAAATACATCAAGCAAACAACAATCAGAACAGAGCAGAAGTGGCAATATTAATTTCTGACAAAATAGACTTTAAAGTTAAATCCATCAGAAAGGATAAGGAAGGAGACTATATAATGATTAAAGGGACAATACACCAAGAAGATATAACCATATTAAATATTTATGCACCCAATGACAGGGCTGCAAGATACATAAAACAAACTCTACCAGCATTGAAAAGTGAGATAGACAGCTCCACAATAATAGTAGGAGACTTCAATACACTACTTTCGGTGAAGGACAGGACATCCAGAAAGAAGCTCAATAAAGACACGGAAGATCTAAATGCCCCACAATCAACCAGCTTGACCTCATAGACATGTACAGAACATTCCACCCAACAGCAACCAAGTGTACTTTCTTTTCTAGTGCACATAGAACATTCTCTAGAATAGACCACATATTAGGTCATAGGTCATAAAGCAAGCCTTAGCAGAATCCAAAACATTACAAATATTACAAAGCATCTTCTCTGACCATAAGGCCATAAAAGTGGGAATCAATAACAGGAAAAGCAGGGAAAAGAAATCAAACACTTGGAAACTGAACAACACCCTGCTCAGAAAAAACTGGATTATAGAGGACATTAAGGATGGAATAAAGAAAATCATAGAATCCAGTGGGAATGCAAACACTTCCTATCAGAACCTTTGGGACACAGCAAAAGCGGTGCTCAGAGGCCAATTTATATCAATAAATGCACACATCCAAAAAGAAGAAAGGGCCAAAATCAAAGAATTATCCCTACAACTTGAACAAATAGAAAGAGAGCAACAAAAGAAACCCACAGGCACCAGAAGAAAATGAATAATAAAAATTAGAGCTGAATTAAATGAAATAGAGAACAGCAAAACAATTGAAAGAATTAACAAGACCAAAAGCTGGTTGTCTGACAAAGTCAACAAAATTGCTAAACCACTGGCGAAACTGACAAAAGAAAAACAGGAGAGGAAGCAAACAACCCGAGTAAGAAATGAGATGGGCGATATTACATACAACAGACCCAACTGAAATTAAAAGAATCATATCAGATTACTATGAAAAATTATATTCTAACAAATTTGAAAACCTGGAAGAAATGGATGAATTCCTAGAAATACACTAGCTACCTAAACTAACACAAACAGAGGTAGAACAACTAAACAGACCCATAACAAAAGAAGAGATTGAAAAGGTAATAAAAAAATTCCCAACAAAAAAAAGCCCTGGTCTGGACAGCTTCACTGCAGAGTTCTACCAAACTTTCAGAGAAGAGTTAACACCACTACTGCTAAAGGTATTTCAGAGCATAGAAAAGGATGGAATACTACCAAACTCATTCTATGAAGCCACCATATCCCCGATACCAAAACCAGGTAAAGACACCACAAGAAAAGAAAATTATAGACCTATATCCCTCATGAGCCTTGTTGTTGTTGTCGTTGTTAAGTGCCGTCGAGTTGGTTCCGACTCATAGCAACACTATGCGCAACAGAACGAAACACTGCCTGGTCCTGAGCCAACCTTACAATCGTTGTTATGCCTGAGATCACTGTTGCAGCCACTGTGTCAATCCATCAGGTTGAGGGTCTTCCTCTTTTCTGCTGATCCTGTACTCTGCCAAACATGATGTCCTTCTCCAGGAACTCATCCCTCCTGACAACATGTCCAAAGTATGTAAGACGCAGTCTCACCATCCTTGCCTCTAAGGAGCATTCTGGCCACACTTCTTCCAAGACAGATTTGTTCGTTCTTTTGGCAGTCCATGGTATATTCAAGATTCTTCGCCAACACCACAATTCGAAGTTGTCAACTCTTCTTCGGTCTTCCTTATTCATTGTCCAGCTTTCACATGCATATGATGCGATTGAAAGTACCATGGCTTGGGTCAGGCGCACCTTAGTCTGATTTGCCCAATGCAATGCATCTTTTGATTTCTTGACTGCTGCTTTCATGGCTGTTGATTGTGGATCCATGTAAAATGAACTTCAATCTTTTCTCTGTTTATCATGATGTTGCTCACTGGTCCAGTTGTGAGGATTTTTGTTTCCTTTATGTTGAGATGTAATCCATACTGAAGGCTGTGGTCTTTGATCTTCATTAGTAAGTGCTTCAAGTCCTCTTCCCTTTCAGCAAGCAACATTGTGAAATCTGCATAACGCAGGTTGTTAATGAGTCTTCCTCCAATCCTGATGCCCCATTCTTCTTCATATAGTCCAGCTTCTCGTATTATTTGCTCATGAACCTAGATGCAAAAATCCCTAACAAAATTCTAGCCAATAGAATTCAACAACATATCGAAAAAATAATTCACCATGACCAAGTGGGATTCATACCAGGTATGCAGGGATGGTTCAACATTAGAAAAACAATTAATGTAATCCACCACATAAATAAAACAAAAGAGAAGGATCACATGATTTTATCAATTGATGCAGAAAAGGCATTTGACAAAGTTCTACACTCATTCATGATAAAAACTCTCAGCAAAGTAGGAATAGAATGAAAATTCCTGAACATAATAAAGGGCATTTATACAATGCCAACAGTCAACATCACCCTAAATGGAGAGAGCCTGAAAGCATTCCCATTGAGATCGGGAATCAGACAAGGATGCCCTTTATCACCACTCTTTTACAACATTGTGCTGGAAGTCCTCGCTAGAGCAATTAGGGTAGATAAGGAAATAAAGGGCATCCAGATTGGCAAGGAAGAAGTAAAAGTATCTTTATTTGCAGATGACATGATCTTATACACAGAAAACCCTAAGGAATTTTCCAGAAAACTACTGAAACTAATAGAAGAGTTCAGCAGAGTATCGGGGTACAAGATAAACATACAAAAATCAGTTGGATTCCTCTACACCAACAAAAAGAACATTGAAGAGGAAATCACCAAATCAATGCCATTTACGGTAGCCCCCAAGAAGATAAAAAACTTAGGAATAAATCTTACCAGAGATATAAAAGACTTATACAAAGAAAACTACAGTACACTTCTGCAAGAAACCAAAAGACACTTACATAAGTGGAAGAACATACCTTGCTAATGGACAGGAAGACTTAACATTATAAAAATGTCTGTTCTATCAAAAGTGATCCATACATTTAATGCAATTCTGATCCAAATCTCATCAACACTCTTTAATGAGACCAAGAAACAAATCACCAGGTTCATATGGAAGGGAAAGAGGCCCTGGATAAATAAGGCATTACTGAAAAAGAAGAACAAAGTGGGAGGCCTTACTTTACCTGATTTTAGAACCTATTATACCACCACAGTAGTCAAAACAGCCTGGTACTGGTATAACAACACGTACATAGACCAATGGAACAAAATTGAGAATCCAGACATAAATCCATCCACATATGAGCAGTTGATATTTGACAAAGGCCCCAAAACAGTTAAATGGGGAAAAGATAGTCTTTTGAACAAATCGTGCTGGCATAACTGGATATCCATCTGCAAAAAAATGAAACAAGACCCATACCTCACTCCGTGCACAAAAACTAACTTAAAATGGATCAAAGGCCTAAATATAAAATCTAAAACGATAAAGATCATGGAAGAAAAAATAGGGACAACGTTAGGAGCCCTATTTCATGGCATAAACAGTATACAAAACATTATAAAGAATGTAGAAGAAAAAGTAGATAACTGGGAGCTCCTAAAAATCAAACACTTATGCTCATCCAAAGACTTCACCAAAAGAATAAAAAGATTATCTACAGACTAGGAAAAAGTTTTTAGCTGTGACATTTCTGATCAGCGCCTGATCTCTAAAATCTACATGATACTGCAAAAACTCAACTACAAAAAGACAAATAACCCAATTAAAAAATCGGCAAAAGATATGAATAGACACTTCACTAAAGAAGGCATTCAGGTAGCTAACAGATACATGAGGAAATGCTCATGATCATTAGCCATTAGAGAAATGAGAATCAAAACTACAATGAGATTTCATCTCACTCCAACAAGGCTGGCATTAATCCAAAACACACAAAATAATAGATGTTGGAGAGGCTGTGGAGAGATTGGAACACTTATACACTGCTGGTGGGAATGTAAAATGGTACAGCTACTTTGGAAATTGATTTGGCCCTTCCTTAAAAAGCTAGAAATAGAACTACCACACAATCCAGCAATCCCACTCCTTGGAATATATCCTAGAGAAGTAAGAGCTTTTATACAAACAGATATATGCACACCCATGTTCATTGCAGCACTGTTTACAATAGCAAAAAGGTAGAAGCAACCAAGGCACCCATCAACAGATGAATGGATAAATAAATTATGGCATATTCACACAATGGAATACTACGCATCGATAAACAGTGAGGAATCTGTGAAACATTTCATAACATGGAGGAACCTGGAAGGCATTATGCTGAGTGAAATTAGCCAGTTGCAAAACGACAAATATTGTATAAGACCACTATTATAAGAACTTGAGAAATAGTTTAAACTGAGAAGAAAACATCCTTTTGTGGTTACAAGAAGGGAGGGGAGGGTGGGAGAGAGTTATTCACTAATTAGATAGTAGATAAGAACTACTTTAGGTGAAGGGAAAGACAACACCCAGTACAGGGGAGGTCACCACAACTGGACTAAACCAAAAGCAAAGAGGTTTCCTGAATAAACTGAATGCTTCGAAGGCCAGTGTAGCAGGGGCAGGGGTTTGGGGACCATGGTTTCAGGGGATATCTAAGTCAATTGTCATAAAAAATCTATTAAGAAAAAATTCTGCATCCCACTTTGAAGAGTGGTGTGTGGGGTCTTAAACACTAGCAAGCAGCCATCAAAGATGCATCAATTGGTCTCAACGCACCTGGATCAAAGGAGAATGAAGAACGCCAAGGACACAAGGTAATTACAAAGCCCAAGAGACAGAAAGGGCCACATGAACCTGTGACTACATCATCCTGAGACCACAAGAACTAGATGGTGCTCGGCTACAACCGATGACTGCCCTGACAAGGAACACAACAGAAAACCCCTGAGGGAGCAGGAAAGCAGTGGGATCCAGACCCCAAGTTCTCATAAAAAGACCAGACTTAATGGTCTGACTGAGACTAGAAGGACCCCAGACCTTCTAGTAGCCCAGGACAGGAACCATTCCTGAAGCCAACTCTTCAGACATGGTTTGGACTGGACAATGTGTTGGAGAGGGATGCTGGTGAGGATTGAGCTTCTTGGATCAGGTGGACACTTGAGACTATGTTGGCGTCTCCTGCCTGGAGGGGAGATGAGAGGGTAGAGGGGGTTAGAAGCTGGCAAAATGGACATGAAAAGAGAGTGGAGAGGTAGAGTGGGCTGTCTCATTAAGGGGAGAGTAATTGGGAGTATGTAGCAAGGTGTATATAAGTTTTTGTGTGAGAGACTGACTTGATTTGTAAACTTCCACTTAAAGCACAATAAAAATTACAAAAAAAAAATCTTAAGAGAGAGAAAAAGAAAAAATAGAAGTACAGACAGAATGCTCCTTAGATGCTAGGATGGTGAGACTTTGTCTCACATACTTTGGACATGTTATTAGGAGGGACCAGTCCCTGGAGAAGGGCATCATGCTTTGTAAAGTAGAGGGTCAGCAAAGAAGAGAAAGCCTTTCAACAAGATGGGTTGACATAGTGGCTGCACCAATGGGTTCAAACATAGCAATGATTATGAGGATGGTGCAAGACTGGACAGTGTTTTGTTCTGTTGTACATGGGGTTGTTATGAGCTGGAACTGACAAGACAGCACCTAACAATAACAACAATTCTCTATAGATAGACTAATGAAATTAGAGAGTACTGCCCCTGTTAATAATTTAAAAAATTTTAGAATATAAATAAATCTCAATGTTTTCAGTTTGATTGGTGAGACCTGGAACAGTGAGATGAATCTGTTTATATTCTAGGATTATTTATAACATTACGAATGAAGAGTGAATTACCAGAAAAGGAGTGACTAAATCATTCATTCACTTGCTTATTTATTCAGCTAACATTTTCTAGGAACATGACAGGCACCTTTCTGCAACAACCTTCCATCCCCAACCAGTGTCTATTCATCCAGTCTTGCTCCCACCACATGATAGCCCAGGATATCAAACTAAGAGGCACATCTGCCCAAGTACCTGTCAGTAATTCCACCTTGTCATCAGGGGAATTTCAAGCTCCACACATGATATATGAGCTCAGTCGTAACTTAGCGACCACCAATTCCTCCAGTCTCGATTCTCCCTACTTTCCAACATGGACCCTCTCCTGTGGGTGTAGCCAGCTTATCTTTCCTCCCCAGCACCCCATCCTTTCTCATTTCTCTGCCTTGGTGAGGCTGCTCTTTCTACCAGGATCACACACATCTTTGCCCGGCTCACTCCTATTCTCTTTTTAAGGTTCAAATCAGAGAGAACCTTTTTTAGAAAGCCATCTGAGCTTCTCCTTGGCCCATACCCTCCATAATAGCACACACTGCACTTTGTTCTAATTGTCCATTTATCTCTCTGTCTCTCCCACTCATCTCAGGGTTCCTTGAGGACGTCATTGAATAACTAGGCTTACCATATGGTAGGCACACAAACATTTGTTGAATGAATGAGCAGGTGTGCACCAGGCAGAGAAAAAGAGAGAACATTACAGAGAGAGAGGATAGTATGAGTAAAAATAAGCCAGTGTGGAGGAGAACACTATGTTTAAGAAGAGGAAAACAGCCCACGTGTCCATAAGGGAGGGTGCATGGGGCTGAGTCTGGGAAGGTAGGGTTGGAAAGACAGCCTGGAATCAATTCTCAAGGGGCCTGAAATGTCATGTCTGGAGACTTGGACTTCATCCTAGCAGCAGAGAGACATGGGAACAAAGGACTGAGAAGAACAAGCTTTGCCTCTTTGATAGAGCATTCTGGAAGCCGGAACAGAACATAGAATGGTGGTATGGGGCAACTGTAGTCAGGTTGACCGGTTACTCTGCTGTTGCCATGGTCCATGCAATGGATGAGGATGATCTCATCCAAAGTAAGGTACTGGCAGCAGGGAGTGGAGAGCGGGGGGCATTTGGATATATAGTTCTGTGCATTGCATACGAGACTATTCCTGGAAGCAGCTTCGAGACATTAACAGCAGATGTTCCTTTGCAGGATGTGGCAGACGCAGCAATCAGGTGTGTTGCACTGGGGAGGTCTAGGATATAAATTGGTGCCACTCCAAAAACTCATCCAAAGAGTCCACCTGTGCCAGTTAACATGTAGCTAATTTTATTGGTAAAACAACAACAACAACAACAAACCCAGCAATGTTTAAGTGGCATGAGTTCTCAGTCTGTAGATTTTTAACACATTTTGATGTTTCTCTTTGCCCGCTGCCCATTAGGAAAATGTAACTCATAAAAGCATTACTGTTGCTTGGAACATTTTTCATTAAAGCAAATTTTATTTCAAAATTGACTGTAAATTATATTGCACTTTGTTTGAAAGAACTGTCTGAATTGAAATATGGAACTGAGTGTGCAATACGCAGTGTGATGCAGAAGCTGAATTACCTGTGGTTATGGGCATGTTCTTCTGTATGTGTGTATAGATGGCATCACGTACATAAAGAACTTTCATGCTAGAAGTTGCTTGAACGATTACTTAGTTCAGCATTCCATTCCCAAAACAGAGATGAAAGCACAGAGAGAGAAAGAAAATTGCCTGAGGTCACATAGCAAGTTAATGGCAAAGTTGGAACTTGCTTAGATAGCCTGATGTAGCTTTTTGATGAGATTAAAGGAAAGAAAGAAAGAAAAAAAAAAACCCCATGCATTTGTCAGTTTGACATACTGTGGGGGGTTGTGTGTCGCTGTGATGCTGGAAGCTATGCCACAGGTTTTTAAATACCAGCAGGGTCACCCATGGTGGACAGGTTTCAGCTGAGCTTCTAGACTAAGATAGACTAGGAAGAAGGCCCTGGCAGTCTACTTCTGAAAAGAATTAGCCAATGAAAACCTTATGAATAACAATGGAACATTGTTTGATATAGTGCTGGAAGATGAACCCCTCAGGTTGGAAGGCCCTCAAAATATGACTGGGGAACAGCTGCCTCCTCAAAGTAGAGTCAGCCTTAATGACACAGATAGAATCAAGCTTTCAGGACCTTCATTTGCTGTTGTGGCATGAGTCAAAATGACAAGAAAAAGCTGCAAACATCCATTAAAAATTGGAACATTGAATGAATGAATTATGAATCTAGGAAAATTGGAAATTGTCAAAAATGAAACAGGACACATAAACATCAATATCCTAGGCGTTGTTGTTGTTGTTAGGTGCCGTCGAGTCGGCTCCAACTCATAGCGACCCTATGCACAACAGAACGAAACCCTGCGCCATCCTTACAATCGTTGTTACGCTTGAGCCCATCGTTGCAGCCACTGTGTCAATCCACCTCGTTGAGGGTCTTCCTCTTTTCCGCTGACCCTGTATTTTGCCAGCCATGATGTCCTTCTCCAGAGACCGATCCCTTCTTACAACATGTCCAAAATATGTAAGACACAGTATCGCCATCCTTGCTTCTAAGGAGCATTCTGGTTGTACTTCTTCCAAGACAGATTTATTCATTCTTCTGGCAGTCCATGGTATATTCAATATTCTTTGCCAACACAACAAATCAAAGGTATCAATTCTTTGGTCTTCCTTATTCATTGTCCAGCTTTCACATGCATATGAAGCAATTGAAAATACCATGGCTTGGGTCAGGCGCACCTTAGTCTTCAAGGTGACATCTTTGCTCCTTAGCACTTTAAAGAGGTCCTTTGCAGCAGATTTACCCAGTGCAATGCGTCTTTTGACTTCTTGACTGCTGCTTCCATGGCTGTTGATTGTGGATCCAAGTAAAACGAAATCCTTGACAACTTCAATCTTTTCTCCATTTATCATGATGTTGCTCACTGGTCCAGTTGTGAGGATTTTTGTTTTCTTTATGTTGAGGTGCAATCCATACTGAAGGCTGTGGTCTTTGATCTTCATTAGTAAGTGCTTCAAGTCCTCTTCCCTTTCAGCAAGCAAGGTTGTGTCATTTGCATAATGCAGGTTGTTCATGAGTCTTCCTCCAATCCTGATGCCCCGTTCTTCTTCATATAGTCCAGCTTCTCATATTATTTGCTCAGCATACAGATTGAATAGGTATGGTGAAAGAATACAACCCTGATGCACACCTTTCCTGACTTTAAACCAATCAGTATCCCCTTGTTCTATCTGAACAACTGCCTCTTGATCTATGTAAAGGTTCCTCATGAGCACAATTAAGTGTTCTGGAATTCCCATTCTTCACAATGTTACCCATAATTTGTTATGATCCACACAGTCGAATGTCTTTGCATAGTCAATAAAACACAGGTAAACATCCTTCTGGTATTCTCTGCTTTCAGCTAGGATCCATCTGACATCACGTCCTTTTCTGAAACCGGCTTGAATTTCTGGCAGTTCCCTGTCCATATACTGCTGCAGCTGTTTTTGAATCGTCTTCAGCAAAATTTTGCTTGCGTGTGACATTAATGATATTGTTCTATAATTTCCACATTCGGTTGGATCACCTTTCTTGGGAATAGGTGTAAATGTGGATCTCTTCCTGTAAGTTGGCCATGAAGCTGTCTTCCATATTTCTTGGCATAGATGAGTGAGCACCTCCAGCATCGCATCCATTTGTTGAAACACCTCAAATGATAGTCCATCAATTCCTGGAGCCTTGTTTTTTGCCAGTGCCTTCAGAGCAGCTTGGACTTCTTCCTTCAGTACCATCGGTTCCTGATCATATGCTGCTTCTTGAAACAGTTGAACATCGACTAATTCTTTTTGCTGTAATGACTCTCTGTATTCCTTCCATCTTCTTTTGAAGCTTCCTGCGGCATTTAATATTTTCCCCATAGAATCCTTCACTATTGCAACTCGAGGCTTGAATTTTTTCTTCAATACTCTCAGTTAGAGAAACACCAAGCGTGTTCTTCCCTTTTGGTTTTCCATTTCCAGCTCTTTGCACAAGTCGTTATAATACTTTACTTTGTCTTCTCGAGCCGCCCTTTGAAATCTTCTGTTTGGTTCTTTCACTTCATGAATTCTTTCTTTTGCTTTAGCTGCTTGACATTCGAGAGCAAGTTTCAGAGTCTCCTCTGACATCCATCTTGGTCTTTTCTTTCTTTCCTGTTTTTTCAATGACCTCTTGCTTTCTTCATGGATGATGTCCTTGATGTCATTCCACAACTCGTCTGGTCTCTGGTCACCAGTGTTCAATGTGTCAAATCTATTCTTCAGATGGTCTCTAAATTCAGGTGGGATATACTCAAGGTTATATTTTGGCTCTTGTGGACTTGCTCTGATTTTCTTCAGTTTCAGCTTGAACTTGCATATGAGCCATTGATGGTCTGTTCCACAGTCGGCCCCTGGCCTTGTTCTGACTGATGATATTGAGCTTTTCCATTGTCTCTTTCCACATACGTACTCTATTTGATTTCTGTGTGCTCCGTCTGGTGAGGTCCATGTGCATTGTAGCTGTTTGTGTTGGTGAAGGAAGGTATTTGCAATGAAGAAGTTGTTGGTCTTGCAAAATTCTATCATTTGATCTCCGGCATTGATTCTATAATCAAGACCATGTTTTCCAACTACTGGTCCTTCTTTTGTTTCCAACTTTCACATTGATATCACCAGTAATTATCAATTTATCTTTACTGGATGTTTGATCAATTTGCAGCAGCTGATAAAAATCTTCTATTTCTTCATCTTTGGCCCTAGTGGTTGGTGCATAAATTTGAATAATAGTTATATTAACTGGTCTTCCTTGTAGGCATATGGATATTATCCTACCACTGACAGCATTGTACTTCAGGATGGATCCTGAAATGTTCTTTTTGACGATGAATGTAACACCATTCCTCTTCAAGTTGTCATTCCCAGCATAGTAGCTATATGATTGTCCGATTCAAAATGGCCAATACCAGTCCATTTCAGTTCACTAATGCCTAGGGTATCGATGTTTATGTGTTCCATTTCATTTTTGATGATTTCTAATTTTCCTAGATTCATACTTTGTACATTCCAGATTCCAGTTATTAACGGATGTTTGCAGCTGTTTCTTCTCATTTCGAGTCAGGCCGAATCAGAAAATAAAGGTCCGGAAAGCTTTACTCCATCCACATCATTAAGGGCGACTCTACTTTGAGGAGACAGCTCTTCCCCAGTCATCTTTTGAGTGCCTCCCAACCTGGGGGGCTCATCTTCCAGCACTGTATCAGACAATGTTCAGCTGCTATTCATAAGGTTTTCACTGGCTAATACTTTTCAGAAGTAGACTGCCAGGTCCTTCTTCCTAGTCTGTCTTAGTCTGGAAGTTCAGCTGAAACCTGTCCTCCATGGGTGACCTTGCTGGTATCTGAATACCAGTGGCATAGCTTCCAACCTCACAGCAACATACAAGCCCCTACAATACGACAACCTGGCAGACACTAGAACACCAGTTCCTCTCCTCACCTTCACCAGTTCCTCTCATTCGTATCTGCTTTTAGGTCACAGCTCCCAGAATACAGTGTGATCAGGAACAGCAGGAGATTGGGAGTGCACTTAGCACCCTGGTATGGGTGGTCTTTCAACACAGGTTGGTGAGGATAAGCAATGGTACCTTCCTTGTGGGATTAAAGTTTTGTAGGCATGGGTGGAGATAAGAAAAAGGGAAAGTTAACAACAGTGCTCTCTGGATGTTTTTCCATAGAGTACAGCTGAAGATAAACCATACACCTTTAATACATTAGCACTGATGTTCTCCTTCTCAAAGAAAATAAGGAAAAGGGCAAGAAATTGTTCCAACACACTTAAGCGGAGAGGAAATAGGTGGTTGGTTCATGAATGCCAGAATCTTTTGGAGATGGTGGCTATACTTTTGAAAGGTCTCAGTTACTTTCTACACTATCCCAAACGGTGAAAGCCTTTGCAATAGATGAATGCCTTCTACCGAGACCAAACTCATTGCTGTTGACTTGATTCTCATTCGTAATGACCCTATGAAACAGAGTAGAGCTGCCCCATAGGGCTTCCAAGGCTGTAAATCTTTACTGAAGCAGACTGCTGCATCTTTCTCCTGTGGAGTAACTGGTGGGTTTGAACTGCTGACCTTTTGATTAGCAGCCAAGAGCTAAACCCCTGTGCCACCAGGGCTCCTTGAACGCCTTCTAAATCCATAGTCGTCAAGTCAATTCTGACTCATAGCAACTCTATAGGACAGAGTAGAACTGACCCATAGGGTTTCCAAGGAGCACCTGGTGGACTCAGACTGCTTACTCTTTTGTTAGCTGGCGAACTCTTAACTGCTACGCCACCAGGATTTCCATCTAGACACTGAAAATCAGCCCATTTCTTCTAGCCTTCAATCTAAGTGGGGAGAGTGTTTTTAGCAACCATTGGGGGAGCTGAGGGTAATTCATATAAACCATCTATTGCCAGCTACACTCTGCCTGGTACATGGCAGCCACTCTGAAAGTATTTGTTAAAGAGAATGAGTTAATAAATGAATGACCAAATGGGCAGCTCCTGTCCAATAGCAGGATGAGAAGGCAGGAAGGGACAGGAACTGGTCCAGTGGATGCAGGGAACCCAGGGTAGAAAAGGGGGGTGTGCTGTCAAATTGTGGGGTTTGCAACTAATGTCACAAAACAATATGTATATAAATTTTTGAACGAGAAATTAACTGAGCTGTGAATGTTCACCTAAAGAACAATTAAAAAATAAGTGAATGAAAAAACAAGGACAGCCTCTTTCCACTGGTAAAAGGTACACTTTTTACTGAATTATCCTTTTTGAAAATTGCATCATTATTTTTTTCCTTTCTAAGAGATCCTTCTGTCAGTATGCATGAACATATGCCCAATATTCCCAACCTAAAAGAAAAAGGGAAAACTCACCATTGACCTCTTGACACCATATTCACCTTCACTTATCAACCATTTTCCTTTTCTCCTCTTCATTCAAACTTTCTCAAAAGTTGTCTTTGCAATCTTCATTTCACTGCCTTCCAGTTTCTCCTCTACCCCCACTAGAAGGCTCTTCTCCCTTCTGACCTATTGAGACCATGCTTTTTGAGGCCACCGAGTACTTCCAGGAAACCCTGGTGGCATAGTAGTTAAGAGCTATGGCTGGTAACCAAAAGGTTGGCAGTTCAAATCCACCAGGCGCTCCCTGGAAACCTTATGGGGCATTTCTACTCTGTCCTATAGGGTCACTATGAATTGGAATCGACTCAACAGCAATGGGTTTGGTTTGGTTTTTGGTTAAGTACTCCCATGTAGTCAATTCCAACAAATCTGTCTTTCTATATCCTATTGACCTCTCAGTGTCATTTGGCAGAGCTGACCACACCTTTTTACTTAAAACCCTTTATCCTCTTGGCCTCTGTGACTTTCATATGCTTCTGACTTCAAAGTTTTTATACCCAGATCTGCTATTTCTAAGGGCCTTTTCAACATCTTTATTTAGTTAACTAAACTGCATCTTGAACTTAACTCATTGGGAACAGAATTTTTGATTATTCACCCTAAGTCTATAATTAACTACCTGTCTTAGTTATCTAGTGCTGCTATAACAGAAATACCACAAGTGGGTGGTTTTAACAAACGAAAATTTTTATAATAGTTTAGGAGGCTAGAGGTCCTAATTCAGAGTGCTGATTCTAGGGGAAGATTTTCTTCTTCTGTCGGCTCTAGAGGAAGGTCCTTGTCCCTTCAGCTTCTGCTTCCTGGTTCTTTGGAGATTTCCATGTGTCTTGGCATCTATCTTATCTCATTTCTCTCTCTGTTTTCTTGTTTAATCTCTTTTTTATATCTCAAAAGAGATTGACTCGAGATACACCTTACACTAGTCCTGCCTCACTAATGTAACAAAGAAAACCCATTCCCAAATGGGATTATAACCATAGGCATAGAGGTTAGAATTTACAACATGTATTTTGGGGGACATAATTTGGTCCATAACATTACCCAATTCTTCCTCATCTCATTAAATGCCACCCAGGGGCTCAAGCCAAAAATAGCCAGATTATTCTTTTTCCTTTTTCTTGAAGGTTTCATCCATTCTTTATAGGATTTCTATCGTATTTATAATAAAATCCAAACTACTCACTATGGCTTAGATTAACAAGTAGTACTGAGGACGGAAGGAAGTGGGCAGAGAAACACTGAGCCAGAGATGGCAAGACAGATGTAAGGCCAATATTGCACATGTCAAGTTCACAAAAGCAAGGAAATTTAAGTCAAAGCTCAACCAGCATTGATGTTAGCAAGGGGGTGGGTCAAGAAAGTGTCCAGGAAATAAGTGCTGCCACTGTATAGTGATGATAGTGGTGCAATTCCAAGGTTGTAATTCTTGTAGCGTCAGAGATTAGATTGAGTTTGGCAAACACATCCACTCTGCCACCATTCTCTTTCTCCCTTGGCCATAATAGGCATTAGTAATTAACGTCAGAAGGTTTTCTCACTAAACCAGGATGAAAGAACTCAAGCTTTATTAACTTAATGCTCTAAAAAAAAAAAAAAAAAAAATGCTCTAGGAAGCCATTAAATTTGAGGGGACTTAACACAGGAAACACAGGAGAGAGGACAAATTTGTCTGTGAGTAATTAGATGAGACTGGGGAAACATTTCAGGGGATGGTCAATCTAGAAGGGTCAAGGTCTTAACTGACCTGGGTGGATTTAAGATCTGAGATTCAGGTCACTGGGTACCCAAAAACCAACTCAAATCCATTGCCACGAAGTTGATTACAACTCATAGCGACCCTCCTCTCTTCATCCCTGTCAAATAAGAAGGCAGAACCTTTTCCAAATCCCTATACTGAGTTCGTTGTAGTTTGGGTGGTGCAAATGGTTAAGTGCTTGGCTACTCACCAAAAAGTTGCTAGTTTGAATCCACTGGAGGTACCTGGGAAGAAAGGCCTGGAAATCTACTTTCAAATGGTCATAGCCATTAAAAACCTTATTGAGTGTAGTTCTACTCTGAAACACATGGGGTTCCCATGAGTCGGAATCAACTTGATGGCAACTGGTTTGGTTCTGGTTATACTGGGTTCTTTAGGCATTACTGTTGCATTACCAGCAGTCCTGGCTTTTGTTGCTTCCAAATCTGGTAGAGATAGAGTTCTTGTCTCAGCAGCTAGAGAAGGAAATGCAACGGAAGGGGGATGAAGCAGGAAGCCCCAATATCCATTCACCCCTTAACCCATAGGCTGACTGATCAATGTTTGATGCAGAAAAGAAGGAAGGCAGGCATCTAGGAGGCTTCATGTTTTGCCTTCTCTGAAAGCCCCAGTGGATTTTTCTAGGCTCCAAAGCTGAGACTCCCTGGGCCTCCCATCCTCCGCAAATCAGGCCATGTTCAGTAGTACATGCTCACTCCTGCTTTCGAAGGGAAGACTGACAAGGACTTGTCATAACTCAGTGTCTTCTTTCTGCCTTGGCCAACACTCCCTACTGCGGGCTTTAACTGTCTTAGCAGTTGAGAGAGCTAAATGAAATGGTGCAAATGAATGTGCCATTGCAAATGCCCCACGCCTTTAATTTATGATTTGGGATCACATTTCAGTCAACTCTGCCAAGTCAAAGAGTGATTTGTGAGAACACATTCTGTTGATAATTTAGCAGAACAAAAATGACATTTGAATGAAGCTGCAGAAACTTTAGCTCTGAAGGGTCCCATGGGGGGCTTGTTCAATGCAACAATTGTTTATTTACTGATTACCCTTTGGGAAAGTGCAATGTCCCTCTCGGTTGGCTTACCTGCCCTTTTTAATCTCCTTTCCTTTGTTGCCTCAGGCCCTCAAATGCTCCTTAGTTCTCTCTGAAATAACCATAATAATAATGGTAGAGGTTAGCATTTATTGAGTGCTTATATAGAACAGGTAGGAGTCCCTGGATGTTGCAAACCTGTTAAGCACTGCACTGCTAGCTGAGAGATTGGTGTTCGAACACACTCAGAGGAGTCACGGAAGACAGGTGTGGCGACCTGCTTCCGAAAGCTCACAGCCTTGGAAACCTTACGGAGCAGCTCTATTCTGCACACATGGGATCATCATGAGTTGGAATAGACTCAACAGCAAGTAACATCAACAACATAGGCAGGCACTGTGCTTATATCCTTCATCTCATTTAATATAACATTTAATATCACCACCAGTTGCTGTCAAGTCAATTCCAACTCATGACGATCCCATGTGTGTCAGAGTAGAATTGCATTCCACAGGGTTTTCAAGGCTGTGAGCTTTTGGAAGCAGATCTCCAAGTCTTTCTTCTGAGGTACATCTGGATGGGCTAAAACTATCACTCTTTTGGTCAGTGCTCAAGAGTTTAACTGTTTGTACCACCCAGGGACTCCAACATCATGTAAGTGATTTAATACAACATTCTATAGTATGTGCGCTGGTGGTGCAGTGGTCAGCAATTTGAATCTACCAGCTGCTCCTTGGAAACCCTATGGGGCAGTTTTACTCTGTCCTATAGGGCCACTATGAGTCAGAGTCAACTTGATGGCAACATTTTTTTTTTTTTATAGTAGGTAGCCATTACTACTTTTACTTTATAGAAGAGAAAACTGAAGTTCTGAGAGGTTAACTGGCTTCCTCGAGGTTAGCTATGGTAGTGGAACCGGGATTTAACCCCACAGCTTTCATAATCGCAGAGATCACAGGAAGAGTTGTTGAGATTATAAGGCGAAGAGAAAGCGTGCCCTGTGAAGAACTGGAGGAGATTGGGGGCTTTTGCCCTGGAGAAGAAGCAGCATGAGGGCTGGCTCTGTCACTTACCAGTATGTGAGCTTGGACAAGTTCTGTGTAGTCCCATGGGACTGAAAGGCAGATTTCACTTCAATTCAATGAAGGAGTTTTCTGATAAAATGAACGAAGCCCTTCCAGTCGGGGAGAACAAGGCTGCACCATTATGTGTAAGGGGTTACCCTGGAGGTTGAATTACACAGTAGCCTAGACTCCTGACTTGGTCATCTAGTGCTGCTATAACAGAAATATCACAAGTGGATGGCTTTAACAAAGTAGGCTACAAGTCTAAATTCAGGATGTCAGCTCCAGGGGAAGGCTTTCTCTCTCTGTCGGCTCTGGAGGAAGGTCCTTGTCATCAGTCTTCCCTTGGTCTGGGAGCATCTCAGGTCCAAAGGACATGCTCTGCTCCCAGCACAGCTTTCCTGGTGGTAGGAGGTCCCCCTGTCTCTCTGCTTGCTTCTTTCTTATATCTCAGAGATTAGCTTAATCTTGTAGCTCTCATCAGTATAACTGCCCCTAATCCATCTCATTTTATCATAGTGATAGGACTTACAGCACATAGGGAAATCACATAAAATGGTGGACAATCACACAATACTGGCACTCGTGGCCCAGCTAAGTGGACAGATAATTTTGGGGTACACAATTCAATCCATGACAACTCCTTCCAACCCTTAAATGGTATGATTCTGTTACATGCCATCGTTCTATTTTTGAGGCCTCAAAATATTTGGATGCAATCATACCATTGTGCAGGAATTGATTTTTTTCACGTCTTAGACATCGTTTCCTCATGATGAGATTACAGTACTGCTGTTGCTGGCACCATTAATTGAGTTTATGGTGGTAGCTGAGGGGACTGGGTGATGGATTTAAAATCTATAGGGTTTTCCCGAAGAATCCTGCTAACCTTTGGTGTATTCCCCAAATTGAGCTCCATTCTCTCCCTTTCTTTTAGCATAAAAATTAAGAGCCTGAGCATCAGAATTTGATGAAACTGGCTTTAAATTCTGGCTCTGTCAGTTACCAGTATGTGAGCTTGGACAAGTCCTTTCATTTCTCTGGTCTTGTTTCCTTCCCTAGGAAATAAAGTTTGCAACGCCCATCCTATGGGGTTTCTGTGCAGATAAAATAACATGATGCAGACAAAGCATTTGGCATAGTGTTTGGCTCATAGCATCTTATCTATAAAATGTTACCTATTGTCATTATGATGATTGAATTCATGTCAGTCACTGTGAGAGACACTTCACATTATTACTCCTGTGCTCACAATATCCCCAGAGACCTAAATATTATCTCCATTTAAAGAAACAATCCACAGGCTCAGAGAAATTAAGGCACTAGCCCAAGGCCACACAGCTTAAAGAATGACCTTTAATCTTCATTTCTTCAGGTTCAGCCCCCATGCTCTATTCTACAGAGTGCGTCTTCCATGGTAATGCTGCGTGCTTGAGGCCAGTGATTTCTCACACATGGTACATGCTGTGGAATTGCCCAAAAATGCTCTTTTTTCTGCAAGGACCAGAACTGTCATCCCCATCTTTGTTTTCTCCATAGCAAATTCTGAGCATGTCCCTTTCCTGTGCTCTGGGGTCCAGTCTCTTTGCATGTAAATCAAGAGGCTTTGAACCGGATAGATTCTACAGTTCCTTTCTCATTGTATACTGATTCTAGAATAGCACTAGGCACATAGTAAAAAACAAACAAAGAGACCAAAAAAACCCCAAATCATCGTCATTGGGTTGATTCCCAATCGTGGTGACCCTGTGTGTTACGGAGGTCTGCTCCATAGGGTTTTCTTGGCTATAATCTTTAAGGAATCAGATTGTCAGGTTTTTCTCCCACAGAGCTACTGGGTGGGTTTGACCTATCAACCTTTAGGTTAGTAGTTGAGTGCAAACCATTTCTGCCACTCAGGGTCCTAGGCACATAGTAGGTACCTCATAACTCTTCATAGCAGGACTGTGGGTCCAGTTCTAGTGGACTATGCGTTCACTTGGGTGAGGCAAGTGAGGCACCCAGGTCACAAAATTTAATGAGGCACGTACTCTCAGCGTTGTGCTCATATAGTCAGCACCAGAGAGTAGGTGCCTCTTTAAATATGCCCCCCTAGGCACCTCTCCTTCATCTTAGTCCTGGCCATTCTTCCCAGGGTGAGTGAAAGAATGAATGACTCAGTGGTCAAAACCAGCTTCATTCTCTTTCAACTCCAGTGATGTGTACAATGATATTTTAAATAACAATTGGCTGGTACTTTGAATAGCTCTGCTCAAAAAGACAGGCTTGAAAAAGGCCATTTATTCATCTGGTTATCTATTTTAGACTTCTGGGCAAAACAGCAGGGGTACAAGATTGTAAAAAATAGAAGGCATATAAAAGGGAAAAGACGAAGCAACGGTAACAACTATTAGGCTAGCCAAGGAAATAATTCCGAATAATATAGTCATTATTTGTGCAAGTGTTCCTCCCCACCACCCCCCAAAAATAGAGCAGACCAATAGAATTTTCACACTTACTTCTTTGGTTTAATTGTTTATTTGTTTCAAAATGAAATCTAATTAAAAGATTATTTTCATATGCTTTAATCACACTGCAGCTAACTGTTGGAAAATTTGCAATTAATTGATGCAACAGTTGACATAAGAATGTATTTTTTTAAAAAATAACATCACTATTTGAATACACAGAGTGAAGCAATTAGTCCTTCATTAGTTTTGAGTTATTTCAAATGCTTCGAAATACTTGTGTGTTTAATGTTTAATCATCAAGGAAATATATCTGGCAACGGTGTTAGCTCCCACATCATGAATTAAATATGGCCCCTGGGGAGTGGGGAGAGTCAGGAAGTAAAATGGCAGCCTTCCTAGTCCTGGCTGTAGGCAAATTCCTCCTTTCCCTGGGCCTTGGCACAGAGAAGCCTGTTCCTAATTCATCTGGGCTTCTCTCTCACATGTCATTTCACAAGAGTGGCTATGCATGCTATAATTGCTGATGGTGGGGTGGAGCTGACCCAGAGGGACAGCGCTTGAGTCTAGAGCCCCCTACTGGAGCGGAGGAGTTGGAACAGGATATCTGCAGCCACAGAGGCCCTTGAGGGAGGACTATAAGTTGGCAGGCTGAATGCAATATCCTGAGTCTGATGACCAGCACTCTGGGCAGAGAAAAACATCACTTTAATTCAGGAATTTAGGTATAGGTGAGGAGGTATGTCTCCACAGGCAACAGAGCTTGGCAAGGGAGTGCTATTTGGCAACAAATCTTCAGCAGTACAAAGATGGCAAGAGGCTTATTGGCAGATATGTATTGAGAGTGGTTTTAGTCCACAGGTAGGAATCAAAGAGATCTGCCCAAACTGGCAGTGACAGGTTCCTTCCCAGGAGTGTCCTTATGTCCATCAGGCACAATACATATCTGAGCCATAGGTCACATTTCCCCTGGATCAGTGGAAAACACATCAGAGGGCTATAAGCTTTCATCCTCTGGAGGCACGACCACAGGTAATAAACCAACTTTTATATGTACTGAGTTCTATACATAGATTTTCTTATTTAATTCTCCTGGTAGCCTAGTGAAGTAGACATAAATATGATCTCTACTTTTTAGGTAAGGAAACTAAGACCTAGAGAGGGGAAGATACTTATTAAACTGGAGGTGTTGCTTATGCCTACCTAGTTGGTTTGTAGGTAAAATAACATAATACATGGTTATCCCTACTGTATGGAGTTTCTGGGTGGAGCAAATGGTTAAGCGTTTGACTATAAGTTAAAAGGTTGGCAGTTCAAACCCACACAAAGGCACCTCGGAAGACAGGCCTGGCAATCTGGTTCTGAAAGGTTACAGCCTTGAAAACCTTATGAAGCAGTTCTAGTCTGCACACATGGAGTCACCATAAGTCAGAACTGACTTGACAGCAACTAAGAACAACTAATGACAACAACACGCCTGTTGTACAGAGCCAAGTGTCTTATGCAGTTTAGCTGACTTGCCTAAGGGCACGTACCTAAGGGTAAGTGGCTGAACCAGTATTCGATTCCAGTCTTTCTGATTTCAAATTCACTCAAGTATCAGTGCACGGATGTGTGTTTTCACAAATGGGTCCATGCATTTGCAGACTCAGGTGGGTGGCGGTTTTGGTGCTCCATGCTGTCATGGGAGGCTCACTCGCCTCAGCAGTCAGGGCAGCAGATTTGTGGGAGCAATGTACCTTGGGGTCCCAGACCATGTTCTTGCTTGTTGGCAAAACCAACAAGGATTCTTCAACTCAGGAATTTCAAACTATCAGAAACTTGGGACTGGGTCAATGGCAGCAAAACTAATTCCAGACCTCTCATCTGCTGATAGGACTGGGGTTACTAATATACTGGAGATGAAGAATCTCGGGGAGTGCAGGGGGCAGTACTGGGAGAAGCTGGGAGTGACCATCTGCATTTCTAAAGCTTGTGTTGACCGCGAGCAGTGAAATGATGTCTTGAGGGTCTGTGTGCCTGTCTTTCAGGTCATACACCAAGGACTTAACTCCTCTGTTCCAAGGCCTCTCTGGGCTCCATCACCAGGGTAGACTCACATGTAAGGCATGGTCCCTGTCCACAGGGAGCTCAGAGTCCAGTGGGAGAGCCTGGCAGAGACAGAAGGTCCACGATGCAATGTAGTAGGTGACTAACCAGAGATGTGGCTTCAGGGCTGAAGAACAGGGAGTGGACAGAGCTATCTACACAGGGAGCCAGAGTAGGTATGCCAGAGGGAGTAAACAAACACCTGCTCTTGAATTTTCCAGGTGGGGAGAGGCATTTTACAAGCTGAGAAACCACTTGTGCCAAGAACAGGGTATAGGAAAGGGCTATGTGGATTTGGGGACCGGTGAGTATTTTAGCATAAGGAGAATTTAGGAAATAGGGGCAGAACAAGGGGCTGAGCTAGTGGGTTGAGATCTGATTGGGAAGCCCCTGGAATTCTACCCATCCCAGGGAGCCTGTATGGCCACCTATAGCCTGCCAGCTGGGAGCATATAGAAGTTTGTAAGCAGGGAAAGAAAAAGCAGTATATTTCTCAGGAGATCAGAGTTAGAACCCATTTGTGGGGTGGCAAAAGCCCAACCTAATGGACCAAGTTACTTCCTTTCTCTTTAATAGCCACTCACTTTTATTTATTTTCATATTTCTCTTCTCCCTCCTTGTTCACAAAAGAGGGAGAAGGCACATATTCTGCATTAACTCACACAAATAAACGCAATACAAAATGATTAAATAAGTAACTGGGAATGGGGTAGGGAATAGGCTCTGTAAGAACATAGGCTCTGTGAAGTTGAAAGTTAGCACTGAGATTCCCAGAGGGCCACAGCCAAGATGGAAACAGGGTCAAGTTCCCAGGCCATACTGGCCACATGAGACAACCAAACCTGTGTCGCTTACTTTTCCTGATACAAAAAAGGAAATGCTCTAATGGATTTGCCGAAAGGATTCCTTCAACAGACATTTCAGGACTTTTTTTTTTTTTTTTAATGTGGTCAATATATAGGTAACAAAACACTGACCATTTCAATAATCTTATATAATTCAGTGACATTAATTATGTTTATCCTGCTGCTCAACCATCACCATGAACCATTCCTGAATGTTTCTGTTACCCTCAACTGAAGCTCAGTGTCCCTAAGCACTGTGTCTTCTAGGAATTTCGATAGATTATTTCTTATGGGGTCCCGTAATGTGGGCTGATGGAATTCCACTGATGCTCACTTTAGCAACAGATATTCTAAGGGCAGCAGAGCAAAGTAATGTGACCAGGCTGACAGACTTCTGACCATCTGGGTTGATCAGAGAATGAAATTTGGGCTAAGGTCATGGCTTTTATTCTTTTAACGCATCAGCCTCCTTTTTTTAAAGGGTGATTTCTTATATGCAACCCCAATATCCCACATGTAACAGACGAGACGTGGCATTCTCTGGATTGGGGTAAAGGCAGGGAATCGGTTTCTAGGGAGCCTCCAGGACACCCCCAGGAATTCCAGAGCTCTGGGGAAGATAATCTGAAAGTCTGCTGGGGTAAAGGCATGAACAGCATCTCCTTCAGGCAATATTCCATAAATATTATTTCTCATACAGTGGGTTTTGACAAGGATTGGAAGGCCAAGTGCTTGGGTGGAGATTTGCCGGGCAGAGGTTCGGAGCTTCTGATTACAGGTGATTTCACAAACACTGACAATCCCTGAGCAGTAAAGGCTTGAACTCTGTAAGCTCACCTGGTCTCCAGTTCCAGGTCTCGGAGGATCCTGTCTTCCAGAATTCCAGGCCCTGAACGTGGGTTCATGGGCCACACAGCCCCAGCGTCGGCCCTGACAGGAAGCAGTCTCACATGGACAAAAGTCTCTTAGGGCCAGGTTTGTCTAGGTCTTTTTAATTGTTTCTTGATGTGCCTTAAGCTATCATGCTGAAATGTGGTTCCCATCTCTGTTTATCTAATGTCACTGGGGGAGGTGCTTGGAGAATTGTTATGACTAGACATCAACCTGCAAACACCCTTCTCTCAGCTATCTCTCAGCACATTCTAAAACGTCTCTCTAGCTGCTCAGCAAACAGCAAGGTCTTTGACAGCAGCAAAAAAGGACTGGCCTTGGGGAAAGCAACAGCTGGTAGGTTTCCTGTGAAGCTTGCTGGACTTCCTGGAGGTCCGGTTACAGTTCACGGACATTTACTGTGCACTTACTCCATGGGTGGGGGAAGATGTCCATGGGAAGATGGGAGATACGCACTCTTAGAGGGCTCATGGTCAGGTGGTTGAGGCTAGCACACCCACATGTATAATATTCTGATGTAAAGGAGAGCCTAGTGAATGCAATTCATGGGATATAAAGTTTGTGTTGGAAGAACAATGGGAAGATCCACTTTCCCCCCTTCTCCAACCTGTTTTCTACCCCAGAGGCTGACCTGCACGAACTGCATCAATGGGCTTCACTGCTTCCAACAGGGTCGAGCCGGTGGGGAGCCCCAGGAAGAGTTTGGAGAGAAGTCAAACAGTGTAAATAATCATTTTCACCATTGTCAGTGAACAATGCTGACAAACTGGTGTCGGCCAGCCTGAAACTCCTTGGACTCATAGTTAAAAGGCAACACTATTAATCAGCACATTTCAAACCTTGGCCAGGGGTCAGTGTCATACAAATACTTTAGCAAAAGAGCCCAGGCCAATTCTAGGTTTCTGGAATTAATTCTTACAGCCAAGAGTAAAGTTGGAGTGTGCTGTGAATTGAATTGTGTCCCCCCAAAATGTATGTTGCAAATCCTAGCCCCTATACATCTGGTGGCACAGTGGATAAGCACTCAGCTGCTAACTTTAGAGGTCAGTGATTTGAACCCACCAGACACTCCATGGGAGAAAAATGTGGCAGTCTGCTTCTGTAAAGATTACAGCCTTGGAAACCCTATGCGGCAGTTCTACTCTGTCCTATAGGGTCCTTGTGAGCTGGAACCAACTCAATGGTGACGGGTTTTATTCCTGTGGTTGGAATCCCATTTGGGAATGGGTTTTCTTAGTTATATTAATGAGGCAATGTTAGTGAAGGGTGTGTCTTAACTTGATCTTTTTTGAGATATAAAAGCAGTTTAAACAAGCAGAGATGGGGAAGACAGATGCCATGCTACATGAAGATCACCAAGCAGCCAAGGAACAGAAGCTGAAAAGAGACAAGGACCTCCTTCCAGAGCCCACAGAGAGAGAAATCCTTTCCCTAGAGCTGGCACCCCGAATTCAGACTTCTAGCCTCCTAAACTGTGAGAAAATAAATTTCTGTTTGTGAAAGCCACCCACTTGTGGTATTTCTGTTATAGCAGCACTAGATAACTAAGGCAGAGTATTTATCCCCCTAACTGCTAACCTGCCAGGTCATCTCTTGGATGACTGTGTCCTTTGATTGAGGACCACTGCACCTCCCAAGGAAGTAAACTCTCTTCTGCTCTCTCTCCCTGGTTTTTGGTAACAACTTCCTCCCCTCATCCCTTTGGTCATAGGGGCGATAACAACTCTACTGCTACCAACCCCCAGATTATATACTATCCCTTTTGTACCCTACTCCATACCTCCATACCCACCCACTTCAGAAATAAACCCTCTTCGAACCATCCTGTTTTCAGTGTGTAATCAGTCTTGTTGGGATCCAGACTGATTCAAGAAGTGACAGATCAATTCCAAAACCAGGAAAGGAACTTTTCAAGAGTTGACCTTAAAGGAAAAGAGAAAATGAGTAAGGGGAGAGTAGGGTCATGGCTCAGTGGTATCTGTCTGCTTGGTATCAGCAATTGTGCTAGAGGCTTAATCTACAGCAGACCATCTAACCTTCCCAACGGCCTGAAAGGCAAGAACACACCATTAAACAGACGAGGACACCAGGCTTGGGGAGATCATCTGAGAGCACACATTCCTGCAGGAAGATTGCAGTGCGATGGATTGCTTTTGTGTGGCCTTTCTTGCCATGGTCTTTAAACTCCCACCTGACTGATTAGGTGGGACTGGGCAAATAAGGTAATTGTGGCCCACAAAGTGGATTGGTCAGTTTTGCCATCCTGCTAGACTTAAAATGAGCCATCCCAGAGGTGGGAAAGAGAAGAACTCATTACCATGAAGGGTGATCCAGGAGCAGAGCATGTCCTTTGGACCTGGTATCCCTGCTCTGAGAAGCTCCTGAAACCAGGAAACCAAGAGGGAGAACTGTAACATCAAAGATGGCAAGAAGCAGTGGCAAAGAAACAGTGGTAAGAGAGACCTGCAGGAGAGAGCATGGTGGGCTTCCCAGCCCACAGAGTAAGAAAGCTGAGTGCCTTCAAGTAGGGGGCTTGCTGGTGGAGTAGGGTGCCTCTGGGCACTTGGAGTTAGGTTCGCCCAGCCACAAAGCTACAGCTGAGCCTTTGGACCAAAGTTACTGGTGGAGTGGGGTGTCTTGGGGGCACTTATCAGCAGAGCTAAAAGAACTTTGTAACACTTCCCTGATTAGGGCCGAGACCAAGGGCCAGAGAGAGGCCTGCCTATAGGCATGGCTGAGAAGAGGCTGTCCTTCCTCCCTGACAGAAGAATTGTATCCTGAGCCTTCCTGAACCTGACTTGCAACCTGTTACTTCCCTAATAAACCCCATAATCGTGAGTATTGTCTGTGAGTTCTGTGTGGCCACTGTAATGAATTATCAAACTCAGCAGAGAAGGAGAGAGTGCCATGGGAGTGATAGTTGGTGTCAGAATTGGTAAAAATGGCAGAGAGAGGAGGCATGTCTGATCCCTACCTCAAAAGAAGCAGCCTTGGGCTGTTGATCTTGATTCCCCTCCCTCCTTGTGAAGTTAGATGAGGTCAGATGCCTTCGACATGCCATTATTAGAGACGGGACTCTCAGTCAGCTTGGCCCATTATCTCTTGTTGCTTCTCCTCAAAGGCCTGAGTAAAAGCCCAAATAACAGTGAAGGGTAGAGGGGGCAGGTAGACCTGACAAATGAAGGGAGATGCCTTAGAGACAACTGAGAAGATTAGAGGTGACCTTGGTGAGTTCTGTGTCTTAGAAGCCTAGGTGGTAATTGTTGAGAGGCAATGCGCAGTGTGGAGTCAATCAGACAGGGGTTCAAGTCTGTCATGGATTGAATTGTGCCCCCACAAAATGTGTGTCAATTTGGCTAGTCCATGATTTCAAGTATTGTGTGATTGTCTACAATTTTGTCATCTGATGTGATTTTTCTGTGTTGTAAATCCTACCTCTATGATGTTAATGAGGTGGGAGTAGCAGCAGTTATGTTCATGACGCAGGACTCGACCTACAAGATTAGATTGTGTCTTAAGTCAACTCATTTGAGATAAAGAGAGAAGCAAGCAGAGGGACATGGGGACCTCATACCACCAAGAAACAGGTGAATAGCATGTCCTTTGGACCCAGGGTCCCCGCGCTGAGAAGCTTCTTGACTAGGGGATGATTGATGATGAGGAACTCCCTCCAGAGCTGACAGAGACAGAAAGCCTTCCCCTGGAGCTGACACCCTGAATTTGGATTTGTAGACTACTTTTTTTTTTTTTTTTTAGACTCACTGGGTAGACTGTGAGAAAAAAAAATTCTTTTTGTTAAAACCATTCACTTGTGGTATTCCTGTTATGGCAGTACTAGATAACTGATACTAAGCCCTAGAAATGTTTCTTAAGTAAAAAGTCATTCAAGCTTTCACAGCCTCAGATTCCTCAGCTATAAACTAGGGATAATGGTAGCATCTTCTTCAGGGGGCTGTGATGAGAATTAAATAAGTTATGTACAGATTTGGCACAGTCTCTGGCCCATATTTAGCACTCAACAAATATTGGTTATTATCATTGCTGACAAGCAAGAGGTAGCAAATGTTGTTGTTGAGGTATCTGGGAAGAGGAGTGATACGATCAATAAGATTTTATAACATGTGGAGTCTTAGACCAGAGTGTGACCAAGATTCAGAGCTGGAAGCACACTTGACTGATCCTTTTGTCTAAGTGCCCTAATTCTTAGATTAGGAAACTGAGGCCAGAGTGAAACCCTCCCCAAAAATAATTTCCATGGAGTTGATTCTGACTCACGGAAACTCCATGTGTGTCAGAGTGGAACTCTGCTCCATAGGGTTTTCAATGACTGCTTTTTTTTTGAAGTAGATTGCCAGGCCTTTCTTCTGAGGTGCCTCTGGGTGGACTCAAACTTCGAAACTCCAAACTTGCAGTTAGCAGCTAAGTGTGTTAACTGTTTGCACCACCCAGAGTGGAGAAGAACTAGGCAGAACCAGGACTTGAACTTGAATCCTCTGCTTTTCCATCTTAGGCTCCTTTCTCCAGAGCCTCCGATTAAAATCCTTCCACTGGTGGACAGGTAGAAATTGGATGAACCCCCAAGATTATCACCCTGGGATACCCTTTAAACTTGGAACTCAAACCACTCCCAGAGGTCACCTTTCAGCCAAAATACAGACTGGTCCATAAAACAGGTAATATCACTCACGAGTACTACGCACCTCTAAATAATCATCTAAATGAAACCAAACAGTAACATTTTCCCTAGACCAAACATGAGAAGGTAAAGGGGGACAGGGAAGCTAGATTAAGGGAAATAGAACAACCAGAATGGAAACAATAAGAGTGCTGATATAGTGTGAAAAATGTAACCAATGTCATTGAACACTATGTATAGAGATTGTTAAATGAGAACTTAATTTGTTGTATAAACATTCACCCAAAACACAATAAAATATTTAAAAAAAAAAGAATAAAAAATATCCTTCCATTGATTTTCTCACCTCCAGGGTGGTGATGACTCTCCAAGATTGTAAATGCCATTGTGAGGAATATTTAAGAAAATGGTGGCAATAAGTCATGTCAAATTCATTCTTGGTAGGGAAAGAACAAGTGTTGGTTTTGTGCTGGCTGAGCAACGTACCCAGAGTCACGCAGCTCATCAGATGTAGGAGAGAAGCAGGATTAATTAAGACACCGCATTTTCTGACCTCCAAGTTTATATCCTCCCTTCTCTAGCACACTCCTTCAATCGTTTCTTAGTCGAAATTAAGAACTGAGGCTTCAGATAGAGCCACTTGCTTCACACGCTTTTACTTCCTTGCTCCAAGAAACTCTATCTGCGTGGCTGTCAGTTGTTAAAAAATGCCAAGGGACAAGAAGCCAGCATTTGAAATGTTTCATCTGGAAATGCAAACTCACACAGAGACAAATAAGGGGACAATTAATTCTTGTTTGGGGCTGAAGCTAGAGGGTTATCTGTGTCATGTAGAATTTAACAGGATTATTGTAGGGTGAGAAAGTTCATCTGGAGGGGGAAAAAACAGAGCTATACGTATTTTAATGGAGATTAAAAAAATCTAACCTTGGAGTTGTCTGATGGTTGAAATAAACATCGGCACCCCCAACAATGACAACAATTGTAATATTAACAGAACACCGTTACCTCTGAATCATGTCTTGTTTGAAGCACTCCACGTCCATTATCTCACTGAATCCTTGCAGTACTGCAAAGGACAGATTGTTATTTCTGTTTGGGTGGTTAAAGACACCAGGGCCCAGGGGGTTGAAGAACTGAGGCAAAGTCACATAAGCAGTAAATGAAATTTCAACCTCAGTCTGTGAGAGTCCAAAGCCTCTGTCCTCTGTCTCATTTCTGTCTCCCCAAAATGCCCTGGAAGCAAAACTCCCCCACTCCTACCCCCAAAAAACCAGTTGTTGCTGAGTCGAGCCTGATTCATAGCAACCCCATGTGTGCAGAGTAGGGTTTTCAAGGCTGTGACCTTTCAGAAAATTGCCAGGCCCTTTTCCAAGGCACTTCTGGGTGGGTTCAAACTATCTTTCCATTAGTGGTTGAGTGCTTAACTGATGGCTCTACCCAGGGACTTCACCCCTGGGAGTACAGGTTGTTGTGTGCCATGGAGTCGATTCCGACTAGTAGCGACCCTGTAGGACAGAGTAGAACTGCCTCAGGGTTTCCTAGGCTGTAATCTTTACAGGAGTAGATCTCTGGGTCTTTTCTTCTACAGAGAGGCTGGTGAGTTCGAACTGTCAACTTGCCGGTTAGCCATTGAATGCTTAACGATTGTGCTACTAAGAGCACAGGTAGGCTCTATAAACCAGGAGCGATATTGCCGAGGGGGACACCTGAATGGGGCAATGGCCCAAGTCGAAGTCTGTGGATTAGTTCTAGGTCCAACATCAAGCATGTCATAAGAAAAGACATGCTGAGAAGGTGGAGAATTTTCATCTAGTATAATTGTAAAGGAAATAGGTTTGCTGTTGCCTTTAAAGTTGGAATTAATGCCTTCTGAAGCGTGGCATCTTTCACCTAGCAACTGTGGGCCATATTTCCTAATTCCTTTCCCTGCCACAGATGCTCAGTGAGAGTTGACCTCAATCTGGGTATGCTGAGCTATTGACTGACTGATTGATTAATTGACATATTTGAGGCTCTGTGGTTTGGGGCTTCCAACTCAGGTTGGGAATTGATTTTAATCTTCACAGGTTAAAAACAAAAGCTATCAAATCCCTTACAGGAGATGGCGATGAAACGCAATCTTATTAAAGAGAAGCTGACAATTTATCATCTCCCAACAGCTCGAGGCCCGATTTTGTGTGTATTCTTGCCAGAATCTTAGTGTCTTGTTCAATACCTAATTTATTTGGAGTTTATTGAGGGAGGAGCCTCTTCTGCAATTCTTGTCTCCAATTTTCCAAGAGTAGTTAAGCAGAAAAAGGAACTCATGTGAAAGCACTTGGTGACTGTAAAGAATTTAGCCTGTGTGGAAACCCTGGTGGCGTGGTGGTCAAGTGCGACGGCTGCTAACCAAGAGATGGGCAGCTTGAATCCGCCAGGTGCTCCTGGGAAACTCTATGGTACAGTTCTACTCTGTCCTCTAGGGTTGCTATGAGTCGGAATCGACTGGACAGCAGTGGGGTTTTGGTAAGAGGCTGTTAAGGAGCCCTGATGGCACAGTGGTTAAACTTTCGGCTGCTAACGGAAAGGTTGGTGGTTCAGACCCACCAGCTGCTCTGCAGTCTGCTTCCATAAAGATTACAACCTTGAAATCCCTACTCTGTCCTATAGGGCCACTGGGAATCGGCAATGATTGATGGCAATGGATTTGGTTTTTTAAGGGGCTGTTGTTGTTAGCCGACATCCGGTTGGCTCCTGACTCATGGCAACCTCATGTGTTAACAGAGTAGAACCGCTCCACAGTGTTTTCTTGGCTGTAATTGTTATGTAGATTTCCAGGCCTTTCTTCTGTGGCTCCACTGGGTGGGTTCGAACCGCCAACCTTTCAGTTAGCAGCTGATCGAAAATCACTTGAGACACCCAGGCTCTCATGTAAGAAGGGGCTACATCCTGGTTTTTCTGAACCTTGTGCTGTGACAATTTTCTCCCAAAACTAACTTCTTACATTCCTTTTTTTTTTTTTTTTAAATCACTCACTCCTTTGTTTAGTGTTGTCACCTTGATTTTAAAAGTTTTTCTTTTTCTCGCCCATTAAGTTCTGAAGGGTTGTTTTGCAAAACATACTTATTGTTTAATGCATTTCACCAGCTAATTAGACCCTCAAGCAACTCGCATCAGTTGAACACTCTGGCCAATGGAAATGCTCAGCCATCTGGCTTGATCAGGACTTCGCTGGTTCAGCATTCGTCACAGGAGAGGTGGGTCTCGGGGGAGGCTGCTGGGCATGGGGGTGGGCACATGGAGTTAGTTGGACCCACCTTACTTCTTATCATTCTGGTCACAGTGATGGGTTCCGGGAAGGACACAGGGTCCAAGTATGGCCCATCAGAGCTGTCCCTGGGCTTGGTATATGGGCACTGAGAGAGAGCTCTATTTCTGCCAGCCTGGCTAAGCTGGGGGGATATGAGTGAGTCTGCTGGTGCCCACCTGTGCAGTACACGTGAAGAGAACATGCTGAAAAGCTAAGGAGGGGGAAGCAAAGCTCACAAGTGGACAGAGAGCCACGTCATAGAGAGACGCCTTAGTTCCTCATTTCTGTGACTCTCTGAAATCCTTCCTTTCTCTAAGCTGGTTTAATTTGTGTTTCTGCCACTTCCGATCAAAATGCAGGTGGCTTTATTTCTACCAGTTTACAGAGAGGTCAGCTGAGGCTCAGAGAGGTTAAGACACTTGAAGGTCGCACAAGTGGTAATTGGTAAAGGCAGGTCTGCCTGTCTCAGAGCTGCGGGAGTTGCCGTCACCCAGTCTGATACACCCTCACTTCCTTACTGGGTAACATCTGTCTTCATCTTCAAGGCTCGGACCAGATCATCAGCTACCTCTCTGATGCCACATGAAGTCCTAAGGCGGAGGGATGGGAGCAGAAGCCAGGTTAGGCTGGGGCAGGATGAAGGGTGGGTGAGTGGGAATAAAATGGAGAGAGCAAGTACAGACAGTTCTTTTGAGATGTTAGATCTGAGATAATGACGTTTTATTTTACTATTATTATTTTTTAATATAGAAAGACTTGAGTGTATTTAAATATATATTGGAACACAGGAAAAGAGGTGATAGGCAGTAGTTTTGTCTCAGATGTTTGAGAAGACGGCAGGGGATGGGATTCAGAGCCCAGGGGGAGGATTTGGCCTCTATTTGGACGGGACAGGAGAGGAGGAGGCCAGGACCCGTGTGTGTTTAGAGTGGTGGTGTGTTAGGAAGGGTGAGTGCAGGCAGGCCCATTGGGTTGTTTCCATTTTCCCTGTGAAGTAGGCAGCTGGGTGATCTGATGAAATTGGGGAGGGGGCAGAGTTGGGTTTATATTATATCTTGGTCCACCAAAACCAAAACCAAACCAGTAGCCATCGGTAGATTCCAACTCATGGTGACACCCCACGTATGTCTGAGTAGAACTACACTCCACAGGGTTTTCAGTGGCTGTTGTGTTTTGGAAGTAAATCATCAGGGCTTTCTTTCTAGTCTGCCTTAGTCTGGAAGCTCCACTAAAACCTGTCCACCATGTGTCACCCTACTGGTATTTGCAATACCGGTGGCATAGCCTTCAGCATCACAGCAATGTGCAAGTCACGCCACCACAGTGTGACAAACTGATGATGGGGGATGAGGAAATGGAGGTTCAAAGAGGTAATTTCCTAACATATCACAGTACACACAGCCGTGAGTTTCGGTCCCTTTACCACTTCCCCAGCCCTGTCATATGCCACTCACCCCAACTTTACAGAGGGACACTGGCCTTCGTGTTCCTCCAGCTACTTGCCTTGGCACATGCTGGCTCCTCTTCTGGGAAGGCTCTCTCTCCATCCTCAGCACCAGCCTTGTGCCTTTTCCATTCTCATTCATCTTTCAGATCACAGTCCAACCATTGCTTCTTCAGGGGAAGTTTTCCTGGCCCCTCAGCCCCTACTTTTATAAGTTCTCTTTTATGTAGCCTGGTTTTTCTCTTTTATGTAAGTGATTAAAATAAAAAAAAATTTTTTTTTTTATTTTAATCACAGGCTGGGAGTCCCTGGGGGGTACAAATGGTTAATGTGCTCAACTGCTAACTGAAAGGTAGGAGGTTTGCGCCCACCCAGAGGTGCCTTGGAAGAAAGGCCTGGTGATCTCCTTCTGAAGAATCAGCCACTGAAAACCCTATGGAGCACAGTTCTATCCTTACATGGGGTTGCTGAGTTGGAATCGACTAAACAGCACCTGGTAATCGCAGGCTATGGAAATATATTTATCTGCATGATTATTTTATCTATGTCATTTTCCTCCACCACCCTTGCAAGTTTCTTGAAAGAAGGGTCTGGATCAGTTTTGCTCACCATGGTATTCCCAGAACTGGCACACGGTAGGTCCACAACTTTACTGAATAAATAAATGCCCAAATGAATGCTACCATTTGCAAGAAGCAGAGGCAAGGGCACTTTATTTTCTATTAAAAAAAAAGCTTATTGTAATTAAAAGCGCACAGACTTTGAACTTAAACAGATATGATTCGCATTCAGAGCCTTCTGTTCTCCAGTTATGGCGCTTTGGGCAAAATCAGATTGGCTGACCTTTTGAGCATCAGTTCACAGCTGTATAGTAGGATAATTACTTCCATGTCGATGATACCGTCTATTTGACCGACTGCGTCGGATACATTTTGCTCCCACAGTGATTCTTGTTAAAAGCTGACAATCAGACATGCAAAACAAGGGCTGTATATGAATTTTGCAAACGTACCATTTTGGGGAAACAGGAACCAAAACATTTGAGAGAAAAAAAGAAAAGGGGAGAGAGAGAGAGGAAGGGAGTGAGGGAGGGAGAGAGAGAAGAATGCTTGACACAAAACCATCTGCTGTTGAATTGATTCTAACTCATAGTGACCCCGTGCGTTTTCAAAGCACAGCTACACTGCATGGGGTTTTAAATGGCTCTGATCTTTTGAAAGTAGATTGCCAGAATTTTCTCCTGAGGAGCCCCTGGGTGGATTTGAACCACCAACCTTTCGGTTAGTAGCTGAGTGTTTAACTGTTTGTGCCAGTTAGGGACGCCTCCCTGAGGTTGCTGTTGATTCACTCCTTACTCGTGATGACCCCCATGAGTTACAGAGTAGACCTGCTCCAAAGGGTTTGCTTGGCTAGCAGATCACCAGGACTTTTCTTCTGCAGTACTGCTGGATGGGTTTGAACCTACAACCTTTAGGTTCATAGTCAACTGCAAACCACTTGCACCATCCAGAGACTCCTACCTGAATTATGTCCTTGTTGTTAGGTGCCACACTGAGTCATTTTCGATGCATAGTGACCTGAAGTGACAGAGAAGTGCCTCACAGGGTTTTCTTGGCTGTAATCTTTTATTTTATTTTTTTTAATTTAATTTTTTAAATTGTGCTTTAGGTGAAAGTTTACAGAACAAATTAGTTTCTTATTAAACAATTAATACACAAATTGTTTTGTGACATTGGTTGCCAACCCTGCAATGTGTCAACACTTTCCCCTTCGCTACCCTTGGGTTCCCTGTTCCCATTTGTCTAGTTTTCCTGTCCTTCCCTGCCTTGTTGTCTTTGCTTTTGGGCTGGTGTGCCCACTGAGTCTCACAGAGGCTGTAATCTTTGCAGAAGCAGATTCCCAAGTCTTTTTTCCCACAGAGCCACTGGGTTGTTTCAGCTAGCAGCCGAGTGCTTAACCACTAGCACTACCAGGGCTCCTTAAAAAAAAAAAAAAAAACAAAAAACCAAACCCTGTCCTCGAGTCAATTCTGACTCATAGTGACCATATAGGACATCCATAGGGTTTCTAAGGAGTGGCTGGTAGATCTGAACTGCCGACCATAATTCTTAAGCACTGCACCACCAGGGCTCCACCCTGACACACAAAACCAAAACAAACAAACAAAATAACCCGTTGCCGTAGAGCTGATTCCGACTCATAGCAAACCTATAGGACAGAGCAGAACTGCCCCAAAGGGTTTCCAAGGAGCACCTGGTGGATTTGAACTGCCAGCCTTTTGGTTAGCAGCTGTAGCTCTTAACCACTACACCACTAGAGTTTCCTCCTCCTGACACATAGTGGCTGCTTAATAAAGCCTTTCCCTCGGCTGCGCTGGATTTAATTTCGTCCTTAGCATATTGTGCTTGGGCCCTTGTAGCTGCACACAGAACCATTTCCCAATTAGAGATGCCTCGGTGGCAGCTTGCACCTGCTGCGGTCGATGAGCGCGCACTGTGTCTGAGCAGAGAGGGGAGGCCGGGAGGACCTGGGCCTCCCTGACCTGGGCCTCACCTTCCCCTTTCCTGATGCCACTCCAGCTGGGCACCTGGCCAAAGAAACCTAAGCATTTTCTCCCCTGTGCCCACACCTCTGTGATCCCATGTGGAGACGGGCTGCCTGCTGGAAATCTGGAGTAATTCCGGTTTATTAATTTGTGCCCCTGTAATTAAACAGGCACATTAATTAGCATTTCCACTCATGTGCTTTCCTTTTCCATGTAAGAGCTGAAGCTCAGAGTAATTATTTATATGATCTCTCAATTTGTTTTGGTTCCTGTTTTCCAAAAGTAAGACTTTTGCAAAATTCATATACAGCACTTGTTTTGCATGTCTGATTGTCAGCTCTTGACAAGAATCACTGTGGGAGCAAAATTCATCAGACAGGGTCTGCGTTCTGGGTGGTGAGTAATTCAGGGCACCTATTCCTTCTGACTACTTTGCAAGGCAATCCACAACCCCCATGTACTGCCAGGGGTTCTTATTGTACATGTGTGTGTGTCCTGCATTATTTTCTTGTACGTAATAGAGACATTTAAAAAATCTTGTTGGACTATTACTCAGCTTGGCTTGGGCACCACCACAACGAAATACCATTTTGTCTTCCTAGGCTTACCAGGTCTCTGGGTGATGCAAATGGTTTGCGTTCGACTACTAAACTAAAGGTTGGCACTTAGAACCCCCCAGTGAAAGATGCCATGAAAAAAAGACCTCGTGATCTGCTTCTGTAAAGACTATAGCCAAGAAAACCCTATGGAACAGTTCTACTCTCTAATGCAAAGGTTGCCATGAGTCAGTATCGACTCAATGGCAATGGGTTAGTATTGGCTTGGAATAATGGATCCTTGCTATGACATAACCTAAGTAGCATGGTAGGAATAGTTTCAGAGCTTGATTTGGGGGCCCTCCTTGTCCAATTCTCCCTTTCACGGTTGATGGGGATACTTCCTTCCATGGGTATTTGTGGAGCATTAGTAAGCAGCTACTGTCACTCATGAAGAGACAGGCTCTGACCCTTGTCCCTAAAGCTGTCATGGCTCGCCTGGGGAGACAAGGTAAAAATAATCAACCAGCCAACATGAGATACTCCAAACACACAAGAAAAGGAACATAGAAGAAGCCCAAGTATAGTGCTGCATCGATGGCATTTACAACAAAGGACACAGAGTCCAGAAACCAGTAGACAGGGAGTATGAGAGGGAAGAAAACAACTGAAAGGAAAAGGTAGAAGGGAAGAAGGAAACGAGCATTTGTGAAGTTTCTGTTACGTGTAGACTTTGTGGACAGTTTCTCTTTCCAACCACAGCATCCTGGCAGCTTTAGTGTCCAGCCCTCAGCCTAGCCCCCATTTTACAGATGGTGAAAGCAGAGGCCCAGGTATGATTGAGTGACTCACCTGAGATCAGTCACTAGAAGGTGTCACAGGCAGGAATCAAGCCCCAACGTGTCTGGTTCCAGAGCCTACACAGCCTCCACTGTTCCGTGCAGCTGCTCCCAAGATTATTAGCATGTACTTTGAAAGCTTAGAAGTATTCACCAGCAAATCACAATTTACTGACCATCCACTGTGTGCCAAGCTTTCTGCTATAGGGTCCACAATGCACACTGCAATGTGGGGAGAGCATGGATTCGGAGTCAGAATGATATAGTCAGAGGCCTTAGGATTATAGTAATAGTAGCTAAACATTTGTTGAGCACCGACTAGGTGCCAGCCTTGTTCAAAACGTTCTACATTCATGATCTCATTTGATCTTCACAGCTTCTACCTGGGATAGGTACCATGGTTATCCCCATTTTGTAGGTGAAGAAACTGAGGAACAAATGGAAAATGGTGAAGCGGGGTGGGGGTGGGGGCGGTGGGAAATGAATGTGAGTTAGTGCTGTCATCCTGGGCCTGGGCTGAGAAGAGGCCTGTAGGGACCAAGGGATACCATGAGCTCCTGGGGGCTCGTCCAGCCGGAAGACAAATGGAACTGTGGTGTCTATGATGGGCTATCATGAGGGCCAGTGGGTGTAGGTCCCAAGGGCCCTTGTGGGAGACCAAATCCAAACGATGCTCATTCCCAGCCAACCCCAGGCAGGCCAACAGGGCAAGTGAAGCCCAGCTACAAAGCAACAGGGTGATCAGCAGAATAGAGAGGTAATCAGGTTTTAGAATCAGGCCAAGCTTGGCTAAAACCTTGGCCCACCACTTACTTAATGTGTGATCTTGAACAGGTCACTTAACCTCCCTGAACCTCTCTCTTCTATAAATTATGGGCAATGTGACTTACCTGATAGAGTTGTAATGAAAATTCCCCACGATTGTACGGAAAAGAGCCCAGAGCAGCATGGCACATGGTGGGTACTCCATAAATATTTGAGGAAGGGTGAAAAGGAAGGAAGGAATCCAGCTGAGGAATTCATGGATACCTCAAGGAGGAGATGGCATTTGAATTGGGCTTTAAAACACAGGGAGGGTTTATCTGGCTTTTATGTGATGAGCAAAGGCTGCAGATAAGTCTGGGATGGGCCTGTTCCAGGTTCCCTTTAGGGCAGGCAACATGGCCCAGAACGTTCTGGGAGGTTCTAGATGGCCTCAAGGAGATGAGAAGCGGCATGCCCCACAAGGTCTATACTTGGGTGTATTCTTTCCTGGGACTATGGTAACAAAGTACCACAAATTCGTTAGCTTAAAACAGCAAGAACATATTGTCTTACAGTTCTGGGAGCTGCAAGTCTGAATTCAAGGTGTTGTCAGAGCCATCCCCTCTCTGAAGGCTCTAGGGGGAAGATCCTTCCCTGCCTCTTGCAGCTTTTGGTAGATTGTGGTGATCCTTGGCATTCCTTGGCTTGTAGAAGCATCGTTCCGATCTCTGCCTCTGTCTTCACATGCCCACCTCCCCTCTGTATGCCTCTTTCTCTGTGTCTTTCTTCCTCTTTTATAATAACACCAGTCATATTCGATTAGGACCCACCCTACTCCAATATGATCTCATGTGAACAAATAACATCATTAAAGACCCTATTCCAAACAAGGTCATATGCAGTTTCTGGAGTCAGGACTTCAACATATCTTCTGGGGGGACACAACTGAACATCACAGTCAGTGATCCCGTTAGAGATATTTGCTGAGGACCTACTATGTGCCAGCCTCTGTGCACTCCCACCCTTCCTGTAGGACAGTCAGTGTTGGAGAGGTTGAATGACATGCCCAGGGTCAGGCTGAGCCTGGGGGGCAAAGCACAGAGGTTTGGACTCCAGGCCCTTTCATTGCATTTCACTCTTCACCTTGCAGCTCAATCAGTGGAAAACTGACCCTTCAGGACCTTGTCTCCACACTGGCTCTCAACACCCTGCACTTCAGACTGGGTCCCTGACTAGTGCTCGGAGCCGAGCTTCCTGATGAAGACATTCTCATGGCTTACAGAGGCAGCGCTTCTTGATGCCTAGGGCACAAGCCTTTCTAATTCCAATCATGGAAATAATTTGGAAGAAGGCCATGAAGGCTATCATTTATTTAGGGGGCTTTATCAACAGAGGGCTCTCTGGCTTTAATAAATGAAATGTGTTGCGTAGAGTGGGGATCACTGGGGCATGAGATGCCGCGTCTGCCCGAGAAGGGCTTTGAATAATTTACATCCGGGAAGGATATTTTATGACAGTGCTTATAATCTTCTTATTGGTTCAGAATCAACATTTACAGCAAATGTCTTTGAACTGATGTAGCTGATAAGCTTATCTCTTTATTATGTGACACGAATCAATCCGGCCCAGGAAAGGAAGGGCTTGTAGAAATGGATTCCTCTTTGGAGCTCAATATTTCATTCTCCAAAAACAGCCAATAAATAATGGGGGCCAGCTATTAATATTTCATTTGAATTAATATATTAGGAGGAGGGACTCTTCATTTGAAAGGGCGTGGGGAGGAGGCTTTAGGGCTTTGTGAAGGCGCTTTATCTGCCAGCTCCATCTGGGATTCAACCAGGGCTTGGAACTGCTCTGTTCCTGTTCAAACTCTTGCTGAGAATTTGCATTTCCAACAAGTTCCCAGGTGTTAACGCTGCTGGTTAGGGACCAATTCTGAGAACCACTAGTAGAGCAGTGGTTCTCAAAATTCATTATACATAAGAATCACCTGGGAATCTTGTTAAAATGTAGATTCTGATTCAGTATATATCTGAATCAGAAATGTAAATTCTGAGCAGGGGTTCAAACCAGAATGAACCGGTTTGAAGTCCTGGATTCAACCCAGCCCCAAGGGATGTGCCTGCTGGTGTCAGCCTTGGCCTCCTAGTGAGGCTGGGAATCAGGGACCAGGGGCTGTAGCTGTTGCAAGAGGAGGCCCTTCCAGGTGATTCGCTGAGCCCAGGAGTCTGAGTTCCCGGCAAAACAGGAAGAGAACATTTTGCTCCTATAAGCTCTGCAATGTCGGGGCCTGAAGAGAAAAGGGGCGTGAAGGCAAATGAATTACGGGCCCTAGAAGTTCAAAGGGCTGTCTGTCTGGGACAGTAAAGGGCACCACCAAAGGCCTAGGCCTAGAGGGACGCGTCAGAGTAGAACGGTGCTCCGTAGGGTTTCCAATGGCTGGGTTTCGGAAGCAGGCTGCCAAGGCTTTCTTCCGAGATGCCTTGGGGTGGACTTGAACCTCCAACATTTCAGTTCGAAGCTGAGCATGTTAACTGTCCCACCCAGGGACTCTGTCCAAGTGTGCTAATTTATGTAAATGGCTCTAGGCCATTCTATGCAAAAGCTATTTTTAATATTCTACACAGAGGGGTCCTGGCGCCCCAGGGAGGAATACTTCTACCGGGGAACGCAGACACAGGGTTTAGGAGCCGAAAGCAAAACATCCCCTGGAAACGGTGGGTTCCTCATGCTGCTAAACCAACAAGCAAAGAAGGGGTCAGTGAGCTAGGCCGAGGTAAATGACCACAAACACTTCGGTGGATTGGGCGCTGCTACATATCGGGAAGGGTTGGGGAGGGGGAGGGGGAGGGGGTTATGCTTGTAACCCAGGGGATTCACTGGGGGGGGTCTCTTCATACTCCCTTTCCCAAAGTCTTGGCCAATCAAAACTATGGCAACCTAATAAAAACAAGTGCTAAGGATTGCGAGTGGGAGTGCAGGTACCTGTGCGTGTGTTCATGTGTGCACGTGTGTGCGTTTGCGGGTGTGACTGGGTGTGGTGAGCTCAGGGGTGGAGGAGGATTGTGAGAGAAAAGACACAGGTCTGCACATGTCCTTGAGCATTTCAATTTGGGGAGCATTCAGAGATGCTGCTGGTCTGGGGTGGGGTCAGCTATGAGCAGAGGTGGGTGTGGAAGTCCTGGAGCAAGAAGAGAGAGTGAGTGAGTGAGTGGTGGAGGCTGATCTGGGGCTGGGAATCTTCTGGATTGGACATCGAGGGGCCAGGGAGAAGGAGGGCTGACAAGCAGAAGGAAAGGAGTGGGTGCTACTGCTGTGGGTCCCCACCGCCCCCTTGGGCTCCTTGTGTGATTGGTGGCTGTGAGGATTGAAGCCCTCCCTGTAGACAGCTGTGGGCTCGGTGGTGAGGCCTGGTCCCTCTGGAGCTGATCCATAACTCCTAACAAGTTTTGAGGTTTCAGAAGCACATTGGGATTTTGAGGTGACTACTGTCTCTGGAGATTCATGTAAGGATACTGGGAACAGGAGTATAAATTAGAAATTGATGCCGCAGAATCACACACAACCCCGCCGTCCCAAACAGGTGGACGGGCAGTTTCCTTAGCGTTTCCATTCGGCAGGTGTTGCTCTTGTATCTACTCCTGCTGGTCAGTGGGCAGGTAGGAGGGCTGGGAGCAAATTCAACTCCAACAGGCTTCCCTGGCTATACCTGAGGAGGTGTTTACTTCATGTAATTAAGGCCAGTGGGTTCTGAGAGCTCTTTGCCACTTTCTAATCAGAAGCATTCCATTAGGCACTGCCTTGGAGCCCTTTACTGGCCTGCTCCACCGAGGCTCAAGAGCCTGCACTGCTGGGGGCTGTGGGGAAATTCCTTCCCCAGCCAGTTGCTGCCGACTCTCTTTGATGGAGAAGTAGCTCTGCTCCTTGTGGGCCTCCTGAGTGGAAATTTGGGAAAGTATAGAGGAGCCCTGGTGGTGCAGTGGTTAAGAGTTTGGCTGCTAACTGAAAGCTCAATGTTTCAAAGCGGCTCACGGCTCTGTGGGGGAAAGATATGGCAGTCTACACAGCCTTGGAAACCCTTTGGGGGCAATTCTACTCTGCTCTATAGGGTTGCTATGGGTCGAAATTGACTCGATGACAAAGTTTTTCTTTTTCTTTTTTTTTAATAGAAACAACCAGAAGACATGGTTCACCGTACAGATCACTTGAAACACCATTGTAAGCAGACACCATTCTGGCTATCTCACCCACTCACTACTCACTTACATGTTTATTAAAATAGCTGTTCTGGGCCAGGTTCCATCCTATGCCCTAGGAATATAAAGATAAGCAGGGCATGGCTTTGAGGGGCTCCACTCAACTGCGGAGACCAAGATGGAGACAGGCCAGTGGAGTTCAGTGTGAACCACCCACCGAGAGAGAGATACAAGGAACTGGGGAACAGCAGACTCTGAATTCTGCGAGGGCACAGATTGTGTCTCTACATTCTCCACTGTGTCCTCTGAGCCTTGCCCAGTGCTGGGCTGAATAAAGTCACTACATATTTATGGAGTGGCTGCATGAGTTAATGAGTAAATACAGAAGAGATAGCATAAACACAAGAGAGGTGTCAAGGAAGGCGTTTGCAAGGGGTTGCCGTGTAAACTGAGTCTTGACGTTCATTCAGAGTTGGCCAGGGTTTGGGGGGTGGATAATAAAAACCAAATCAGTGCCATCAAGTTGATTTTGACTCATGATGACCCAATGTGTGCACATCAGAGTAGAACTGTGCTCCATAGGGCTTTCAAGGGCTGATTTTTCAGAACTAGGTAGCCAGGCCTTTCTTCCGAGATGCTTCTGGGTGGACTGGAACTGCCAACCTTTCGGTTAGCAGCCAAGCACTTAAGAGTCTGCACCTCCGAGGGACTCAGGGTTGGGGGAAAAGGGGAGATGACTCCATAGAGAGGAGGTAGCAGAGGGTGGGTGGAGGTGGACACGTTTGATGCAGATGGCACCAAGGACCCCTGCTACGGCATTGACCTTCAGTTTAGGTTGCCACGTTTGGGGCATAACTAAATCAGATTTGGAATTTGTGGGGCTGTCGGAGCGTCCTAAATGCTGATAACTGCGTGTAATTTTGATGCCATTTGATATCTACTGAACCCCTCCCTGAACGTTTTACCAAAGTAACAATTACGTGGTGTAACCTATTATTTCAGAAGCGAGGCGTACTTGCTGTGGGGAGAAATGGCTTGACAGGTCAGATGAGGTACATTTAGGTCATTCACTTGTCTCTTTTTATTAACACTAAGAAAGGGAATTCAGAGGCAAGTGTGTTTTTACTAGCTGGCCAGCAGCTTGTCTGAGTTCTCATCCTTCACTCACTTGGTAACACAGGGCAATTCATAGAATAGCTCTCAAATTCTGTGGCCTCATCTCAAGAGTGAAACAAAACAATACACCTGAATTACCTGGATAATCCTGCTCAACTCTGTCGAACGTCCCATCAATTATTCCTAAGTCAGTGGGGGGGTGAACTCAGACCTCCAAGAGTCCAAGGGTATCACCCCAAGCACATTTTTTTTTTTTTTTAATAAAGTGCTTACCTACTAACTGAAAGGTTGGTGGTTCGAACTCACCCAGAGGTGCCTCAGAAGAAAGGTCTGGTGATTTGTTTCCAAAAGGTCACAGCCTTGAAAACCCTATAGAGCACAGTTCTACTTTGCAACACAAGGGGTCGCCATGAGTCAGAATAGGCTGGACGGCAGCTGGTTTGGTTTTTGGATATAACCCATATATAAATCCAGTAAAACATACAGGCAACAAAATATTTGACATTTTAACAACTTTCACAAGTATAGTTCAGTGACATTAAGCACATTCATCATGCTGTTCAATATTCATCCTTATCTGTTCCCAAATTTTTCCATCACTCTTTATAGAAGCTCTGTGTTGTCCTTTTATCTTAAAAAAAAAAAAAATCACATGGTTTTTGTCTTCTACTCCTCTGGATAGCTGTTTGCTTTAACACAAAAACTCATGTTTTAAATGACTTATTAGTGAGTGAGGCTCACTCATGGCATCACCCCCCATAGACCTCCTCCCATACCAGATCACATAGAACCTTAGTAATGTTTTTTGTAGTAACGTTACTCGTAAATCATGATTCCCGTATTTCTCCTTCTTTTCCTTTGATTACTACTTCATTCTCAAAAGTTACTGATATAGGTTCACAAATACTACTTACCACAATATTGTAGCTCAAACACCAGAGAATCTGACAAAATTAGCAACTGTATAAACAGCGGCAGCAATGAAAGCAACAGCCTAGCTTGTAGGGTGCAGGCGAAACCACGTGATTCAGAGCTTCATTGTAATTGGGTGATAATGGCCGCTCTGACTGGAGCGCATTAGAAGGTTTACAAAATAAATTAGTGTAGAGTTTTAGCCTTATAGGTATATTGATACATGTAAGCTGGGCTTACAAAAAATGTTTTCGTTGTTATAACTAACTACAGGGATATTTTTATAAAAAATAATAGATTTCTGCTGAAACACTGACAAACATAGACAGTCATTTTGGCACCACCCCCTCTGACAGTGTAACCTGGTGAGGTCCGCACCCCTACACCCCCCTAGTGATGCCACTGATACAGTGCCTCCTCTTGGTGCACTGACTGAAAGCTCCAGCGAGCGGGTTCTGTGATGTCGCTCATACGGTCAGCATCCGGGGGCCCTGAGTGGGTGAAGAATGGATCTGCAGGGGAAATGAGGACAGTCAGCACATGGGGTAAGACTCAGTACCCCAGGCACTGAGTGAGGTCACGTCTATGCAAGTGACTGTGTGCTTGAAGCAGGAGGAGGGCGAACGGGCCTCCATTTGCTGAGCTTGGTGTACCCCAACTCACTGACTCCTTTGGACACCTGGGGAGGGAGCCATTACTACCTCCATTTAATAGGAGAGGAAACTGAGGCTCAGGAGATTGACAGCTGGACTTCCCATCAATCATCTGCACCGGTTGCAGAGTCTGTGGGCCTTTCCCGTGGGGAAAGGAAGTGGGCCCACCTCTGTGACTTCTCCCTGAGATTCTGCCTTGGGGCTGGAACCTCAAGAGTCCCTGTAGTAAGCAGTAGCTCTATGGTGGCTCCTAGTGGAGAGGGCATCAGTCCACAAATGGTACAAGAGCGCTAACATGGGGCCTGGTGGCAGGAGAGGCTGCGAGCCATGCCCTGAGGCTGGCCAGACCATGACTGAACTCAGGGCCCCAAAGTGGGGAAGGCTGGGGCTGACTCAGGGTCAGGCAGACAGAGGCCTGGGGCCTTCAGACCTGATGCCTTCAACAAGCACCAGTGAGGTGCCAGCTCTGGATACGTGTTGAGGCTTTGCCGGTGAATGGAAACGTCCCAGCTCCTCCTCCTCCTCCTCATCTTCTTTCTCATCACAACTATCATTTATTGAGCTCTTGTTAGGTTTCCAGCTTTGTGTTAAGTTCTACACGTAGATCGATGCATTTAACCCTTGCGACAACAGAGTGGGAGTGGGTATTATCACTGCCATTTAACTGATAAGGACAAAGACACTGAAGGATGTACTTGCATTTTAGCAGGAGACTCTGAGAACAGGAGGCACAGACCAGTGTGGGACCAGCACCACCATCACGATACAGTACCCGGGACACTCCAGGGTGGGAGACCAGCCCTAGACTCACCGGCTCTGTGTCCTCCGTCAAGCTTCTTTGAGTCTCGGCTTCACAGGAAACCTCTAGCTTCACGCCTGGCACATAGAGGCCCTGGGCAAATGCAAGCTGTTATTACTGCTGTTGCCTTATCATTACCACACTGTCTTTTTGTCCTCTCTCACATGCTTTTTTTCCACTCTCTCTTTTCTTCATCCCTTTCCCACCCCAAGGGCTTCCATTGTTGGCCTGGGATTCCCCTGCACACAATGTCTTGAAAAGGCTCCCTAGCCACACTGGGTCTGTTAGGTGTAGATCACTCTTACATTCTTCCTGAGTGTCCCACCCTGGACTTGGAAAAAGATCCCAGAGAGGGGTGGAGAAATGGGTCTGCAGTTGTGTTTATCCAGTGTGGCTTCCCTTCCCTCCTTCCTTCCCTCCCTCCCTTCTTCCCTCCTTTTCTTCCTTCCTCTTTCCCTTCCTCCCTTCCTAGATATATTGCAAAGTGCAGTGCATGAGCCTGGGAAAACAACAACATAACATGGAATGTTTGGATAGATTGCTGAGTACTTTCCCAACAGACTGATGTCTTTTTCCCCCTATTATACAGATATGTAAGCTGCATCTAAGAAACAGAATGTAATCAGGTCATAGAGCTTATTAGAGGGAGCCTGGATGGGTAGCAGGTCTGTCTGGTGCTGGGACCCTACTTCCTCCTTTCCACCTGTCACCCCTTTTACAGGTTAGATGTTCTTGATGCCTCCTCTTTTTGGCCCTGCTTTCTTGCCTGGTTTTTCTGAGGGTGTCACCTCTTCCTCTCCCCGCTGTCCCTACCACAAGCTCTTGAACTGTCATGGGGCTTTGGCCCGAGACTGAGCAGGTAGGGCTTTGTCCCTGTCACAGAGGCTGACCTGTGACAAGTTCCAAATAGGGCCTAAGGATGGGAGGAGGGAGAATAAAGAGAACAGTGAAGCGGGTGGGACCTTGAGAAGGAAGAAAGAACCCAGAGAGCTAGTGGAAGACGAGATTTCAGCGAAGATGCCCTGAGGAGTTCAGGACTAGATGAGGGAGAAGTGGAGGAGCCAGGGTCTCGGCCTGCCCTTGGTGAATGTGTGCTGGGGCTGACCACACGGAACAATTGGGCACACAGCAGCGTGTAATAAAGCCCTCAACCCTGTGGTGCAGACATTTTTATTAGCTCGTGCATGTACAGATGTAGCAATTTTTAGAACAGGAGAACAGTGACATATACCCTGGGGCTCCTGCCGTCAGTCAGAGCTGCAGATTCTGTATCTCAGGCTCCGGAGGGAGGAAGGGAACTCCCCCCACCTCCCCACACTGAGCCCAATCCCGCGGGGACAAGCATTGGGTCTTGGGTGCTGTAGAGCAGTGGTTCTCACACACCATCACCAGGCTCACAGGGAGAGCTTGTTCAAACACCCTGGAGCTGCTTGTTCAGTGTGTCTGGGAGGGGCTCAAATAACAAGTACCAAGATGATGCTGAGACTGGGGCCCACACTTTGAGAACCCCTGCTATAGGACTTTTTGTTTATCCTGCTTGCATATAAGAAGCTGTGTAAAAGTCTCTAAAACATACCAAAGCCTGGGCCTCATCCAGGCCAACTGAAATGGGAAGCACGGACAGTGGTGCTTTTCCAAGTTCCCCAGCTGATTCTGCTGTCAGTCCGCAAACACCACAACTAGCATCTTACTCAAGCACCCACGCTCTGATAGTAATTCTGATGCCAGGGTTGAAGATGAGTGTGTGTGTGGGGGGGGGGGTAAACAGCAAGTATATAGATATGTGTATATACATATCTGTATATGTGTGTGTAATATATATATATGTGTGTATATATATATGTGTGTATATATATATATATGTGTGTATATATATATATCCCTAACCTGTTGCCGTCAAGTCAATTTTGACTCATAGCGACCCTATAGGACAGAGTAGAACTGCCCCATAGGGTTTCCAAGGAGCATCTAGGTGGATTTGAAATGCTGACCTTTATAGTTAGCAGCCATCCATAGCTCTTAACCACTATGCCACCAGGGTTTCCATATATATATATTTGTTGTCAGGTGCTGTCAAGTCAGTTCCAACTCATATCAACACTCTGTACAACGAAACACTGCCCGGTCCTGCACTATCCTCACAATCATTGTTATGCTTGAGCCCATTGTTGTAGCCACTGTGTCAACTCATCTTGTTGAGGGTTTTCCTCTTTTTTGCTGACCCTCCACTTTACCAAGCACGATGTCCTTCTCTAGTGACTCGTCCCTACTGATAACACGTCCAAAGTATGTGAGATGAAGTCTTGCCTTCCTTGTTCTAAGGAGCATTCTGGCTATACTTCTTCTAAGACAGATTTGTTTGTTCTTCTAGCAGTCCATGTGTCTTAGGCTGGGGTCTCTAGAGAAGCAAAACCAGTAAAGCGTATAAATACATATATAGAGAGAGAGATTTATATATATATATATATATACCAAACCCAGTGCCGTCAAGTTGATTCTGACTCATAGGAACCCTATAGGGCAGAGTAGAACTGCCCCATAGAGTTTCCAAGGAGCACCTGACAGATTTGAACTGCCAACCCTTTGATTAGCAGCAGTAGCACTAAACCACTATGCCACCAGGGTTTCCTAGAGATTTATATAGAGAGATTTATATCAAGGAAATGGCTCATGTGATTGTAGAGGCTGGAACATCCCAAGTCCGTGGATCAGGATAGTGGCTTCTCTTGATTCATGTAGCCACAGGGGCTGGCAAACCCAAGATCTGCAGTTTGGAGAGCAGGGCTCTTGTTCATAGGCCGTGAAGATCGACAAATCCCAAGATCAGCAGGCAAGACTACAAGGCTTCTGATTCACATAGCTGCAGGGACTGGTGAACCCAAGAGTGGCAGGTTGGAAAGCAGGGCTCATGCTCACAGGCTGTGAAGATCCATGAATCCAAGAGCGACAGATAAGCTACTAGCACAAGTTCCAAGAATTGGAGATCAGAAGAACAGGAGGCAACTGCAGGATCTAGAGCAGGGAAAACCCAGAAGGTCCACTTATATTTTGATGCGGGCCACACGCCCAAGGAAACTTACTTTCAACTGATTGGCTACTTACAGAAGATACCATCATGGGGGTGATCATATATAAGCACCGAGAATCATGGCCCAGCCAACCTGACACACAATCTTAACCAGTCACACCATGGTATATTCAGTATTCTTCGCCAACACTATAATTCAGAGGCATCAATTCTTTTTTGATCTTCCTTATTCATTGTGCAGATTTCTCATGCATATGAGGAAATTGAAAATACTATGGCTTGAGTCAGGTACACCTTAGCCCTCAAACTGACATCCTTGCTTTTCAACACTTCAGAGAGTTCTTTTGTGACAGGTTTGCCCAACGCAATGTGTCTTTTTATTTCTTGACTGCTGCTTCCGTGGGTGTTGATTGTGGATCCAAGTAAAATGAAATCCTTGGCAACTTTAATCTTTTTTCCATTTGTCATGATGTTGCTTATTGACCCAGTTGTGAGGATTTTTGTTTTCTTTATATTGAGGTGCAATCCACAGTTAAGGCTGTAGTCTTTGATCTTCACTTTCAGCAAGCGAGGTTGTGTTAACTTCATGTTGCTGGTTGTTGATGCATCTTCCTCCAATCCTGATGCCCCGTTCTTCTTCATACATTCCAGCTTCTCAGATTATTTGCTCAGCATACAGATTGAATAATTATGGTGAAAGGATACAACCCTGAATCACACCTTTCTTGACTTTAAACCATGCAGTATCCCCTTGTTCTGCTTGAATGATTGCCTGTTGGTCTAAGTACAAGTTCCTCATAAGCATAATTAAGTGTTGTGGAATTTCCATTCTTTACAATGTTATTCATAATTTGTTACAATCCACAAGGTTGAATGCCTTTGCGTAGTCAATAAAACACAGGTAAACATCCTTCTGGTATTCTCTGCTTTCAGCCAACATCCATCTGACATCAACAATGACATCCCTTGTTCTACATCCTCTTCCGAATCTGGCTGAACTTCTGGCAGTTCCCGGCTGATGTACTGCTGCAACTGCTTTTGGACGATCTTTAGCAAAATGTCACTTGTGTGTGATATTAATGATATTGTTCAGTAATTTCTGCATTCCGTTCGATCACCTTTCTTTGGGATGGATACAAATATGGATTCTCTTCCAGTCTTTTGGTTAGCAAGGTGTCTTCCAAATTTCATGACATGGACCAATGAGCACCTCCAACACTGCATCTATTTGTTGAAACATCTCAATTGGTATTCTGTCTATTCCTGGAATCATTCCTAGAACGGAGTAGAAGTACCCCATAGAGTTTCCAAGGAACGAATGGTAAATTGGAACTGCTGACCTTTTGGTCAGCAGCCGAGTTCTGTTATATGTATATATATTCTAATTCTTTCCTTTGAGTGTTTGAGTCAGCCAACAAATACTTATCGAACATGAGTAAGTGCCAGGAATTGCGCTGGGCACTGACGATACAGAAACATATCAGCTACAGTGGTAGGCAACAGACAACAGACATCCACTGTAGTTAGTGGGGGTTTTAGTTGCAGGAGATATAGTCATAATTGGGTGGCTATGAGTCAGAATCAACTAGATAGCAATGGGTTTGGTTTGGTTTTGGTCTAACATATATGAGTAGATTATCACACAAAATGAATTCGTTCATTCTCAATTAATGCTTCTGCTGTTTGCAAAATGCCCTAGTTGCGCAGGGTCCTGTTGGGTCTGGCTAAGCAGAGGAAACAGAACTGGGTCTCCAGACAGGGAGTCAAAACTCTGAGAAGGTGGATCAGGTGCAAATGCTCCTTCAAGGTGGGAGTAGCCCACCCCTTCTCATGTTCGTACATCAGACTTATGTATTGGTGATGCCTCCAAAGACCCATCCTAAGCACTTGGCGAAGGCCATCAAGAAAGGAGAAGAGAATGGTTTGGGATTTCTTGTAAATGGAAATACAGCCAGATCAGATTAGCTTGCTTTTTTGGGCTTCTAGGGCATGTGACATAATGGTTTTGTTAACACGAGGCTAGATTCGCTAGGTAGATAAAAAGCCAAACTTATACAGTTTTCACTTGGATCAAATGAGATAACTGATGTGCCTACAATTTGGACTCTGCAAGTTCCAAGCACCTTAGTTATCAATGTTATTGTTCGTGCTGAACGGAAGGAGATGGTTCTGTGAATTCAGTCTTGGTGGGACAGCTCCCCCCCAGGGTGTGTGGACCCAGCACATACCACAGGTGGCTCAGGTGGTAGAGTGTATCCTTTGTAGGGTTGCTGGGAGGATGGAATATGGGTATAGTATCTGGCACCCTTCCCATCGCTCCCCAGCCCCAAAACACTGATCGATGTCACTGACTGTCCCTGAGAAGTCAGCTACATTGGTTAAAAAAAAAAAAAAAAAATCAGTTCTTGAGGGGAAACCTTGGCAAATGGAAACGGAATAAACCAGCGCTGGATGAGGAGGTCTAACCTGTGGGGAGAGCAGGCAAGGCTGCACCAAGGCATGCGTGCAGTTAGGTATGGCTTTCGGTTTTCTCGCTCCTCTAAGACGGGGGTGGAATTCAGCTGCCTGTCACTTGCCATATGGTTTCTGCAGATCAGTTGCTTAAAGCAAACATGTTGGTTTTCAGAGTTTCCTTGAGTGTAGATTTGTCTACCCACACAGCACTGTGAATATAGACTAATTACAAGCATACTCCAAAAATGAAAGATTCCGTGGTGGCTGATTTACAGCAGTCTTCTTTACCCCTTTCTCTGTCTGTGCCTGGAGAATGGAAGAGCCAGGCTTTCTCTGCTGGGCTTCTATGAGTCTCTGGGGCCATATGTCTTTGGAGAGAGCTGGTGAAGCTTTCTAGAGGTCCCCCAACCCCTCCCTCCAAAGCTGAGAGCATACTTAACACCCAGGCTGGAGGGAGAGGATGGTACCCCTCCATGCCCTACGGCTTCTTTTCCTAGAAGCAAAAAATAACAATGACAACGGACATTATTTAATGTGTTTATGTGTGTGTGTGCGCATCTCTGCGTGTAAAAATAGACCCAACCATTTGGAGACCTGGCCTTCTAGTCCTTGTCTGGTCACTGTTTTGCTGTGTGAGCTTGGGCAATTTCCTTCCCTCTCAGGGTCTCTATTTCTGACTCATCAAAAAACCGGATGACATGAATTGGTTTTAACATCCAATGGGCTCAAGGTATATTTACCTCGAAGTCCAGGATTTGACCCAACTAGACGACTCGATGGCACTAGTTTTTTTTTTTTTTTTTTTTTTAGAAGCATAGAAGGAGTCCCTGGGTGTTGTGATGGTTAAGCTCTCGACTACTAGCTGAAAGGTTGGTGGTTTGAACTCACCCCAGAGGCTCTTGGAAGACAGGCCTGGTGATCTGCTTCCAAAGGGTCACAGCCTTGAAAACCCTGTGGAGCAGTTCCACTCTGCACAGGTGGGGTTGCTGTGAGTGAGAACCGAGTCAATGGCAACTTAACGATAAAAACAAGGGAGGGAAGAATTTGCCTCCAACCTTACCCCCATGTAAATGGCCAACAATGTACTTGGAGACACAAAGCCTTGTATTGAAATCCCAGATCTGCCACTTAATCATCAATGATTTTTTTGTTTTAATCTGGGTTTTAGTTTTCTTATTTGTTAAGTGGGGAATGTAACAACCCTCACCTAACAATGTCAAAGGGATTAATTGAGAGCCAAAACCCACTGCCATCAAGTCAATTCTGACTCATGGCGACCCCATGTGTTACAGAGTAGAATTGCTCCACAGAGTTTTCTTGGCTGTAATCTTTATGGAAGCAAATTGTCAGGCCTTTCTTCCAAGGCACCTCTGGATAGGTTAGAACCACCAACCTTTTGGTTAGTAGCTGATTGCAAACCACTTGTGCCACCCAGGGACCTTAACTGAGAGCAGTTGTCTCTAATACTCTAGTCTGTAAACCCGTTAAGGCCTGGAACAGGTACACCCCCTCCCATTATTCATCTCCCTTCCTCAGTTTCTGGCACAATGCTTGGCACATAATGACCATTTGCTAATTATTAAATAATTAAACAAGACTTGGATTTGCGAGAGCAGCTGTCCCCATCCCTGGTGCACAGAGCGTGCTTGGTACTTGTGACTTTCCCAAGGTGTGCCATCAGTCAATGGTAGACTAGGACTATATTCACATTTCATTGATATGTGCGTACCTGCTGTGTGTGCTGGTTTTCAAAGACAGACTGTGCCCTCTCTTTTCTGAAATGAAGGCAGAGAGCTTTTTGCAGCTTCCATATGCTTTTAAGTTAATTTCTTTAGGTAGAGTTCTTTTACTTTCCTATTTTTTAAAAAAGGCAATACTCCAGAGAAATGTCTCTCTGAGTTTTGTTTCCTGTTGGACATATTAAGTTCAAGGAGCCTGGTGCCGCAATGGTGAAGTGCTCAGCTGCTAACCCAAAGGTTGGTGGTTAGAAACCATGCACCAGTGACGCAAGGGGAAGACCTGGCCATTTGCTCCCATAAAGATTACAGCCGGAAAAACCCTACAGGCAGTTCTACTCTGTCCTATAGGGTTGCAACTGTGGTGTCCCTAGACTTGGTGTCTCCCAGTGTGGTAATCATGATGTCACACCCCCACGACCACCATGGATCTCCTGCCATACCAGACCATACAGAATCCTTAGTAATGTTTTTTGTACTAATGTTACCAGTAAATCGTAATTCCTGTATATCACTCCTTCTTGTCCTTTAATACTACTTTATTCTCAAAAAAGTTATTAATATAGGTTCACAAATACTACTCACTGCAATACCAGAAAATTTGATGAAATCAGCGACTATAAAAACACCAGCCTCAACAAAAGCAACTGTGTGTGCTTGTAGCTGGTGCAGACCAAGCCACGTGATTCCAAGCATCACTGTAATTGGATAACGATGACAGCTCTGACCGGAGCACGTTTGGAGGTTCAAACAGTAAATTAGCATAGAGCTTTAGCCTTGTAGTTGTATTGATACATGTAAGCTGGGCTTACGAAAAATGTTTTTGTTGTTATAACTAACTACAGGCATATTTTAATCAAAAGTAATAAATTTCAACTGAAACACTGCACAGCATTTTATAGAGTCATTTTGGTGTCACTCCCTCTGACAGTGTCACCGGGTGCGGTTCACACTCCCTGAGCCGCCTAGTGAGGCCACTGTGTTGCTACGAGTTGGAATACCCTCAACGGCACCTAACAATAACACGAAGTTCCACGTTCTTGGGAGTGAGGACTGGGCAAACACCAGGTGAGGGGAAGTAAAGTGTCGTCTTGGAACACATGTATATATATTTATATACATCATCTTAGAGATGAGGAATCTGAAGTTCAGAGAACGTAAGTCCCTCTCCCAAGGCCTCAGGCTAAAAAGCCAGGAAAAAAATTTTTTTTCTTTTGTGCTTTAAATGAAAGTTTACAAATCAAGTCAGTCTCTCATACAAAAATTTATATACACCTTGCTCTGTACTCCTAGTTGTTCTCCCCCTAATGAGACAGCACACCACTTCTCTCTACCCTGTATTTTCCATGTCCATTCAGCCAGCCTCTGTGCCCCTCTGCCTTCTCGTTCCCCTCCAGACAGGAGCTGCCCACATAGTCTCATGTGTCTACTTGAGCCAAGAAAAAGCCAGGAATTTTTTGTTCCATGCATTTTCCGGCAATCCCATGTTGGTTATCTGCATTATTTGCCTGTAATATTTCACATATACTGTTATGAGGTCAAACTACATCATGGGTCAAGGGACCTGCCTGTGCCCTGTTCACCTACTGTTGGCCTGTTCTCCAGTGATATGGCCAGTGTCCCTAACCCTTTGCTCTCTTAGATAAATGGGTAACACCCCTCCACCCCCATTTTGAGTCTTTGCCTAGAGCAGTGGTTTTCAAAATGGTATATTCCATGTTCTTCGACAACATCATAATTCAAAGGCATCAATTCTTCTTTGGTCTTCCTTATGCATTGTCCAGCTTTCCAGGCATATGAGGTGATTGAAAATACCATGGGTTGTTAGAAGTGCAAATTCTCGGGCCCCACCTCAGACCTACTGGATCAGAAACTCTGGGGGCAAAGCCCAGGAATCAGGTTTAACAACTCCCCCAGGTGACTCTGATGCGTGGTTCAGTTTGAGAACCACTGTAAAGAAACACCGTTGTGATTTGTGGCTCCTTCCCAGCCCCAATTCCAACTGAGCCCAAGGAGTTGACATCAGTTATCAACTCTGTTTGTCTCTGCAGATCACCTAGTTTTCCAGTTTTGCTTACAAAGAAAGAGTTGGAAGACAATTTAGCAGGGTGTTTCTGCCTTCATTGGCAATGTTTGTCCTGTTCAAACCAGGTACATCTTTTATTTTTTGTTTTTGGAATTGAGTATTCTCTGCTTCATGGAGATAAAAGGGAGGAGGCACTGCTACCATATATGATAACTAAGACAGTTAATTTTTCTCTAAATGTGTTAATGTTCAAGTTCACTCTCGCTACTATCCTTTCGGTAGAGTTCCAGCAATCCAATTTGATTACAATGGAGGGAAAAAAAAAACCAAACCGAAACCCATTGCCGTAGAGTTGATTCCATATGTAGGGCAGAGCAGAATTGCCCCATAGAGTTTCCAAGGAGTGCCTGATGGATTTGAACTGCCGACTTTTTGGTTAGCGGCTGTAGCTCTTGACCACTATGCCATCAGGGTTTCCAACAATGGAGAGAAGTTATTATTTAGATGTGTGTTGTTCTGTACAAAGAAAGTGCCAGAATGTTCTGAGTGAGGTGTAAATCCTCCACTAGACCATAATTCTGGCTGGCAAAAGGGTGGGCTTGAAAGGCTTTGGAGGACAATGGCCACATAGTGTCAAAGCAGTTAAAAGGGAAAGTCCCCTTTAGTTTCGGCTCAAAGGACTCCTATAAGGATTCCAGGTCTGCTTTTATGAATACGAGATTCTAAGAAGTGTTGCAATTGTGAGCCGTGGGGGACAGTGTCACCTTGATCCTCCAATTTACCGCCACCAGCAGTCAAAAGAGCTAAACATCTTCACACACTCTTCAATCCACTTTCATTTGATCACCCAAAGAGGTGCTGGTGACAATAGGGGTGGGAAGTGACATTGATGTGATATATATATTTGCTCCAACTCAAAGGAGCAGATGCCTTTTAAGAGCCTGAAAGTGGGGGAGGATTCTAATTCCCCTCCAGCTCCCTGGCACCCCGAGGAAGTAAAGTGAGAGCTTTTCATGAGTCCGACTCTTATTTGGCGGAAGTTTCCCCTAATGACAATCAACCCTGCACCCCTCCCCCCAGCAGATCACTACCTCTTAAAGTATCATGACATCTGCCTGCTCTCAGGCAGACCCCAGAAACCCTCGGCATTTCATCCTGCATTGGTGGCTGTTCCTTTGCAAAGATTTCTTTGAATTGCATCTCAAGATGACAGCACAAACCCAAACATGGGGTAATGGCATTTTGCCGCCTGCTCTATTTAATTGATGTCTGGCTGGTTTCTCCCACCTCTCCCCAACCTCCTTCAATTTAGTTCTGGAAACATCTGCCTTTTTTATCCACCAATAGAGTCGTGAAAGGGTGGCAAACCAGTTAGATGAAATATCAAAGTTATGAATTCTGATTTAATAAATGTGCATTCGAGAGATGATTCATGGCATGTATGATGGCTCTCAATTGCTTTCTCAAACCTTTCATGCTTCATTCTGTTAGGAGCTTCAGTCAATGCCAACTGATTAATTATCACAGCACTAGTCATCTTTTGTTTAGTAAACATGTGCATGGGACCCCTCTGGGCTTGGCCATATCGAAATTTATTTTAAATGCAAGCAAAATGTTTTAAAATATATACTTTCATAAATGTGTCTAAAATTCTAAGCCAGTAGTAGATAGATAAATGTATGGATAGATGGATGGTTGGGTGGGTGGGTGGGTGGGTGGACGGACGGACGGACGGACGGATGGATGGATAGACAGACAGATAGGCAGGCGGGCAGACAGCTGCCATTGAGTTGACTCCAACTCATGGAGACCGTATATACAACAGAACAAAATGTTTCTTGTTCCTGCATCAACCTCAAAATCTCTGGCATGTTCCAGCCCATCATTGCAACTACCGTGCCAATCCATCTCACCAAGGATCTTCCCAGCTCTTTTTAGCCTTCTACTTCACCAAACACAATGTCCTCCTCTAGAGATTGATCTCTCCTGATGATGTGTCCAAAGCAAGCTGGCCAGACAATGTTCTGTCGTGATCCATAGGTTTTTCATTGGCTAATTTTCAGAAGTAAACCACCAGCCCTTTCTTCCTAGTCTGTCTTAGTCTGGAAGTTCTGCTGAAACCTGTCACCATGGGTGACCCTGCAAGTATTTGAAATACCAGTGGCATAGCTTCCAGCATCAGATCAACACGTAAGCTGCCACGGGACAACAAACTGACAGGTGGGTGGTAGAAATCAACACGTCCTCATTATTCTTTGAGCACTTCTGTACTTTCTGGCATGGCAAGATGGCCCAAACTCATCTTGTACTTCTCCTACACCAGCCCTGTGATCAGCCAGCTATTTCTCCAAGAAAACCTGGTTCCTTTTAGCAGAAGGTGGTATTTAGAAACCGAGATCTGGGCAATGGGTGTGTTCATAGCTACTGGGGTGTCATTTTTTTCTAGGCCTACTCTGAAGACTGAACTAGGAAATGTATGTATGATTATATGTATACATCTCTCTGTCTGTCTGTCTGTCTGTCTGTCTGCCTATCTATCTATCTACCTATCGAGCCCTAGTGGCACAACAGTTAAGTGCTGGCTGCTAACTAGAAGGTTGGTAGTTTGAACCCACCCACTGGGTCCCTGGGACAAAGACCTGGTGATAAACTCCAATAAAGGTTATAGCTTAGAAAACCTCATGAGGCAATTACACTCTGTCAGATGAGGTGACTATGAGTTGAAAATCGACTCAGTGGCACCCAGCGACAACAACAGCAACATTTATCCATCCATCTATCCATCCATCCGTCCGTCCGTCCGTCCGTCCGTCTATCTGCACACATACATACACACAGGGTTTTTCAACTTTGGCACTACTGATATTTAGAGTTGGATAATTTCTTGCTGTGGGGACCCACCCTGTGTATTGTAGGATATTAATGACATCCCTGGCCTGTACACACTATAAGCCGGTGTCATAGGCTGTGCCTCCCATGGGTCTTCCTTTTATGCCCATCTTTCAGGTAGGAAATGCTGAGGCTATGCTCCAAGATTCTCAAACTGTGTGTTCATGTAAAAGGTTGAGTGGTTCTTGACCTGAATCCAAGCCTATGCTGTCTCACTCCATCAGGCAATATGTTCTTTCTACCTATACCAGGTTTTTCTTATTTTGCAGGGTTTGAAAACTAAGTTTCCAGCTATCAGCATGTCTTTGTGTCTCTGTTTGACAACAGGGAGGCTCTCCTTGGCTGTCCCTTCCTGCCTGACCTCATCCTTAATAATCCTCCACCACACTGTTACTCATTCCACCCTCCATAGCAGCCCATGAGATTTGCTCTTCTTTATGGAGCCTGTCTTGGGTAGACTGCTGATATGGAAAAGGACTGGGTCTCTGGAACCCTGAAGGGTTTTCAAAGAAAGCTCCTCTCAGTTCAGGGACACCTGACCATCTCATCCAATGATGTTACTTAATCAGAAAGAGGGGGCCAGGGCTGCCAGGATACTGATTCATTCCACCCTTTATCTGAACTTGACTAGATGACTTCCCCTGTGGGCTATGCGAGTATCTTCTGGAGAATTCACAGAGACCCTCCACCCTCTGCCAACCACACTGTGGGCTGTAGGCTTCCAATGGACCTGAGGTGGGGGGATAAAGTGTATATTCCAGAAAACAAGCAGCCCAGAGAGGAAGCAGCTCTCAACTGAAATTCTACCCAAACTGCAGCTCCTTTCCCCACTCGTGGTGTGGCCTTGGGAAAGTCCCAGAACCTACCTCGTCTTCATCTGCAAAATGAGATTGAGGGTCTGGAGAAATGCAAAGGGCACCTGGAGCTTGGGAAGAATGGCAGAGGAGCAAGAAGGACTCAGTAGTTGACGTCTGGAGACCTGAGTTTTGCCACAAACCCGACCTTGGAGCAGCATCTCTCTTGCTCACGTTGTGGCCTTGTTCCTTGGAGGGTGCCTGGCACAGAGTCCAGTCCAGTCCAGTCGCCATCAAGTTCATTCCAACTCACAGCAACCCGTGTCTGTAGAACTGTGCTCCATACGGTTTGCAGTGGCTGATTTTTCAGAAGCAGATTGTCAGGTCTTCTGAGGCACCTCTGGGTTGACTTGAACTTCTAGACCCTCAATAAACACATCCTTAGTGTTGCTCTTGTTGCATGACTTGATCTCTTGAAAATCCTCGGGCTCCAGTCTTCTTACCTATAAAATGGGCATAATAACTTGAATATCTCAAGACAGTTGTGAAGGACCGAGAATGTACGGCAAGCACTGGCCTATATCTGGCAAGTGGTCAGGACGTAAGACCCAGCATTTACGTTGTTGACTCCAGGCCATCTGCTTACAAGGGGGAGCTCTTCCTGCTTCTTCATAGCTTGGGCTCAGTGCTGGACAGTGAGCAAGCTGAGAGCACGTGGCTTGTGAGGCTGAATTGTCGTCTCAGGTGACCTGTGACAAAACTGGCATCCAGGCAGTTAAGGAATTACTTCGAGGCCATTCAGTTAGAATGTCACAGAGCCAAGTTTCACAGGCTAGGTCTACCTGCATCCAAGGTAAGTGCTTTTTCCACTGCCCCTAGCTCCTCCCAGGACTGGGGCTGCTTGACTTACCTGCCAAACTGACTGTATTAATCAGGCCGACCAGTACTGGCAGGGAAATAACCACAGTGTCATCACACTCTCTAACTGTGTTTGATCCCATGGCTAACAGGGTCATTAGCAAAGGAGAGTCATGGCAGGTGTGCCTACCGTGGTAGGTGTGCCAACTGAGGGCTGCTCCAGGTCAATGGCCATTTATCATCCTCTAACCTATCTGGCCAGGATGCAGGCAATGACATCAGGTGGGGACTGGCATCAATTCCGGGGAAGGTAGACATGCTTTATAACCATCCCTGGTGCTGATCAATGCCCTCCAGGGGCTTCCTGTGGTCAGAGCCCAAAGCTGCCTGGGTCCTCTCCCAGAAACGGGCCATCTCAGTGTTCTCAGTGTCTGTACCACACCTGGCCCTGGGAGCATACTGGCATGGGCACGTTTGGTTTTGCATGCAACCCACACGCCTCCTCCTAGAAACAGCACCATCTAGACAGAATCAATTTCCCATTGACTTTCAGCTCCACCTCAGACACAGTGTGATTCTTGTCTGAGGGGTTATAAAAGCCATGGACTGTCTTATAATATAAAAGAGTTACGGAAGGAGCCCTGGTGGCACAGTGGTTATGCGCTTGGCCGCTAACCAAAAGGTTAGTGATTCGAACCCACCAGCCACTCTGCGGGAGAAAGATGTGGCAGTCTGCTTCCGTAAAGATTACAGCCTTAGAAACCCTATGGGGCAATTCTACTCGGTCCTACAGGGCCGCACCCCGCACGCCTCCTCCTTGAAATAGCACCAGCTAGACAGAATCAATTTCCCATTGACTTTCAGCTCCATCTCAGACACGGTGTAATTCTCGTCTGAGGGTTTATAAAGGCCATTGACTGTCTTATAAAAGATTAAACACTTACCTTGTGGCACGCAGTAGCTCTATCTATCATGATGCCTTTTTGACAATTTGTGGGGGTGGGGAGCTGTGGAGGGGTGGTTGACATTCCCACGGCAGGAGTCGCTCAGACAGCCAGTGCCTGCTGGACCTGGTAGGACAGAGACGTGAATGGCTCTGCTGAAGGACCCTCCTAATTCGTCCCCCAGGGGGCTTCTCTCCACTGGGAGTCCAGCTTTCCTTGCTCCATTTTGAAAACAAGTCAGGTGTGACAGGAGGTAAATCGTACTCCAGCATTGCCTGCCTTATGTACCATGCAGAGGAGACTAGATATTGTCCTATGAGGCCATGGGAGATATTTTAGAATGCTGAGCAAGAAGATGTATGGGATGGTGGGGGAGCTGGATTGGAAGGTATGAATTAGATGACTTTAGACAATGATGAAGCGCTCAGCTGCTAACTGAAATGTTGGCTGTTTGAACCCACACAGTGGCTCTGCAGGAGAAAAATCTAGCTATCTGCTTTGGTAGAGATTACACCAAGAAAACCCTGTGGGGAAGTTCTGTTCTATCACTTGGGGTTGACGTGAGTGGGAATTCACTTGATGGCACATAATAACAGCAGACAAGTTTTGAAGGCCCCAAACCAAAACCAAACCCATTGCGGTCGAGTCAATTCTGACTCACAGTGACCTTATAGGACAGGGTAGAACTGCCCTGTAGTGTTTCCAAGGAGTGGCTAGTGGATTCAAACTGTTGACTGTCTGGTTAGCAGCCATTGCTCTTAACCACTGTGCCACCAGGGCTTCTTGAAGGCCAGAACACACCGTTAGTAGTGAGATTGAAAAACGGGAAGGATTTAAAGGTATTAAGCAAGTAGAGTCAGAATTGATGGACCTTTGAATTATTGGATATGAGAATTGAGGAAAAGAAGGGAGTCAAGTATGGCGCCACATTGTTATTGACCCTTGGAGTAATTTCACTGGGAGCCAGCGTCAGATGAAGGAGTAGAGAGGGGAAGCGTAGACAGCTGTTCCAAGAGACTTGGCTTTATGAGGGTGTGGTAGGGGGATGACGGGTCAAGAGAGGGTTTTATTTTTAAGGTGTGGGACGTCTGAGCATATTTGTATGCTGAGGTTGGAAGGGGCCTTGGAGGAGGGAAAACTGGCAGTGCAGAATAAAGATGTGATAATTGATGGGCAGGCCTCCCAGAATGATGCATGAGCAGAAAGAAAGGTGGAGGCAGCATGTCTTCCCCTGAGAAGTAGGATGTGGTAATAATAGACGTGAAGACTTCTAAATTTATGGGTAATGAAGCAAAATGGTGAAGGAGATTGCACCCAGTCTCTTTCCCTCTCCCTCTCTCTTTTTTTTTTTTTAGTTTTAGGAGTTACAGTTAGAGTTCTTTTTAGGGCTAGAGTTAGGACTAGGTTAGGATAGGTTTAGGGTTAGGGTTAGGATTAGGGTTAAGATTTGGGTTAGTGTTAGGATTAGGGTTAGGGTTAAGTTAGGGATGGTTTAGGGTTAGGATTATTATTAGGGTTAAGGTTAGCTTTTAAATTAGGGTTATGGTTAGTTTTAAATTTAGGTTCAGGATTAAGATTACAGTTCAGTTTAGGGTAGTTTTAAGGTTAGGTGTGGCGAGATGCTTAGGGTTACGGTAAGGGTTAGACTTAGGGTTAGAATTAGAATCGTGGTTACTGTTAGGGTTAAGTGTTAGTACTTAGGAATAAGATCAGGCTTAGGTTTGGGTTTAAGATTAGTGTTATGTTATGGTTAGGGTCCTTTTTATATTAAATGTTGGGGTTAGTTTTAGGGTTAGGATAATCCTTAGGTTTATATTTGGGGTTATGGTTATTATTATTATTTTTAATAAGGAAGTCCCTAGATTTTGAATGTCAGGCTTGTGTACAACCTGTAGTTATGAACCAACCCTGGTAAAGCTATGATATTAAAAATTCGAGGTTCATACAATAGTTCATAATAACAAAATGGTACCATTTTGCGAAGTACATCAAAACATTTTTATTACTGTATTATTACTTTAAAGATATTTTAGTGTAACTGGGTGTGCTTCTTTTGTTTTTTATGCATAGAAATGTATGCTATTTACTAAGACAAACATTTGAGTAACTGATCTACTCTGTCCTATAGGGTCGCTATGTGTCGGAATCGACTCGACGGCACTGGGGACTGGGGTGGGGAATGTTAGATAGGAACCATACTTAACTGCTCTGACCTATGTACAAATTCGACTTAAAGACAGACAGGAAGGGAACTCATTTTTAATTCCGGACTGCCTGTAATTAATTTTGTTATCGTTGTTGTTGTTGAGAACACACACGGTAGAACATACACCAATTCAGCAATTTCTACATACAGAGTTCAGTGATGTTAATTATATTCTTCGAGTTGCGCATCCATTCTCACCCTCCTTTTCCAAGTTGTTGCTCCCTCATTAACATAAACTAACTGCCCCCTAAGTTTTCTACCTAATCAGATTCCTGTTGTCACTTTAATCCTGTATAGATAGATCTTAAAAGAGTACAATGTACACCCAATCTCTTATTATCACTTTGAGGAAGAAGCAAGCTTCTGCTGTGAGACTGGGGAGTAGAGGTGGAGCTGACGGCTCCAAAACAGTGGAGAAGGTCTATGTAGAGCAATGGAGGGAAGCTACCTGGGACCATGGTATGTATATGACATGGTTGATGAAGCCCAGGATGGAGCATGGCTTGGTCATCAGCTCCAGCATGTGGAGGGGCCCAGAGGTGTGGCAACAAGGGAAGATGCTTGGGTTGACCCATAGTTGGGGATCTGCTCAGAAGTGTGGCAGAGGAGCTAGAGGATAATTAAAGTGATGGATTATAGAGGTGGAATGAAGGAAGGTTTAAACAGGGAGCTGATATGCTTAGAGAACATTAAGGGACTGGACATTATGATAAGTTCAGAGAAAAGACATCAGATGATTAAAAGACCTGAAAAGAAATCAGCTGTGATCAGATGTTAGATTTTAAGGTTTCAGAGTCAGAAACTTTCTGGGTGACAGTAATATCCAGGGAGTGGCTGCTGATGCAGAGGTGAAAATGGTCACCAACATTATGTCAAGCATAACCGGATTTTCTTATTAAATCTCATAACAGTCCTCATTGTATGAATGAGGCAATGGAGTCACGGAGGGAAGAAAGAACTTGCTCAAGGTATTACAATTAGTTATTGTCAGAGGTGAGATGTGAAGCTTGGTGGTCTCTTCTACTCTCATCCACTACTCCTAACACCTGTAGGGCAGTGCATTGGGTCAACTCTGTGTATGTTAATGTTCCTCAGAATGATAGCAGTAGTTGGGTTCGAGAGGAGAATGATAAAATGGGTATAGTTGACCTGTACCAAAATTATGTCTGCAGCATCTGTCTACCCATACTCTAATGCTCAGTTCACATTGGCCACTTCATCTTGGCCTCAAGAGCTGATGAGCCTCCTGCTTGGCATATTCCTCACCCACATGGTGGGCTCTTAGCTTCCTGATGCAGTGGCTATATGTCTGGTAACTGAGCCTGACCTTGGCAGTCAGATCCATGTCACAGCCATCATTGGTGAGAAGCAAAGAAGGGACCAGCCTCCCATGCTGTTGCTGCCTGTTGAAGGCAAAGAACATCTCCCATGGCAAAAGCTCTGTCCAGTGGGGCTGTGCACTGACTGGGACGGTGGGTGGTTTCGGTGCTCTTCACCACACCTCTCCATTGGGTCCAGAAGTAAAGTCTGTCTGGGATTGTATTTTCCAAGAGGTGTCATTGCCCCAGACACATTTCAAATTGTGTGGTGGCTTTCTTTGAAAAAATCCTCTTAGTGCAGTCCGGATCCAGGCAAGTGATAATATAAATACTGTGGTTGTTAGCCAAGTTTGTCCAATTATCCCAATTTTTTTCCTTCTAATTTAAATCCTTTTTCCTTTCTGTTTATCCCATCATTAAGAGGTAGCATGGTGTGGGAGTAATATCTTTATTCACGTGTTAATTTGGCAGCTATTTATTTAATCATTCAACAAATATTGGATCACTGGTTTTGGAGAAAGTAGGCTGGATTGACTCCTGGTTGTGTGAGGTAGACAGGTAGGCAGCGGTCACACAATAAGATACTTTAGATATCACATATGAGCTTAGTTTTTAACCCTTAAATGGTAAGGGAGATCCATTACCATGGAAGAATTTACTAAACTCTAAGATCCTGAATTTCTTTCTTTGCAATAGAGTTTTGTATCAACTGGGCATTGGGTTAGTGAGAAGTTATTATTAAGAACCCAGTGCAGTGCCTGGCATATGTTGTCATTAGTTGTCATCAAGTTCGCTCCAACTCTTGGCAACCTTATGTATAACAGAACAAAATGTTACACGGTCCTACACCATCTTCACGACGGTTGGTATGTTTGAGCCTATTATGACTTTTGTGTCAATCCATCTCATTGTGGCATTCCCTCATTTTGGATGGCCTTCTACTTTACCAACCATGATGTTGTTTTCTAGCGATTGGTCTCTACTGATGATGTATACAAAGTACGCAAGATTAAGTCTCACCATCCTCGCTTCTGAGGAGCATTCTGGTTGTATTTCTTCTAAGACTGATTAGTTAATTCTTCTGGCAGTCCACAATATATTCAATATTCTTCACCAGCACCACAATTAGAATACAGCCTGGCATATAAAAAAAAAAACCAAAACCAAACCTGTTACCATCAAGTCAATTCCGACTCATGATGACCCCGTGTTATAGAGTAGAACTGTTACATAAGGTTTTCTTATGCTGCATCCAAACCTGTTGATTCCTCTTCCCTCAGGTTCTGGGTCTTTCTAACTGACAGGGAAATGCCATTTCGCCAGATGAACAGATACGCTGGTTGCATAGCAGTGGCCAGTAGTTGTTTTTGTGTTTTTAATCTGCATGGTAGGCACCATGTTCATGCTAATGGCAAAGGTTATGGGCAACCCTAGGTGACTGAGAGTCCAGTTAACCCAGCCAGCAGATGTAGACATTACGATTACAGCAGGAAGGGATTTTGTTTCATATCTGTGAAGCTCTGGCCTGCCTCCTTCCCCAGTTTTACTGGGCTGAAATGGGCTTGGCCAAGGGATGTGGTGAGGTTCGCTTGGCTCAGGGTTTGCAATAATCCTTGATGCTGGGATGGAACCAAGTGTGAAATAGTCCATGATGCCTTACAATTTAGGAAACTAAAATTGCATTTTTCACACCAGAGACATTTTCCACATGATTCAGGGCTATTCTCTGAGGGCAGCTTCCATTTCAGCATTTCTGGACCTGGAATAAGGTCATCGGGTCTGATGGGGCGCATTCTTGCTTTGGCTTTATGGGAAGTCAGTGTTCTGCCTTGGCCTGGCCAGAAGTTTCTGCCTGGATGCTGTATCATCTGGCTTCATGTTATGTTTCTTCTGACACATGTCATGCCATTTGTTCAAACACGAGAAGCACTGCGATTCTGTGGAAAGAGCAAAGGATTTTGAGTGAGGCTGCCTGGGGTTGACTCCCGGCTCTCAGCCTCTCTGAGTCTCTATTCAACCAACTCCTCTGACTGGTTTTGAAGTGCAATGGCATAATGCCTGTGAAAATGCCATGCAAAATGCAAAGCGCTATACAGATATTCGTTTGGGTTATGTTTATCATTATCCTTCAATTTATAGAGGAAGAACCATATTTTAATAATTGGCTGAGAGAATGTGACAGGGTTTTTCTTTTGCTAAAATTTCATTAATCTGTCAGGCCCTTTATAGAAAAGAGGAGTAAAAATCCCATTTCCCTCAATGTTTATGTACTCATTATTTACCTTTGAAAGCGGTATTTGGTTGTTCTGATCTGGTGAGTTATGAATGATAGGGGAGGTTTGAGAATTTCTTTTCAGGTTTTTTTTTTTTTTTCTAGTTTAGTTCAAAAAGTCAATGCATCATCTTCAATGACTTTAATGGAGATTAAGTGAATGAAATTCACAATATTGTCAATATTAATCAAAAAATGACATCAGATCTCTCAGACTCAATGAGTTAGGAAAGGTAGGAAAAGTCAAGGATCTGGCTTCAGGTATGCAATTGATAATTGGTCCAAGGTTTCCCTTCTGGGTCTCTGCCCCATTCACAACAGTGGAGGCATCCTGCATACTCTATCCTCATGCTCTCCTGTTTCTCTTCTCCTCAAGAATCTGTCATGACTCCCTATTGCCCAAAGGGTTCTCCAGAGTCTGGAGACTCCCTCTTGGACATTGTTGTTGTTAGTTGCTGTCGAGTTGGCTCTGATTCATGGTGGCCTTACGTGTAACAGAAAGAAAAGTTGCCTGCTCCCACGCCATCTTTATGATTGTTGGTATGTTTGAATTCATTGTTTTAACTATTGCATCAATTTACCTCATGAGTCTCCCTTGCCCCCTGCTATTTCCCACTCATGACCTATGTTTGAGTGTTTGTGGACTCTACTTTCCTGATGATTGACTGTCCACTTGCACTTTCAGTTGTTGTAGGATTAGCACCCCTGAAGTGCACCTCTGACAGAGGGCTGTCATTGAAACTTTCCATACCATTTCTAAGACTTCTAAACTTGACTCAGCACCAGCCCCATATTCTGAAGGCATCTTACCTAAATAAACCAGAGAGGAAGATCATGCTCCTTAAGACAGTGCATTGTACCGCCTTATAGCCAGTCAGAGAATCCTCACAAGATGGGATGCTTTTCAAGATGACGAGTTTCTGGTAACTAACTCTGTTGCAGTAGATCCCTATTGGGAACAATTGTTCCCTTTCTGTGCCTACTTTTGTTTGCTGCATACATACGGCATCTGTCCCATAGACTGAGCACGTTGGGGTGTATTTGACTCTGTGTAATCACATAGCTTCTATCACAGTGTTCATACAGAACACATCCTTTGTTATGGATTGAATTGTGTCCCCCTCAATATGTGCTAAAATTCTATCCCCGGTACCTGTAAATATGACCCTGTTTGGAAATAGGGTTTTTGTTTTTGTTTTTTCATTACGTAGCCAAAAGGTGGGTGGTTCAAAATCACCCAGAGGCACCTTGGAAAACAGACCTGGCAATCTGCCTCTGAAAGGTCACAGCCTTGAAAACCCTTTGGAGCTTTTCTACTCTGACACACACAAGGTTGCCATGAGTTGGAATCAACTTGATGGCAACTAACAACAACAACCAGTATAGGGTGGTTCCTAAACCTAATCACTTCTGAGTTATAAAAGAAGCAGAAAAGACACATAGGCACACATGGGGAGGATGCTATATGAAGACAGACACACACGTAAATGCATCTACAGGCCCAGGAGTACCAGGGATTGCTGGCTATGAGAAGCTGAAATCGACAAAGAAGGACTTTACCTTAAAGCCTGAATTCAGATTTCTAGCTTCTTAAACTGTGAGCAAATAAATTTCTGTTCTTTAAAGCCACCCACTTGTGGTAATTTTTGTTACTGCAGCACTAAGGAACTAATCCACTCTCAGAGATGGGGAGTAAGCACCCAATTTCTCAGATTTGTTATGGGAATTGAACTAATGTTGCTCCTTGATGTGCCTCTACCCGACACAGGCCCTGGGCAGTTACACTTCTTATGTATCAATTTCTTATGAACCCATAATTCTTTGAGCACATCCTATATGCCAGGTACTGTGCTAAGAACTGGAAAATCAGAAACTTGGTCTTACCCTTGAATAGTTTTCAGTTTTGAGTGGGAGGAAAACACAAAAATAATAGAAATAATGCTGGAGTTCTATTATCTGGTTTCATGATTGGGGAAACCGAAGAATGCCTATGGATGGCTCAGACACATAGGCACCTCTTTCTGCAAAAGTTCAAGTAAGGCATGTCATGGCATACCCACAAGGAATGGGAACAAAAGGCCATAGATTAACACAATTTCATTAGCTGGGCAGAGAAGACCAGGAAGCCAGACTCAGCCCTACTCAACTCCCCTTTTTCCTAAGATCCTCAGGATTCACATGAAAGCAAGCCTTGAAGCCTGCCTTGTCTTGGCATCTCTCACGCCTGAGATGTGTCTCAGATTTCTCCCTCTCTGGACATAGGATGTGTGTAGGGAATTCTAAGCCATTTAGTGCTGCTGGAAGCTGAAGACATCAGAGTAGCTGGAGATGAGACTGAACCCTTAGGTAGGTCCCAGGTTATAAAAGGCCACATTGATATCTGTAAAGAGTTTCTTTTTTGTCCTATGATTTGGAATTGTCTGTTCATCAAAATCACCTGTGGAGCTTCTAAAAAGGCAATGCCATGGCTTTGTGCCTAGACAGTGGTTCTCAATGGAGTTGGGGGCAGTGAGAATGTGATTGGCAGTGCCACAGGAAAGCCAGGGTTCTAGGTCTTCCAACTGTGGTGTACAGATTGGGAGGACGATGGGATCTGGGTATCGCGTACCTGCCAAAGTACATTGGAATTAGGTGGGCAGGCACTGGGTTTTGGTTTTAGGTTACTAGTGATGGAGAGTCTTTGTAGTCACACAGGAATAAAAGGTTTTCCTGAGAGACAAGCATCATTCGCAAATTTTTACATGGTCTTAGGGGTACCATAACAAACAGGGAAAACAGTAGAATGTTCAAACAAATCCCAAGAATAAGGAATCACTTCTTGAGGTCACTCACACCTTCCCTCCATTGGTTCCTATTGTGTCCCTTGGAGTTGGCAGAATGAGCCAGAGTCCATGAAGCTTGAGGCCTCTTTTAGCTGAAATTAGTAATCAATAAAATATACAGTCAATAGACATGGAAGAAAATAAATAGTCACACAAAGGTGACCAACCCTAATTTAATGAGAGTGATTCATCACTGAGCAACAATTATAGGTTACATTTGGACGGAATAATTACTAGGGTAAATACGTTTAATGTTCAAAAACACAAACGCTGATTATCCGGTGAGGAAAGTATTAGGAAACTCATTAAGAAATATGTTTTTGTCCTTGCATTGGCCTAAGCATCACAATTAGCATCCACACCCACATAAAATGCAAATGTAGTTGTAAAACAAATTTTGAAAATTGAGTCCCTCAAGCTTTCTGGTTTCCATGCCAACTGGGTACATTTGATGTCACTTGGATTTTGGTTGCATGAAAAATACTTTTGTTCTAGAACGTACTTCCATTGCTTCCTAAAAATGTAGCCGACACTTAGTACTTTGTGTGTGAAAAATAAAGCTCTGTTGTTTAAGCCTCTCTTGTGAGACTTTGTGGCAGCTTCTGTGATCTTCTTGTAGACTTCTGCCATCTTTGTGGAATCGCCCTCTCAGCAGGTCTTTTCTCTCCTGCCTCATCAAGGTCTCTGCCTGAGTTCATATTCACACCTTTTCTCATTCCCCCTCCTCCCAAGCCACTGACCTTCTTTTCACCCCTAAACTTCTTGAAGTGGCTGGCGTACTTGCATTCTTGGTCTTCTAATACCTTTCCCCTTCTCCTTCTCTTGTAATATGACCTCCACCCTCTATTGTCACCCCCCTGAGAAGCCTTTAGAAATGTCCACATTGGCAAACACATTTCAGCTCCCCTCCTCTCCTCTCCTTAGTCCTCCTTATATGGTAGGACTGGGCAGCATTTTGTTCTTTTATGTGTAAGGTTGCCATGAGTTAGGGCTAACTGGACGGCAACTAACAACAATCTAGCACTCTTCAAACCCAAAACCTATTGCTGTTGAGTAGATTCTGACTCATGGCAACCCCACGTGTTATAGAGTAGAACTGCTCCATGGGGTTTTCTTGTCTGTAATCTTCATGGAAGCAGATCGCCAGGCCTTTCTTCCAAAGACATCACTAACTGGGTCAAATAAACAAGTTCAAGGTTATTTAGATACACTCTTAAACTCCTTTCCAGAAAGTGTGTACCCATTTGTATTTGCCTCACCATTGAATGAGAGTACCTGTTTCCCTACAGCCTTGCCAGCTTTGAGTTTTGTAATTTTTTATTAAAAACTCATTGCCGCCGAGTCAGTTCCGACTCATAGTGACCCTATAAGACAGAGTAGAACTGCCTCATGGGGTTTCCAAGGGGCAGGTGGTGGACTCAAACTGCTGAACTTTTGGTTAGCAGCCGAGCTCTTAACCACTGCGTTACTAGGGATCCTATTTTTTTTATTAGTCTTGGCCAAATTAAAGGACAAAGCATGATGGCATTCCATTATTGGTTCAGCCTTATTTCTTTAATTATCCAAGAGATTGAGCAATTTTTCTCAGGTTGATTGGTAGTTTCCATTTCTCCTTTTGGGTCTTATCTTTAACCTTTATGAATTAATTTTTTTTGTTGTTTTCCCTGGGCAAATTCATAAATCAAAACAGTCAATTAGTCAGACTTGCATTCCCTTCTTGCTCACAATCTGCATAGTTCAGACTCAACCCAACAAGAGTTTGCAGATGGAGTGCCTGTTATTTCATTTATATGTGCGTATGTGTGCACGTACATGTACCACATATACATACACCCATTGCCATTGAATTGATTCTGACTCATAGCATCCCCACAGGGTTTCCAAGGCTGTAAGTCTCTACAGAAAGAGACTGCCACATCTTTTTTCTGCAGAGCTGTTGGCGGTTTCCACCTGCTGACCTTTTGGTTAGCAGCCGATCGCTTTAACCGCCGCGCCACCAAAAACCAAACCAGTTGTCATTAAGTTGATTCCAACTCATGGCAACCTCATGTGTGTCAGAGTAGAACTGTGCTCCGTAGGATTTTCAATGGTTGATTTTTTTTTTTTTTCCAGGAAGTAGATCTCCAGGCTTTTCTTCTGGATTGCTTCTGGGTGGATTTGTACCTCTATCTTTTTGATTTGCAGCTGAATGTGTTAACCATTTGCATCACCCAGAAGTCCACATATACATATACAAGTACACTCAATTTAAAGTGTGTGTCAGTGTTTAATGGGGAAGGTTGGGAGCTACAGCTTTAGTAAGAGCATGCTCAAGCTGAGCCAAGAAGAAAGACTGTAAATCAAAATTTACATTTACTGTTGCTTTATAAATCCCTGAAAATTAGGTTCTGGACTCAGCATAATAGAAAATGGACTGGATTTTAGTGGTAGCTCCTGGTGCACTTAAAATTATATGTTGGAAAGCCTTCTGGTCTCTGAGCCCTCCGCCAGCCGCTTCCGCTCTCGGATGAAAGGATAGAAGCTGGTATTTTAGGGTTTAAGTGACGTGATTCTGCGAGTTTCTTCAAAATCCGTAATGCTATATTTATGCCACTTCCTGAAGTGGTAGGTTTTTGCAGCTAAGAAACGAACACGTGACCAGCATTCTCTTCCTCAGACATTCGCATCTATTTCTGGGGTCTGCACGGAGGGCCTGTTCGGGGCAGGGAGGGTTCCTTGGGAAGCAGCCAAGGCTTCCAGACACAGATCTTCCTGGAAGTGCTACCTGGGCCCTCACGAAACCACTGGAACCTGTGGATTCACGAGGTGGGTATTGTGGTGGCAACACCGACCACTGTGTTTATCAGGTCGCAAAGCCAGGAGACTGAAGGTGGAGGGACATGCAAATCTATTTTATGGAAAAGATGACTGTATTCAATAAACAAAGTTTATGAAAGTGCTCCCAACGTTGATGTTCCAATAGGCTGTATATCTCTCCCTCTCGCCCACCCTGTCTCCTGCTCCCTTCTTTCCCACTCTCACCCTGTGTGCCTTCTCTTGCTCTCACTCTTTATTCTCTTCTGTCCCCTTATTTTTTCCAGGAAGCAGTGCTGGTGGCCACCACAGACCAAGCTCGTCTGCTCCTGGCCTTCACACCCTGTCTTGATGCAAAGGGGACACACACTCTAGTCAGGAGTTCTGTCCCTGTCCCAGCTATTGGCTCAGCATTTCCCTCCACCCTGCTCACTTGCCTTTTACCCCAGCTCTCTCTGTCCTAGCTGTTTGACCCCGTCCCTACCTCTGCCTGTGCCTGCCTTGCCCTAGGCCCTCTTCCTGTCTCAAGCCCTTTCCCTGTGGCCAGGGAGGCTCAATGACTGGGATACTCTGATTACCACTAACACCAGTATTATTCCTATTACTACCACTAGTACTAGTACTACTACTATTACCATTACTACTAGTGGTAACTTGCTACTTGCTACTCCTATTGCTACTACTGCTACGACTGTGATTACTGGTATAACCACCAGAATTACTAGCATTACTACTATGATTAGTAATTCTACTATTACAATTACTAGCAGTGTGACTACTATTTGCTCCTCTTCTTCTTTCTGCTGATAACAAAAGCTTGAGTGATTGAGTACTTACTCTGTGTGAGGACCTGGGCTAAGCCCTTGCCAGCTTTACCTTATTCAATTTTTTTAACAACCCAGTGAGATTTATGATACAGTCTTTGTCCAAAAGCTGATGGCCCAAACCACATTACGGAGTAAATATAAGCAGCCCTCATCTGTAAGAGAAGGGGAGGAGGTGGAAACTGGTGAGATACCAGCTGGTTTCCGTGGGTCATAAAATGTACTCATGTGTTTAAGTTTTGGATTAAAAAAAAAAAGAGTCTAGCCTGTGCTCATTGGATTTTATGCTTAGGTTGTTCTCTCCAGTCAGGTCCCGGCCAATGCACCTCATGCAGCCGCCACCCATCTGTCATTAGAGGCTTGTGATTTGCTATAATCTGAACACACTTTGGTGGGGCTTCCAGACCAAGTAAGACAAGGTAGAAAGGCCTGGTGATCTGCTTCAGGAAATCAGCCAATGAAATCCCTATGGACCACAATGGTTCAGTCCACAACCACTCATGGGTATGGCTTAAGAAAGTGTTTCATTCGGTTGTGCATGGGGTCACCATGAATTGGGTGCCAACTCAATGGCAGCTAACAACAAAAAAATGTTCTCCAATAGAAGAAGAAATACTAATAATGTTAATAACATTACTGTTACTAAGAAGAGCAGCACGTATTTTTGAGTTTATTCTGTACCGGGTTTTATGTGAGAGACTCTGCCCAAGCTGTCTTCTTTAACTCTCATGCTGACCTGGGAGATAGTTCCTATCACTCCCATTTTACAGATCTGGAAGCTGAGGCTCAGCGAAAAGGTGTCACCTCCAGTTGGAGACCGGGGGTCAGGTGTGAACCCGGTCCTTCTGGATCTTGCTCTCTGCCCCCTCCCCCTCCAGCATGGGGCCTCTGCCACAGAACTAAAATGTAAATCAAAACATAATTGGCTTTGTGCGTGCAGCTTAGATAAGATTTACTTTTGAAGAATGACTTTGTGTTCTAACCCAGCAGGCCCAGCTCCATGCGGCCCACTTGCACTTAATAACGGCCAGGGAGCGCGGCCATAAATATTGCAAAAGATGCGGCTTGAACGAAACGCCCTATGAACCGTAATAAACCCCCCGTGATTAATTCCAGAACGCGCTCTGTTCATATTAGACCTGCAGTGGCTTCCCTGATGAGATCAATACAGCGTGGCGGAGTGATCCTAATAGAAGTGTTATTGTCTTTTAATCTTCGGGAAAATGCCAACTTCTTGAATCCGTCACCAGGCTGCCTGCTTTATTTTCTCGGTACAACCTTGAAGGCAGTTGTTTTCCCTGAAATGAAGATACATTAGAGTCTTTTCAAGGATTTATCAATAATAGGACCTGGTCCTTCTTCGCGGGACCTACAGCTAAAAGGCACATTTGTATGCGGCAAGTCAGAGCTGGTTGCGGTGACCTTTGCTGTCAGCTGCTATTTTCCCAGCAGACAAATGTCTCCGGAGAGTGAGTGGTAAAGACAGATATTCTGGAAAGGGAGACAGGGAAGCAAGAGGGGGGAGAGAAATAACACCAACAACAAACAGCCTCGGGAGGGTGTTAGGAAGCCAGGCGTGTTCCCTGTTGAGGACTCGGGTGGCAGAAATGGCTCTCACGGCCGGAGCAGCCAGCTGACACCTTTTTCATTGCTTCCACAGGTCTCCAGGGTCTGGAGCGTGGTGGAACTGTCTGTGAGCCATGGTGGAAAATGAAATGCCACTGCCCTGGAGTGAGTGTCTTGGCAAGAAGGAAGAAAGACAAGTATCTCTTAGTCTCCTGCCTCAGGGGATGCTGGACCGTGGACCACAGGAAAAGGGGAGGCTGTGGATGAGTGATTTGACCGCAGCTTTTTTTTTTGGTGAGCTCCTCCTCTGGGAGGTGGACGTCAGTGGGCCGTGCCTGTTGGAGGTGAAAATGAACTAATGCATCAGTGACAATGCTGGGAAACCCTGCAACAGGTGTCAGCCACCATTCCTATGTGTGCCTTAAACCCTTACTGGTGGGTTCTTCTGAGTTTTAATGGAGGTGCCACAAAGGCCGGAGTGGACAGCCACACACAAAAAAGCCAGCTTGAGTGCAAGGGAGGGAAGAGAAATCCTCAATACCTTCCTTTTTCTCCCCCTGCCGAAAGGAGTACTCATAGCTCTAAATGACAGCTTTGGAAGAACCGCCGGCATCTCTGGTTCCACCCCTTATCTTGTACAGAAGGGGAAACTGAGACCCAGGGTGGTACCAAGACCATTCAATGAGGAAAGAATAATCTTTTCAAGAAATGATACTGGGACAACTCTATATCTGCCTGTAAAAGAATGAAGTTGAACCCCTACCTCACACCATATACAAAATTAACTCAAAATAGATCAAAGATCTAAATGTAAGAGCTAAAATTATAAAACTTTTAGAAATAAGAAAGAAAAAAAAAGATTTTTCTTTTTATAAATCTTTGTGACCTTGGGTTATTCAGTGCTTTCTTAGATATGACGTCAAAAACACAAGCAATGAAAAAAAAATTATATAAACTGAACACTGTTGAAATTAGAAACTTCTGTGCCTCAATGGACACCATCAAAAAAAAAAGTGAAAACAGAACAACCCACAGAAGGGAGAAAATAATTTCAAATCATATATCTCATAAAGGACCTTTATCTAGAATATATGACAATTATTACAACCAAATAACAAAAAGACAACCCAATTAAAAATGGATAGCTATCTCTCCAAAGAATATATACAAATAGTCAATAAGCATCTAAAAGCATGTGGAGACCTCATGCTGAAGATTTCAATTTGATAAGGAGGGTGGGGATGGTTGGCATTCAGGATTCCACTGATATCTGCTCACTAATTTATTCCGCAGCTCAGCTGGCATAGAGGACCAAGGTTGTGGTAGGCATTTAATAGCTGCAAGTTTGTTGAATTAAAGCTTGAACAAGTGCATAGTTGAGAGTTCTACTGTAACCAATAGTTGAGTCTTCAAGACCATGTCTTGGTCATGAACCATGCTGTCCGGTGAAGCTGGAGTCCTCATCAGCAGACTGGGCCGATGGGTGATGGTGAAGGTTTGCACATGAGCTGTGAGTGAAAAGACACATTTCCAGGGCCAACCCTTTTGCACAGTGGTTGTTTGACCTTGGAAAAGTCATGCCGGGACAGAAGTGTCAATAATAGTCGATGTTCAATGATGAGAGGCAGTGAGGAAAGTGTTCTAGCGGCAGTTGAATTATTTACAAGAGTCAACATTCGCCGAACACCCAGTGTTAATCAGAGATTGCTCACACATTGGCACCACAGATGCAAAATACTCCTTTGCATGCCCTATACCCTGTGCTCCTTATTAAAAGAAAATTAAAACTAAACTAGGGCTTGTAGTAACTAACGTGTGATGCTATTAAATTACTACTATGAAATGCAGTCCCAAAGCCCCTTGAGTTTCCTTGTATTTGGTGGGGGGTCTAGATTAGTAGAGGCAGTATGAAATGGGGGTTAGGAGTCAGGCCTAGTCACTTAATCCTGAGCTTCAATTACCCCACCTGTCGAGTGAGGCATAATAAGAATACCTTTGTCAATTACTTTGTGAATTAAAATAAAATAATGCACTGACAGGGATCACAATAGAAGGTCCCAAACAGAGCAGGAGAAAAACAGAACAAAATTCAAACTCACAAAAAAAGACCAGAGTTACTGGTCTGTTAGAGACTGGAGAAACCCTGAGAGTACGGCCCACAGACAGCCTTTTAACTCAGTACTGAAGTCACTCCTGAAGCTCACCTTTCAGCCAAAGATTAGACAGGCCTATAAAATAAACAATAACACATGTAATTAACCATGTATACGAGACTAAATGGGCACACCGGCCCAAAAGCAAAGACGAGAAGGCAGGAAGGGACAGGAAAACTGGATGAATGGAAATGGGGAACCAGAAGTCAAGAACAGGAGAGTGTTGACTCATCGTGGGATTGGCAACCAATGGCACAAAACAATATGTGTATTAATTGTTTAACGAAAAACTAATTTGCCCTGTAAACTTTCACCTAAAGCACAATTAAAAAAAAAAAAAGCATGGTAAATCTCCATGATTTGTAGACCTAGTGTTCAAAAAACATTGCTGCTGTTATGGGCATGATGATAAAGCATCATCCAGGTTACCTTCACATATATTTATCTCCTTAGAATAATAAAATTCCCATTTGATAGATGCAGCAAATGGAGCTCAAGAGATTAGATCACTTCTGCAGGGTCTCACAACTAAGTGGAAGAGTTTGGGTTTGAATGCCATATTTCTGGTCCCTTCTATCATCTTCCCCCCTGCTACTCTCAATACCTCAGAGAAGGAGTAAGTATCATGGTAGAAGCACAGCCTGGGTCTGGTGAAGGACTTAATTGTCCAGTGTTTCATCCCAATTACTGCTCTCTTTCCAGGTACCTCTGTTCTTTGAGTGGAACTCCTCTTGTTGGAGGGTAAGCCAGGAGGCATCTTGGCCAAGATGCTGGGTAATGGAATTCATAATTACTTGTGGTTTACAGTGTGGGTGGATAATTCTTCATTAGTCAACATCACCCTCTCTAATGGCAAGATGGTGAGCTGTAAATACCACCAGCAAGCACTGTTCTGGATGCCAACTTCTTTGTGTATAGAATGATGATCTTGGTTTCCTTCCGGTTTACCATCAGACTAGTGCAGGCCAGGGGGCTTGTAGTTCTCCACTCCCATCCTTATCAAGCTCTTTCTGCACTTAGTGGTTTGTGCCCAGGTTCTTGAAAGAGAACTGCTTTTACTCCAGGTTTGGCAATTCAGGATTGGGTATCAGTGATGCACCCTAGAAGTATAGGACCATCATTACTCATTTTTGCAAATGACTGAACTACAGCTTCAAGAAGCAACTTGTTCAAGCTTACACCGTTAGCGGGAGGTAGGATGTATGCTGAGTCCGTGCTGCTGGCCACAATGCTACACTGCCTCATGGATGAGGGATAACAGGGTCTTGTTTGACAAACCTCCATCACCTCTCTCTTCGGGACTGGACCTGGGCTCCTTGTCTTGGTTTACGGTTGGTTTGGGTATATGGAAGAGAGAGAGAGACTCTTTCCCATATACTCTGGGAATTCAGATTTAAAGGCTGAAAGAATTGGTGTTTCCCAGCGTGGCAAGGGGGGGAAATGTCCTCTGGGCAGAGCAAACCGTTTAAGGGCAGGCACAGCTTTCTGTTCCAGCACGTTTTCGCCAAACAGTTGGTTATCAGGTGCCTACTCTGCCTGATGGTACTGGGGATGGAACCACAGAGGCAAACTGGGCCCAGTCCCTGTTTTGGAAGGTCCCAGAGCCCAGGAACTCCTGGAATTACCTAAGCCCTGACTCTACTTTCCCCCATAGTTATTGGATTTGGTGGTACCTTGCCCTATCAACCTATGAGCCTCAGCTCCTCGGCTCTTTCCAGCTCCTAAAGGGAGCATGGGACATCTTGCCCCAAGTGCCAGGATAGGGTCTTGACATGCAATTGACATCAGGAATGCAGAGGAGAGGGGACTGATGGGCCTGGAAGGCATCCAAGAGAAGGTGGGGAATGAAAGGGCCCTGGAGGGTTGTAGGTAGGACTTAATTCTGACTAATGGCTGCTCATGGGCCTCTGATGTGATGAACTGCACTTTCTAGAAGACACCTGGGACACAGAGGTGCCTAGTAAATATCAGTGGAATTAATGAATTGGATTAAAAAAAGGATTTATTCTGGACAAGAGAAGGACAGAGTGCTTTGTGAGAGAAGGAAAACCTCTAATAATAATAATAACAATGGCCGCCATTAACGGGGCACTTACTATGCATTATTTTACTTAACTCTCCCATTAATCCTTTTTTCTTTTTTAATCTATGTTTTATAGCTGAAGAAAGTAAACCCAGAGAGGTTAAGAGACTTCCCCCAAGGTCACACAGCCAGGAGGTGGGAGAACCAGGAGTCAATCCTTCGGTCCAGCTCCAAAGCCTCTGTTCATTATAGGGACATGTTTTCTTTGCCCTCCGCCATGACTCCAGAGAAAAGTCAATTTTCAGCGGTGGTGGTTGTTTGCTGAAAGGAGCAATTCCTTTTCCTCCATCTGCAATTTTCCTCCAACTAATTGCAAATTAGTGGTAATTTCAAATGAAAAGAGGGATCCTGTAGGCCATCCATTCCTGCTTACCCAGCAAGGCCCAGGGCCTGTGACAGTCCCGTCGCCATGGCAACCCTGCCCGGAGATCCTTGGACTCAGAGGCTGGACGCTCACCCTCTGGGTTAGCCTGTTTCTCTGCTCCAATGTCCACGGTACAGGCCCCGAGTTTCAGTGCTTAAGAAGACACCACTCTTCATACCACTCACTTGGATCCCCTTGGTGATTTCCTAATTTGGGAGTTTAAAATAAAAAAAATTTTAAAAAAGAAGTTTTCTTTTAAAAAAGAAAAAAGTTGTAACAAAAGAAACGTAGCGCTGTGAACTGCAGACTGAAGTAAAACTGCGTCTCTCCCCTAAACCACAGGGAAATCGTTACCGTGCTCACGGTAACTGCTTCGGTCTGTGAAGCAGGCTTTTCGGCTGAGAGACCCTGCGGATGTAGAAGGACTGCCTTCCTCTGGGTTGGTGGAAGATGTGTGATGGGAGAGCCCCCCTTCGCCCTAGCCCCAGTCCGGAAATGCGTCCCCAGTCGGTGGACCCAGGTCCCAGAAGGCAGAGGACCTTTGCAGAGCATTGCTTTATTTATTTATTTGTGGGTGCGTGAGTTCTCAATACATAACAAACATTGGCTGTTTACCTACTACGTGTCGGACTCTGAGGATAAAACATGGCCCCTGCTGCTAAGTAGCTGGCAATCTAGTGAGGGAGGCAGATGCCTGATGCAGGGATCGGTCTCCCTCTACCCTGGAGGAATGAGAGCGGCCTCCCAGGACTCTCTTTTCCTGTCCCCAGAGGTTTCTTTGGAACTCATTCTACTTGAGTGGGAATCATTTCATTTCCCAAGGAGCATTAGCATTCTGCATGACGCAGGCCCAAGAGGACGGTGGGGAGGAGGGCTGTGGAAAGCAACAGCACAGGGAGGACCTGTAGAGCCCAAGGCTGTACGGCTCATGCCCTGGACCTGTGTCACCTCTCTGTGCCTCCTCCATAGAGTGGGCGTGACACAGTTGTGCCTCATCTGTAAATGGGATCACACAGTGCCTTCCTCAGGGAGCTGCAATGAGATGATGCTGGTAAAAGCCATAACAGGGTGCTTGGTACATGGGATGTCCTCATCCCCCCGACCCCTCACCCGGTTTTGGTATAAATAGGTTGAGGCAACATAGAGCCAATGTTAGCAGCCTAGGAGAAGATCTTAACACACCGCAGAGGAGACCATGTGAGCTGCCCCTTCATCTTCTCAGAGGACGAAGCTAATAGCCCACGTTTATTGGGGGCTTAATATGTGTCAGGCACTGTGT